>NC_080380.1:81857171-82476631 GCF_014773155.1 Arachis stenosperma | reverse complement strand
CCTCCCCCCACTCTATAATGAACGTTCCTCACCCCTCCTTCCTCACACCATTCGAATTTTCTCTCCCTCTCTCTCTCTCTTCTCTTATTTCTTTTCTTTTTGCTTGAGGACAAGCAAAACCTCTAAGTTTGGTGTGCTTTTCCGTGATCACTAAGCCAAGATTCATCAATATCATGGCTCCCAAGGGAAAACAAACCAACTCAAGAGGAAGGGAAGAGACCAATCCAAAGAATCTTTGGAATGAAGAGAAGTTCTTAACCAAAGAACATGAGGACCATTATCACAAAATAATGGGACTGAGGTCAGTGATCCCGGAAGTTAAATTTGATCTGAAAGAAGATGAATATCCGGAGATCCAAGAGCAAATTCGAAACAGAGGTTGGGAAGTTCTGACCAATCCTGAGACAAAGGTTGGAAGGAACATGGTTCAGGAATTCTACTCAAATCTGTGGCTCACAGATAAGCAAAGAATGACTGGAACCGCTTTTCCTACCCACAGAACCATGGTCAGAGGGAAAGTTATGTACTTCCATCTGGACAAAATAAGAGAAATCTTCAAGTTACCTCAACTACAAGATGATCCTGATTCCTTCAATAGGAGGATGGTGAGAGTAGATAAGGGGTTGGATCAAGTTCTAGAGGACATATGCCTCCCTGGAACTAAGTGGATAACCAATTCTAAGGGTGTCCCAAACCAACTCAAGAGGGGAGACCTCAAGCCAATTGCAAGAGGTTGGCTAGACTTTATTGGGCGTTCCATATTGCCCACTAGCAACCGTTCTGAGGTCACCATCAAGAGAGCAGTGATGATTCACTGTATTATGCTTGGAAAAGCAGTGGAGGTGCATCATGTGATTGCTTGTGAGATCTACACAATTGCAAATAAGAATTCCACTGAAGCCAGATTGGCCTACCCAAGCTTAATCTCCTTGCTCTGCAAAGAGGCTGGGGTAAAAATGGGAGTAGATGAGTTCATACCCATTGAACATCCAATCACCAAGAAGTCAATGGAAGGACAAGTGCAAGACAACTCTATCAAGAGGAGGACGCGTGAGTTCCTCCCTGAATTCCCTGAAATTGGCTACTGGGCCAGCCTAGAAGCATCCACTTCTCAAAATCAAGGTTGTTGAGTCCTAACTCTGTGAAAACCTCTATCATTAGGAGCCTCTGTTTTTTTCGTTTTTATTATTATCCTTTTTCCTTTATTTTTAGTCTCATCTCACATCTATATTTGAGTCTTGTTCTTAATTAATAAAATTAATAAAGTTTATGCCTTAAAGCTATGAATGTCCTATGAATCCATCACCTCTCTTAAAAGAAAAATGCTTTAATCACAAAAGAACAAGAAGTACAGGATTCCGAAATTTATCTCTGAAAATAGTTGAATTAGTTTGATGTGGTGGCAATACTTTTTGTTTTCTGAATGAATGCTTGAACAGTGCATATGTCTTTTGAATTTGTTGTTTTAAGAATGTTAAAATTGTTGGCTCTTGAAAGAATGAGGAGAAAGAGAACTGTTATTGAGGATCTGAAAAATCATCAAATTGATTCTTGAAGCAAGAAAAGCAGTGAAAAAAAAAAAAATATATTTCGAAAAAAAAGAAAAAGAAAAGAAAAAAAAAAGAAGGAAATAAAGTTGTGATCCAAGGCAACAAGAGTGTGCTTAAGAACCCTGGACACCTCTAATTGGGGACTTTAGCAAAGCTGAGTCACAATCTAAGAAGGTTCACCCAATTATGTGTCTGTGGCATGTATGTATCCGGTGGTAATACTGGAAGACAGAGTGCTTTGGGCCACAGCCAAGACTCATACATTAGCTATGTTCAAGAATCAATATACTTAACTAAGAGAATCAATAACACTATCGGAGTTCTGAGTTCTTATAGATGCCAATCATTCTGAACTTCAAAGGATAGAGTGAGATGCCAAAACTGTTCGGAGGCAAAAAGCAACTAGTTCCGCTCATCTAATTGGAGCTATGTTTCTTTGATATTTTGGAGTCTATAGTATATTCTCTTCTTTTTATCCTATTTTGATTCTCAGTTGCTTGGGGACAAGCAACAATTTAAGTTTGGTGTTGTGATGAGCGGATAATTTGTATGCTTTTTGGCATTGTTTTTAGTATGTTTTTAGTATCTTTTAGTTAGTTTTTAGTATATTTTTATTAGTTTTTAATTAAAATTCACTTTTCTGGACTTTACTATGAGTTTGTGTGTTTTTCTGTGATTTCAGGTATTTTCTGACTGAAATTGAGGGTCCTGAGCAAAAATCTGATCCAGAGACTGAAAAGGACTGCAGATGCTGTTGGATTCTGACCTCCCTGCACTCGAAGTGGATTTTCTGGAGCTACAGAAGCCCAATTGGCGCGCTCTCAACGGCATTGGAAAGTAGACATCCTGGGCTTTCCAGCAATATATAATAGTCCATACTTTGTCCAAGATTTGATGGCCCAAACCCGCGTAGCAATCCGGCCTCAGAAATTCCAGCGTTAAACGCCGGAACTGGATTAAAAGTTGGAGTTAAACGCCCAAACTGGCATGAGAACTGGCGTTTAACTCCAGAAAATGTCTCTACACATAAAAGCTTCAATGCTCAGCCCAAGCACACACCAAGTGGGCCCGGAAGTGGATTTTTCTGTCATTTACTCATTTCTGTAAACCTTAGGATACTAGTTTACTACTTATAGGACCTTTTGACATTGTAATCAAACCTGATGACCTCATAACATTTTGTACACGTTTCTTCCACAGTATGAGCCTCTAAACCCCATGGTTGGGGGTGAGGAGCTCTGCTGTGTCTTGATGGATTAATGCAATTACTACTGTTTCTTATTCAATCATGCTTGCTTCCGTTCTAAGATAACACTTGTTCTTAATCCGGATGAATGTGATGATCCGTGACAATCATCATCATTCTCAACTATGAACATATGCCTGACAACCACCTCTGTTCTATCTTAGATTGAGTAGTTATCTCTTGGGTTCTTTAATCGGAATCTTCGTGGTATAGGCAGGACCTGATGGCAGCATTCAAGAGAATCCGGAAGGTCTAAACCTTGTCTGTGGTATTCTGAGTAGGATTCAATGATTGAATGACTGTGATGTGCTTCAAACCTGTAACCTACTGGGCGTTAGTGACAGACGCAAAAGAGTGATTCTATTCCGGTAGGGGAGGGAACCAAACCGGTGATTGGCGGCACTGTGACAGAGTGCTTTGCATTAGCTTTCACTGCGCGGATGGGAGGTAGCTGCTGACAACAGTGAGACCCTACACGAGCTTGCCATGGAAGGAGACATGCGTGTTTGATGAAGAAGACAGTAGGAAAGCAGAGATTCAGAAGATGGAGCATCTCCAAACCTCAACCCATTCTCCATTACTGCAGTACAAGTAACCATTACATGTTCTTTTGCTTTTTACAATCAATCCTGATAATTTCTGATATCCTGACTAAGATTTACAAAATAACCATAGCTTGCTTCAAGCCGACAATCTCCGTGGGATCGACCCTTGCTCACGCAAGGTATTACTTGGACGACCCAGTGCACTTGCTGGTTAGTTGTGCGGGATTGCAAAAGTGTTATTGCAATTTCGTGCACCAATCTCCTTGCTCTGTAAAGAGGCTGGGGTGAAGATGGGAGTAGATGAATTCATACCCATTGAACATCCAATCACCAAGAAGTCAATGGAAGGACAAGTGCAAGAAAACTCTATCAAAAGGAGGGCGCAGGAGTTCCTCCCTGAATTTCCTGAAATTGGCTATTGGGCCAGCCTAGAAGCATCTATCACCAAGTTGCAAGAAACTATGGAGCAGCTTAAGGAAGAACAGCAGAATCAGAACTACATGCTCTGCAAATTGCTGAAGGAGCAAGAGAAGCAGGGGCGTGAACTCCAAGAGATGAAACGCCAAAAGCTCTCCTCTCAAGCTGAGGGAGCATCCACTTCTCAAAATCAAGGTTGTTGAGTCCTAACTCTGTGAAAACCTCTATCATTAGGAGCCTATTTTTTTCGTTTTTGTTTTGTTTTTCTATTTTTAGTTTCATTTTATATTTATTTTCTGAGTCTTTGTCTTAATTCATAATTAATAAAATTTAAAGTTTATGCCCTAAAGCTATGAATGTCCTATGAATCCATCACCTCTCTTAATTGAAAAATGCTTTAATCACAAAAGAACAAGAAGTACAGGATTTCGAAATTTATCCTTGAAACTAGTTGAATTAGTTTGATGTGGAGACAATACTTTTTGTTTTCTGAATGAATGCTTGAACAGTGCATATGTCTCTTGAATTTGTTGTTTTGAGAATGTTAAAATTGTTGGCTCTTGAAAGAATGAGGAGAAAGAGAACTGTTATTGAGGATCTGAAAAATCATCAAATTGATTCTTGAAGCAAGAAAAAGCAAAAAAAAAAAAATTTCGAAAAAAAAAAGAAAAGAGAAGAAAAAGAAAAAGAAAAGAAATAAAGTTGTGAACCAAGGCAAAAAGAGTGTGCTTAAGAACCTTGGACACCTCTAATTAGGGACTTTAGCAAAGCTGAGTCACAATCTAAAAAGGTTCACCCAATTATGTGTCTGTGGCATGAATGTATCCGGTGGTAATACTGGAAGACAGAGTGCTTTGGGCCACAACCAAGACTCATACACTAGCTATGTTCAAGAATCATCATACTTAACTAGGAGAATCAATAACACTATCTGAGTTCTAAGTTCTTATAGATGCCAATCATTCTGAACTTCAAAGGATAGAGTGAGATGCCAAAACTGTTCGGAGGCAAAAAGCTACTAGTCCCGCTCATCTAATTGGAACTATGTTTCTTTGATATTTTGGAGTCTATAGTATATTCTCTTCTTTTTATCCTATTTTGATTTTCAGTTGCTTGGGGACAAGCAACAATTTAAGTTTGGTGTTGTGATGAGCGGATAATTTGTACGCTTTTTGGCATTGTTTTCAGTATGTTTTTAGTATAATTAGTTAAAATTTTAGTATATTTTTATTAGTTTTTAGCTAAAATTCACTTTTCTGGACTTTACTATGAGTTTGTGTGTTTTTCTGTGATTTCAGGTATTTTCTGACTGAAATTGAAGGTTCTGAGCAAAAATCTGATTCAGAGACTGAAAAGGACTGCAGATGCTGTTGGATTCTGACCTCCCTGCACTCGAAGTGGATTTTCTGGAGCTACAGAAGCCCAATTGGCGCGCTCTCAACGGCGTTGGAAAATAGACATCCTGGGCTTTCCAGCAATATATGATAGTCCATACTTTGCCCAAGATTTGATGGCCCAAATCGGCGTAGCAATTCGGCCTCAGAAATTCCAGCGTTAAACGCCAGAACTGGCATAAAACTTGGAGTTAAACGCCCAAACTGGCATGAAAGCTGGCGTTTAACTCCAGAAAATGTCTCTACACGAAAATGCTTCAATGCTCAGCCCAAGCACACACCAAGTGGGCCCGGAAGTGGATTTTTCTGTCATTTACTCATTTCTGTAAACCTTAGGATACTAGTTTACTATTAATAGGATCTTTTGACATTGTATCTGTACCTCATGACATTTTTACACGTTTCTTTGTGTACATTCCACGGCATGAGTCTCTAAACCCCATGGTTGGGGGTGAGGAGCTCTGCTGTGTCTTGATGGATTAATGCAATTACTGCTGTTTCTTATTCAATCATGCTTGCTTCCATTCTAAGATATCACTTGTTCTTAATCCGGATGAATGTGATGATCTGTGACACTCATCATATTCTCAACTATGAACGTGTGCCTGACAACCACCTCCGTTCTACTTTAGATTGAGTAGATATCTCTTGGATTCCTTAACCAGAATCTTCGTGGTATAAGCTAGAACTGATGGCGGCATTCAAGAGAATCCGGAAGGTCTAAACCTTGTCTGTGGTATTCTGAGTAGGATTCAATGACTGAATGACTGTGACGTGCTTCAAACTCCTAGCAGGCGGGGCGTTAGTGACAGACGCAAAAGGATTGATGGATTCTATTCCGGCCTGACCGAGAACCGACAGCTGATTAGCCATGCTGTGACAGAGCAAAGGAACATTTTCACTGAGAGGATGGGAGGTAGCCACTGACAACGGTGAAACCCTACATACAACTTGCCATGGAAGGAGTCTTGCGTGTTTGATGAAGAAGACAGTAGAAAAGCAGAGATTCAGAAGATGGAGCATCTCCAAAGCCTCAACCTATTCTCCATTACTGCTGAACAAGTAACCATTTCATGTTCTTTTGCTTTTCACAATCAATCCTGATAATTTCTGATATCCTGACTAAGATTTACAAGATAACCATAGCTTGCTTCAAGCCGACAATCTCCGTGGGATCGACCCTTGCTCACGCAAGGTATTACTTGGACGACCCAGTGCACTTGCTGGTTAGTTGTGCGGGATTGCAAAAGTGTTATTGCAATTTCGTGCACCAGTTAGTGCCATTAACGTGAAGGATAGAATGGAGCAAGGGATGATGTCCCAACGTTAGTGACACTAACCTTTGTCACTAACGTTGGAGATAGCAAAGGAAGACCTACGTTAATGGCCACGTTAACACCACTAACGTGGACCATTAACGTGGTAGAGGAGGGGTTGTTGTAGCGTTAGTGACAAAGGTGAGTGTCACTAACGCCCTCGAGCCTTGGCATGCCTACGTTAATGGCCACGTTAGTTACACTAACGTGGACCATTAATGTGGGAAAGAGGGACAAGGGGCAACATTATTGGCAAAAGTGAGTGCCAATAACGCTAGCAAAGCAAAGGAAGACCCACGTTAATGGGCACGTTAGTTACACTAACATGGACACTAATGTGGGCAAAATCTCACCCGGTAGCCTGACTATGCCTTCTTCAAACAAGAATAACTTGAGCCACAAAACTCCAAATGAGGTGATTTTAGTGGAATTGGAAAGTAGGATTCCAGAGCTTTCCAAGCATATATGGCACTACATGGTGGATAATAAATTTGAGGGAGAAAATCTGTCTCGAAAGTGCAAAGATGAACATGGTATCAACCTGTAGTAAGGCCAGCTGACCTCTTCACCTTCCAAGAGATGTAACTCGAGCTGTAGAGCTCCAAATGATGCGCTTCCAAAGGCGCTAGAAAGTAGACATACAAGGCTTTCCAACTATATATAATAGTATGGAGTGGACATTAAGTTTGAACTTCAGTACCTGGAAATATTAATCCCCTGATCGCTAATGTTATTGTGGCTCACCTTTTCCAATAATGCCAGCGACTATGCCAGCGACCCTACTCCCTTCAAAGGAGCATAACTTGAGTTATAGAAATTCAATTGATATGATTTTAGTTGCGTTAGAATGCTGACATTTAGAGCTTTCCAAAGATATATAATACTCTATAGTGGGCATGAAATTGGAGCACAAACAATAGGCATCTTTTAAGCCCTAAAAATACCAACTAGGTAGCAAGTGTAACGTTAGCCACACTAACTTAAGCACTAACGCCACACTTGTAGCGTTAGTGTGGCTAACGGTAGCACTAACATTAGAACTTAGACCTCAACTTGATTCACTTCTCTTTCATGGACCACCCAACCTCAAGCAAGCAAGCCCACAAGTATCAACTAATCAAGGCCACAAAAAGCATCTAGAATAGGAATTTTTATTTAATTGTAATTTACTTTTAATTTCATTTCATTTTGTAATTTAGGAGAGCCTATATAAAGGCCTTAGTTTTTACATTCAGGGGGATTTAGGGAATTGGGGATTGAAGAGGGGTCTTCGGACTCCCTCCCCTCACACACTTTTCCTTCTGTTTCTTTGTACTTTTCATTTATGAATTTTGAAGTTTCAATTTTAGTTTTAATCTTCATCTTTACTTCTTTGTACTTTCTTTCTTTTCTATTTTGGTAGAGCAATGATCACTTAACTCTTTTCATTGGGTTAGAGAGCTCTATTGTGATTCAATGGATCAATTGTAGTTCTTATTCTTCTTCTTCTTTCTTTTCTCTTGATTTTACTAGAGAGCTTTCGATCTTCGTCCATTTGGGTAATTGTCTCGGAAGAGAAATTGCTCATACTTGGATTTCCTCTGAACCTTGGAAGAGGAATGAGGAAATCATGCTAGAAATGCTCTCTCACATTGGATTAGGTTGGGGGTTGGATGGATATTGTGACATTTAATCCTACCAATACTTTGATCTATGAATGTGTGTGGTACAATCAGTGACCAAACTTCATCTCTTCCCATGAGCAATTAAATCAAGGAATTGGGAAATTGTTCAAGCTTGGAGAGATTGAATTGCCAAGGAATTGGGATCCAATCACTTAAGATTGCCAAGGAGATCAATGAATGCATTGATTGAGGAAGAGATGAGAATGAACTTGATCTGGAGGATTGCAATATCTCTTGATCCCAATGTTCATTTTATTTTTAGTTTTTACATTTACTTTTCTTGCCATTTTACTTTTCTGCACTTTATCTCTTTCTTTACTTTTGTGCTATTTACTTTTCTTGTTGCTCATCACTCCTTAATGATTCGTCTAACTAGAATAATCAATTAACCATTGATTGCTTATTCCGTTAATCCCTGTGGATTCGACCTCACTCTATTGTGAGTTTTTACTTGACGACAAATTTGGTATACTTGTCGAAGGGAGATTTGTTGAGATATAAGTTTTATGTGCATCAAGTTTATGGCTCCATTGTCGGGGATTAATTATGATTAACAAACTACCGGTTGATTGATTTACTAGATTAGACACTTTTCTTTTGTCTTTGTTTTCTTTAGTTTCTTATTTTCTTTTGCTAACTAACTGTTTGTGATATTGCCTCACTAAGAATCCCTCATTTATTACAATGGAGATACCAATTTCTTTTAGTGATTATTTTTTGAGACAGAGCTTTTTGCAGGAAAGAAAGGAGCATCCATCATATTTTAGTCAATCAAATTTCATGGGAAACTCTCCACCACCACAGAATGATTCACTTTACTATGCTCATGTTGGGTGGGAGTATCAAGAACATGAAATGGGGTACTTTCCAGAGCCACAAAATAGTCCATATTTTGGTGAAATTGATCACTACTCAAGTGGTGGCTGGGAAGATCAAAATCAAAGAGATTTCACTCATTCATACCCCATTCATCAAGAGCCATCACCTCTCAATTATGCAACCTCACCTCCAAGTTTGACGTGCCTAAATTCTTCATCACTTGAGTATACCTCAGCACAAAATTCTATCCCAAATTCATATAATTCATTTCATCATCCACAAAGCTCAATCCACTACCCACAAGAGTCATAAAACTTTCAAAACACACAATCACAAAACAACCAATTCCATTCACAAGCCAACCACGACCAACCATTACAACCTAGCCAACCTCCTTTAGATAGACTTGCCTGGATGGAGCTTATCATTGAAGAACTAAAAAAAAGTAGAGAAGAAGATAGACTCGCTAGGATAGAACTTTTCGTTGAAGAAATGATAAAGACAAACGAAGAGGAGAAAATAGCAAAATAGGACCATGAAGAAAAATTGAGACAGAATACACAACTCTATTCTGAAGAACAATTCATTGAAGAGCTGAGATCACAAAGAGAGACCACTTCACTCTCTCCAGAAACAGAGGAGTTCATTCAAAGGTCAAGAACAAGGGAGGAATCAGAAGAACAAGAAAAAGAGGCAGCCATACCAAGTGAGATTCATATGAAGAAGGAGGAGGTTGTGAGAATATATAAGCCTAAGGCTCCATACCCACAGAAGTTACTAGTGGTGACAAAGGAACATGCAAACTCACTCCCAAAAGACTCAATGCAACATCATGTAGAAGAAAGGGAGGAAGTCAATCAAGGGAGTCCACACTACTCCAATAAAATAGAGAGTTGCATAAAGGGTGAGTTCATTGAACCACCAATTCAAGAAGCACTTGATGAAGAGGATGCTCCAACCATTATACAACACCCAAATCCTGAAATCAAGGTGGTGAAGGCAATCAACATGAGCACTAAAAAGAGGATGGTGACCAAGAAAAGAAAGATAATATCCATGAAGAAGAAAAGGTTAACCAAAAGCCATCCCACCCCTACCCCAACAAGCAAGTTTATTCAAGCTAACAACAAAAGAAAGCTTGCTGGGGAGAGGCACTCAAAACAAGGGGCATTAACTGGCTCCTCTTTCCTCTTGAGGTCATTCCTCTTAACAAACTGGAAGAAGAGGAAGAAAGTCATGAATAACATGTCAAGCTAATGACATTAAAAGAGTGCTTGTTGGGAGGCAACTCAACCGTAGGTAACATTTTCTTTCCTTGATTAGTTTACTTTCAATAATTTGGCATATGATTGCATTCTAAGTTTGGTGTTGCCATGCAACAACATAATTTTCAATCTTCACTGGGTATTTGCATCATTCTAAAATGAAAGTGTCACACTAAGCTTGGTGTTGCCACTTAACTTTCATGCAAAGTACCATGCCAACACCACTTATTAATGCAATCACATTGTCTCTATTTTACTTCTTGTGCCTTTATTGTATCCTTAATTTTGCTTGCTTAAGCAAATGCATTACTCACATTTCATGGCGTAAGACACTCATAATCCATCATAGGCCCCATTACCACTGTTTTAATTGTTGCTTGATGATGAGCGGATAATTTGTATGCTTTTTGGCATTGTTTTTAGTATATTTTTAGTATGATCTAGTTAGTTTTTAGTATATTTTTATTAGTTTTTAGTTAAAATTCACTTTTCTGGACTTTACTATGAGTTTGTGTGTTTTTCTGTGATTTCAGGTATTTTCTGGCTGAAATTGAGGGACCTGAGCAAAAATCTGATCCAGAGACTCAAAAGGACTGCAGATGCTGTTGGATTCTTACCTCCCTGCACTCGAAGTGGATTTTCTGGAGCTACAGAAGCCCAATTGGCGCGCTCTCAATGGCGTTGGAAAGTAGACATCCTGGGCTTTCCAGCAATATATAATAGTCCATACTTTGCTCAAGATTTGATGGCCCAAACCGGCGTTCAAAGTCACCTCAAGAAATTCCAGCGTTAAACGCCGGAACTGGCACCTAATTGGGAGTTAAACGCCCAAACTGGCACTAAAGCTGGCGTTTAACTCCAAGGAGAGTCTCTACACGAAAAAGCTTCATTGCTCAGCCCAAGCACACACCAAGTGGGCCCGGAAGTGGATTTTTATGTCATTTACTCATCTATGTACTAGTTTTCTATAAGTAGGACTTTTGGCAGAGACTTTTGGTATCTATCTTTGTTTTATGCTATCTTAGATCTTTGGGAGGCTGGCCATTCGGCCATGCCTAGACCTTGTTCTTATGTATTTTCAACGGTGGAGTTTCTACACACCATAGATTAAGGTGTGGAGCTCTGCTGTACCTCGAGTATTAATGCAATTACTATTGTTCTTCTATTCAATTCCGCTTGTTCTTTGTCCAAGATATCACTTGTTCTTCAACATGATGAAGGTGATGATTGACGCCCATCACCATTCTCACCCATGAACAAGGTGACTGACAACCATTCTTGTTCTACAAGCATCTGAGGCTTAGTGAATATCTCTTGGATTCCTGATTGCACGATGCATGGTTGATCGCCTGACAACCGAGTGCTCGCCTGACAAACGAGCCAACCATTCCGTGAGGTCAGAGTCTTCGTGGTATAGGCAGGACCTGATGGTGGCATTCAAGAGAATCCGGAAGGTCTAAACCTTGTCTGTGGTATTCTGAGTAGGATTCAATGACTGAATGACTGCGACGTGCTTCAAACTCCTGAGGGCGGGGCGTTAGTGACAGACGCCAAAAGAATCAATGGATTCTATTCCGGTCTGATTGAGAACCGACAGATGAATTCCGCTATGCTGTGACGGAGCATATGCAATCGCTTTCACTGAGAGGATGGGAGGTAGCTGCTGACAACAGTGAAACCCTACACGAGCTTGCCATGGAAAGGAGTAAGAAGGATTGGATGAAGGCAGTAGGAAAGCAGAGAGACGGAAGGGAAGGCATCTTCATACGCTTGTCTGAAGCTCTTACACCAATGATATACATAAGTATCACTATCTTTATCTTTATATTATTTTCGTTCATCATCATATACAATTGAGTTTGCCTGACTAAGATTTACAAGATGACCATAGCTTGCTTCAATGCTAACAATCTCCGTGGGATCGACCCTTACTCACGTAAGGTATTACTTGGACGACCCAGTGCACTTGCTGGTTAGTTGTGCGAAGTTGTGTAATGCCATGGAATTGAACCACCAAGTTTTTGGAGTTCATGACCAGGGATTATGAGAGTTGTGAAAAGTATTGTTCACAATTTCGCGCACCAAGTTTTTGGCGCCGTTGCCGGGGAATTAAATGTCCTAACTACAGTTTCGCATTTGTTCCCTGCAATAACAGTGCCAAGTTTTGATCCGGCAACAACACCAAGTTTTTGGCGCCGTTGCCGGGGATTGTTCAAGTTTTGAGCAAGCTTTTGGTAACAATGCCTGGGATTGTTCTAGTTTGGACAACTGACGGTTCATCTTGTTGCTTAGATTAGGTGTTTATTTTTTTTCGAAATTCTTGAAGATGAATTCTAGAGTTTCATGATGATTTGTTGAAATCTGGCTGGCTGTAAAGCCATGTCTAATTTCATTGGACCGAGGTTTCAACCTATCATCACAAGAGCTTGTTCATCTTGCTTTTGGAGCAGTGATCTGCTAAGGCTTGGCTGGCCTTTGGCCATGTCTAGTGTTTTGGACCGAAGCTTTCTTTGAAAGCTTGGCTGGCTGTGAAGCCATGTCTAATTCCTGGACCGGAGTCTTAGACTAGCATTGCACTGATTCCTGGAATTCTCATTAAGAATTTTGATACCTTTTCCCACTTAATTTTCGAAAAACACAAAAAAAAAAATTCACAAAAACCATAAAAACCAAAAATATTTGATGTTTCTTGCTTTAGTCTAGTGTCTCATCTTAAGTTTGGTGTCAAATGCATGTTTTTGTTATATTTTTCGAATCCATGCATGTACTTCTTTGTTTTGATCTTTAAATTCTATTGACTTGAGTATTCATGTGTCTCATATAGTGTCAGTAGCACACAAACTGCTAAGTTTGGTGTCTTGCATGCATTGTTAATTGATTCCTGTTGCATTTTGATTATTAAAAATCCAAAAATATTTTTTTAATTTGTGTCTTTTCAAGTCAATGATACAAAGAATTGAAGATTCAGAACATACTGCAGAGGAATTATACAGAAAAAGCTGAGCATTCAAAAATGCCCAGTGAAGAAGGCAGACTGGCGTTTAAACGCCAGCCAGGGTACCTGGTTGGGCGTTTAACGCCCAAAGAGGTAGCATTTTGGGCGTTAAACGCCAGAATGTATACCATTCTGGGCGTTTAACGCCAGGATGGTGCTAGGAGGAAGATTTTGTTTTCAAAATCAATTTTTTTCAAGTTTTCAAAGTTTTTCAAAACCAAATCTTTTTCAAATCATATCTTTTCAATCAAATGTTTTCAAAATCAATTTCTTTCCTTTTTCAAAGATACTTACCAACAATTAATGATTTGATTGAACATTTTTTTTGCCTTTTCTATTAAGAAAGGTTTTATGTTTGAATCATATCTTTTCTTGTTAGGCAAGTCATTAATATTTTTTTTATATCTTTTCAAATTGTTTTCAAATCATATCTTTTAAAATTGTTTTCAAATCATATCTTCTCAATCACATCTTTTTAAAACCATAACTTTTCAATCAAATCTTTTTTTTACCTCATCTTTTTCAAAATAGTTTTCAATCAAATCTTTTTGACTTCTAATTTCAAAATCTTTTTCAAAAATCACTTTAATTCTTCCCCACTTTCAATTTTCGAAAATTATCAATCAATTTGTAAAATGTTTTTGACATCTTTCTAATTAATTTTCGAAAATCCTCTTCCCTCCTTCTCACATCCTTCTATTTATGGAGTACTACTCCTTCTTAATGCACAATTCGAACTCTAAACTAATCAAGTTCGAATTCTTCTACCTTCTTTTCTTCTATTTTTCTTTTCCTCTGACACTTCAAGGAATCTCTGTACTGTGACATAGAGGATTCCACATTTCTCTTGTTCTCTTCTCTTTCATATGAGCAGGAGCAGAGACAAAGGCATTCTTGTTGAAGCTGACCCTGAACCCGAGAGAACCTTGAAGAGGAAGCTAAGAGAAGCCAAGGCACAACTCTCTTTAGAGGACCTGACCGAATTCTTCAAAGAAGAAGAACACATGGCAGCCGAAAACAATAACAATGCCAACAATGCAAGGAAGGTGCTGGGTGACTTCACTGCACCTACTCCTGATTTCTATGGGAGAAGCATCTCTATCCCTGCCATTGGAGCAAACAACTTTGAGCTTAAGCCTCAATTAGTTTCTCTAATGCAACAGAATTGTAAGTTCCATGGACTTCCAATGGAAGATCCTCATCAGTTCTTAGCTGAATTCTTGCAAATCTGTGACACAGTCAAGACTAATGGGGTTAACCCTGAGGTCTACAGACTGATGCTATTCCCTTTTGCTGTAAGAGACAGAGCTAGAATATGGTTGGATTCTCAACCTAAAGAAAGCCTGGACTCTTGGGAAAAGCTGGTCAATGCCTTCTTGGCAAAGTTCTTTCCACCACAAAGATGGAGTAAGCTTAGAGTGGAAGTCCAAACCTTCAGACAGAAGGATGGAGAATCCCTCTATGAAGCTTGGGAAAGATACAAACAATTAATCAGAAGATGTCCCTCAGACATGCTTTCTGAATGGAGCATCATAGGTATTTTCTATGATGGTCTCTCTGAACTATCTAAGATGTCCTTGGATAGCTCTGCTGGAGGATCTCTTCATCTGAAGAAGACGCCGGCAGAAGCTCAAGAATTGATTGAAATGGTTGCAAATAACCAATTCATGTACACTTCTGAAAGGAATCCTGTGAACAATGGGACTAGTCAGAAGAAAGGAGTTCATGAGATTGACACTCTGAATGCCATATTGGCTCAGAACAAGATATTGACTCAACAAGTCAATTTGATTTCTCAGAGTCTGTCTGGAATGCAAAATGCACCAAACAGTACTAAGGATGCTTCATCTGAGGAAGAAGCTTATGATCCTGAGAACCCTTCCATGGAAGAGGTGAATTACCTAGGAGAACCCTATGGAAACACCTATAATTCTTCATGGAGAAATCACCCAAATCTCTCATGGAAGAATCAAGAGAGACCTCAACAAGGTTTCAATAACAATAATGGTGGAAGAAACAGGTTTAGCAATAGCAAGCCTTTTCCATCATCTTCTCAGCAACAGACAGAGAGTTCTAAGCAGAATACTTCTGACTTAGCAACAATGGTCTCTGATCTAATAAAGACCACTCAAAGTTTCATGAATGAAACAAGGTCCTCCATCAGAAATTTGGAAGGACAAGTGGGTCAGCTGAGCAAGAAAGTTACTGAACTCCCTCCTAGCACTCTCCCAAGTAATACAGAAGAAAATCCAAAAGGAGAGTGCAAAGCCATAGACATGGCCGAATATGGAGAGGAAAGAGAGGAGGAAGACGCCACTGAGGAAGACCTCAGTGGGCGTGTACCAATCTCCTCTGAGTTCCTCAATGAGGAACAATGGGAATCTGAGGCTCAAAATGAGACCATAGAGATTCCATTGGACTTACTTCTGCCATTCATGAGCTCTGATGAGTATTCTTCCTCTGAAGAGGATGAGTATGTCACTGAAGAGCAAGTTGCTAAATACCTTGGAGCAATCATGAAGCTAAATGACAAGTTATTTGGAAATGAGACTTGGGAGGATGAACCACCTTTGCTCACCAAAGAACTGGATGACTTGTCTAGGCAGAAACTGCCTCAAAAGAGGCAGGATCCTGGGAAGTTTTCTATACCTTGTACCATAGGCACCATGACCTTCAAGAAGGCCTTGTGTGACTTAGGGTCAAGTGTAAACCTCATGCCCCTCTCTGTAATGGAGAAATTAGGGATCTTTGAGGTGCAAGCTGCAAGAATCTCATTAGAGATGGCAGACAATTCAAGAAAACAAGCTCATGGACTTGTAGAGAATGTTTTGGTGAAGATTGAAGACCATTACATCTCTACTGATTTCATAGTCCTAGAGACTGGGAAGTGCATGGATGAATCCATCATCCTTGGCAGACCCTTCCTAGCCACAGCAAAGGCTGTGATTGATGTTGATAGAGGAGAGTTGATCATTCAAGTGAATGAAGAATCCTTGGTGTTTAAGGCCCAAGGACATCCCTCTATCATCATGGAGAGGAAGCATGAAGAGCTTCTCTCAAAACAGAGCCAAGCAGAGCCCCCACAGTCAAACTCTAAGTTTGGTGTTGGGAGGCCACAACCAAACTCTAAGTTTGGGGTTGAACCCCCACATTCAAACTCTAAGTTTGGTGTTGGGAGGTTCCAACACGGTTCTGAGTATTTCTGAGGCTCCATGAGAGTCCTCTGTCAAGCTAATGACATTAAAGAAGCGCTTGTTGGGAGGCAACCCAATGTTTTATAGTTAACTATTTTCTTTTGTTATTTTATCTTTTTTGTAGGTTGATGATCATAAGAAGTCACAAAAACAATGAAAAAAGCAAAAACAGAATGAAAAACAGGAAGAAAAACAGCACACCCTGGAGGAGAAGAAGCTGGCGTTCAAACGCCAGTAATGCTAGCTGTTGGGCGTTTAACGCCCAGTCTGGCACCATTCTGGGCGTTTAACGCCAGAAAGGGGCACCAGACTGGCGTTAAACGCCAGTAAAGGGCAACAACCTGGCGTTAAACGCCAGGAATGGGCACCAGCCCGGCGTTTAACGCCAGAAATAGCTCAAAACGTGATTTTGAGCAACATTTGGTGCAGGGATGACTTTTCCTGGACACCACAGGATCTGTGGACCCCACAGGACCCCACCATCACTCTCTCTCTTCTTCCCCCATTCACCAATCACCTCAATACCTCTTCCCCAAAAACCCTTCACCTATCAAATCCCATCTTTCTCTTCACCACTCACATCCATCCTTCATAAAACCCCACCAACCTCACCCTTCAAATTCAAACCACTTTCCCTCCCAAACCCACCCATAATGGCCGAACCATTACCCCCCTCTCTCCTATATATACCCTTCTTCAACCCTTCATTTTCACACAACCTAAACACCCCTTCTTTCCCTTCTTGGCCGAACACACCACCTTCCCCTCTTCCTCATTTCTTCTTCTTCTACTCTCTTCTTTCTTCTTTTGCTCGAGGACGAGCAAACATTTTAAGTTTGGTGTGGTAAAAGCGTTGCTTTTTCGTTTTTCCATAACCATTTATGGCATCCAAGGCCGGAGAAACCTCTAGAAAGAGGAAAGGGAAGGCAAAGGCTTCCACCTCCGAGTCATGGGAGATGGATAGATTCCTCTCAAGGGTGCATCAAGTCCACTTCTATGAAGTTGTGGCCTTGAAGAAGGTGATCCCCGAAGTCCCCTTTTCACTCAAAAAGGGTGAATATCCGGAGATCCGCCATGAGATCCGAAGAAGAGGTTGGGAAGTACTTACCAACCCCATTCAACAAGTCGGAATCTTGATGGTTCAAGAGTTCTATGCCAATGCATGGATCACCAAGAACCATGACCAAAGTGTGAACCCGAATCCAAAGAATTATCTCACTATGGTTCGGGGGAAATACTTGGATTTTAGTCCAGAGAGTGTGAGGGTGGCGTTCAACTTGCCTATGATGCAAGGAGATGAGCACCCTTACACTAGAAGGGTCAACTTTGATCAAAGGTTAGACCAAGTCCTCACAATCATATGTGAAGAGGGCGCACAATGGAAGCAAGATTCAAGAGGAAAGCCGGTTCAATTGAGAAGGCATGACCTCAAGCCCGTGGCTAGAGGATGGTTAGAGTTCATACAACGCTCAATCATTCCCACTAGCAACCGGTCCGAAGTTACCATAGACCGGGCCATCATGATCCATAGCATCATGATTGGAGAAGAAATAGAAGTTCATGAGGTTATAGCCCAAGAACTCTACAAGGTGGCGGACAAGACCTCCACTTTGGCAAGGTTAGCCTTTCCTCATCTCATCTGTCACCTCTGTTATTCAGTTGGAGTTGACATAGAGGGAGATACCCCCATTGATGAGGACAAGCCCATCACCAAGAAAAGGATGGAGTACACAAGAGACCCCTCTCACCATGAGATCCCTGAGATTCCTCAAGGGATGCACTTTCCTCCACAAAATTATTGGGAGCAATTAAACACCTCCCTAGGAGAATTGAGTTCCAACATGGGACAACTAAGGGTGGAGCATCAAGAACACTCCATTCTCCTCCATGAAATTAGAGAAGACCAAAGAATCATGAGGGAGGAGCAACAAAGACAAGGAAGAGACATTGAGGAGCTCAAGCACTCCATAGGATCTTCAAGAGCAAGAAAGAGCCGCCATCACTAAGGTGGACCCGTTCCTTGATTTCCTTGTTCTTTATTCTTCTGTTTTTCGATTTTTATGCTTTATGTTTGTCCATGTTTGTGTCTTGTGATCATTTGTGTCTTAGTGTCTATGCCTTAAAGTTATGAATGTCCTATGAATCCATCACCTTTCTTGAATAAAAACGTGCTTAATTGAAAAGGAAAGAATTGCATGAATTCTGAATTTTATAATAGTTTAATTATTTTGATGTGGTGGCAACACTTTTGTTCTCTGAATGTATGCTTGAACAGTGCATATGTCTTTTGAATTTGTGGTTCATGAATATTGGCTCTTGAAAGAATGATGAAAAAAGAGACATGTTACTGAGGATCTGAAAAATCATTAAAAATGATTCTTGAAGCAAGAAAAAGCAAAAAAAAAAAAATTTCGAAAAAAAAGAAAAAGAAAGAAATAAAGTTGTGATCCAAGGCAAATAAGAGTGTGCTTAAGAACCCTGGACACCTCTAATTGGGGACTTTAGCAAAGCTGAGTCACAATCTGAAAAGGTTCACCCAATTATGTGTCTGTGGCATGTATGTATCCGGTGGTAATACTGGAAGACAGAGTGCTTTGGGCCACGGCCAAGACTCAAGAAATAGCTATGTTCAAGAATCATCATACTTTACTAGGAGAATCATTAACACTATCTGGATTCTGAGTTCCTAAAGAAGCCAATCATTCTGAATTACAAGGGATAGAGTGAGATGCCAAAACTATTCAGAGACAAAAAGTTAAAAGCCCCGCTCATCTAATTAATACTGATCTTCATAGATGTTTTTGGAGTTCATTGCATATTCTCTTCTTTTTATCTTATTTGATTTTCAGTTGCTTGGGGACAAGCAACAATTTAAGTTTGGTGTTGTGATGAGCGGATAATTTGTATGCTTTTTGGCATTGTTTTTAGTATATTTTTAGTATGATCTAGTTAGTTTTTAGTATATTTTTATTAGTTTTTAGTTAAAATTCACTTTTCTGGACTTTACTATGAGTTTGTGTGTTTTTCTGTGATTTCAGGTATTTTCTGGCTGAAATTGAGGGACCTGAGCAAAAATCTGATCCAGAGACTCAAAAGGACTGCAGATGCTGTTGGATTCTGACCTCCCTGCACTCGAAGTGGATTTTCTGGAGCTACAGAAGCCCAATTGGCGCGCTCTCAACGGCGTTGGAAAGTAGACATCCTGGGCTTTCCAGCAATATATAATAGTCCATACTTTGCCCAAGATTTGATGGCCCAAACCGGCGTTCAAAGTTACCTCAAGAAATTCCAGCGTTAAACGCCGGAACTGGCACCTAATTGGGAGTTAAACGCCCAAACTGGCACTAAAGCTGGCGTTTAACTCCAAGGAGAGTCTCTACACGAAAAAGCTTCATTGCTCAGCCCAAGCACACACCAAGTGGGCCCGGAAGTGGATTTTTATGTCATTTACTCATCTATGTACTAGTTTTCTATAAGTAGGACTTTTGGCAGAGACTTTTGGTATCTATCTTTGTTTTATGCTATCTTAGATCTTTGGGAGGCTGGCCATTCGGCCATGCCTAGACCTTGTTCTTATGTATTTTCAACGGTGGAGTTTCTACACACCATTGATTGCTTATTCCGTTAATCCCTGTGGATTCGACCTCACTCTATTGTGAGTTTTTACTTGACGACAAATTTGGTATACTTGTCGAAGGGAGATTTGTTGAGATATAAGTTTTATGTGCATCAAGTTTATGGCTCCATTGTCGGGGATTAATTATGATTAACAAACTACCGGTTGATTGATTTACTAGATTAGACACTTTTCTTTTGTCTTTGTTTTCTTTAGTTTCTTATTTTCTTTTGCTAACTAACTGTTTGTGATATTGCCTCACTAAGAATCCCTCATTTATTACAATGGAGATACCAATTTCTTTTAGTGATTATTTTTTGAGACAGAGCTTTTTGCAGGAAAGAAAGGAGCATCCATCATATTTTAGTCAATCAAATTTCATGGGAAACTCTCCACCACCACAGAATGATTCACTTTACTATGCTCATGTTGGGTGGGAGTATCAAGAACATGAAATGGGGTACTTTCCAGAGCCACAAAATAGTCCATATTTTGGTGAAATTGATCACTACTCAAGTGGTGGCTGGGAAGATCAAAATCAAAGAGATTTCACTCATTCATACCCCATTCATCAAGAGCCATCACCTCTCAATTATGCAACCTCACCTCCAAGTTTGACGTGCCTAAATTCTTCATCACTTGAGTATACCTCAGCACAAAATTCTATCCCAAATTCATATAATTCATTTCATCATCCACAAAGCTCAATCCACTACCCACAAGAGTCATAAAACTTTCAAAACACACAATCACAAAACAACCAATTCCATTCACAAGCCAACCACGACCAACCATTACAACCTAGCCAACCTCCTTTAGATAGACTTGCCTGGATGGAGCTTATCATTGAAGAACTAAAAAAAAGTAGAGAAGAAGATAGACTCGCTAGGATAGAACTTTTCGTTGAAGAAATGATAAAGACAAACGAAGAGGAGAAAATAGCAAAATAGGACCATGAAGAAAAATTGAGACAGAATACACAACTCTATTCTGAAGAACAATTCATTGAAGAGCTGAGATCACAAAGAGAGACCACTTCACTCTCTCCAGAAACAGAGGAGTTTCATTCAAGGTCAAGAACAAGGGAGGAATCAGAAGAACAAGAAAAGAGGCAGCCATACCAAGTGAGATTCATATGAAGAAGGAGGAGGTTGTGAGAATATATAAGCCTAAGGCTCCATACCCACAGAAGTTACTAGTGGTGACAAAGGAACATGCAAACTCACTCCCAAAAGACTCAATGCAACATCATGTAGAAGAAAGGGAGGAAGTCAATCAAGGGAGTCCACACTACTCCAATAAAATAGAGAGTTGCATAAAGGGTGAGTTCATTGAACCACCAATTCAAGAAGCACTTGATGAAGAGGATGCTCCAACCATCATACACACCCAAATCCTGAAATCAAGGTGGTGAAGGCAATCAACATGAGCACTAAAAGAGGATGGTGACCAAGAAAAGAAAGATAATATCCATGAAGAAGAAAAGGTTAACCAAAAGCCATCCCACCCCTACCCCAACAAGCAAGTTTATTCAAGCTAACAACAAAAGAAAGCTTGCTGGGGAGAGGCACTCAAAACAAGGGGCATTAACTGGCTCCTCTTTCCTCTTGAGGTCATTCCTCTTAACAAACTGGAAGAAGAGGAAGAAAGTCATGAATAACATGTCAAGCTAATGACATTAAAGAGTGCTTGTTGGGAGGCAACTCAACCGTAGGTAACATTTTCTTTCCTTGATTAGTTTACTTTCAATAATTTGGCATATGATTGCATTCTAAGTTTGGTGTTGCCATGCAACAACATAATTTTCAATCTTCACTGGGTATTTGCATCATTCTAAAATGAAAGTGTCACACTAAGCTTGGTGTTGCCACTTAACTTTCATGCAAAGTACCATGCCAACACCACTTATTAATGCAATCACATTGTCTCTATTTTACTTCTTGTGCCTTTATTGTATCCTTAATTTTGCTTGCTTAAGCAAATGCATTACTCACATTTCATGGCGTAAGACACTCATAATCCATCATAGGCCCCATTACCACTGTTTTAATTGTTGCTTGATGATGAGCGGATAATTTGTATGCTTTTTGGCATTGTTTTTAGTATATTTTTAGTATGATCTAGTTAGTTTTAGTATATTTTATTAGTTTTTAGTTAAAATTCACTTTTCTGGACTTTACTATGAGTTTGTGTGTTTTTCTGTGATTTCAGGTATTTTCTGGCTGAAATTGAGGGACCTGAGCAAAAATCTGATCCAGAGACTCAAAAGGACTGCAGATGCTGTTGGATTCTGACCTCCCTGCACTCGAAGTGGATTTTCTGGAGCTACAGAAGCCCAATTGGCGCGCTCTCAATGGCGTTGGAAAGTATACATCCTGGGCTTTCCAGCAATATATAATAGTCCATACTTTGCCCAAGATTTGATGGCCCAAACCGGCGTTCAAAGTCACCTCAAGAAATTCCAGCGTTAAACGCCGGAACTGGCACCTAATTGGGAGTTAAACGCCCAAACTGGCACTAAAGCTGGCGTTTAACTCCAAGGAGAGTCTCTACACGAAAAAGCTTCATTGCTCAGCCCAAGCACACACCAAGTGGGCCCGGAAGTGGATTTTTATGTCATTTACTCATCTATGTACTAGTTTTCTATAAGTAGGACTTTTGGCAGAGACTTTTGGTATCTATCTTTGTTTTATGCTATCTTAGATCTTTGGGAGGCTGGCCATTCGGCCATGCCTAGACCTTGTTCTTATGTATTTTCAACGGTGGAGTTTCTACACACCATAGATTAAGGTGTGGAGCTCTGCTGTACCTCGAGTATTAATGCAATTACTATTGTTCTTCTATTCAATTCCGCTTGTTCTTTGTCCAAGATATCACTTGTTCTTCAACATGATGAAGGTGATGATTGACGCCCATCACCATTCTCACCCATGAACAAGGTGACTGACAACCATTCTTGTTCTACAAGCATCTGAGGCTTAGTGAATATCTCTTGGATTCCTGATTGCACGATGCATGGTTGATCGCCTGACAACCGAGTGCTCGCCTGACAAACGAGCCAACCATTCTGTGAGGTCAGAGTCTTCGTGGTATAGGCAGGACCTGATGGCGGCATTCAAGAGAATCCGGAAGGTCTAAACCTTGTCTGTGGTATTCTGAGTAGGATTCAATGACTGAATGACTGCGACGTGCTTCAAACTCCTGAGGGCGGGGCGTTAGTGACAGACGCCAAAAGAATCAATGGATTCTATTCCGGTCTGATTGAGAACCGACAGATGAATTCCGCTATGCTGTGACGGAGCATATGCAATCGCTTTCACTGAGAGGATGGGAGGTAGCTGCTGACAACAGTGAAACCCTACACGAGCTTGCCATGGAAAGGAGTAAGAAGGATTGGATGAAGGCAGTAGGAAAGCAGAGAGACGGAAGGGAAGGCATCTTCATACGCTTGTCTGAAGCTCTTACACCAATGATATACATAAGTATCACTATCTTTATCTTTATATTATTTTCGTTCATCATCATATACAATTGAGTTTGCCTGACTAAGATTTACAAGATGACCATAGCTTGCTTCAATGCTAACAATCTCCGTGGGATCGACCCTTACTCACGTAAGGTATTACTTGGACGACCCAGTGCACTTGCTGGTTAGTTGTGCGAAGTTGTGTAATGCCATGGAATTGAACCACCAAGTTTTTGGAGTTCATGACCAGGGATTATGAGAGTTGTGAAAAGTATTGTTCACAATTTCGCGCACCACTTGAGTATAAGCAATCATTCTAAGTTGAGTGTGGGAAGGGGGAAGAATAGGAGGAAAAGGACAACAACAATGAAGATGAACTACAAGGTGGTAAAGTTCCTTTTTCCTCTTTCTTATTTCCAGTACTTTAAATTGCATGATCGTCTTCTATTTTCTTTGTATGCATGTGTGATTATTCCTTGTGAATAAGCATAATTTGATATTTGATTTGTAACATGTTGCTATGATATCATGATTATCATCTTGAATTTTACTTGCACCCAATATCTCTAAGAATGCAACAAAGAAAACATTCTTTTGAAAGGAAAATGTTGAAGATTTTTATAAATCTTAGGGCAAGAAAAAGATTAAAAGGAGTGGAGGTTCTGATTGTATGATTGTGTATTGAGGTTGCATGTTTGTGAAAACTTGCATGGGAGCTCATAGACAGGAAATGAAGTTTAGAGAAGTATTATGGAATTTCTCAAACATCTATTGATCCAAGAAGCAGTAACAAAAGAAAAAAAAAGAAAAAAAATAAAGAACAAGCCCAAGGCTTTGAGCATCAATTACTAGGAAGAAAAAGAAAGAAACAAGAACTCAAAGAGTTATTGTCCTAGTTAAATGCTTGTGGTGGATTTATGTCAAAGAGAGAGGCTTCAACAAGTATATCCTAAGGGGTGCTTCAACACATAATACCTTAGACCAACTAGTTTGGGAGTATTGATTGAAAGCTTATCTTAAAAAGCCGCTTTGGGACATGATACCTAGAGTCGAGGCCAAATTCCAAAAAGAAAGAAAAATGCTAGAAAATGAGTACTGCTTCAAGGTGACAATCTATAAAGAGATTTCCATAATTTCATTTGGGACTAATTTCATTGGTGGCCATTCTTGAGGATCCGGAAGGTCTAAACCTTGTCTGTGGTATTCTGAGTAGGATTCTGGGATTGAATGACTGTGACGAGCTTCAAACTCGCGATTGTGGGGCGTTAGTGACAGACACAAAAGAATCACTGGATTCTATTCCGACATGATCGAGAACCGACAGATGAATAACCGTGCTGTGACAGAGCGCGTTGAACATTTTTACTGAGAGGATGGGAGGTAGCCATTGACAACGGTGAAACCCTACATACAGCTTGCCATGGAAGGAGCCTTGCGTGCGTGAAGAAGAAGACAGTAGGAAAGCAAAGATTCAGAAGATAGAGCATCTCCAAAACCTCAACCTGTTCTCCATTACTGCAAAACAAGTATTTGTTTCATGTTCTTTTACTTTTCACAATTAAACCTGAGAATTATTGATATCCTGACTAAGAGTTACAAGATAACCATAGCTTGCTTCAAGCCGACAATCTCCATGGAATTGACCCTTACTCACGTAAGGTATTACTTGGACGACCCAGTGCACTTGCTGGTTAGTTGTGCGGAATTGCAAAAGTGTGATTGCAATTTCGTGCACCAAGTTTTTGGCATCGTTGCCGGAAATTGTTCGAGTTTGGACAACTGACGGTTTATCTTGTTGCTTAGATTAGGATTTTTTTATTTTTTGCTGGTTTAGAGTCTTTTATTTGAGTTTAGTTTCATATTTTAAGTTTGGTGTCAATTGCATGCTTTTGTTTTCTTTTAATTTTTTGAATTTGCATGTTCTTAGTCCTTTCTTGATCTTTAAAAATTCTAAGTTTGGTGTCTTCCTTGTGTTTTCCTTTAGGTTTTCGAAAATTTGCGTTTGATTTTCTAAAAAATTTTAAGTTTGGTGTCATTTTGTTGTTTTTCTCTTTCCTCTTTTCAAAAATCAAATCTTTTTCAAAATAGTTTTCAATCGTATCTTCTTAATTGCTAATTCCAAAATCTTTTTAAGTAGTTAATTAATTTAGTTTTCAATTTTCTTTGATTTTATTCTCTTTTGGTTTTTGAATTTTTATTTTATTTTTCATTCATTTTAGTTTATTATTTTCGGTTACTTTAAAAAAAAAAGAAATTTTTTTTTTTTACTTTACTTGTGAATCCATATCATTTTCCTTTCTCCATCATGGACCTAAGTGGAATTGAGCAGTCCAGAAGGACTTTGGGGTCATATGCTAACCCTAGTACAGCTGCATATGGGAGTAGCATCTGTATACCTCCCATTAAAGCAAGCAGCTTTGAGCTAAATCCTCAACTCATTATCATGGTGCAGCAAAATTGCCAGTATTCCGGTCTTTCATAGGAAGAACCTACTGAGTTTCTGACACAGTTCTTACAAATTGCTGATACAGTACGTGATAAAGAGGTGGATCAGGATGTCTACAGATTGTTACTGTTTCCATTTGCTGTAAAAGATCAAGCTAAGAGGTGGTTGAATAACCAACCCACAGCAAGCATAAAAACATGGAGACAGTTATCAGACAAATTCCTGAATCAATTTTACCCTCCAAAAAGGATGACACAGCTAAGGCTGGACATCCAAGGCTTTAAACAAGAGGATAATGAATCCCTTTATAATGCTTGGGAGAGGTATAGAGGTATGCTAAGGAAATGCCCCTCTGAAATGTTTTCAGAATGGGTACAGTTTGACATCTTCTACTATGGGCTTACAGAAAAAGCTCAGATGTCTTTAGACCACTCAGCTGGTGGATCTATACACATGAGAAAAACGATTGAAGAGGCTCAAGAACTCATAGATACTGTTGCTAGAAATCAACATTTGTACTCTAGCAATGAGTCCTCTACAAAAGAAGAAGCTATGGCAGTAGCTACTGATCCTAATCCTCAAGAACAGATTGTTGAGCTTAATCAGCAATTACACCTGATGACAAAATAGTTAGCAGAATTTAAAGAGATGCTCCAAGAAACTAAAATTGCTAACAAGAACATAGAATCACAATTGAATCAGACAAAACAGCAGTTATCTAAACAGATAACAGAAGAATGCCAAGCAGTTCAACTGAGGAGTGGAAAGACATTGAATAACACTGCTCAAAGTGGCAAAAAGCCAAGAAGGGAACAACTGATAGAGGATAACCAAACCACTGTCCAAAATCCCTCTGAGGACAGTAAGAGCCCAGAGAGGAATACTCCTGGCGTTCAAATGCCAGAAAAGGGGGAAAAGTTGGCGTTAAACGCCCATTCCTTGCCCAGTTCTGGCATTCAAACGCCAGAAAGGGAGGAAAAGTTGGCGTTAAACGCCCATTCCTCACCCAATCTTGGCGTTCAAACGCCAATGAGGAATCAGACACCTGAGAGTGCTGATAGTAACCCCTCTAAAAAGGCTTCTCCAACCACCTCTGTAGGGAATAAACCTGCAGCAACTAAGGTTGAGGAATATAAAGCCAAGATGCCTTATCCTCAGAAACTCCGCCAAGCAGAACAGGATAAGCAATTTGCCCGCTTTGCAAACTATCTCAGGACTCTTGAAATAAAGATTCCGTTTGCAGAGGCATTTGAGCAAATACCTTCTTATGCCAAGTTCATGAAAGAGATCTTAAGTCATAAGAAGGATTGGAGAGAAACTGAAAAGGTGTTTCTCACTGAAGAATGCAGTGCAGTCATTCTGAAAAGCTTACCAGAGAAGCTTCAAGATCCAGGAAGCTTTATGATACCATGCACATTAGAAGGTGCTTGTACCAAGACAGCCCTATGTGACCTTGGAGCAAGTATCAACCTAATACCTGCATCCACTATCACAAAGCTTGGGTTGGCTGAAGAAGTCAAACCAACCCGGATATGTCTCTAACTTGCTGATGGCTCCATTAAGTATCCATCAGGCATAATTGAGGACATAATTGTCAAGGTTGGGCCATTTGCTTTTTCAACTGACTTTGTAGTGCTGGAAATGGAGGAGCACAAGAGTGCAACTCTCATCCTAGGAAGACCCTTCCTGGCAACTGGACGAACTCTCATTGATGTACAAAAGGGGGAAGTGACCCTGAGAGTCAATGAGGATGAGTTCAAGTTGAATGCTGTCAAAGCTATGCAGCATCCAGACACATCAAATGACTGCATGAGCGCTGATATTATTGACTCTTTAGTGGAAGAGATCAATATGACTGAGAGTCTCAAATCAGAGCTAGAGGATATCTTTAAAGATGTTCAGCCTGACCTGGAGGAACCAGAGGAAATAAAAGAACCTCTGAAAATTCCTCAGGAAGAGGATAAGCCTCCTAAACCCGAGCTCAAGCCACTACCACCATCCCTGAAGTATGCATTTTTGGGAGAAGGTGACACTTTTCCAGTGATCATAAGCTCTGCTTTAAATTCACAGGAAGAGGAAGCACTAATTCAAGTGCTAAAGACACACAAGACAACTTTTGGGTGGTCCATAAGTGATCTTAAGGGCATTAGCCCAGCAAGATGCATGCACAAGATCCTATTGGAAGATAATACCAAGCCAGTGGTTCAACCACAGAGGCGGCTAAATCCAGCCATGAAGGAGGTGGTGCAGAAAGAGGTCACTAAGTTACTAGAGGCTGGGATTATTTATCCTATTTCTGATAGCCCCTGGGTGAGCCCTGTCCAAGTTGTCCCCAAGAAGGGAGGCATGACAGTGGTTCATAATGAAAAGAATGAACTGGTTCCTACAAGAACAGTTACAGGGTGGCGTATGTGTATTGACTACAGAAGGCTCAATACAGCCACCAGGAAGGATCATTTTCCTTTACCATTCATAGACCAGATGCTAGAAAGACTAGCGGGTCACGATTATTATTGCTTTTTGGATGGCTATTCAGGCTATAATCAAATTGCAGTGGACCCTCAAGATCAAGAGAAAATAGCATTCACCTGTCCTTCTGGTGTGTTTGCTTACAGAAGAATGCCTTTTGGTCTATGCAATGCACCTGCAACTTTTCAGAGGTGCATGCTCTCCATCTTCTCTGATATGGTAGAGAAGTTCCTGGAAGTCTTCATGGATGACTTCTCAGTATTTTGAGACTCATTCAGCTCCTGTCTTGATCATCTAGCACTTGTCCTGAAAATATACCAAGAGACTAACCTGGTCTTAAACTGAGAGAAATGTCACTTTATGGTGACTGAAGGAATTGTACTTGGGCACAAAATTTCAAGCAAGGGAATAGAGGTGGATCAAGCAAAGGTAGAGGTAATTGAAAAATTACCACCACCTGCCACTGTTAAGGCAATAAGAAGCTTTTTGGGGCATGCAGGATTCTACAGAAGGTTTATAAAGGGTTTTTCAAAAATTGCAAAACCTCTAAGCAACCTGCTAGCTGCTGACACACCATTTGTGTTTGACAAACAGTGTCTGCAGGCGTTTGACACCAGTCATCTCTGCACCAGACTGGACATTGTCATTCAAACTAATGTGTGATGCCAGTGACCATGCCATTGGTGCAGTGTTGGGACAAAGGCATAACAAGCTTCTGCACGTCATTTATTATGCTAGCCGTGTTCTAAATGATGCAGAGAAGAATTACACAACCACAGAAAAAGAGTTACTTGCAGTGGTCTATGCCATTGACAAGTTTAGATCCTATTTAGTAGGGTCAAAAGTGATTGTGTACACTGACCATGCTGCTCTTAAATACTTACTCACAAAGTAGGATTCAAAACCCAGGCTCATAAGGTGGGTGCTTCTTCTGCAAGAGTTTGATATAGAAATAAGAGACAGAAAATGGACAAAGAACCAAGTAGCTGATCATCTGTCCCGAATAGAACCAGTAGCTGGGGCGTCCCTCCCTTCTACTGAGATCTCTGAGACCTTTCCAGATGAGCAACTCTTTGCCATTCAGGAAGCTCCATGGTTTGCAGACATTGCAAATTATAAAGCTGTGAGGTTCATACCCCAAGAGTACAGCAAGGTGCAAAGAAAGAAATTAATTTCAGATGCTAAGTACTACCTATGGGATGAGCCATATCTCTTTAAGAGATGTGCAGACGGAATGATCCGCAGATGTGTACCTAGAGAGGAAGCACAAAGGATCCTGTGGCATTGCCATGGATCACAGTATGGGGGACATTTCGGAGGTGAGCGAACAGCCACTAAGGTCCTCCAATGTGGCTTCTACTGGCCTACTCTCTATAGAGATGCCCGAGAGTTTGTGCGTAACTGTGACAGTTGCCAAAGAGCTGGTAACTTGCCTCATGGGTACGCCATGCCTCAACAAGGGATCTTAGAGATTGAATTGTTTGATGTGTATGGGGTATTGACTTCATGGGTCCTTTCCCACCATCAAACTCAAACACTTACATTCTGGTGGCAGTGGACTATGTATCTAAATGGGTAGAAGCAATTGCCACACTCACTAATGATACTAAGACGGTGCTGAAATTCCTCCAGAAATACATCTTCAGCAGGTTTGGTGTTCCCAGAGTACTAATCAGTGACGGGGGCACTCATTTCTGCAATAAACAGCTGTACTCTGCTATGGTCCGATATGGAATTAGCCACAAAGTAGCAACTCCGTATCATCCACAGACAAATGGGCAAGCTGAAGTCTCTAACAGAGAGCTAAAAAGAATCCTGGAACGGACTGTAATTGCCCGTAGAAAGGATTGGGCAAAGAGCTTGGATGATGCTTTGTGGGCATATAGAACAGCATTCAAGACTCCTATAGGAACCTCTCCATACCAACTTGTGTATGGCAAGGCCTGTCATCTGCCCGTGGAACTGGAACATAAAGCCTACTGGGCAACCAGATTCCTAAACCTGGATGCTAAGTTAGCTGGTGAAAAAATATTACTCTACCTAAATGAGCTAGATGAATTTAGACTCAGTGCCTTTGAAAATGCAAAAATTTATAAGGAAAAGGCAAAGAAGTGGCATGACAAGAAGTTGTCATCCAGAGTCTTTGAGCCAGGACAAAAAGTTCTGCTCTTCAACTCTAGGCTCAGACTATTCCCAGGAAAACTTAAATCCCGGTAGATGGGTTCGTATGTGATTACAGGAGTGTCACCATATGGACAGAGGATCAAACATTATCTTGAAAGCAATTTTGAGCAAGAATGCTCAAAATTAAGGCTTAAATGAATCTCAGTAAAGGTCCAACTAAAGACAATAAAGAAGCGCTTGCTGGGAGGCAACCCAGTCATTAGCAGGTTATCTGTTTTATTTAATAAAAGTTTGATACATATTCTCCAAGGTTGATCATCATAATTGAAGGAATTCACAGAGTTACAGAAGGATTCAGTGTAAAAAACAGAGAAAAGGAGCTTTCTGGCGAAAAAACACCAGTAAAGGGAACTTTGGGCGTTAAACACCCAGAATGGTATCCATTCTAGAGTTTAACGCTAGTAAAGGTACCATTTTGGACGCTAAACGCCAGAATGGGTACCATTCTGGGCGTTTAACACCAGAATTGCAGCATCCTGGGCGTTTAGCAAAACGCCCAGTAATAAAGGGATTTCTGGCGTTTAACACCAGTCAGGCTGGGCGTTAAACGCCCATAATGGCCACCAATTGGGTGTTAAACGCCAGAATGGATACCATTCTGGCGTTTAACGCCAGAAAGGTAGGGGACAGAGATTTTGTTTTCCACTTCAATTTTTTTCAAACTTTCTTGTTTTGATCCATAATTTTCTGCATGAACACATTACAAACTTTCATCATTCACCCTCAAATTTCAAAAAAAATTAAAATCATTCTTCAAATCTCTTTCAAATTCTTTCTAAATCTTCTTCAAAAACTCTAATATCTTCTCAAATTCTTTCCATATCTTCTCAAATCTCCTTCAAAATTTTCGAAATCTCTCCCCCTCCCTTATAAATACACGTTCGGCCATCCCCCTTTCCCCCCACCATTCAAATTTGCTCTCCTCCTCTCTCTCCTCTTTCCTTTCTTTTTGCTTGAGGACAAGCAAACCTCTAAGTTTGGTGTGTTTTTCCGTGATCACTAAGCTAAGGCTCATCAAGATCATGGCTCCCAAAGGAAAACAAACCAATTCAAGAGGCAAGAAAGAGAATGCTCCAAAGGATCTTTGGAGTCAAGAGAGGTTCTTAACCAAAGAACATGCATACCATTTACCACAAAATAATGGGTCTAAGGTCAGTGATCCCGGAAGTTAAATTTGATCTGAAAGAAGATGAATATCCGGAGATCCAAGAGCAAATTTGAAACAGAGGATGGAAAGTTCTAACCAACCCTGAGACAAAGGTTGGAAAAAATATGGTTCAGGAATTCTACTCAAATCTGTGGCTGACAGATAAGCAGAGAATGACTGGAACTGCTTTTCATACCTACAGAACCATGGTCAGAGGGAGAATTATTTACTTCCATCTGGACAAAATAAGAGAGGTCTTCAAATTGCCTCAACTACAAGATGATCCTGAATCCTTTAATAGGAGAATGGTGAGAGTAGATAAGGGGTTGGATCAAGTTCTAAAGGACATATGCCTCCCTGGAACCAAGTGGATGACCAATTCAAAAGGTGTCCCAAACCAACTCAAGAGGGGAGATCTCAAACCAGTTGCAAGAGGTTGGTTAGACTTCATTGGGCGTTCTATTTTGCCCACTAGTAACCGTTCTGAGGTTACTATCAAGAGAGCAGTGATGATTCATTGCATTATGCTGGGAAAAGAAGTGGAGATTCATCATCTGATTGCTTGTGAGATTTACACAATCGCAAACAAGAACTCCACTGAAGCCAAACTGGCTTACCCAAGCTTAATCTCTTTGCTATGTAAAGATGCTGGGGTGAGGATGGGAGTAGATGAATTCATCCTAATTGAACACCCAATCACCAAGAAGTCAATGGAAGGACAAATGCAAGATAACTCTATCAAAAGGAGGGCGCATGAGTTCCTCCCTGAACTTCCTGAAATTGACTATTGGACCCGCCTAGAAGCATCTGTTGCCAAGCTGCAGGAAGCTATGGAACAAATTAAGGAAGAACAGCAGAATCAAAACTGCATACTCTGCAAATTGCTGAAGGAACAAGAGAAGCAAGGGCGTGAGCTACAGGAGCTGAAGCGCCAGAAGCTCTCCCTTGAAAGTTCAAATACCCCACAAGTAGAGGGAGCATCCACTTCTCAAGATCAAGGTTGTTGAGTCCTAACTCTGTGATAACCTCTATCATTAGGAGTCTATTTTAGAGTCATTTAAAATTTTGTTTTCTATTACTATTAGTCCTATCTTATATCTATTTTTCAGTCTTGTTCTTAATTCATGATTAATAAAATTTAAGGTTCATGTCTTAAAGCTATGAATGTACTATGAATCCATCACCTCTCTTAAATGAAAAATGCTTTAATCACAAAAGAACAAGAATTACAGGATTTCGAATTCATCTCTGAAACTAGTTGAATTAGTTTGATGTGGTGACAATACTTTTTGTTTTCTGAATGAATGCTTGAACAGTGCATATGTCTTTTGAATTTCTTGATTAAAGAATGTTAAACTTGTTGGCTCTTGAAAGAATGATGAAAAAGGAGAAATGTTATTGAGGATCTAACTTTTAAATTTGTTTTCGAGAGGTTCCAACTTTTCTTTTCTTCTTCAGCCACTATACACTATGGAGCTTGAGCCAGGGCCTCCTTTTGACATCCAGCCCATATACCCTGAGTAGTTTGACCCAGTGCCAGAGCTAGTGATACCAGTGGAGCCTGTGTCGGATTATCAACCACTGGACCTGATGGATGGGCAGTTCAGTACTTTAGAAAAGGCCTTGATGCTAGCCATGCCTAATGGCTTTCTGTTGATCACTTCCAACGAAGCATCGTCTGATATCATTCCACCTTCGGAGGACCATATAATCATCGATTTGGCCTCTAGCCCATCGGAGAATACCACATGATGAGCGAATAATTTATACACTTTTTGGCACTGTTTTTAGTATGTTTTTAGTACATTTTAGTTAGTTTTAGTATATTTTTATGAGTTTTTATTTAAAATTCACTTTTTTGGGCTTTACTATGAGTTTGTGTATTTTTCTGTGATTTCAGGTAATTTCTGGTTGAAATTGAGGGACCTGAGCAAAAATCTGATTCAGACGCTGAAAAATGACTGCAGATGCTGTTGGATTCTGACCTCCCTGCACTCAAAGTGGATTTTCTGGAGCTACAAAAGCCCAATTGGTGCTCTCTTATTTGCGTTGGAAAGTAGACATCCTGGGCTTTTCAGAAATATATAATAGTTCATACTTTACCCGAGATTTGATGGCCCAAACCGGCGTTGCAAATCAGCTTCAGAAATTGAGGGACCTGAGCAAAAATCTGATTCAGGCTGAAAAAGGACTGCTGATGCTGTTGGATTCTAACCTCCCTGCACTCAGAATAGAATTTTTGGAGCTACAGAAGTCCAATTGGCACGCTCTTAATTGGGTTAGAAAGTAGACATCCAGGGCTTTCCAGCAATATATAATAGTCTATACTTTTCTCGAAGATAAACGATGTAAACTGGAATTTAATGACAGTTCCATGTTGCATTCTGGCGTTAAACACCAGAAACAGGTTGCAAGTTGGAGTTAAACGCCAGAAACAGGTTACAATCTGACGTTTAACTCCAGAAACAGTCCAGGCACATGAGAAGCTCAAGTCCCAGCCCCAGCACACACCAAGTGGGCCCCAGAAGTGGATTTCTGCACTATCTATCTTAGTTTACTCATTTTCTGTAAACCTAGGTTACTAGTTTAGTATTTAAACAACTTTTAGAGACTTATTTTGTACCCCATGACATTTTAGATATGAACTTTGTATTCTCTGACGGCATGAGTCTCTAAACTCCATTGTTGGGGGTGAGGAGCTCTGCAGCGTCTCGATGAATTAATGCAATTATTTCTGTTTTCTATTCAAACACGCTTGTTTCTCTTTAAGATGTTCATTCGTACGTAACCATGATGAAGGTGATGATCCGTGACACTCATCACCATTCTCAATCTATGAACGCTGCCTAACAACCACCTCCGTTCTACCTTCGATTGAATGAATATCTCTTGGATTCCTTAATCAGAATCTTCGTGGTATAAGCTAGAATCCATTGGCAGCATTCTTGAGAATCCGAAAAGTTTAAACCTTGTCTGTGGTATTCCGAGTAGGATTCAGGGATTGAATGACTGTGACGAGCTTCAAACTCACAAGAGTTGGGCGAAGTGACAGACGCAAAAGGATCAATGGATCCTATTCCAGCATGAGTGAGAACCGATAGATGATTAGCCGTGCGGTGACAGCGCCACCTGGACCATTTTCGCTGAGAGGACGAATGGTAGCCATTGACAATGGTGAATGAATATCTCTTGGATTCCTTAATCAGAATCTTCGTGGTATGAGCTAGAATCCATTGGCAGCATTCTTGTGAATCCGAAAAGTTTAAACCTTGTCTGTGGTATTCCGAGTAGGATTCAGGGATTGAATGACTGTGACGAGCTTCAAACTCACAAGAGTTGGGCGAAGTGACAGACGCAAAAGGATCAATGGATCCTATTCCAGCATGAGTGAGAACCGATAGATGATTAGCCGTGCGGTGACAGCGCCACCTGGACCATTTTCGCTGAGAGGACGAATGGTAGCCATTGACAATGGTGATCCACCAACACACAGCTTGTCATGGGAGGAACCTTGGGTGCGTGAAAAAGAAGACAGGGAGAAAGCAGAGATTCAGAAGACAAAGCATCTCCAAAACTCCAACACATTCTCCATTACTGCGTAACAAATACTCATTTCATGCTCTTTCACTTTTTACAACTGAAACTAAAGAACCCTATTGGTATCCTGACTAAGAATAATAAGATAACCATAGCTTGCTTCAAGCCAGCAATCTCTGTGGGATCGACCCTTACTCACGTAAGGTATTACTTGGACGACCCAGTGCACTTGCTGGTTAGTTGTGCGGAATTACATAGTGTGAGTGTAATTTTTGTGCACCAAGTTTTTGGCGCCGCTGCCAGGGATTGTTTGAGTTTGAACAACTGACGGTGAATCTTGTTGCTTAGATTAAGGAAATTTTGTCTTTTGGGTCAGAGTCTTTTATTTTCTTTTCAAAATTTTTTTTCAAAAATATTATTTTTTATTTTAGTTTTTCTGTGAGTTTAGTGTCATGTTTTAAGTTTGGTGTCAATTGCATGCTTTTCTTTGTCTTTCAATTTTCGAGTTGCATGTTCTTTGTTCTTCCTTGATCTTTAAATTGTTCTTGTCAATTTTTCTTGTTTGATCTTTGGTTTGTCTTGTTTTGTGTCTTTTCTTGTTTTTCTTGTGCATTTTCAAATTTTTAGTTTTCAAAAAAAATTTATTTATTAAATATCTTATTAAAACACGTTAAATTTATAGCTTAGTTGGCTAGAGCGTAGGCCTGTGTTCTTGGCAATTGGGTATCTTCCTTTTAAAACTTTTTAAAAAAAAATTTCTTTGATTAAGTCTTGTGCGAACTTTAAGTTTGGTGTTCTCTTGTTAATTTTCTTTAGTTTTCAAAAATTTTAATTTGGTCTTCTAAAAATTTTAAGTTTGGTGTTCTTTCTTTTGTTCTTAGTGTTCTTGTGAGTCTTCAAGGTGTTCTTGAGTCTTCTTTGTGTTTTGATCTTAAAATTTTTAAGTTTGGTGTGCCTTGGTATTTTTCCTCCAAAATTTTCGAAAACAAGGAGTATTGGATTTAAAAATTTTAAGTCTTATGTCTTTTGTGTGTTTTTCTCTTTCATAATAAAATTCAAAAATAAAAAAATTATCTTTTCTAACTATTTTTAAGCAATTATTTTGAATTTTTTAAAAAAAATTCAGATTTCAAATTTCAAAATTTTTCAAAATCTTATCCTTTTAAGAGTTTAAAAAAAATCACATCTTTTTCAAAAATTTCCTAACCACTTTCTCTCTCCTCACTTTTTTGAAAATCTTCATAAAATATTTTCAAATTTTTTATTTTTTATTTTTATTTTATTTTATTTTATTATTTTTCTTATATAATAAAATAAATAAAATGAATCCACATCATCTCCCTTTCTCCATCATGGACCTAAGTGGAAATGAACAGTCCAGAAGGACTCTGGGGTCATATGCTAACCCCACTACTGCTTCATATGAGAGTAGTATCTGTATACCCTCCATCAGAGTCAGTAGTTTTGAGTTGAATCCTCAGCTCATTATCATGGTGCAGCAAAGTTGCCAGTATTCCAGTCTTCCACAGGAAGAACCTACAGAGTTTCTGGTACAGTTTTTACAAATTGCTGACACAGTACATGATAAGAAAGTAGATCAGGATGTCTACAGATTATTACTGTTTTCATTTGCTGTAAAAGACCAAGCTAAGAGGTGGTTAAATAACCAACCTAAGGCTAGCATAAGGACATGGAAATAGCTGTCAGAAAAATTCCTTAATCAATACTTCCCTCAAAAATGGATGACACAGCTAAGGCTGAACATCCAAGGCTTTAAACAAGGAGATAATGAATCTCTTAATGATGCCTGGGAGAGATACAGAGAGATGCTAAGAAAATGCCCCTCTAAAATGTTTTCAGAGTGGGTGCAGTTAGACATCTTCTATTATGGGCTTACAGAAAAAGCTCAGATGTCTTTGGACCACTTAGCTGGTGGATCTATACACATAAGAAAGATAATTGAAGAAGCTCAAGAGCTCATTGATACAGTTGCCAGGAATCAACATCTGTACCTAAGTAGTGAGCCTTCCATGAAAGAAGAGGCTAAAACAGTAATGATGAGCGGATAATTTATACGCTTTTTGGCATTATTTTTAGTATATTTTTAGTATATTTTAGTTAGTTTTTATTACATTTTTATTAGTTTTTAGTTAAAATTCACTTTTCTGGGCTTTAATATGAATTTGTGTGTTTTTTTGTGATTTCAGGTATTTTCTGGTTGAAATTGAGGGACCTGAGCAAAAATCTGATTCAGAGGCTGAAAAGGACTGCAGATGCTGTTGGATTCTGACCTCCCTGCACTCGAAGTGGATTTTCTGGAGCTACAGAAGCCCAATTGGCGCGCTCTCAATTGCGTTGGAAAGTAGACATCCTGGGCTTTCCAGAAATGTATAATAGTCTATACTTTGCCCGAGATTTGATGGCCCAAACCGGTGTTGCAAATCAGCTTCAGAATTCCCGGCGTTTAACGCCGGAACTGGCACAAAAGTTGGAGTTAAACGCCCAAACTGGCACAAAAGCTGGCGTTTAACTCCAGGAAAAGTCTCTACACATGAAAGCTTCAATGCTCAGCCCAAGCACACACCATGTGGACCCCGGAAGTGGATTTTTACGTCATTTACTCATTTTTGTATATCCTAGGTTACTAGTTCACTATAAATAGGATCTTTTGACATTGTATCTTTACCTCATGACACACTACACATTTCTTATTGTATCTTCTACGGTATGAGTCTCTCAACCCCATGGTTGGGGGTGAGGAGCTCTGCTGTATCTTGATGGATTAATGCAATTACTACCGTTTTTCATTCAATCACGCTTGCTTCCATTCTAAGATATCACTTGTTCCTCAACTTGATGAATGTGATGATCCGTGACACTTATCATCATTCTCACCTATGAACGTGTGCCTGACAACCACCTCCGTTCTACCTTAGATTTGAGTGGATATCTCTTGGATTCTTTAATCAGAATCTTCGTGGTATAAGCCAGAATCCATTGGCGGTCATTCTTGAGAATCCGGAAGGTCTAAACCTTGTCTGTGGTATTCTGAGTAGGATTCTGGGATTGAATGACTGTGACGAGCTTCAAACTCGCGATTGTGGGGCGTTAGTGACAGACGCAAAAGAATCACTGGATTCTATTCCGACATGATCGAGAACCGACAGATGAATAGTCGTGCTATGACAGAGCGCGTTGAACATTTTCACTGAGAGGATGGGAGGTAGCCATTGACCTACATACAGCTTGCCATGGAAGAAGCCTCGCGTGCGTGAAGAAGAAGACAGTAGGAAAGCAGAGATTCAGAAGATAGAGCATCTCCAAAACCTCAACCTGTTCTCCATTACTGCAAAACAAGTATTTGTTTCATGTTCTTTTACTTTTCACAATTAAACCTGAGAATTATTGATATCCTGACTAAGAGTTACAAGATAACCATAGCTTGCTTCAAGCCGACAATCTCCGTGGGATCGACCCCTTACTCACGTAAGGTATTACTTGGACGACCCAGTGCACTTGCTGGTTAGTTGTGCGGAATTGCAAAAGTGTGATTGCAATTTCGTGCACCACTACACCACGAGAAGTAGAGCTAGGATAGAAGTATAATTTATTTTTCCTCGCATTTTGTAGACTTTTGTGAGGGTTAGGACCTTCTATGTACATATTAGATAGGCTCCAGTCTAGAATGACTTTTGTAAACATAATATTGAATGGTTTCATGCTTATTCCATCAAACATAATATTGATTATCCTTTTAAACACAAAAATATTTCGCCATCAACAAATGTTATTTCAACATGAAAAGTTAAAGATGAAAATTTAATTAGATATGAGTTTTCTCCAAAAGGATCTTTTGTTATTTCAAATACGGAAGGACATAACCCAGTTATAGCCTCTCCATTCAAAAATAAAAATATAAATGAAGCTGTTGTCCCAAAAAATATTAAAAATCTTATTGAACAATCAAATTACACCAACATATTTTTACAATTTTTAAGTGACAACCTTTTATATATATCAGTCTAATGTACTCTATGACAACTCATATTGTATGAAATTTAGATTTCGAACGTCTATGTGATATATTTATCCATGTTTTTCCACTTTTATCATAAACGTATTATGTGCCTAAATGTTATAAATAATATCGATAAACTTGATTAACTTACGATTATAACATATACACGTTACAGACTCATTAATAGAACTAATATATAGTCTAAGAGTTTTAAGATAAACTAAATAGTAACACTTAATAATTAATATTGATAATGACATACCAGCAGTTAGGTTGTTACAAGATTCATATTTTTTAATTATATTTTACGGAATTTCAATTTAATTGATGCTTTTTAACAATTGATATTATAACTTTTATTTGTTTTGTTTGTAGTCTTGATTGATGAAGTATATATGATGAATTTCTATCCTTTTATATTAATCTCTTGAAAAATAGTCATACTTGAGGAAATATTTGTAGGTGATTCTCTCTATTTTGTTCTCTAACAAAATAAGTAATATTTTTCTTTATCATTTTGCTTATATTGTACTATATCTTTTTTATGTTGCAGTAACAAATATTGTTTGACAGTTTTTAATAGATTTAATTATTCGATTGATTTTTATAATTTTATTAAATTTTTAATTAAATTATTTTATTTTAATTATTTTTTGTTAGAAAATATTTTTAAATATTTATTTTTTGTTTGACGTAAGATGAATTATAGAGCCATTTAAAAATAAATATTCTAAGATTATTGTAATTTTTTTAAATAAGAACTAATTAAGATCTAATTATAAATTTTTATTTAATATAAAGATTCAGTTACAAATTTTTAAATTATAAGAACCTAATTAAAATTTTAGTGAAACTATGTATAGCTAATAAAGTAGGTGGAAATATTATATTTTTGTTTGATTATACTTGACAATAATTATTTAAATTTTATAAGAATATAATACAAACTTTTATGAGTTAGGTTGATAAACCACTATTTTATGGTTTATCTTGTGCTCAATTGAGTGGTTTTTATCAAACCTTTGCCCACTTATTCATATGATTTGCATGGTTTTACATTCTCCTTCCTGATTTTGTGCTATGATTAAAAATATGCTTCTTTGCCTTTTATTTTCTTTTATTTAAATCCTCTCTTGTTATCATTCCATGCCTTGACATGTGTGTTAAGTGATTTCAGGGATTACAGGGCATGAATGGCTCAGAGGATGGAAAGGAAGCATGCAAAAGTGGAAGGAATACAAGAAGTTGAAGAAACTGTTAAGCTGTCCAGCCTGACCTCTTCGCACTCAAATGGTCATAACTTGAGCTACAGAGGTTCAAATGACACAACTTCAGTTGAGTTTGAAAGCTAACATCCGGGGCTTCGCAACGATATATAATTGCCATAGCTGCCCCGACGTTAGGTGATGCGAACGCGTGGATGACGCACCCGCGTCGCATCTGCGAACTTCAATCCACGCAAACGCGTGGACGACGCCTCCGCGTCACTTTGCTGCCACCTGTACGGACCAGAAAGCGCTGGGAGTGACTTCTGGGCTGTTTTTGACCCAGTTCTTGGCCTAGAAAACACATATTAGAGGCTGGGAGTGGAGCAGAATCAGATCATTCAATCATTACTCACAATTTTAGGTTTTAGATGTAGTTTTTAGAGAGAGATAGGTTCTCTCCTCTCTCTTAGGATTTAGGATTAGGATTGTTTCTTCGTACCAGGTTCAATAATTTATGTTTCTCTTCTATTTTTGTTTACTCTGAAGCTTTTATTTGTATTTGATTTATGTTGCCCAATTAGCTTATGAACTTTTCCATGCTAGAATTGACATCTTCATTCAATTTGAGGCATCCCAGAAATTTATGATTTTAAATTAGCTTTCTATATTCTTGGCTTTGGTTAGGTAATTGGTAACAATTGAGTTGTCAAACTCAGCAGTGGTTGAAATTGGCAGATTCTAATTGATCTAGATCGCTCTAAAGCTAGTCTTCCCACAGGGATTGACTAGGACTTGAGGATCAAGCTAATTAGTCCACTTGACCTTTCCTTGTTTAATAAAGGATAACTAAGTGGGATTAAAACCCAATTCTCATCACACCTGATAAGGATAACTAGGATAAGAATTCCGATTCTAATACCTTGCTAAGAGTTTATTTTATCGTTACTATTTTATTTTTCTTATCATTTAACATACTTGTTCCTTACTTTCAAAACCCCCAATTTACAAGACTCATAACCAATAATAAGGACATACCTCCCTGCAATTTCTTGAGAAGACAACTCGAGGTTTAAATACTTTGGTTATCAATTTTATTAGGGGTTTGTTACTTGTGACAACCAAAACATTTGTAAGAAAGGACTTTTATTGGTTTAGAAGCTATACTTGCAACGGGAATTTATTCTGAATTCTAGACCACGCAAAAGTTCTCTCTTCAAAATGGCGCCGTTGCCGGGGAATTGCAAACGTGTGCCTTATTATTGGTTATTGTAGATATTTTTCTTTTACTGGTTTATTTGTTTTCCCTTCTTATTTCTGATATCTACTATGAATTCTCACTCCTCTCGCTTTGAGTTTGGTTCTACTTTTGTTGCAAGGAATGGAAGCTATAACAGGACTATGCATCAAGGTCTAAGCAATCAAAGATGGATGGAGCCAAGAGGATCTAGGCAATAACACCCTCCTAGATATCATGGGCAGAGACCATTCTGCAATGCATACCAAGCTGACAGATATGGTGGACCGCTTTATAGCTACCAACAAGCCCCACCCTATGCTCAGAAACCATCCTTTCAACATAACCTCAACCCACCATACTCACAAGCTTCTTTTCACCATTCGCCCCCATATGATCCTTATCCGCCCCAACACCAATCCAATTACTCCCAAGAACCACCACTCCCATATGCACCATGTCTATATCCATCAAGCCAAGAATCATAGGTTCGCTTCGAAGAATCAATAGACCAATTTCATGCAACCCTTCATCAACTGAAGCAAGCAATAAATCAATTATCTTCCAGACGTTCGGATACTCAACAAATCCCCATGGCTTCATGTGGAGAATTTAATGCAGAACGCAGCATGAAGGAGATACTAGAAACTCCAGTGGACAGTATAGAGCATAACTTCATACTAGAACAAGTAGAGGAAGCTGTCATTATAGAACAAGAAGAGTTGGTTGAAGATTTAGGAGATGCCGAACCTCCGCAGGAATTCAGAGTTGTGGAGAATTCCGTCAAGGGTGTTACAATTGATGCTAAGGAAGATAGTACACAACCTCCAATGCAGATATCTTATGAAGAATTGGACGGAATAACCAAAAACACAAGTTTCCTTGATGACGATAATCACAAGTCAAGTTCCTTTAGTAATGAACTTGCATCCGCAAGTGAATTCTTTGAGATGGAAGAATCTTCCCCAAGTGAATACGAAAATGATGCAGAGGTAGACTTTTCTCAACCTCCTAATTATGACTCAAGTGATGAGGAAGATATGGAAGACTTTGACCAAGACATGGTTGGAATTGAAGAAATTTGCAAAGAAGTGGAGGAATTCACTGAAGACCACAAGGGAGTAGAGCTTGCAGAACCATTGGAAACACTTATCCCAAGGCCATTACCACCCAATGCAGACTTCAAGTGGGTAAAATCCTTGACCTTTATCTTCACTTTTCCACTTGAATATGGTTTACTTGAAACAGATGGCCAGCTTAGAGCTCTTTGTGGCTTTAAGAGTAAAAGGAAAATGACTCGCACTCAGAGCTGGTATGCAAGATTCAATGAGGTTTCACACTTCAATTTGAGGTGCAAAGATTGGTGTCAAGCTAAATTGAAAGGATCTCGGAAGTTGTTTGGTCACTGCAGTGAGAATTCAGACTACTCACCACCCGACTGGAAAAATGTAGATCAAGACAAAGATGGGTGTAGAAGAAAAGTTTGGGATCTTGGAGTCTGTTCTGAAATTCAACACCCTGGGAACCTTGAAGCCTGTTTGAACTCACCTAAGGGCTTTACATGCCTCATTTGGGATCCCGGAAGCTATTGGAATTCCAAACACTGGTGGAGATTTCTGGACGAATTCAAGCACAAGCCACTATAGCAGGAAGCTCATCAAATGTCCAACTTAAGGACTTTAACTAAAAGTGCTAGGTGGGAGACAACCCACCATGGTAAGATCGTTCCCTTTCCATTTTGCTTTGTTTTTGAATTTTGCTTGAACCTGGAATTTCTGCATAACATTCATTGCATTTTGCATTCTGCATACTGCATAAAAAAAACACGCACGCGACGCGTAAGCGGCACTGACGCGTCCGCGTCACAAGTGCGTTAGGAAGAAAATAAGATTGAACAGAGAGTCACGCGAGAGTGTGGCTGGAGGCGTGCCTTTGGCACAAATTGGTCCACACAACCGTGTCACTGACGCGTCCGAGTCATGTGGAAAAAAATGCCTCCCACGCGTCCGCGTCACCCGCGCGAACGCGTGCCTCAAAATTGACGTAAAAAGGATGTATGGCCGAAAGTTGGGCTAGAATTGGGCTGGAGTCATGCTAGAAGCACAAGCCCTGCCACGCGTACGCGTGCTCCATGCGTCCGCACCGTTTTCAAATTTAGGCCATCCACGCGATCGCGTCACCCACGCGACCACGTCACCCTAAATTTTGGCAATATGCATATAAGACAGTGAGTTGTGCGTGCGCGAGGCTGCACTCGCGCCAATAGCACATATCAGGTCACGCGATCGCGTGACCCACGCATTCGCGTCACTTGAAAACACCGCACACCACATGACCGCGTCGCTGACGCGTCCGCGTCACAAGCGGCGCACAGCTTACCTAAATCAGCCAAATATCTTATCTTTTTTTTCCCCATATCTAAATCTTTTCTTTTCTTCTTATTTCTTTCTTCCTCCTTTCTTACTTTCTTTTTCTTTTCCACTGGTGTTATAATTCTCTTCTTCAACTATTGCATCTTTTCTTGATTTATTCTAGTGCTTTATGACTTGTTTTATTCTGATTGGGTATTATTCTTAACTCAATGCTAATTTTTATACTACTGATATTCCTTTTGCATTGATATGTACTTACACTATCTTGCATTACCCACACTTTCTTCCCCGTTGTTGCAACTTTTGCACTATTGATATGCCAATTGCTTCTATTATTTTCTCACTTGCATGTTGTAGCTACCATGTAATTGAGACCTTTATTATTTGGCATTAACACCCATATTTTATTTATGTTCTTATCTTTATTTTTGGGTTACTTTCCTTCTTTTTTCTCTTCTTTCAGGATAGCCACCACGAAGGAAGAGGAAAACCTTCCTAATGGGGAGACAAACAAGTCATCTACTCAATCTTTGGAGAAAAGCATAAGTTGAAGTAACCTGTCCACCTGCACATCTTAGCATGCACCGAGGACGGTGCAACCTTTAAGTGTGGGGAGGTCGATGCCAATCTCCATGGGTTAGTCACTTTCTTCTCAACACCAATTTTTATTTTTCATTGTTGCATTTGCATGTTTGATTGCATGTTTGTTTGATTTTGCGCATATATTACCATTACTTGGTTGAAGTAATATTTTCTTTTTCAAGAAACTTTTTATAGAATTTCACTAATTTGAATTAAAAATTTTATTGAATTTGTTTGAAGAAATCTTATTTTGAAACATGGTTTAAAGCTCGGACACACAAAACCAGTGAGATTTTGAGCTTATTTGAATTGGTTGCATTCTATCAACCAATATTTTATTTTTGGTGTGTGTTTTTCTCTCTAAAATTATGATCTTTGTCTTGCTTAAGTCTATATTTCCATTATTTGATGTATGCATGTACTTATATGATTGAGGCCTTGTTTCACTGAGCTTACATACCCATATGGCCTTACCTTTCATTATCCTTTGCAAACAAATATTGAGCCATTTTACCCCTTTGTTCTTTACTTTAGCACATCATTAACTCTAAGCAAAAAACAATAATGCCCTTAATTCGAATCCTTGATTAGCTTAGACTAATGAAAGCGCTCATAAATTAAGTGTGGGGAAAGTGGGTTTGGAAACGCTTGGTTTGAGAATTGAGTATGTTAGACTTTGTGTGAAAATGTGAAAAATATTAAGAACATGTTTATGCATTCAAAACCTTAATCATATGAATTGAAAAAAATTATTAAGAAAAGAAAAATAGAAAAAAAAAAGCAGAAAAATAAAAAGGGGACAAAATGCCCCAAAGTAAATGGCAATAGCAATGCATATGTACTATACTCAAAACTTGGAATGCATAAATATGTAGTAAACGCAGTTAATGGGTAGTTATTGATTTTATATTACATGGATTGTCCTAAGTTAGGTGGAAAGTTTATGTTAATTAAGGATTTAGATTTTAGTCCACTTGGCCAAATACAATCCTACCTTGACCCTAACCCCATTACAACCCTTAAAAGACCTCTTGATTTGTGTATTGGTACATTAAATTTTTGTTGATTGTTAGATGAAAAGTAAGCTATAGAAAGCAGGATTAGTAGAGAATTGAGAGAATTGACCCTAGACACTTGAGAATTAGAATGATATACACTACCATTGAGGGTTCAGTGCTTAATTCTATGTTCCCTGCTTTCATGAGCTATCTTCTTCTTGCAAGTTATTTGTACTTCATTTTTATGATTTGAATTAGTGAAATCCTGTTCATGTCTGTTCTTGGAAGATTTATTTACCTTAACCAAGTAGGTAGAAACATTTTGCATTTAGTTGCATTCATATAGATAGGTTGCATTTCATACATCCTACCATTCTGTCTTCACTCCTTTATAGCTTCTCTTGAGCTTAGCATGAGGACAGGCTAATGTTTAAATGTGGGGAAGTTGATAAATCACTATTTTATGGTTTATCTTGAGCTTAATTGAGTGGTTTTTATCAAGCCTTTGCCCACTTATTCATATGATTTGCATGATTTTACATTCTCCTTCCTGATTTTGTGCTATGATTGAAAACATGATTCTTTGCCTTTTATTTTCTTTTATTTAAATCCTCTCTTGTTATCATTCGATACCTTGATATGTGTGTTAAGTGATTTCAGGGATTACATGGCATGGATGGCTCAGAGGATGGAAAGGAAGCATGCAAAAGTGGAAGGAATACAAGAAGTTGAAGAAACTGCTAAGCTGTCTAGCCTGACCTCTTCGCACTCAAACGGTCATACCTTGAGCTACAAAGGTCCAAAGGCCACAGTTCCAGTTGCGTTGAAAAGCTAACATCCAGGGCTTCGCAATATATAATTTGCCATAGCTGCCCCGAAGTTAGGTGACGCGAACGCGTGAATGACGCGCCCGCGTCGCATCTGCGAACTTCAATCCACGCAAACGCGTGGACGACGCCTCCGCGTCACTTTGCCGCGACCTGTACGGACCAGAAAGCGCTGGGAGTGACTTCTAGGCTGTTTTGATCCAATTCTCGGCCCAAAAAACACATATTAGAGGCTGGGAGTGGAGCAGAATCAGATCATTCAATCATTACTCACAATTTTAGGTTTTAGATGTAGTTTTTAGAGAGAGAGAGAGGTTCTCTCCTCTCTCTTAGGATTTAGGATTAGGATTTCTATTAGGATTAGGATTGTTTCTTCATACCAGGTTCAATAATTTATGATTTTCCATGTTAGTCTTCCCACAGAGATTGACTAGGACTTGAGGATCAAGTTAATTAGTCCACTTGACATTCCTTTGTTTAATAAAGGATAACTAAGTGGGATTAAAATCCAATTCTCATCACACCTGATAAGGATAACTAGGATAGGAATTCTGATTCTAATACCTTGCCAAGAGTTTATTTTATCATTACTATTTTATTTTTCTTATCATTTAACATACTTGTTCCTTACTTTCAAAATCCCCAATTTACAAGACTCATAACCAATAATAAGAACATACCTCCCTGCAATTTCTTGAGAAGACGACCCGAGATTTAAATACTTCGGTTATCAATTTTATCAGGGGTTTGTTACTTGTGACAACCAAAACGTTTGTAAGAAAGGACTTTTGTTGGTTTAGAAGCTATACTTACAACGAAAATTTATTCTAAATTCTAGACCACGCAAAAGTTCTCTCTTCCTGTTCTAATGTACTTTTTTTATTTAATATAGTATTTATATTTATTAGTATATAATGTGTGTAGCAATAGAAAATTTTCATCCCATATATATGTATAATAATTAATACAAAATTTTATGAGTTTGAGTTTTAATATACAATTTTTATTTAATAGTATTTAATATTAATTAGTATAGTTGTGTAGCAATAGAAAATTTTCATCCCATATATTAATTAAGATAGAGTATTTTAATAACTTTAAGGTAAAGTTATTTAGATAGGATGCTGTCATATATATGGAATTATAGCCACAAAGGGTGTGCCAATAGTCTTTCCCAATGCAACTCATAAAGTAAACATAAGGAGATCAATGTAGTACCAATATAATTTAGGAAGCATTTCAAGTACACCGGGAGTACCGGTGCACCAGTTATTTTAACCGTTGATCTGAATTATAAAAAATATATATAATATATATTAATTCAGATCAACGGTTAAAACAATTGGTGCACCGGTACTCCGCGGTGCACTTGAAATGTTTCCTATAATTTAATATATATATGGAGTTAAATATAATTTGCCTAATATAATAAATCCTAAAAGAAAATAAAAAAAATGAGAAATGCTAGAATGCTTTCAGGATAAGGAATTTCTCAAGTTCAGAGAGGTATAATGTTTGTGACATTGTTGAGTATGAATTACTCTTATTTAGCTGATTACAAGATGTGTAAAAAGCAATGAATTAGATTCTTTCAATATTCTACAACAGCAGATGCTAGTATTTCTTGCCCCCTAAAAGCTTTAAATTAGAAAACAAATTTTCATGTAAGAATTGCCGGATCTTGCCCGCAACATTGGACTTTGTGATTATCGAACATGAGAGGCGTGCGATTTTTTAATTTTTGAAATATTAAAAAAATATGAGATGGATTAGTTATTTTAGAATAATGTTAATTCAAGAAGTGTCTTTTTATAGTTGAAGTCTAGATTATCATTTCATTTTATTTAAAGACCAAATTATTATATATTATAGAAATGGACTATATGATGCATAAACACTTTGTTACGTTTGTCGGCTTAGCTTTGAGAGTTATTCTTGGTGTAAATAGGTAGATATCTAAATGTGAGACTAAATTCTCATTTTAATCTTTGAGATTTATACGATTATTTATTTTGATTTTTAAAATTTAAAATTATTTATATTGGTTCTCCAGATTTAAGTTCGGGTATTAATATGGTCTTTTAACTCTTTTTGACAATGATTAGACAAACAGAATACTAAGATGACATCCTTCCTGCTACGCTAGATGATGAGTAAACGACTTCGTTTACCCTTAGTACCTAAACAAGTCAGAAATGTCGTCGCCTTGTAGATGAATAGGGACGGACATAAGGGGGGGCGAGTGGCGGCCTCGACCTCCCAACTTTTTTAAATAGTAATAAGTTATTATGTATAATTTAATTTTTTTTAAATTATTTATTATTTAGTCTAGTATAAATAAAAATTCAGTCTAATTTAAATATTAATAATTTTTAATATCTAAAAAATAAGTAATAATATTAAAGAAATCTGAAAAAGATATTATTATTAATATTTTTTAATAAAATAAAAATTTTCAAATGTCATAAAGTGAATTCTTTTTCTTCTTGTGGTCGTCTTTTTTTATTCATTTGGTATTAATTCTCTCTGTTTCAACTGCTACAATTAAGAGATCTTTTTCAACTATGAATATTGTGAAAATAACTTAGAAACAAAATAAAAGATGAATTTCTTGCTAATTATCTCTTAATTATATTGAAAGAAAATTACTGAAAAATTTGACACAAATTCTATTATATGTGTTTTGGCCCCCCATAATATCATTTCTGGATCCGTCCCTGTATATGAAAGGAGAAGAAACGATGGAGATTCAAAATAAAATATTCTTTTTCTTTTCTACCTCCACTATTCTTCATTTTTTACTTGTTTGGGCGCTAAGAATAAACGATGTCGTTTACTTATCATCCAGTGTGATAGGGAGGGTGCCATCTTAATACTTTGTTTGTCTAATTATTGCCGGAAAGAGTCGAGAAATCATATTAGTATCCGAACTTAAATCTAGAAGATTAATATAGATAATTTTAAATTTGGAAAACCAAATTGAATAATTGCGTGAATTTCAAAAATCAAAATAGGAATTTAGTCCTGAATATGACAATAAATAACAGTGAAATCTGTTAAATTTTAAAATAAAATAGAAAAATACAAACAAGCATATATGTATAGATCAACAATATTGCATATTTATACAGTATAATACTTACCAATATATATGTCTATAGTTTGTATGTGTACAAGAATAGTATTATACGAGTACCATTTATTTCGATAATAATTTGTACTAATATTTAACTCGATAATAATTTGCACTAATATTTAACGTAAAAAAATAATTTAAAATCAGATAAAAAATTATGGCTAAACCTTAATAGAAGTTTTACTATATTTATGATAATTACATTACGCATTTTGAAAGAGCCTAGCAGCGAAAACGACACAAATATCCAACACAAGAATAATATGGAAGCACTCACAACACAATATTGGCAGCAACTATAACAAACAAATATAGCAAGTAAAGCAATAATAAGAATACACCGAGATTTTAACGTGGAAAACTCTCTCAATGTGAGAGGTAAAAACCACGGATCGTCCAGACCAATGAAATAGCTCCACTATAATCAAATGAGGTACAAGAGAGTCTCAAACAAAGCACAAAAATGTGCATATAACCAGCTAAAACATCAAAGCACCAAAGCTCACAAATAAGAAGCAAGAAGATGAAATATATCCAAAAAATAGAGCTGATGTCGAAGCTAATTTCTCCCTCTGCAGACCTCCAATTAAAATCTTTACCGTTCAGAATGAAGAACAAAATGTGAAAAATCTACAGTCCAAATTTCACGTCGATCCAACGGTGAAAGAATGAGAACCTGCCGTTCCAAGATTGCTGCTCTGTGTAAAAACAGAAAACCTAATTTCTCTCTTGCGAAGCCAATTTCTCCTACTGCAAACATTCAATCAAAATCTCCACCGACCAGAATGAAGAAAAAGATGATAGAAAAATGCAGTTTAAATTTCAAGCCAATCCAACGGTAAACAACTGAGAAACTGTCATTTGAAATTTGTTGCTTTGGGCAAAAACAAAAATTCTGTTTTCTCCCTTCTTTCTCTCTTTTGGTGGCTACTCTCTTTCTCTCAAAAAATCTCAAAAAACTGAATTAGGGTTGTGACACTAGGATGCAAGAATACACCCCTAAAAAAAGTTGGGCTTGGGCCTCACAAAGGAGAGAAAAACCCAACAAATCTCCCCCTTCTCGACTAGGTGGAGGCCCTCGCCATTCCGGCGATCAAACAACATGTTTCAAACTTTTCTCTTGACAATGCTTTTGTCATCATATCAGCACCATTGTCATCAGTGTGAACTTTCTCAAGTTCCAACAACTTAGAATCTAACACATCCCGTATCTAGTGATACCTAACATCAATGTGTTTAGATTTTGGATGAAAAGTAGAATTATTGGCAAGATGAATAGCACTTTGGCTATCACACAATAACACATAACGGTCTTGCTTGAAACCAAGTGCTGCAAGAAACTTCTTCATCCACAACAACTCTTTACAAGCTTCAGTTGCTGCAATAAACTCTGCCTCTGTGGTAGAAAGTGCAACACACTTTTGTAGCCTTGACTGCCATGAAATAGCTCCCCCTGCAAACTTGACCAAATAACCTGAAGTAGACTTTTGAGAATCAATATCTCCTACTATGTCTGCATCAGTAAAGCTAACTAGCAAAGGTTTCTCACCACCAAAACTCAAACTCAAGTTAGTTGTACCTTTGAGATATCTCATAATCCATTTAACATCATTCCAATGTTCTTTACCTGGATTAGAGAGAAAATGACTCACTGTACCAACCGCATGAGCAATGTCTGGTCTAGTACACACCATAGCATACATCAAGCTTCCAACAGCTGAGGCATAAGAAATTTCATCCATTGCTTGTTTCTCCTCATCAGTGGTTGGACACTGCTTGGTACTCAACTTAAAATGAGGAGCAAAAGAACTAGCAACACATTTGGCATCATTCATGCCAAACCTTTGAAGCACCTTCTTTATGTACTTCTCCTGTGACAAATAAAGCTTCTTGGAATCTCTATACGAGTAATATTCATGCCCAAAATTTATTTGGCAGGACCCAAGTCCTTCATAGCAAAGAACTTGCTCAACTGTTTCTTCAACTCATTAATCCTCAAAGGATTCTTGCCCACAATCAAAATATCATCCACATAAAGCAAAAGAATGAAAAAGTCATCATCAGAAAATTTTTGCACAAATGCACAATGATCTGAAGTTGTCTTACGGTAACCATGCTCCCACATAACAGATTCAAACTTCTTGTACCACTGTCTTGGAGCTTGCTTCAACCCATAAAGACTCTTCTTAAGCTTGCATACAAAATCTTCATTTCCTTTAACAACAAAGCCCTCCGGTTGCTCCATGTAGATCTCCTTATCTAAATCACCATGAAGAAAAGCTGTCTTCACATCCATTTGCTCAATCTCCAAATCAAGAGATGCTGCTAATCCAAGCACAGCACGAATGGATGATATCCTCACAACAGGAGAAAATATCTCCTCATAATCAACACCTTTTTCTCTGGCTAAAACCTCTAACAACCAATCTAGCCTTATACCGAGGCTTAGAATTGTGTTCTTCATTCTTGATTCTGAATACCCATTTGTTCTTCAAAACTCGCATACCCTTCGGTAGCTTCACCAACTCATAGGTATCATTCTCAAGCAAGGACTTCATTTCTTCTTGCATAGCTTCAAGCCATTGAGCTTTGCTTTCAACTTCAATAGCCTCTCCAAAGCATTCAGGTTCTCCCTCATCAGTCAACAAAACAAACTCATGTGGAGAATACCTTGACGAAGGCTTCCTCTCTCTTGTAGACCTTCTGAGTGCATTTGCAAGAATTTCCAATGCTGGTTCTTCATCTTGATCATCATCACCAACTTCATCAAGTATCGGATCAACTGTTCCATCTTCACCTGCACTTGTATCATGCTCATTATTTTGAGCTTCAACTCTACTATCTTCTACCATAGGCATAGAGGGAGTAATATCCAAGTCAGAAAAATCATCACTAGGCTGAACCATTGGCTTCTCCGCATGATCAACATCCTTCAATGTTTGGTCTTCAACAAAGACAACATCTCTACTTCGAATCACCTTTTTGTTAACAGGATCATAAAACCTGTAACCAAACTCATCCATGCCATAGCCAATAAAAATACACTAAGTCAAGTAAATAGCAGTGGAAACGACACAAATATCCAACGCAAGAACAATATGGAAGCACTCACAACACAATATGGCAGCAACTATAACAAGCAAATATAGCAAGTAAAGCAATAACAAGAACACACCGAGATTTTAACGTGGAAAACCCTCTCAATGTGAGAGGTAAAAACCACGGGTCATCCAGAACAATGAAATAGCTCCACTATAATCAAATGAGGTACAAGAGAGTTTCAAACAAAACACAAAAATGTGCATATAACCAGCCAAAACATCAAAGCACCAAAGCTCACAAATAAGAAGCAAGAAGATGAAATATACCCAAAAAATAGAGCTGATGTCGAAGCCAATTTCTCCCTTTGTAGACCTCCAATTAAAATCTTCATCGTTCAGAATGAAGAAACAAGATGTGAAGAATCTACAGTCCAAATTTCACGTCGATCTAATGGTGAAAGAATGAGAAACTGCCGTTCCAAGATTGCTGCTTTGTGTAAAAACGGGAAACCTAATTTCTCTCTTGCGAAGCCAATTTCTCTTACTGCAAACATCCAATCAACATCTCCACCGAGTAAAATGAAGAACAAGATGATATAAACATGCAGTTTAAATTTCAAGCCGATCCAACGGTGAAAAATTGAGAAACTGCCATTTGAAATTTGTTGCTTTGGGCAAAACGAAATTCTGTTTTCTCCCTTCTTTCTCTCTTTTGGTGGCTATTCTCTTTCTCTCAAAAAATCTCAAAAAAATGAATTAGGGTTGTGATACTAGGATACAAGAATACACCCCTAAAAAAGTTAAGCTTGAACCTTACAAAGAAAAAAAAAATCCAACACATCTGATATTTGGTCGCACGTATTTATTTTGTCTTAGTATATATATATATATATATATATATATATATATAAACACACTTATACATATATAAATAAGATCACTTATTTGCATGTCTGACCTAATTGATAACCTATATTCTTGATATAATTAGTTTAGAAAGAAAAATACTATTTATACCAAAATATTCTTGATACTCATATAAAAATATGATCATTACTAATTAATTGTGTATTTAAATTATTTTTTAATTAATAAAATAAAAAAATGCGTGTTTAATATTAAAAAATACCGATTGTCAAATCAGTGTTTATTATAAAATGTGTACATATAATCAGACTAGTTTAAAAATAATATGTATTATCAATTATTAATATGAAATATTATGTGATTAATTTTAAATAATTAAAATATTAAAATTATTTAAAAAGTAAATTGATTCTTAATTAATATTAATAAAATATTAAAATAATATTATAATTTATCTAAAAAATTGTATAAATGCTAGGGGTTAATAACTTTTGTGTTTTATAAACATCAATTGACCATCAATAGTATTTTTAATGGTGTAAAATTAAATTTAATAATATAGGATTATTCAATTTTTTTTTAATGGTTAAATACTAACCAACATTTTAAAAAATTACTGAGCCGAAGACTTTTCCTTTTACATATTTGTAGTGTTCATGTGATTGACAAAAATTTAAAATGACCGTATCAGTAAATTTTGTGTCCTTTTCATGTCTTTGATTATAGGAAATAGATAACCATATTAAATTGATCCAATTGAATATTCACTTTGTTTACAAGCATTCCGCATGTATCTCCATAAACCAACTCATGAAATTCATCTAAATTTTAACATATATAATTAATCGGTTTTGCTAAATAGACAATAATTTTTTTAAATAATATTAACAATATGTTCTAAAATTGATCTAATAAAGTAAAAAAACATTCCACCTCTTAAATTATCTTCTAAACTTTAATATTAGCATAATTATTGGCACACCTAAGAAATTAAACATTTAACCATTATTAACTGTCGAATAAAAAAAAATAATTATCTAATTAAGAATAATTAACATAATTATCTACATATTGAATTGAACATCCAATATATGTAATATTTATATTGTTTAATATTCTTATTGTCTCCTTATCTTTTTTCATAATTAAATGCTTATTTTTGCGGGGATAGAGAGGGGTGTGTGTGATTTGATTTGAGTTGGTGGTTCCAACTAAATTGACGTGTAAAAGGCGACAAGGATAGAGGGAGTGATGATAGCATGTTGTAAATCAAATTAAAGCTTGGAAATGCCGCCAGCAAGAGGACACTTCCCTTAGTCACAAAACTCGCCTCTCTACAAAAGCTAAGGCAAACTAATAAATAACTAAACAAGTTCGTTCTTCATTCATTTCTCATCCATTTTGAGCAATTTTCCTTCCTTTCTCGTCTTCACTTGGTTACCCTCAAGAATCATGAACGGGAAAGCCTCAATCTCCAAGGAGCTTAATGCCAAGCATACCAAGGTTTCTTGCTACTCCTTGTTTTGCCCTCTCTCTTTTCAAGTATATATATATATATATATATATATATATATATATATATATATATATATATATATATATATATATATATATCGTTTTGTAAGTTCTAGTTTTGATTTTGTGTAGTTTTTTGAGCTGGGTGCTTTGAAGTCGCTCCTTCTTTTAATACATGGTTTGTGTCCTTAATTAAAGTCCTATTTTATTTATTTTCTTTGTTGATCAACAAGCTAAGAAGTCAAGAACAAGTGTTATTGGATGGAAACTTGATACGATTTATACTAAACCTCAAACCGTTCTGTTCTGCTAAAATATACTAATGATACAGAAAATGATATTTTAACATGGGTAAAAATTGTCTGATCTGTATTATTATTATTATAAAATTTTTAATTGGCAATTTGTGTAAATAATTTATAACTACGTTAAATGTTTGTAACTTTTACAAGTTTTATTATTTTTTTTAATGAAATAATGCTACATCAGTCATTTCTATCAATAATTTTTTTAAAAAATAGAAAAAACTATAACTAGATACACATTACATATTTTAGTATATAAAAAATCCTACCTGATAAAAAAATCAATCATTAAATTAATTATTATATATTTATTTATATATAAATATATATTATTTAATTTACTTTTAATTTATATTTTATATAAATATCTGATTTTATTATTAATTTTTAATGTATACATAATATAATTGTTACCGTATATATGCAGATACATATTTCTAATTTTTGTAGTTCATAATTAGACAAAGTTGCTGATAGTATTTTTGTGTTTTTGATATTTGTAACACTCATTTCATCATTCGCACATTCTTTTTTAACTTTTGATTTACCCCTTTAAATTATATTGGATAAAAAATAAATACGTATTAGGTGTGCAAATAAATATCACTATTCTTATGGGGTTAAAACCAATTTACTTTTTCACTTTTTGGTCATGCTCTAATTTTGGCTTTAGTTCTTAGATTGAGTTAAATTTTCTGTGATAATATAATAATTTAAATCAAAATCAGAGGGGTAGGAACAGATGGATTATTTAACCTTTATTAGTTATTTTTGTTTCTTATATGATGCCACTTGTCACTATTTGCAGATCTTAGAAGGACTTATGAAGCTACAAGAAAATAGGGAATGTGCAGACTGCCGGAACAAGTAACGCATTTCATCATCACTTTTTTTTTTTTAATTTAATTTATAGATAAATGAAAATGATTTTATTCATCAACAAACACAATATCTATCTAATAAAAATAAGATCAGTAAAATTTGCTTCATTTTAACAAAACAATTAACAATCTATGAATATTATTAACAGAGCACAAACATTGTTACATATCAATGCAAGTGTATCATAATATTAGGTAATAGTTGCAGTGCAAGAAAACAACTTAAAATGTTAAATTATTTGAAGTCCTAATACTATGTACTAAAATATCATTCAATGACAAATAGATGCACTAAAAAAGGAATTTAAAAGAAATTGAGGTAACAACTACCTATCCCTGCTTCTTCTTCTGACTCCATATGAAATCTTCACTAAAAGTCTTTCAAGATGATGTCAACAAGGGATCAAATTTTTTGTTCAGGCTTAGGGTACACACATTTCATAATAGTTTTTCTGCACTTTTTAATGATAGCTTAAAAGATCAACGACAAATATTCCTCTCTATTGATCCACTCTCACAGCAGTATATGCTCCGTTTTCTGCTGTGAAACATGAAGATTAGAAGATGGCAATTCAGTAATTTCAAGACCTAGAAAATAATGTAAATTCCTAAGATCCTTTAGCGGAAAGATTTTGTTAAGGTCTTGAATAAATGTTTCAATTTCTTTTGAATCACTACTTGTAACAACAACATTGTCAACATATGCAAGAAGAAAAATAACAGAATTGAAAATCTGTCTTATAAAGAGTGATAAGTCAGAACGTGCATTAGTGAATCCAAAGTCTTTTAAAGTTGCTACAAGTATTTAAAACCAAGCTCTTGAGTTTACAAACTCACATATCATCAGGGCTACCATAGCCAAGAAGTTGTAACATAAAGACTTGTTCATCAAGTTTTCCATTAAGGAAAGCGTCATCGAAATCAAATTGTTTCAATTTTCAAATAAGAGACAATACAATAGTAAGAGCTATATACTTCACTAAAGTCTATGCCTTCTTGTTGGTGAAAGCCCTAAGCTACCACCTAGACTTTGTACCTCAACATGTTACATACACCCATTTGCAACTAATGATAGTTGCATTGGGAGGGGGATATACCAAACCCTAAGTATGACACTTTTGAAGTGCATTCATCTCAATATCCATACCATGCTCCCAATGATCACATATAATAACTCTCTTTACAGATTTAGGAATTTGATGAACCAAATCAATAGGAGCTGAATTTTTTGTAGTGGCATTAGGAGCTAAACTTTTGCTTTTGATCTTGTAAGCATATGATGAGTATTAGAAGTAGAATGTAAATTCTGAACAGTACCAGTATTTGTACTGAGGTAAATTTTCAAATAGTAAGCAAATCTCAATGTTAAAAATAGGCATTGGTATATCACAATGAGTGTTAGAATTACCAATAGTATTTGATGTTGGAGTATCAATAAAGATAGTAGAAGAAGATGGTGAAGAGTTAGCATCATCATGTCCAAGGACAAAATTTGTCATAGATGTAGAAGGACCTGATGTAGGAGGAGATGTTGTACTAGGTGTTGATAGAATAGTTGGTGGCTGAAAATTAAAATCAAAACTAATAATAGAAGAATTAGCAGCACTAGAGTTTAAATAAGATTGAGATTGTAATACAGATTTTTGTTGAAACAAATTATTATAAAGAATTTTTTTTTCATCAAAGATCACATGTCTAGAAAGATAAATCTTACCATGCATACTCATGCACTTGTATCCTCTATGTTGATTATCATAACCCAAGAAAAGTTTTTTATGATTTATAATCAAATTTCACTTTATTGTATGGCCTTAAGAATAAAAAACAAGTACATCCAAAGACTTTTAAAAGATGATAGTCTGAAATTTTTTAAAAAAAAAAAATCTCTAAGGGACCTTTATTGTGTAAAATCTTGGTAGGCAATCTATTTACAATGAAGATAGTGCTGCTAAAGGCATCTTCCCAAAATTATATTGGGAGTAAGGCAGTAGCCAAAAGAGCTAATTCTACTTCAGTAATATGTCTATGTCTTTGTTCTACACTTCCTTGTTGTTGATGTGTATAGGCACAAGACATTCGATGTATGATTCCTTGGCTAGCAAGAAAATCAGTAAAGGCTTTGGATAAAAACTCCATACCTTCATCTGTTTGAAGAGTCTTTAGTTTACACCCGGTTGAGTATTCATAAAGACTTTGTAGTTCTTAAATGTTGTGGAGCGTGAAATTTATTGGTTAACAAATACAAACAAACAAATTTTGTACAAGAATCAACAAAAATGATGAAATAATAAAATCTAGATCTAGAGTGAACAGGGGTTAGTCCCCAAATGTCAGCAAAAAAGTAATTCTAAAAGTGTAGAGTAAACTATATCAGATTGAACAAATGAAATTTTATTCATCTTAGCTTTAGAACAAGGTTCACATATAGGTAAAGAATGAATGTCATAAGCTGCAGATAAAGCACATGTATTAAGAACTGGTAAAACTTATAGGTATTGTAGTATGGCCAAGTCTTTTATGCCACAAATTCACTGTAAAATTTTTACTAGAATTAACTACCAAAGCCGTTTTTGATGTTACATCTGAATTATGAGAGCTATCTCTATTACAATTCAAAGGAAAAGAAACAAGAATAGCAGTCTTAGGAACAATTAATTCATTAAAAGCAAAAATGTCATTTCTAGTAGTGTCTTGAAGAAAAATCTTGTGAGTTTTGATCACGAACAATGCAATTATTAGGCCAAAATTCAAATAAAAATAGTTATTTTTTGTAAATCTGGAAACACTTAAGAGAATGTGCGTAATAGCTGGTATATGTAATAAATTCTTAAGCAGAAATTTGATTTTTGAATGTTTATCAGATAGAATTGAAGAACCAATAAGGATAAAATAGGTGTACATTGACCATTCCCGACAAACAATTGATCCTGATCATTAGTAGATTAGAAGAATATGATGGCTAGCTGAATCTGCATACCAAAAACCATCACTTACGACTGATGGTGTAGAAAAAAAGAACCTTGGTTGGTGGAATGATGAAAATGGTAGTAGCGGATGAGAATTGGTATAGGAAATCTGAGTTGGTGGAGGTTATTATTGTGATTGTTGTAGATTTGGATTCAAAGATTGAAAGTTTTGATCAAATATATAATAACAAGTCGGAATAGCATAGTGGCCTTGTCTTCCACATAGCTGGCACTGAATACTTGGAGTTGAGAACAAAAATCTACCTCTTCTTCCATTTCTACCATTAAAGCCTCTAATATTGTTGTAGTCAAATTGAAACTGTGATCGAGCAAGATTGGTCATAGGCATGCCGATTCAGATTTCTTAAACCTCTCAATCATATCTTTATAAGCCACCAAAAAAATTTCAGCTTCAACAACTCTAATAGTTCCCAATCTTGACATTACAAAAGTAATATAACTAGTGTATTCTTCATTTAAACCATCTAGAATTTCTTGGATATAATCATCTACTTGAACATAGTAACTAAGAGAGGATAAGAAATTCACAAGCTTTTGAATTTTTGAAAGATACTTTTTTACTGAAGTTGTCTTCTTTACAGATCTCAATTGAGACTTTAAACTCTGAGTTTTTGTAGCTGAAGAATCTATAAGCATCTTGTTGATGTGATCCCAAACTTGATGAAATCGAGTGAAATGTAGAACCTTATTCTTGTAAGTATTTGTCATGGAAGTAACAAGCCAGGTGTTGTAGAGTGTGAGATTATCTAATCTCCATTTCTTGAATTCTTCTGATTTAGTGTTGGTCTTCTTGGTGTCATCAACCATGAATTCTTATGAAATTTTAGAAGAATCCAAATGATCTTCCATATCTAAGCACTGTATCGTGAGATAGATTTAGGTGTCTCGATGTTAAAAAATTATTATCATCTAATTGTTTAGTAAACAAAGGACCGGAATAGACTTCTTAAAAAAAAAGTCTGTGAGTGAAATTTTCATGATGCAGAAAAAAATTGAAACAAAAAAAGTTTGATTGATATAGAAAATACACATAAGTTGAGAAAACACCACATCCAACTCAAAATCTTAAAGTGTCAAATTAATGGATCTCTCATCTTATAAACTCCTCACTCTTCCTTGCTTTCTTTGATGTGGGACTAACTTTGACACTCCTCACACTTGTAACACTAACAAGAAATTCCGAGAAAAATTATCTAGAACCTGACTCTAGATACTATGAAAGCTTCTCGCATTAGAAGTAACTGTAGCTAAGATGAAAATAGAATTAAAAAAGAAAGTTTCTCGCATTAGAAGCAATTGTAGGAGAGAGAGAGATAGATTATATTACTAAAGAACAAGAAAAAAGACTAAGCTACCCTTACTCTATTATAATAGTAAAAAATCAATATTATAATTTTTGGAATGAAGACTATATATGCCAAATATCAAATAGTGATTTTAATGTTCAAAGAGCATTATATTTTTCCATGAATCGTATGGTAAAGGATTATTTTCACATGCACGTTCACAAATTACTTAATGGGAAGAGATGTTATTCTAAATTATGGTTAGTTTATAATGATTGCAACACTTGATTTACAAATTTTTAGGGCACCACGATGGGCGAGTGTGAACCTAGGGATATTTATTTGCATGCAATGTTCCGGGATACACCGAGGTCTTGGAGTGCATATATCCAAGGTTTTCATCGACAACTTTTAGCCTAATAACTTGTTCTCTTCTGATCTATTGAGATTATTTTTATATATGCTTCAGATTTAGACAAATATACAACAGGATATTATGGTGAATTGGAAGCAGACAAACATAGAATTATCCTCGCCTAATAATAACTACAGAACTATCTAATTACCATTTGCTTATAGTTGCTAGGTTCAGTAGTTCTACTTGGTCATGCAAAGCCGCCAATAAGCCACTATTTGTATGATTAAAATTTGTCTTACTGTAGTCCTTAGATATACGTTTAATTTATACACACATATATATGTTTAGTGTATGTATCGATAATTGATGATATGCCTTCTGATTTTACGTGCGATTAGGTGCGATCTACAACCTTGGATACATGGTTGCCCGATCAAGTTTCTTTCATGCAATGTAAGCATCAAATTTGTCTTTAAAAGATTATTTATTTTTAAATTGATTTTTATTTTTTTTAATTAAATTTATCTTTTAAAAATTTTAAATTAATTAATTAGTCTTTTTGTCCTTTTTTTGTTCATGATGTCAACATATTTACTAATGTAACATATTAAGTGATACTACATTGACAGTCCTAATTGAATGTTAATATGATAAGTTTATGAAATTAGTCAAAATCAACTCAAAAATTGAGAGATTTTAATATTTCAAGATCTCCTTCAATTTAAGATTAATTTAAACTAATTGCATAAATTTATCATGTTAGCAGCTAATTAAGATGGTTAAATATATGCTATAGTCAATATAATATCACTTAATATACTATATCAGTAAATTTTGATACTATGAGTATTGAAAATGACAAAAAAAAAAAAACTAATATAATCAATTTAAAATCTTTAAAAAATAAATTTAATTAAAAAAAATTTAAAAGTTAATTTAAAAAACGTATAATTTTTCAAAGACTAATATGATCGATCATTTACACAAATAACTACTTATGCAATCCCTTTGTTATTTTCTTAGTGTGTTTAGGATTCTTATGGAAGAGGTTCGTAAAATTTTAAACTCCATTGACGAGGATTTCATTTATTTTAATATTTGATTCTCAAAATGAATTGTACTTATTAATTTTAAATATATATATAAAGCCTTTTCTTAACTAATACTCTGTAATTAAAGATACAGAAAATGATTAGAGATAAAAGTATTTGCCTTTTTTTCAATTCCATACACAATATACATAGATATACACATAAGATTATCAAATAAATTAATTTTGTCCATTTAAGTTTGACCCGCTTAAATTTACAGATTAAATAGACTAATTCATTTAAATTTATTTTTTTATTACCATAATTTTTTAATCTTAGCCGTGTATGGCCAGCCTAATAAGTTAAATGGGCGGGACTCAATTATCTTTTTATTTTATTTTTTAAAAAATATTTTAACAAAAAATATTACTTTTAACTCAAAAATCATAGTTAAAATCATAAATGAACAATGACTTTTTAATTGATGGGTTGAGTTTTCAATTCAGAAAAAAAAATATTGATCATAGGTGTCAATTTTTTTAAAAAAATACAAAAAAATTAAATATCGTTCTTGTTGAGTTTGTAGATTTGTCTATTTAATTTGTTATTTTTTTAATCCAAAATTTAAATGAATCTAATTATAAAGATAAAAATTTTAAATTTTTTTATTTAAACAAATAAATAAAATAATTTTATAGATTTAATCCATTTTAATGCTCTGATCTACACATGCTTTTTTTTTTTTAATTTTTCTTTTCATTTCACTTTTGAATATCTTATATTAATGCCTACTAAACTAGTCTCTTGATTTACATGTCTCATATGTAGTTATGGGTAATGAAAAATCAAATAAGGATTGGGAGGCAAAGCTGCCCCCCAATTTCGACAGAGGCACAATGGGAATTGAGAAATTTATTTATTCCAAGTAAATAATTAAACTTTGAAACTTTTAATACCCAGATTTTATTTTACTTTTAAAGACATCACCTGAAAGTTGAAATTAGACGATTATATTTAATAATTTTTCATGGAATTGCAGGTATGTGGAGAAAAAGTGGGCTTCAAAAGAAGGATTAATTAGTGGAGCTACAAATTATTTCCCGAAGAACATTAGTAGGAAACTTTCTTTAGAAGAAAGCATTCTTTCCAAACACATGGCACAAGTTCTGCCTCCATTGACACGAGCTCATGGTGGGGTAAGTTATAAACAATACAAATACCATTATGTTAAAGATAATAACAATAATCACTATTTAATTATTTATATAAAAATATAAAATAATTTATATTCATATTTATAATAAAATTTTTTAAATAATATAAGAATAAAATATGTTTTTTTATCTCAACATTTTTAAAATTATCTTTAACATTTAATTTGAATCAATTATATTCTTAACTTTTAAAATGAGTTTTAATATTAATCATGCTATTAAATTTTTAACAATTAAAAATTAATCAAATTTTTTTCTCAATTTTATCTTTTAGCTAATCCTACCTCCCAAATTTCAATTCTAATTGTCAAATCAAACCCCATCATTATCACTGCCATCACTGTCATTTATCCCTCTACCATCACCACTAGCCACCGCTACAGTTGTTTAAAGTGAAGAGAGAAAGCCTGAAACAGTGAAAGAAGAAGGAAAGAAAGCAAATATTGTTGGAATGCATTAACAAGATGATCGAAAGCTAATAAGAAAGTTAAAGACTTATTACTTTCAGTGATGGATGAGTAAGTTTGGAGTTGAATTCGAGGTGAGAGCGAAGGTGAGGGCGGTTACTGGAGGGGGTGGTGGCGGAGAAAGAAAAAGAGGAGGAAGAGGAAAAGAAAGAGGGTATGTAGAACCTCTCAAAGATGGCCATGAGCAAGAACATGGAGATGAAAATGAAAGTGGCAATGAAACCAAATGAAACTGCATTATCGGAGCTATCAAAGTTGGACCAATGTTGAGGAAGATTTTCATCAACCATCTTGTGCACCTTCATTCACTGCTACTATGGTGCTCCAATAGATGCCCATCCATGACCACCAATTTTAAACATTAAAAAACATTTTAAAAATTAAAAAAAATTAAAAAATTATTTTAAACAAAAAGAAGCATACAAAATTTAATAAAAAAGATATATTCAAAAGTTATTTTAAAAATTTTTAAATCTAACAAAACGAGATATCCAAAAAATATTAAAAAACAACATTAAAAAACTAAAAAAACATCTAAAATTATTAAAATAATCATTCAAAATGAAAAAAAATATCCAAAACCAACACAAAAAAAAAAAGAAACAAAGGGAGATGTGGAGAAAGGATGGCTTTGCATGTCGCAACGGAGGGAGATGCGGCGTTCAGTGGCCCTGCACGATGCGAGGAGGGAGCCACAGTGGTTGCTTGGGCTATGCAACGCAAGGGAGGGAGCCACAGTGGTCGAAGGCGCTGCACATCACGACGGAGGAGCTGCGATGTTTAGCAAGGCTTTGTGATGCGAGGTGGGAGCCGTGATGGATACAAGTGGTGGGATTCGCAACAGAGGGAGCAGCGGTAGTTGGCGGCGCTGCACCCTGCGGTAGTGGTTGGCGGGAATGTGGGGAGGGATTAGTATTTTTCACGTGGATGAGGAGAGAGAGATTAAGGTTTGTGTAGTTAGTTTTTCTATTGTGTATTGTCAGGGAATTAGGATAAAACTAGGTTGACTCTTTTTTAGAAATTTTTTTATTAGAACTTATTTTACCCTAGTAGACTACAATTGGCTGTACCACTAATTGGTCCCTTATACTTTTTTTTCTGATTGATCTCTTCCCTTTTTTCTCTTCTTCTCCTTTATTATCACCATCATCATCATCTTCTACAGAAGTGACACATACATTTTGGTTAATCACATAGAAAGTCTATTAGAATGACATTGAAATTTTTGATAAATAACACAAAAAAATTAAAGAACTATAAGTCTAAAACCTTAACTCAATAAATAAATATGTTTCAGAACTAAAAAAATATATCAATTTGTTAAAAATGGCACAGAAAATGGTTAAACACCTTATATATGAGTTTAATATCACTTAATCAGTTTAATAATAAAAAAATATTTTTTAATTTAAAATGATATAGAAATTCTTTTGTGAAAGACACAATAAGTTTTCAAAAGATCAGACCACAAGTTAAGACATATTCTAATAACTTTTAATTGGTTAAAAAATTTCTTGTGTTATGTTTAAGAAATTACGGTGTCAAAATTAACGAACTACATGTGTCATGATCATGGTTTTGAAAACCGGATCGGACCGACTGGTTCAACCGGATTAACTAGAAACCGGTCACATGGTCGGTCCGATTTACATCCAGAACCGTTCTGCAAAAAACTGGTAAAAAATCAGTCGAACCGGTAGTTAACCGGTGAACCGGCCAAACCGGCGGGGATTTTTAACGGTTTCGGTTTTTTATTGTTGCTTGAAACGGTGTCGTTTTTGACGCAGGAAAAAAAAGAAAACCCATACTGGTAGTACAAAAGGCTCACTCTCCCTTCACTTTCACAATTCACACAACCTAAACCCTATCAGAGAACTCAGACAAGAACAACCCCTACCAACAGCTGCTTCTCACGGTAAGCACTCCTCGGCTCCTCCTCTCCTTGTTGACGCAACCAGCGTCGATCACCCCACTCACATCCCTCTATCTCCGGTTCATTTACTTCATTTCTATCACTGGCTCGCCACCCAAATATGGCAATGCACCAATGATATCGTCACTAGTTGGTTGCTAAATTCGATTTCAAAAGATATCGCAGCAAGTGTGATTTACTCTGGCTCAGCTACACTTTTATGACAAGATCTAAAAGCTAGGTTCTCCTAAAGCAACGCACCTCGAATTTTTGAGTTAAAGAAATCACTGATGATACTGATTCAAGGATCTCTCACTGTCTCACAATACTTCACAAAGCTGAAGATTCTTTGGGAAGAACTCAACACCTTTAAGCCTCTTGTTGCTTGTTCTTGCAGTGAAGTGAAGGTCATCCAAGTGTATCTTAGTCAAGAGTATGTCATGCTATTCCTCATGGGATTGAATGATAATTTGGTAAATATGAGGAACCAAATTCTGCTCTCAAATCTTCTGCCTCCAATTGAAAAAGTTTTCTCGCTAGTGCTGCAAGAGGAGAAACAGCGAGCACTCACTTCATCTCAACCACCTCAACACATGGCTTTTGCCGTGAAGTAAGCTCCAAGACTCATGGCAACTTTTGGATCTAAGATGAAAGGCAAGAAAGACCGTCCTCAATGTGCACACTATGGCTATCTCGGCCACACAGAAGAAAAGTGCTACAAACTGCATGCCTATCCACCCGGCTACTCACAGAGCAGAAATACTCGCCAAGTCGCTCAAGTGAATCATGTCGACAAGCTCGAGCCAAGCCAAGAAAATCAAGATTCCCAGCCAAGCAATGGATTCTCACTTACAACATCACAATACAATCAGTTAATGGCGTTGCTTCAGACTCATCAAGCAATGCAAGCCATAGAACTTGAAATCTGTGCGGGTGAAAGATTTTCTTCATGTTACATGAATCAAAAGGCAGTGTCTAGCTCCTGGATCATTAATTCAGGGGCAACCACACACATAACTAACTCCTTCACTGCTCTTATCAACCCACAACCATTACTTAATCATTTTGTAGCTCTACCAGATCAAACTAGAATTAAGGCCTTAGCCACGGGCAGTGTCATTTTTAGCCCCCATCTAACCATCTACAATGCCATTTTTATTCATTCTTTTCGGTGAATTTAATTTCTGTAAGTTCTTTACTAAAATTGTCTTGTTGCATAGTAACCTTTGCTGACCTTTCTTTCATTATACAAGACAAGATCTCCAAGAAGGTGATTGGCAAAGGTGATGAGTTAGATGATTTGTTTGTACTGCAATCACCTTCCATAGCACCTTCCACACACATTACTGGTTCTTGTTATCAAGCGTCCTTTGTTAGTAGTGATGTTTGGCATACTTGTTTAGGTCACACATCTGAAAAGATTTTGAATAAATTGAGTCCTGTTTTGTCATTAAAACCCATCAAATACAATCATTCAAATTACCTGTATGTCCTTTAGCAAAACTTAAGTGTCTTTCTTTCCAGTCACATAATAATTTCTATAATAATGCCTTTGAATTGATTCACTGTGACATTTGGGGCCCTTATCGTACTTCCACATACAATAGTATAAGATATTTCCTCGCAATTGTGGACGATCATTCAAGATTTACTTGGACTTATCTTTTGAGACAAAAATCCGATGTTACTAATATTCTTATGAATTTTGTTAACATGGTGAAAACTCAATTCAGTGTTAACGTGAAACAAATTCGATCGGACAATGCCAAGGAGTTATTACTCACTGATTTTCTGCAGTTGAAGGGCATAATTCACCAATTTTCATGTGTAGAGAGACCCGAGCAGAATTCGGTTGTAGAAAAAAAGCATCAACACTTACTTAATGCTGCAAGAGCCCTCTTTTTTCAGTCTAAGGTGCCCATCAAATTCTAGGGAGAATGTATTCTGACTACTACCTTCTTGGTGAATAGGATGCCTAGTCTAGCCCTGTAGCACACTTCACCATATGAGAAATTATTTCTCAAGCAACCAGATTAATTATTATGTACTGCGGGTTTTCAGGTGTCTAGTTCATGCATCCACGTTAATATCTTAGAGGAACAAATTCTCTCCATGGGCTATAAAAGCAGTTTTTGTTGGATATCCTTCAGGATATAAAGGATACAAGTTATATGATTTAGAGGCAAAGAAGTTCTTTATATCCAGAGATGTCACATTCAATGAAAGTGTATTTCTCTTCAGTGAGCTACCAGCTGATTAGTCCCGTTTTGTGGATAATTTTTCAGATGTGGTGATGCCTACAGTGCTCCAACACACTTCTCTTCATGGCTCAACACCAATTCAGCATTCCTTTACCAATACTTTCAACCCTCATCGCCCACAATACCTTTAACACTTGATCACAATCATGATATTATCCTTGAACCTCAACCATCTCAACTTATCCTTAGAAGATCTACTAGACTAACTAAACCTCCACAATATCTTCATGATTATCAATGCCATAATGTTGCCACCATAACCAATTCCAAACATTTGACCAAACCATACATGAACTTTGTAGCCAATGTAAACATCATACCTGAACCTGCTTTCTACCACCAAGCTGTGAAATACCCAGAATGGTGACAAACCATGAATGAAGAGCTTCGGGCAATGGAAGAAACTAACACATGGACCTTGGCGCCTATTCCACAAGAAAAACACACTATAAGTTGTAGATGGGTATACAAGGTAAAATGTAAGGCTGATAGATCAATAGAGAGATACAAGACAAGGTTGGTCACAAAGGGATATACACAACAAGCTGGCATAGATTACAAAGATACCTTTTCTCCAGTAGCCAAATTAATTACTATTCGGGTTCTTCTATCACTAGCAGCCATCAATAACTGCTTTTTGTTACAAATGGACGTGAATAATGCGTTCCTTAATGGTGACCTCTTTGAGGAAGTCTATATGGAGTTGCCTCTTGGATACAAGACCAAGGAGTCGAATCTTGTGTGCAAATTGAATAAGTCCATCTATGGCCTGAAACAAGCATCCAGACATTGGTTCTTTAAATTTTTCTCAGCATTATTGAGCCACAAATTCAAACAATCCAAGAGAGACTACTCCTTTTTCACCTTTGGTACAGGTGACAGCATAGTCTACTTATTTGTATATGTGGATGACATCATCTTGACAAGCTCCTCCAAGAAAATGATGTGCAAGGTACAACACTTATTAAAATCTATGTTCAAACTCAAAGTTTTAGGTGATTTAAAATACTTTTTGGGGCTGAAACTTGTAAGATCATCTAAAGGCATTGTCCTTAGCCAAAGAAAGTACACCTTGAGCATATTGGAAGACACTAACTTTGTTGATGCTAAGTCAAGTTCCTTACCTATGGAGACAAATCTGAGGATGAGCGTCTTTGATGGGGACCATTGCATGATCCTTCCACTTATAGGCGTATGATTGGGAGGCTAATGTAATTTACAATATCACGCCTTGACATCACATATGCTATCTCCATATTGAGTTAATTTCTATCCAAACCAGCCACCACTCATCTTATTGCTCTCCACTTCTTACTTAAGTAATTAAAAGGGACTGTGGGATAAGGCCTTCTCTTCTCTGCCAAGTCAGAATTGTGACTTATGGCATACGTTGACATTGATTGGGCAGGTTGCCCGGATACTAGAAGCAGTGTTACCAGTTACTGTGTTTTTATTGGTGATTCTCTTATCTCTTGGAGATCAAAGAAGCAACACACTGTCTCAAGGTCTTCCGCTGAATCCGAATATCGGGCCATGGCAGGAGTGGCAGCTGAATTAACCTGGTTGAGAGACCTTTTTTTTTACTTTGAAGTTGACATTCCATCTTTTATGCTTTTGTGACTCACAATCAGCCATCCACATTGCAACGAATCCCACATTTCATGAAAGAGCAAAGCATATCAAGATCGATTGTCACTTTGTTTGAGAACGAGTAATGGCAGGATTTCTGAATCTCATTCACGTTTGGACACAACACCAACTAGCTGATATGTTTACTAAGCCTGTAACTCTAGCTCAGTTCAATAATCTCATTTCCAAGTTTGGCATGATAAATATTTATTTGCCAACTTAAGAAGAAATATTATACTTAATATAATTTATTATGTACTCTCGTACTCTTTTATATATATATATATATATATATATATATATATATATATATATATATATATATATAAATACACAATTCATTTATTTTACATCCAATATATTTAGATTAACTTAATTGAATTTGATTGATAAAAGTATTTAGATATATAGTAAAACCAATATTTAATATTGAAGTGTGTATGTGTGAGTGTAATTAGAGAAAAACAAATTAGTAAAATCTTTTTTCGGTATTTTCTTTTGAAAAAAAAATAAAAAATTTGTAATTTTACTATTTAGTTATATTATTTTCATGATTATTTAAATATAGATTATAGTTTCTTTTTTACTTTTTTTTTTCTTATCTATAAATTTTAGTTGCATCATTTTGATATTTAAAAGGTGATATCAAAGACTTATGATATTAATCTTCCACTAAAGATCAAGGCATTTTAAATACAAAAAGTTGATCAGATGCAATTGAAGGAAAATGCGTAGGAATTAATCATGCCAAGTGAATGAGATAGACAACAATTATGTTATTGCCAACTTACACTTGACAATAATAGATTTGGTGTTGTCGTTTATCTTAACGAAAAAAAAAAAAGAAAAATTGGAATGCACTCACAAAATTATACAAAGCTGAGTTGTTATACAATAGAATATTCTTAAAAAGAAAACTTTATACGATTAAAATTGTGCACGTCGTGTTCTTTCTTGATAGGGTGAGCAAAACACAAGTTGAGCTGTGAGTGGTAACATCTCTTCTAATTTTTATAATATATTTTAGTGTGTTATAGTTTTCTCTTAAAATTTGAGTTTATATATAATTTTATCACTTAATCATATTATTTTTGTTATTATTTAAATATAAATTATAATAGTAGTTTCTATTTTCTATTTTATAAATTTCAGTTGTATTACTTTATTTCATTAACTCTGATACGCAATACAAAAAAAAATTATATGATACTTTTCATAAGCTTAGATTTTGTCCCTTCATTTCAGGGTTCCTTAGTTGTGCAAAAGAAGAGTTCAGCTCCACCGTTAATTAAGAGGGCATCTTCATCAGTTGATTTTGATAAGTTTATAGGAAAGAGCAATGGCAGTTCTGACCTTTTCGCCTTGCTTTCTGTCCAAGAAGATAAACAAGGTTTCTCAAGTTGGGCAACATTTGATTGTGAGACATCAAAAACTTTATTCTTTTACCCTTATATATTATTTTCCTCAAACAAATTGAGGAAATTATTGTTAAACTAACTAAATAGTAAATTACAAAACGGATAAGACGTACGGTGCTACATCTTGAGCAAAATTTTAATGTGATTAATTATTAAGGCGCGGCTATTGGTCTTTTCAAATTTATATTATATTTATTTAGTTCAAATTTAATCGATATAACAACTTACACTTGAAGTTTCAATATATATTTGTAGGACAACTGGAAGCTGGTGAAGAACATTATGATTTTGTAAATAATTTTTTTGGAGAATATAACAGGAAAATGCTTTTCTTTATTTTCGTGATTGTGTTTTGATTGGTATAAAAATAGCATGAAAATAACAACAGCGAGTTAATTACTTATAGATTGTTTTACTATATTTTGTTCAACTTGTAAATTTTTTAGATATTATTAAATTATATCGTCTATCTTTGCAGGAGGTGTGAATTAAATGGCGCAAATTCGATGAATAGATTGTCCTACAGCCAGCCGTGGAGTTGGAGCAAGTGCCATAAGATTATCTTTGTTGATCACAGTACAATTTGGCATCAGAATAATGATGTTGCATTCATTTGGTGCATGCTCTTCTTTTTCCTTGATCTTTTCAACAATGCCATCTGTACTGTCGCAGCTATTTTTGTAAACTCATCTGGAAGTCTTGCTAGTGGTCGTATGTAGCATGACTTACCTAATTAAACTAGAATTCTAAAATAGCTTATTTATAAAGAGGGAACAATAATTCAGATACTTTATTTTTTTTTAAATAAAAAATATTTCCCAATATAACCAGTAATAAGAAAAACCATCATCATGTTAGGAAAACACAAAAAATTAGCTAAAATTTATTTTATTTAGCATTAATTAATTATTGTCATAATTAATAATATTAAATAAGATAAATTTTATTTTTTTTTAGCTAATTCTTTTTTGTTACTAAATATTTCTATAAGAAAAATTACAAATTTGCGTATCTAGTTAAAATTTCATTTGCAGACAATAGCAACAAAATGATTTGAGCAAATTTCACTTTTGATGCTAGAAAAAATGGTATAAAATTCAATCCTATCTTCGATCCTGATCCTAACTTATGAAAATGAGCCATAATGATTTCGTCTTTTACGACTGCAAAAATGACTCTGAGCTATTGTCAGATGGTGTTATAAACATAATTAAGAACATTTTAACTAAAATAAATATAATACGTGAAATCTAATCAAGGAGTTAAGAGTTCAAAATATTTACACAACCATGTATATTGTTTCAGCTAAAATGCATGCTTACATCTAGCTCTTAAAAATTATTGAGAGTACCAATATTAAAAAAAAGTGTACAAAGAATTTTATTTGCATTGAGCTTTCTTAAGCTATAATTTTGATTCAGAATAAACTGTAAGACAATAAAAATTTTTTAGATATTATATATTTTTTCAAACCTTCTCACGAATACACAAATTGGATCACACATTAAAACAAAAACATGAATACCGTTGAATTTAGCATTGCAGAATAGCGGTAAATTTATCGTCGAATTTACCAGCAGTAACGGCATCGAATTTATAAGATTAAGTAATTACCGGTAAATTTACGTTTTCGACGGTAAATTTTCCGATAATATTTAAAGGAAAATAAAAATAAATTGGCGCGTTCTTTAGGGTCGGATTTACCGTTGGAAAACTCGGACGGTAAATCAATTTTGTGAAACGATGCATTTTGGTAACTTGTAATGATTTTCGACGGTAACTAGGCCGAAAATTCAAAGCGTGAACCCTCTTCTCCCTCATTCGAATTTCTCTCTCTCTCTCTCTCTCTCGTTTGTTTCTTTCACTCTCCCCATCACCACCATCTTTCACTGCCGAAACCACCACCATCACAACCCCCTCTTCATCGCCGTCAACCCACTACCGAGACCCTTCCCTCCTCATTCTTCTACTTCTCACATTCTTCTCTTTCCCTTTGGTCGCACCCTAGCCCTTCCCAACAGCCATCCACCATCACCTCTATTCCTTCTTCTCTGTCACCGCTGGTAAACACAGAGCCTGTAACACCAGCATTACCCGAATGTCACGCTTCCGACTGCGCCACTCTAATAACTTGGGTATTACGATAACTCTACATATATTTAATACTAAAATAGGAGTCTGTTTAAAACTTAAAACCGCATAACCGTTCAAAAATGCTTTTTCGATGAAAACATAAATATATATGTACATACAACCAAATACAATACCTTAATAAAGATAAAGGTGAGGGAAACATAGTAGCTAAGATAATACAAAAATACCGAATAAACAAAAAATAAACATAACTCTTCTGAAGCTTCGTCATCCGTATCCTGAAAAGGAATAACCTATAGGGGAGTGAGAACGTCGTCCTCGCTTGTCCTCACTATAGGGTTACAGAAATTGCTATAACAAAATACGTAAAATAAAATTATTCTTAGAGTACAATGATCATTGCTCGTCTTATGAGTCTTTCCAAAAACCATAGGTCCACATTTGAAATCCAGAAAAGACAGAAACCTCAATTAAAACCCTTACCGGTAGAGTTTTTCGGTGACGGTAGCAGGATTTTGGTATCTCCGATCGATGGCAGCGGCACTGTCAGATTCTGGTACCCTTTCTGTTCCCATGGCAGCCACAGTGGTGGTTCTGGGCAGCATCCGGCGAGTCCTCCTCATCCAGCGGTGACGCAGGTGGCTTCCCTTCCCGTCACAGCATCCTTTGCGCGTCGTTTCTCCCGGTTCTCTCTCTAGACGTGTCTTCTTCTCTTGATTCTCGCGATGCTCCTCTTCTCAGTACATCCAGTAGTAGCAGCTTCTTCTGATGCCAGCTTGGGTAGTGGCCTCCACCCTCGACGACGGAGACGCTCTCCTCCACCACCCTCGGAAGCGGCGGCGATAGTAAGGTAATGATGAAGGTTTGGCAACGTGAACCGCATCCACCCTTCTCCCTCGGACGCGCAGCTTCGGCCCTCTCCCCCTTCCTTGCGACAGCGACTGTGACCATGGTGACGCGGTGGGACGAGGCTGGACGGCGGCGCTGCAGCTCAGCAGTGACTTCGCAGGCTCCACGAACGGGTGAAAGGAGGAGGTGAAAGGCGGGCAAGGCTAGGCGACGCTGACGATGGTGGCATGGGATCCTCGCGTGCGGCAGTCTGGTGGTCACAGTAGCAGCAAAGCAGTAGCTCTTCCCTGTCTTTATTCCTCTGCTTCTTGTGCTCTCTCTCCTTTTCCATGGATGTGGGTGTTTGACGGTGAAGAGGGGGTTAGGGTTAGTGAATTGGGGAAATTAGGGTTTGGGTAAAATTAGGTTTTATGGGTAGTTTTTTAATTTCAAATAAAAGTAGGGATAATATAGTAATTAGAAATAAATTCTAACCAACAATAATAATGTATAAAAATACTATTTGTTCATCAATTTCACAAATTATTTTCAATCAAATGTTCAAATCCAAAAAATAGAAATAATATACTTAATTTTTTTATTTTCCAAAACAACGGTATTAATATCTTAAAATATAAATTATTTGTTCCAAATCATATAAAATCCCTATTATTTCATAACTGCCAACTTCATAATTTAAATATAGAAAATAATCTAATATTTGTAAAATTGGATAAAATTCTGATTTAAATAGCCAAACTTCATTATTCTCGAATTTCTAAAACTTTAAATCATAAATAGAAAAATGATCCTTAAGTATAGAGTTTGAACAAAACCTTAATTTATTTAGAAGACAATTAATCAAAATTGCCTTAAATTATTTCTAATAAAAGAAAATTTGAAATTAAAACTGTAAATAAATATATGATTTGAGATTAGTTCAAAGTAGGACTTTTCATAAGTCTTGGATTTTACAGAGTTACTGTGACATCGCCCTATTTCCTTCATCTTCTCCTTCCTCTTGTTCTTCCTAGCTTTGGCCAAACCACCCTCGCCGTCCCTGACAAGCAGATAAATTTCGATCAAGAATTACCAAAAGGATTTTTCCAAATCAACGTCGCAAGTATAGTCTTAATCGACGAGATTTCCGCTAGTCAGAGTTAAAATGTGTGTCATCAATAAATATCGGGAGTAGAATCCCGAGTCGTTTCCCTAGGAGTTGACACAAGATGCAATTTATTCGTTAGGATTTTCTGGAGATTTTCAATGTTGAAAAATAGAGAAATAAATGACTAGAAATTAGAGCAATAGATAACTGGCTAGCGTTGTAAAATAATCAATATAAAAGGTCTTGGTTAGGGGCGAGAATTGGAATTTTTATCCTTGTTGTCTTTCCCCAAGTGTGATCGTAAAAGCTCATTACTCTCACTTAGTTATCCTCTAACGATTGAAGGAAAATCAAGTGAAACAATTAACTTTAGCTTACAAGTCCTAGTCACTTCGTAGCAAAGAACTAAAGTTGGTGAGTTTCAAGCTAATTGGCAATCTTCATTTACCAATAAACACTTGAATATAACAATTCAAGTGGCTCCAATTACTCAACCCCAACGAAGCAAAGAAATCTACTCCATTATTATGGATGGTATTTTCTCAAACACTTGGTGAGCAAAGATAAAAGACATGATAAAAACTAGGAAAATAACTCAATTCAAATTACCACTGAAAATAATTAACAAGAACAGAATAAGCAATAACAATAAATATTGAAATAACTCAATGCATTAACGAAATTCAATAGTAACAATATCCAAACATGAATTCAAGTAACCAAATAGAAATGAGTACTAAAGGAATTAGAGAAGAAACTATAAGGAAAATGACTAGAAATGAAAGTAACCACAGCTTCTCTTAAGATCCAACTAAAAAGTAACTAAGAATATAAAAACCCTAGAGGGAAGTAGGAGTTTATCTCACTAGAATTCAAAACTAATTCAAAAACTAAGCTAAAGTGAAAGTGTCTGTGTCCCAGCTCCATTCTCAGCGTATTGTCTTCATTTTCGGACTTGAAACTGGGCCAAAATCAGCCAAGAAATCGCCTCCAGCGAATTCCCTTAATTGCAGCATATGATGCTCGTCACGCGTACACGTCGGTGAACTCTGCACTGGCCACGTGGAAGCATTAGTCACACGTACGCGTCAATGGGTGACGCTTCTGGTCACGCCTACGCTTTAGTCATGCGTACGCGTCACTTGGAAGATGGCCTGGTCACGCGTGCGCTTCAGCCATACGCGTGCGTCATTTCCAACTTCTCAAATCTTCAAATTCTTGTGTTCCTTCCACTTTAGCATGCTTCCTCTTCATCCTTTATGCCATTTTTGATCTATAAATCATGTAATCACTTAACGCCACATATCACGACATCGAATGATAATAACAGAGGATTAAAAATTTGCAATTTTAAGGCATAGGAAGCATATTTTCAATCATAGCACAAAATTCGGAAGGAAACTTTAAAACATGCAAATTATATGGATAAGTGTGAGTAAAGTTGATAGAATCCACTCGATTTAATCCAAAATAAGTCATAAAATAGTGGTTCATCAAATCTCCCCACACTTAAACATTAGCATGTCCTTATGCTAAGCTCAAGGGAACCAAAAGAGTGAAGGGAAAAGGGTAGGACTTATGCAATGCAACCTATCTATATGAATGCAACTACACACTAAATGCTTCTACCTACTTAGTTAAAAGTAAAAAAATCTTCCAAGAACAAATGTGAACTGGATTCCACTAATTCAAATCATAAAATGAACTACAAATGGAATTGCAAGAAGAAAGCTCGTGAAAGCCGGAAACAAAGAATCGAGCATCGAACGCTCACCAGAAGTGTATACACTCTAATCACTCTAGTGTTTGATGGTCGATTCTCTTGGTTCTCTACTAATATTTCTTTCTAAGGCTTGCTCTTCTTCTACCAACCAACAAAAATTTAATGCACAAATACACATATCAAGAGGTCTTTTCAAGGGTTGTAATGGGTTAGGGTCAAGGTAGGAATGTATTTGGTTAAGTAAACTGAAATCCGAATCCCTGATTAACCTAAAATTCCCAACTAACCTAAGTCACTTGATGTGTGAAAATTAGATTCTAACATAAAACTCACCGACAAGTGTACCGGGTCGCATCAAGTAGTAATTACTCACATGAGTGAGGTCGATCCCATATGGATTGAAGGATTGAGCAATTTTAGTTAGATGGTTAATTTAGTCAAGTAAAAAAGTGATGATTTGAGTGAATTATGATCAATAGAAGCTAAATTGCATGAAACTAAAAGGGAGAGGGGAAATTGACAGTAAAGTAAAGTGAAGAAGAATTAAAAGAGCTGAATCTTAAAGTGCAAGTAATGTAAATACTGAAACTTAGATTGCAAGAAATGTAAATGGCTGAAGCTTAAAGTGCAAGAAATGTAAATTACTGAATCTAAATAACTGAGAAACTTAAATTACTGAAAGAGTAAAGGGAGCTGGGAGCTGGGATTCAGAAATTAAACAAGAGAATGTAAAGAGCAATAGATCAGAGAAGCAGAAGATGAAGTTGCAGCAGATCTCAACATAAATGGAAAATTTGCTTGAAGAAACAAAATAGAAAGAAACTTAGCTCAATTGTAAAATCTACAAGAGAATTTGAAGATCCACGAAAATCAATGAGCTCAGGAAGCAGATCTGTATCTCAATTCTTCCTTTGATTAAACAGAAAATAAATTGCAAAAGAAATGTAAATGAAGCAGCAAATGAAATTCAAATCCAATTTCTTAGTTCTCAGAATTGTGCAGAAGAAAAACAAAGATGAATCTTAGATCAAGAATTGAAACAGAATTCCTTCAACCTCAATCCAAAATTTAGAAACAGAAACTAAAATGTGCAGAATTAAGAACAAAGAGGAAGAGAACTCAGATCTCAATCCCAATTCCCCAAATTCAAATAAAAAACCAAATGAAAACTAAAATGAGCTAAAGGTAAAACTCCAAACTAAAAATGAAAGAAAAATTCTCTACAAATTAAACTAACTCCTATTTATACACTTTCTTTTTTTGATTTTCAGAATTTGGAGTGGGCTTGTCAAATTTGTGAAGAATTGGATCCACTTTGGCTTTTGGTTGCAAAATGGTCCATGGGACACCTTCCAGGGGAGCGCACAGTGAAGTAACCAAACGTAGCGCTTCCTTTGCTCTTCCCAGGCTTCGAACCAAGCCTTGCTTCATAGCGCTCAGTTAACTCATGCAACATAGCGCTACATGCTTGAGTGGGATTCCCTCTTCGAACCATGGTGAGTTCATTTTGGAGCCAACAACTTGTGAAGCATAGCGCTCAGTGAACTAAGTTCACGTAGCGCCCTTTCTTTCATTCCTCTTGTTCCCTATTTTGAGCCTTGGTGAAGCCATTTCAATTTGGCCAATCTCCTTGCAAGCAGCGCTCAGTTAAGTAACAAAACGGAGCGCCCTCTCTAAGCTTGTGCAAGATTCCCAGTTCGAACCTTGTTGGCTTCATGTGCTAGCAATTTCCTTGTGAAGTAGCGCTTCTCTTGGTTCCCATGTGCAAGGTTTGATTCTTGGTGGCTAACTTTAGTGTAGCGCGCCTTGTTTTTGTTTTGAATGGAGCACGAAAAAGGTGAATGTTTTAATGGAGCGCTATGCTTGGATTTGTTAATTTGGTATCCCTTTAAGCGCTCTGTTTGTTCTCTCAACGCAGCACCCTTGCCTTGTGCCTTTGGTTCTAAGTGCTTGTTCTCTAGCGCTCACTTTTTGAGCACTACGCTCATTATTCGAGCGCTATACTTGCTTCCTTGAGTGAGTGCCACGTTTTTGTTTCCTTGGGCCACGCTTGTTTAGGCACGCTTTCCTTGTTTCTTTCTTTTCTTCACCTATAGGTAATCAAAACAACCAATCAAAGCATAACTAAATTCACAAGGGTTATAAATCATTCAAAAAACCAACTAATTCTAGCTTAAACCTTATGATTTTGTGTCAAATAAAGGATGGTTGATTGATTTAACATAACCATGCAAATCCACTCCAAATCACTTACTTATAATGCAAGAAAGTGCATAAAACCTAATGAAAATAAGTGAAAAATACTTGAAAAGCTAGCATAAGATGACTTGTCATCATCACTCCATGTCATTACAATGCAAAACCTAACTACCCATTGACTATCTTTACACAAATTCATGCACCTTAATATTTTTGAGTATAAATCATATGCATTGATATCATTAATTGCATTGGGGCATTTTGTCTCCTTTTTATTGCTTTCTCTTTTTTCTTCTTTTTTTAATGGAAATATGGTAGAGAATATATATACACAAGGAGTTAATGCATTTGATTAAAGTGTTGGATGCATGAGCAAGTGTCCAAATTATCATATTTTCTCATAAGAATATAAAATACCCAATTCCCAAACCAAGCATTCCCCAAACCCAATTTCCCCACACTTAATTCATGTACACTTTCACTAGTCTAAGCTAATCAATGATTCAAATTATGGACATTTATTGTTTTTCGCTTAGAGTTAGTGATGTGCTAAAATAGAGAACAAATGGAATAAAATATGCTCAATATTGGGTTGCAAAGGATGATGAAAGGGTAAGGCCATGTGGGTATGTGAGCTATAGTGAAACAAAGGCCTCAATCACATAAGTGCATGCATACATCAAACAATAGAAATATAGAATCAAGCAAGACAAAAATCATAATTTTAGAAAGAACAACACACACCAAAACAAAATATTGGTTGATAAGATGCAACTAATCAGTTAAGTTCAAAAAGCTCACTAGGCTTGTGTGTTCGAACTCTAAAAACATGTTCCAAAAATAAATTTCTTCAAGCAAGCTCAAAAATTTTAATTTAAATTAGTGAAATCCCTGAAATAGTTTCTTGAAAAAGAAATTATTACTTCAACCAAGTAGTCCTAGTAGAAAAGAAGTGGTAAAATATGTGCAAACTCTAACTATAATGTAATGCAACAAATAACTATAAAAAGAATTTTAAGACATAGGTGTTGGGTTGAGAGGGTTGTTACCTTTGGAAGTCAGTTACCGACCTCCCCACACTTAAAACTTGGTACGGTCCTCCGTGCCATCAGTGATCCACAAGGTGGGTCTGGAATTGCCACTTCCAATGGCCAAAAAATGGGAAGGGGGACAGGGGCGCCTCTATGTCCATATCTTGATCGCTTGCATCAGCATCAATGGAAGTAGAGTCCGAGGTGTCGGGTTCTTCCATAGGTGGGTTAGAACACCCAATGAGCTTCTTCAAGTAGTCATAGCGGCGCCTGTTACATTGCTCCATCTACTCACTTCTCTGGCCTTTCCGGTCTACCTTCTCAAGGAGCTCAAGTAACAACTGGTGAGCGGATTGTGGTGGTGCTTGTGGTGTCGACGATGGTGGAGTGGAGAATGATGGAGCTTCAAAAGACGGGTTCTCATTCCAGCTCACGAGTGGTACTGGAGGCCTAATATATTTTTCATTCGGGACAATTTTTTCGTCCCTTGGAATCATGATTTTCACATCCCTAGCCTCATGGGAAACTCCAGCTGCAGACACCAAGTCCATAACCAGCATGGGAAAAGGTAGGTTGCCCACTGTTTGAACTTGGCCCATAGCTTGTCGGATGAGTCGTAGAAAGTTAAGAGATTTCTCTGTGAGGATGCACCAAATAAGAATGGCCATGTCTGCAGTAATAATGGACTCATGAGTGCTCGGCAATATATAGTAAGACATGATCTGTGCCCACACTCGAGCCTCTATAGTGAGTTCCTGTGCGGAGATGCCCTTGGGTTGAGCCCTGCCCCTCCCTTGGATCCACTCACTTCTGGGTTGAGCAATGACCCTAAGGACGGGATCCCAGTCAATATCGAATCTCTTGCGCTCAAGTTGTGCTTCTTGGTAGGAATCCATCCCATCTGGACTTGGTAAAAGATCAAGTACCTGTTGAATAGCATCTTCCAAGATAGGAACTTGCTTTTGATGCACAAAAACTGACTGAAGGGTAGGCGTGTGGTAATTAAAGTAGAACTCAACTAACAAGATAGATTAATGATGAGCGGATAATTTATACGCTTTTTGGCATTGTTTTTAGTATATTTTTAGTATGTTTTAGTTAGTTTTTATTATATTTTTATTAGTTTTTATTTAAAATTCACTTTTTTGGACTTTACTATGAGTTTGTGTGTTTTTCTGTGATTTCAGGTATTTTCTGGCTGAAATTGACGGACCTGAGCAAAAATCTGATTCAGAGGCTGAAAAGGGACTGCAGATGCTGTTGGATTCTGACCTCCTTGCATTCGAAGTGAATTTTCTAGAGCTACAGAAGCCTAATTGGTGCGCTCTCAATTGCGTTGGAAAGTAGACATCCAGGGCTTTCCAGAAATATATAATAGTTCATACTTTGCCCAAGATTTGATGGCCTAAACCGGCGTTCCAAATCAGCTCAAGAATTCCCGGCGTTTAACGCCGGAACTGGCACAGAAGTGGGAGTTAAACACCCAAACTGGCACAAAAGCTGGCGTTTAACTCCAAGAAAAGTCTCTACACATAGAAGCTTCAATGCTCAGCCTAAGCACACACCAAGTGGGCCCGAAAGTGGATTTTTATGTCATTTACTCATTTCTGTAAACCCTAAGCTACTAGTTCTCTATAAATAAGACATTTTGCTATTGTATTTTCATCTTGGTTCTTCTGGTTCCCTCTCTGGGGCCGAAGCCAATGATCACCATTATCACTTATGTATTTTCAATGGTGGAGTTTCTACACACCATAGATTAAGGTGTGGAGCTCTGCTGTACCTCGAGTATTAATGCAATTACTATTGTTCTTCTATTCAATTCAGCTTATTCTTGTTCTAAGATATTCATTCGCACCCAAGAACATGATGAATGTGATGATTATGTGACGCTCATCATCATTCTCACTTATGAACGTGTGCCTGACAACCACTTCCGTTCTACAAGCAAACAAGGCTTGAATGTTTATCTCTTGGATTCCTTAATCAGAATCTTCGTGGTATAAGCTAAAATTGATGGCGGCATTCTTGAGAATCCGGAAAGTCTAAACCTTGTCTGTGGTATTCCGAGTAGGATTCAAGGATTGAATGACTGTGACGAGCTTCAAACTCGCGATTGTGGGGCGTTAGTGACAGACGCAAAAGAATCACTGGATTCTATTCTGACATGATCGAGAACCGACAGCTGATTGGCCGTGCTGTGACAGAGCACGTTGAACATTTTCACTGAGAGGACGGGACTGTAGCCATTGACAATGGTGATGCCCAACATACAGCTTGCCATGGAAAGGAGTAAGAAGGATTGGATGAAGACAGTAGGAAAGCAGAGAGACGGAAGGGACAAAGCATCTCCATACGCTTATCTGAAGTTCTCACCAATAAATTACATAAGTATCTCTATCCTTATTTTATGTTTTATTTATCTTTTAATCATTAATCCTCCATAACCATTTGAATCCGCCTGACTGAGATTTACAAGATGACCATAGCTTGCTTCATACCAACAATCTCCGTGGGATCGACTCTTACTTGCGTAAGGTTTATTACTTGGACGACCCAGTGCACTTGCTGGTTAGTTGTGCGAAGTTGTGATAAAGAGTTGAGATTGCAATTGAGCGTACCATGTTGATGGCGCCATTGATGATCACAATTTTGTGCACCAATTAACTTCTCGCTTCCTCCGATTTAAGAATCTCCAATACCGTCTCTCAATGCAGGGTACCACAAATTGAACGAAATGTTTTGGAAGAAGTAGTTGGTGCTCATTGTGGTAGTTTCTCCCTACCAATATGGTGAACATCCGCTCACAATAGCGGTTTGTGAATCTTATGGAGTCCTTTGCGGGAAATTCCTTCTCGGCTTCATCAACTCGGATAGTCCTCTTCAACCGGTTAGAAGGTGGCTTAACGTTTGTGGAGGTTTGTGCCTTAACGGATGCTCTTTGAGTTGTCCTTTTAGTTGGTGTTTTTTTGGAAGCCTTTTCTTTCCCTTTCTTGGTGGCCATCCTGAAAAAGAAAGAAAAAGAAAGAATATTAAACTCAGAGAGATAAACACCCAAAATATCAAGCCACAAATAATGTGCATTTTGATGATGACAAACCATGGAAAATAAGCTCAATACACACGAAGGGTAAGTGTTGTGAAAAAGAAGCACTAAGTTGGAAGAATAAGATAGAAAAGAAATCAAGATATCATTGGTGCTTTTTCACAAGTGTGTAATAGACCCAAAATAGAATGCCAATTATCAAAGCAATACCACATAACACAAACAAGCTAAGAAATATCAAAATAATCCATCAATTCACAGAATATTCAACTTGAAATTCCAACACCAATACAAAAATCCAAAGAGAGAAAAGAACTAAAAGGAAATTACAAATAACAAAAAGAATATGCATTAAGAACAATTAAAATATTCGAATGTAATAAACAAATGAAGAATTAAAGAGTAAAAGAGAGTAATGAAAGAAACCTTAAAAAGAAAGGGAAGAGAGGCAAATAAATGTAAGTAAGAAGAAGATAAGAGGGGTGAGAAGAGATAAAGAAAAATAAAGGTAAAGAAGTTGGGGTTGCCGGAGGTAGTGGTCGCCGGTGGTGGTCCACTGGTGATGGAAGAGGGGAAGAGGGAAGAAAGAAGTAAGAATAAAGAAGAAATAAGAAAGAAGAATGATTAGGAGAAAGAAGAAGAATGAAAGGGTGCAGGGTGGCGCGCTGATTAAATTAAATCTGCGCTGTGATGCGTGCGCGTCGTCCATGCGCACGCGTGGGATGACCAAAAGTGAAAGTGACGCGTAAGCGTCGGTTACGCATGCGCGACTACTTTTCGTGCTAGACGCACGAAACTGGCACAGTTCCATCACAACTCTCTGGTTTTTGTACCAGAGGCAACATTAAGAGATGACGCGTGCACGTCGGCCACGCTCACGCGTTGGTAGCCAGAAAACAAAGTGACGCATATGCGTCAATGAGGCGCACGCGTGGACTTGGTTGTGCGCCCAACACCCCACCCATACAGTTCCAGCGCAAGTCTCTGGTTTTTGTACCAGGGATTGCAACATGAGCATTGGAAAGGTAAAATTATTGGGTGACGCGTATGCGTCAGCAAGACGTACGCATGGGGTGGATTGTGCGCCCTGGCACCCCTCTCGCATGGTCTTGGCATAACTCTCTGGTTTTTGTACCAGAGAGCAGCAACATCAAATATGACGCGTGCATGTCGGCCATGCACATACGTGAGACGGACTTTTTTTTATATAGAAATTAGAACAGAGGCAAATACGCATAATTGAAAAGTATCACACACATGTAATGAAAGAAAGATAAGAAAATAAATAAAATAAAAACTATAGAAAAGGAAGAAAATACCATGGTAGGTTGTCTCCCACTTAGCACTTTTCTTTAACGTCCTTTAAGTTGGACGGTTTATAAGCTCGGTCCTCTTTAACGTCCTTCAAGAGAAAGATCTCTAACTCCTTGTTGTTCTTCATTCTTGCACCATGGTAGAGCTTTAAACGGTGGCCATTTACCTTGAAGAAGGCAGGGCTTGAGGGGTGACTCAAGTGGACAACTCCATATGGTTCAACCTTCTTCACCACATATGGTCCATCCCACCTTGACCTGAGTTTGCCCTGCATTAGTCTCAACCTTGAGTTATAGAGAAGGACTTGATCCCCCAGCTCTAAACTTGATAAACCCATATTTTATGATGTATATTGAGCTCAATTTAAGTGATTTATTCAACCCTTCACCTACTTATTCATGTAAATTACATGGTTTAACTTTCCCTTCCTTATTATGTGATATTTGAGAAAATATGTTCCTTATTCTTTAAAATAATCGAATTTAATTATCTTTTATTACCATTCGATGCCGTGATTTGTGTGTTGAGTACTTTCAGGTTTTATAGGGCAGGAATGATTTAAAGGATGGAAAGGAAACATACAAAAATGGAAGGAAAGCACAAATTGGAGTTTTGGAGCAACTGGCAGTGACGCGTCCACATGGACGACGCGAACGCGTGGTTCGCACAAAAGGAAATTGACGCGAGCGCATGGATGAGGCGAACGCGTGACTTGCGAAATACAACTGACGCGAGCACATGACTGACGCGACCGCGTGGAAGAGAAACACTCCAGATGACGGACCGCGTGACCCACGCGGACATGTGACGTGCACGATCTGCAGAATTTGCAGATCTTGTTTCTAGCGATTTTTGGGCCCTTTTGGCCCAGATCCAAATTCAAGAGGCACAGATTAGAAGTTATGAAGTGGGGGAATGCATTCATGCGGAGGAGGATAAGAAGATAGCGAGTAATTCACACTTTTCATAGTTTAGATGTAGTTTTTAGAGAGAGAGGCTCTCTCCTCTGTCTTAGGAATTAGGATTAGGATTTCTATTAGAATTAGGAATTATCTCATCTTCATATCAGATTCAATATTCCTTTTACTTTGTATTTCTCTGTCACTTTCAGATACTTTGATGCTTGTATTACTTATGTTGCCTATTTGGCTTATGCACCATTCATGTTAGAATTTTCTTAAATAATATAATTTGAGGTATTTTCAGATCTATGATTTTTATCTAGCTTTTTATATTCTTGGCATTTAGTGGAGTAATTGGTAACTCTTGAGTTGTCAAACTCATTGTTGACTGAAAATTGGAATTCTCCAAGAATTAACTCGATTTCCAATAACTCTAGCCTTTTCCAAGGAAAGACTAGGACCTGAGGAACCAAACTTATTCCATCCACTTGACTTACCTTCATAGTTAGAGGTTAACTTAGTGGGAGAAAAATCCAATTCTCATCACAATTGATAAGGATAACCAGGATAGGACTTCCAGTTTTCATACCTTGCCAAGAGTTTTATTAGTTCTTAATTTATTAATTCTTGCAATCTATTTCTCTTGCTTAAAACCTTTTTCAAACCTAAACACTATTTTTTCATAACCAATAATAAATCACACTTCCCTGCAATTCCTTGAGAAGATGACCCGATGTTTGAATACTTCGGTTATTTATTTTTATTGGGTTTGTTACTTGTGACAACCAAACGTTTGTAAGAAAGGACTTTTGTTGGTTTAGAAGCTATACTTGCAACGGGAATTCATTTTAAATTCTAGACCACGCAAAAGTTCTCTCTTCAAAACTCTCTTCTCTTGATGTTCTGATCATGTACCACCTTCACCTTTTCTTTGTAGAGCCTTGAGTTCTCATAAGCCTCTAGCCGAATGCACTCTAATTCTTCTAGTTGCAATTTTCTTTCAATTCCGGCTCCTCCCAATCTTGAGTTACATTCCTTCATAGCCCAATAAGCCTTGTGTTCCACCTCTACCGGAAGGTGACAACCCTTTCTGTAGACTAGGCGAAACGGACTCATGCCAATCGGTGTCTTGTAAGCCGTTCGATAAGCACAAAACGCATCGCCGAGCCTAGAGCTCCAATCCCTCCGATGGGGTTTAACTATCTTTTCAGGTATGCGTTTAATCTCTCTATTAGACATTTCAGTCTGGCCATTTGTTTGGAGATGATAAGCTGTCGCCACCTTGTGAATAATACCATGTTTCTTCATCAAACCTGTCATTCTTTTGTTACAAAAATAAGAGCTTTGATCACTCACGATTGCTCGTGGTGATCCAAAGTAGCAAATAAGGTTATTTCGAACAAAAGAGACAACCGCGTTAGCATCATCAGTACGGGTAGGAATTGCTTCCACCCACTTAGAAACATAATCCAAAGCTAACAGAATATATAAGAAACCATTCGAGTTTGGAAAGGAACCCATAAAGTCAATACCCCAAACATAAAAAATTTCACAAAACAACATGAGTTGTTGGGGCATCCCATCCCTCTTGGATAAGTTTCCAAACCTTTGCCATTGGTGGCAAGAGTTACAGAAAAGATTTGCATCCTTAAAGAGTGTGGGCCACCAAAATCCATAGTCTAAAATTTTCTTGCAGTTCTTTGAGGGCCAAAGTGGCCACCACTTTCAGAAGAGTGGCACACCTCCAAAATAGATTGAATTTCGGATTGTAGAACACACCATCTAATTATTTGGTCGGCACCACATCTCCACAAATATGGGTTATCCCATATGTAATACTTAGACTCGCTCTTGAGCCTGTCCTTTTAATGTTTAGAAAAATTTGGAGGAAAGGTGTGACTGACCAAATAATTAGCAATGGGCGCGTACCAAGGAACGACCTCAGATATTGCTTGCAAGCTATAAAGAGGAAATCCATCATTAATAGGAGTGGAGTCACTTTTTATATGCTCTAGGCGAATCAAGTGGTTCGCCACTAAATTTTGGGAACCACACCTAGCCTTGATCTCTAAATCAAACTCTTGCAATAGCAAAATCCAATGGATTAACCTTGGCTTTGACTCTTTTATAGCTAGCAAGTATTTCAAAGCCGCATGGTCTAAATATACTACCACTTTGGTTCCAAGTAAATAGGTCCAGAATTTATCCAAGGCAAAAACAATTGCTAAAAGTTTCTTTTCAATGGTAGTATAGTGATGCCAGGGCATCTAGGCCAGTTTCACTGACCTTTTCTTTACTGTTTTATGGTAGTTTCATGCATTTTCTTAGTGAATAAGGCAAGTTTTGGATGAAATTACACTTACACTTTGATTCAACCAACTTTTGTGAACTTTGCATAATTTCATGAGTATTTTGCTAGAATTGCATGATAAATTGATGATGCATAATCTCATGACCTTGGCTAGAGCTTTGATGCACTTTAATTGCTTGTTTTCAGGGCAAAGGAAGCAAGGAAGAACCACGTTGGTATTCACGTTAATCTAGCTAACGTGAACACTAATGTGGAATGGTAAAGCTTGCAACGTTAATGAGAAAAGTGATCACCAATAACGCCTGCGAAGCCACCCAAAGCTCACGTTACTTGCCACGTTAACTAAGTTAACGTGGTAGTTAATGTAGAAGAAAAAGGAACTCCAACGTTAATGGTAAAAGTGAACACCACTAACATTGGAAAACTTGGCAATGATCCACGTTAAGAGTCACATTAACTTAGTTAACGTGAACTCTAACGTGGAAGAGGAAACACAAGCCAACGTTAGTGACACTCACTTTTGTCACTAACGTTGGACCATCTAGCATTGCCTACGTTAACTTTCACGTTAAGACTATTAACATGAAAGTTAACATGGAGTTGAGATCAAGGAACCAACGTTAGTGACACTCACTTTTGTCACTAACGTTGGGAGATGGCTTCACTACTACGTTAAGAGCCACGTTAACTTAGTTAACGTTAAGTTAACGTGAGTTCTAACGTAGAGAATATGGCATTTGGAGCGTTAGTGACAAAGGTGAGTGTCACTAACGCTCTCGAAGGTGGATCACACCTACGTTAAGAGTCACGTTAGCTATGCTAACGTGGACTCTAACGTAGGAACACAGGGGCACTAAGCAACATTAATGGGAAAAGTGATTCCCATTAACATTTGCGAAGGGGTATAAGCCAACGTTATTGGGATAAGTGAGTCCCAATAACGTTGGCCAAGTTTTGAGAAAGTAACGTTAGTGGTCACGTTAAGACCACTAACGTTGGATTTAACGTGGATATATGAGGTTGGAACGTTAGTGGAAAAAGTGAATGCCACTAACGTTCTCGAACCCACACTGGCAATCAACGTTAAATCTTACTAAATACCCAAAGCCTAATTTATATTTCTCTGCAAGTTGGGTCCACTAAAGAAGAGAACTGCTTCAACTCAAGATCCAAAGCCCACATCCATGACTTGAAAAACTCACTAGAAGATCAAGAGGAGTATTTTTGAACTAGAGAGAAGCTTGGCACTTTTGGGAACTACTCTCTATAGATTTACTTTTTTGCACTTTTAACATGGATTCTTCTCTTCTGCCATTTTTTATTTCTAGAGCTATGAATAACTAAACTCCTTTCATTGGGTTAGGGAGCTCTGTTGTAATTTAATGGATCAATTATAGTTTTCATTCTTCTTCTTCTTCCTTTTCTCTTGATCTTACTAGAAAGCTTTCGATCTTAATTCAATTGGTTAGTTGTCTTGGAAAAGAAACTCTCCATAATTGGATCTCCTTTGAGCCTTGGAAAAGGGATGAGGAGATCATGCTAGAAATGCTTTCTCATGTTGGACCAAATTGGGGTTTGGGCGGATATAGTGACATGTAATCCTCCCAATACTTTGATTTGAAAATACATGTGGTATAATCAGTGACCACACTTTATCTCTTCTCATGAGCAATTAAATCAAGAAATTGGGAAATTGTTTAAGCTTAGAGAGATTGGATTACCAAGGAATTGGGATCCAATCACTTAAGATTACCAAGGAGATCAATGAATGCATTGATTGAGGAAGAGATGAGAATAAACTTGATCCGGAGAATGCAACATCTCCTGAACCCAATGATTTTCCCATTTCTGATCTTACCCATTCTCTTTACTTTCTGTCATTTAATTTCATGCTCATTACCCCAAATCCCCATTTAAGATTCTGCACTTTAAATTCTGTTATTTATTTTCCAGTCATTTAAATTTCTGCATCTCAATCTAAATTCTGTTTAGCTCAACTAGCATATTCTTCTAACTAAAATTGCTTGACCAATCAATCCTTGTGGGATTCGACCTCACTCTATTGTGAGTTTTACTTGATGACAATTCGGTATACTTGCCGAAGGGAAATTTGTTGTGAGACAAGTTTTCATGCATCAAGTTTATGGCGCCGTTGCCGGGGATTGATTTTGAATCAACAATGATTAAGTTTGAAGATCACTAGATTGAGTATTTCTCTTTTTTGTTTAGTTTATTCAGTTAATTTCTTTTAGTTTATTTTAATTTCTTCCTCACCCCTGCACCCTCTTTTATTTTTTTTCGTTCTTTCCTCCTTTGATTACAGTTCGGCTCACTAACCCACTAACTGTTTGATAATTTGCATCACTCACACTAACAATTACTCTAACAAGAATAGTTTCTTCATTTTATCTCATGTGGTGCAATCTGTTTGTTGTATGACAGGGAGAAGAGAAGGAGCTTCAACATCCTTTGATTCAGAACCTGAAAGAACCCTTTGGAGACTAAGAAGGGAAGCAAGAGGGAAAAGAATTATTGGTGCTGAGGAAGGAGAGGAAGAGTATTTTGAACCCAACATGGAAGAAAATATAGAAAAAAATCATGAAAAAGAAGTTCATAATCATGTCAGAGAAGGCCATGCAAACCGGGCTGGGAAAGAAAGGAAAGTCTTAGGATCCTATATCAATCCTAATCCTGGAAACTGTGGAAGCAGCATTCAGAAGCCCACCATACATGCCAACAATTTCGAGCTAAAACCCCAGCTCATCACTCTTGTGCAGAATAATTCCTCATTTGGAGGAGGTGCTCAAGAAGATCCTAATCAACATTTGACCATTTTCCTGAGGATTTGTGACACAGTGAAGTCCAATGGAGTCCACCCAGATGTCTATAGGTTGCTCTTGTTCCCTTTTTCACTCAGGGACAAGGCATCCAAATGGCTTGAATCCTTCCCAAAGGAGAGCTTAACTAATTGAGAAGAAGTGGTGAACAGGTTTTTAGCAAGATTTTACCCTCCTCAAAGAATCAATAGGCTAAGAACTGAGGTGCAAACTTTTTGACAACAAGATGGTGAGACACTTTATGAAGCATGAGAGAGATTCAAAGACCTAACAAGGAGATGCCCACCAGAGATGTTTAATGAGTGGGTTCAACTTCACATCTTCTATGAAGGTCTTTCCTATGAGTCCAAGAAGGCTGTGGATCATTCATCAGGAGGCTCTCTAAACAAGAAGAAAATCATTGAAGAAGCCATAGATGTCATTGAAACAGTTGCTGAAAATGACTACTTCTATGCCTCCGAAAGAAGTAACACCAGAGGAGTAATGGAGCTGAACCACATGGATGCATTGTTAGCTCAAAACAAGATGATCACCAAGCAGCTAGCAGATCTTACCAAGAAGGTGGAGGAGAACCAAGTTGCAGCAGCTATCACCTCATCATCAGCTCACGAAGGAGTAAACATAGGAGAAGAAGGTGATTGGGAGCAAGCCAACTATATTGGAAACTCACCTAGACAAATCCATGATCCATACTCCAAAACTTACAACTCTGGATGGAGAAATCACCCCAACTTTGGATGGGGAAACCAACAAGACCAAGGACAAGATCAGAGATGGCACAACCTCAACTCCAACAACAATGCCACTCATCAAAACACCTCACAGAGATATTACCAACATCCATCTAACCAACCTTCTCAACCACCATATCTCAACCCACCATCATCAACAGATGATAAGCTCTCAAAGATTGAAGCTCTACTTGAAAACTTATGCAGAGAAGTCCAAGATAGTAAAGCTTTCCTAGAAGAAGTGCAATCCAACATGCAGAATCAAGATGCTGCCATCAAGAAACTGGAAACACAGATTGAATTCTTATTCAAGCAAGTCTCTGGACACAACAATTGTAGCAATATTAACTCAATACCAAAAGAGGAATGTCAAGCTATCACCGTCAGGAGTGGGAAAGAATTGAAGGAGACCCACAAGAAACCACCAGAGAAGAAATTAGATAAAGAAAACAAAGGACATGAAGAAGCTCAACCTTCAAATCCTATGCCACATCAAGAAGAAGAAGCACTCAAACCATGTTTCTCAAAGGCTCCATACCCCCAGCAGCTGCAATTAAAGAAGAGGGGAGAGGACAACCAATTTTCAAGATTCTTGGAAATCTTCAAGAAACTACAAATAAACATACCCTTTGCTGAAGCAATAGAGCAAATGCCACTCTATGCCAAGTTCTTGAAAGAATTGATGACCAAAAAGAGAAGCTGGAAGAATAATGAGACCATGGTGCTCACGGAAGAATGCAGCGCCATCATCCAACACAAATTACCCCAGAAATTGAAGGATCCTGGGAGTTTCCAAATCCCTTGTATCATTGGGGAAATCACTGTGGAAAAGGCTTTATGTGATCTAGGAGCCAGCATAAACCTAATGTCTCTAGCAATGATGAAAAAAATGAAGATTGAGGAAGCCAAACCAACAAGAATGGCGTTGCAACTAGCAGACAGATCATTCAAATTTCCCCATGGGATAGTAGAAGATCTGCTGGTGAAGGTGGGAGACTTCATCTTTTCAGTAGATTTCGTAGTATTAGACATAGAGGAAGGAGCTAAGACTTCCATCATCTTGGGAAGACCATTCTTAGCCACTGCTAGAGCCATTATTGATGTCCAAAAGGGTGAACTTGTCCTTAGATTACATGAGAAGAAAATGACATTCAATGTGTTTAAAGCCATGAGTTACCCACACAACTCATTGGGAGAATGTATGAGGTTGGACTCCGTAGAGGGTTTGGTACAAGAAACTCTTGAAGAAGAACTTGAAGCATCAACAGAAGAAGAATTAGCAGCAAGCAAAGAAGCTGCAATCGCTGAAATACATGTTCAAGGCATGCTAGAAGAAAAGGAGGAAGGAAAAGAAGCGCCCAAACTGGAGCTTAAAGCACTGCCAACCACTCTCAAATATGCATACTTGGGAGAAAATAAAAGTTATCCAGTGATCATAAATTCAGCCCTCAGCCAAGAACAAGAGGAAGAGTTACTTCAAGTCTTGAGAAAGCATAAGGATGCCATTGGATGGACACTTGCTGACTTGAATGGAATCAGTTCAGCCATATGCATGCATAAGATACTCCTGGAAGAAGGTGCCAAACTATCCATTCAGCCCCAAAGAAGGTTGAATCCAGCAATGAAGGAAGTAGTGCAGAACGAAGTTATGAAATTGTGGCAAGGTGGTGTAATCTATCCAATTTCAGATAGCCAATGGGTCAGTCCAGTTCAAGTGGTTCCCAAGAAAGGAGGAATCACTGTGGTACCCAACGAAAGAAATGAGCTAATCCCTACAAGAACTATCACAGGCTGGAGAATGTGTATTGACTACAGGAAGCTCAATAAAGCCACAAGAAAAGATCATTTTCCACTTTCCTTCATGGATCAAATGTTGGAAAGACTTACGGGACATACATATTATTGTTTTCTAGATGGTTATTCAGGATATAACCAAATAGTGGTTGATCCAAGAGACCAAGAGAAAACATCATTCACATGTCCATATGGAGTGTTTGCCTACAGGCGCATGCCATTTGGGCTATGTAATGCACCAGCAACTTTTCAACGCTGCATGCTCTCCATCTTTTCAGATATGATAGAGAAGTTCATTGAAGTTTTCATGGATGACTTCTTAGTATTTGGAGATTCCTTCCCTAATTGTCTAAACCATCTTGCCTTGGTATTGAAAAGATGTCAAGAAACCAATTTAGTCTTGAACTGGGAAAAATGTCATTTCATGGTGACAGAGGAAATAGTTCTTGGCCATAAAGTTTCTAATCAAGGCATTGAGGTAGACAGAGCTAAGGTGGAGCTAATTGAAAAGTTACCTCCACCAAGTGATGTCAAGGCAATTAGAAGCTTTTTGGGACATGCTGGCTTCTACAGAAGATTTATCAAGGATTTTTCAAAGATAGCCAAGCCCTTAAGCAATCTCCTAATGTCTGATACACCATTTATTTTTTATGAGAAATGCATGCTAGAATTTGAAAACTTGAAAAAGAGGTTATCCATTCGAACTGATGTGTGATGCATTTGATTTCGCAGTTGGGGCAGTGTTAGGACAGAGAAAAGAAAGTTTGGTGCATGTGATATACTATGCTAGCAAGGTCCTTAATGATACTCAAAAGAATTATACCACTATATAAAAGGAATTGTTGGCTATAGTTTTTGCATTTGACAAATTTAGATCATATCTTATTGGCTCTAAAGTTATTGTTTTCACTGATCACACAGCACTCAAATATCTATTTACCAAACAAGAGTCAAAACCAAGACTAATAAGATGGATCTTATTGTTGCAGGAGTTCAACATTGAAATTAGAGACAAAAAGGGTGTGGAGAACAAAGTGGCAGATTGTCTATCCAGAATACCTTGTGAGAAGAATGATGCCCATGATACAAGTGTAAATGAATTCTTCCCAAATGAGCAGCTAATGATGATTCATAAAGCACCATGGTTTGCGGATATTATCAATTTTAAAGCAGCTGGTGACTTACCCCCTGGAATCAACAAATATCAAAGAAGGAAACTCATTAATGATGCCAAGTATTTTATTTGGGGTGAACCTTATCTCTTTAAGAAATGCTCAGATGGAATCCTTAGGAGGTGCATCTCAGAAGAAGAAGGACGAAAGGTCCTGTGGAGTTGCCATAGTGCTAGTTATGGAGGTCACTTTGGAGGAGAAAGAACTGCTACAAAGGTGCTGCAATGCGGGTTCTTTTGGCCCACTATCTTCAAAGATGCTAAGGAATTGGTGAGAAGCTGCAACGAATGCCAAAGGGCTGGCAACCTGCCCAAAAGAAATGAGATACCACAGCAATACATTCTAGAACTTGAACTGTTTGATGTATGGGAAATCGATTTCATGGGACCATTCCCACCCTCATATTCAAACAAGTTTATCTTGGTGGCAGTAGACTATGTATCTAAGTGGGTGGAAGCAGTGGCGACCCCAAGTAATGACAACAAGGTGGTCATAAACTTTCTTCGAAGGAATATCTTCACTAGGTTTGGAGTCCCACGAGCCCTCATCAGTGATGGAGGGAGCCATTTATGCAATAGACCATTGGAAGCCCTACTCCTGCGATATGGGGTGAAGCATAAGGTTGCCACACCTTATCATCCCCAAACAAGTGGGCAAATAGAGATATCTAACCGAGAGTTGAAAAGGAGTTTGGAAAAGACTGTGGGGATATCAAGAAAGGACTGGGCGAAGAAGCTAGATGATGCTCTTTGGGCATACAGAACAGCCTTCAAAATACCAATTGGGATGTCCCCATATCAACTGGTGTATGGTAAGGCTTGTCACTTGCTGTTAGAGCTGGAGCACAAGGCCTCCTAGGCCCTTAAAACACTGAACCTAGATAGCACTACTGCTGGTAAAAAAAAAGGTTCTGCAGCTTCAAGAATTGGAAGAATTTAGATCTCAAGCCTATGAAAATACCAAGATCTGTAAAGAAAAAGCAAAAAGGAGACATGACCTCAATTTGGTACCCAGAAGTTTCGAAGAAGGGCAACATGTGCTTCTCTACAACTCTAGACTGAAACTCTTTCCTGGGAAACTCAAATCAAGATGGTCGGGACCCTTCCTAGTCACAAAAGTCTCACCTTATGGACACATAGAAATAATGGAAGAAGGCTAAAAAAGAAGATTCATTGTGAATGGACAAAGACTCAAACACTACTTGGGCAGCATGGGGGAGAACCCCAAACAGAAATACAACCTCAACTAAGGAAAGAATCATCGAGCTAGCGACGCTAAAAAAACGCTTTGTTAGGAGGCAACCCAACCTGAGGTAATTCTCTTTTCATAAGTCTTTCAATAAAAATTTCAAGTTGGATTCTCTATAGTGTGAGGAACTAAGTTTGGTGTTACACACCAAAAACAATTCAAGGGTGAATATAGTGCTCTAAGTTTGGTGTTCCACCAAAACTCCAGCCGAAGAGTGCATTGCAATCCTTAGTGATGAAGCATCCCTCTAGCAATTAGAGAACCTACTTGACAGAGGCTTAGCCTCTAAGATATAGATTATATGTTTTTTAGCTCATAGTTGTTTCTTAATAAAAAGCACACAAGGTTCTTACATGCATCCAATTTGTCAAGTAAGCAAAGAACTAAGTTTGGTGTTCACACACCAAGTTAAGTTCTGAAGCTCACAAACATGTATTCATGCTAACCCTCTCCCAAGTGCTTGGGGAACAAGCAACTTTCAATAGTGTTGCAGGAATTCAATCAATCTCAGGGAATGAGCATACTCCAGCATCCGAGGAAACAGACAGGGATGCAAATATTAGGACAAGAATACCAAGGAAGATATCATAAGGTTGTTTCAACCCATCTCGAACTGCAGAACTCTAAGTGAAAAATGATTGAATAGAACCTGCATCTTTTACTTGTTCCTTTTTATTCACATTTACGTGTGCTCGCTGAATGTCTTAAGTTTTCACTTTCACCTTTCTTACTTGTATGCTTGTCTCTTTAAGTTAATCAAAAAGAAAATGTTATGAAAAGAACAAGAGTAGAGTTATTTTATGAAGTGCATTCTGAATGTTTGTGGTAGGTTGATTAGTAAGCTAAGTTGGTTCACCAAAGAAGGAAAGAAAGCAACTATCTATCCTAAGTCCTTTGTTTGAGACACACCCTTTGAGAATAGCTAAACAATAAGATCCTAATAAGAAAAGAGGAAGAGCAATAAAAGTAAAAAGGAAAGAAACACAATAAGAAACAATGCTAGGCATCAAGGGTTTCAAAACTGAGGCATATGTCTATGGTGTTTATGTACAAAGGATATACTTGGATGAATAAGCTCTTAGGGGTGCATTATCACTTGGTAACTTGGATTAACTAATCCGGGATTATCAGCTAAAAGTCCACTATTAAGAGTAACCTTTGATACAAAACACTTAGTAACCCAAAGAGGTGCTGGACACCAAGGTCTCAAGAAAAAAAAAAATAACAAGCCATATGCCTGTGGTGTGTATGTTTGAGAGAAAAAGACTTGAGGGAGTAAGTCGTTAGGGGTGTCTTAACACCTAGCACCTTAGAACCAACTGGTTTGGGAGTGTTGGCTGAAAGCTTATCATAAAGAGTCGCCCTCTTACAAAGCACTTAGCAAAAAGAAAAATAACTTTGAAAAAAGAAGGAAGGAACAATAAGAAAGAATTCTCAAAGGATGCAATCAAGAAGGTGACTAAGGATTTGATAAAGGCTTGAAACCTAAAAGGAGAGAACCTAAGTTGCTATGCATGAAACCCCATAAACCAAGAATGCCACTTCTATCTTATCTTCTTGTTATTTCATTTCATTCTTCTTATGCTTCAGTACTTGCTTAGGGACAAGCAAGCTTTAAGTTTAGTATTGTGATTCCAGGGCATCTAAGCCAGTTTCACTGACCTTTTCTTTACTGTTTTAGGGTAGTTTCATGCATTTTCTTAGTGAATAAGGCAAGTTTTGGATGAAATTACACTTACACCTTGATTCAAGCAACTTTTGTGAACTTTACATAATTTCATGAGTATTTTGCTAGAATTTCATGATAAATTAATGATGCATAATCTCATGACCTTGGCTAGAGCTTTGATGCACTTTAATTGCTTGTTTTCAGGGCAAAGAACGCAAGGAATAACCATGTTGGTATTCACGTTAAACAAGTTAATGTGAACACTAACGTGGAATGGTAAAGCTTGCAACATTAATGAGAAAAGTGATCACCAAAAACGCCTGCGAAGCCACCCAAAGCTCACGTTACTTGCCACGTTAACTAAGTTAACGTGGTAGATAACGTAGAAGAAAAAGGAACTCCAACGTTAATGGTAAAAGTGAACACCACTAACGTTGGAAAACTTGGCAATGATCCACGTTAAGAGTCACGTTAACTTAGTTAACGTGAACTCTAACGTGGAAGAGGAAACACAAGCCAACGTTAGTGACACTCACTTTTGTCACTAACGTTGGATCATCTAGCATTGCCTACGTTAACTTTCACGTTAAGACTATTAACGTGAAAGTTAACGTGGAGTTGACATCAAGGAACCAACGTTAGTGACACTCACTTTTGTCACTAACGTTGGGAGATGGCTTCACTACTACGTTAAGAGCCACGTTAACTTAGTTAACGTGAGTTCTAATGTAGAGAATATGGCATTTGGAGTGTTAGTGACAAAGGTGAGTGTCACTAATGCTCTCGAAGGTGGATCACACCTACGTTAAGAGTCACGTTAGCTATGCTAACGTGGACTCTAACATAGGAACATACGGGCACTAAGCAACGTTAATGGGAAAAGTGATTCCCATTAACGTTTGCGAAGGGGTATAAGCCAACATTATTGGGAAAAGTGAGTCCCAATAACGTTGGCCAAGTTTTGAGAAAGTAACGTTAGTGGTCACGTTAAGACCACTAACGTTGGATTTAACGTGGATATATGAGGTTGGAACATTAGTGGAAAAAGTGAATGCCACTAACGTTCTCGAACCCACACTGGCAATCAACGTTAAATCTTACTAAATACCCAAAGCCTAATTCATATTTCTCTGCAAGTTGGGCCCACTAAAGAAGAGAACTGCTTCAACTCAAGATCCAAAGCCCACATCCAAGACTTGAAGAACTCACTAGAAGATCAAGAGGAGTAGTATATATCGGAGTAGTTTTGAACTAGAGAGAAGCTTGGCACTTTTGGGAACTACTCTCTATAGATTTACTTTTCTGCACTTTTAACATGGATTCTTCTCTTCTGCCATTTTTCATTTTTAGAGCTATGAACAACTAAACCCCTTTCATTGGGTTAGGGAGCTCTGTTGTAATTTGATGGATCAATTATAGTTTTCATTCTTCTTCTTCTTTCTTTTCTCTTGATCTTACTAGAAAGCTTTCGATCTTAATTCAATTGGTTAGTTGTCTTGGAAAAGAAACTCTCCATAATTGGATCTCCTTTGAGCCTTGGAAAAGGGATGAGGAGATCATGCTAGAAATGCTTTCTCATGTTGGACCAAATTGGGGTTTGGACGGATATAGTGACAGTAATCCTCCCAATACTTTGATTTGGAAATAGATGTGGTATAATCAGTGACCACACTTCATCTCTTCTCATGAGCAATTAAATCAAGGAATTGGACAATTGTTTAAGCTTAGAGAGATTGGATTGCCAAGGAATTGGGATCCAATCACTTAAGATTGCCAAGGAGATCAATGAATGCATTGATTGAGGAAGAGATGAGAATGAACTTGATCCGGAGAATGCAACATCTCCTGAACCCAATGATTTCCCCATTTCTGATCTTACCCGTTCTCTTTACTTTCTGCAATTTAATTTCATGCTCATTACCCCAAATCCCCATTTAAGATTCTGCACTTTAAATTCTGTTATTTACTTTCCAGTCATTTAAATTTCTGCATCTCAATCTAAATTCTGTTTAGCTCAACTAGCATATTCTTCTAACTAAAATTGCTTGACCAATCAATCCTTGTGGGATTCGACCTCACTCTATTGTGAGTTTTACTTGACAACAATTCGGTATAGTTGCCAAAGGGATTTAGAGACAAGTTTTCATGCATCATATAGTTAGACTGTGCACCATCTAAAGTCTTAGAAGCATAAGCTATGATATAGGCATCCTTACCTTTGCGCTAAGGCAGCGCGGCTCCTACCGCATAGTTAGATGCGTCGCACATAATCTCGAACAGCCTACTCCAATCAGACCCTCTCACAATAGGAGCTTGGGTCAAGGCAATGTTCAGCTTATCAAATGCTTCCATACACTCTTCACTCAAGTCAAACTCTACATCCTTTTGTAATAAATGGGAAAGGGGTAGTGCAACCTAATTGAAGTCCTTGATGAACCGTCAGTAGAAACCTGCATGACTGACGAATAAATTTCTGCTAGTAAAGAATTTTACAAATAAAGTCTCATTGAAAGTATAGTTTCTAAACCAACAAAGAATCCTTTCGTACAAAAACTTGTTTGTCACTAAAGCAAACCCAATAAAAATAAATAACTGAAGTATTCAACCTCGGGTCGTCTCTCAAAGAATTGCAGGGAAGTATGATTTATTATTGGTTATGGAAAAGTATATTTTTGGGTTTTTAAAATAGTGAACAAGGAAATAAATTAGCAATAAAGTAAATTAATTATCATGAACACCCTTGCAAGGTATAAGAACTGGAAATTCCATCCTAGTTATCCTTATCAGGTGTGATGAGAATTGTTTATTGCTCCCACTTAGTTAACCCTTACTAAATAAAGGAAAGTCAAGTGGACTAATCAATTTGATTCCTCAAGTCCTAGTCAACTCATATGGAAAGACTAGCTTTAGAGGGATCCAAATCAATAAGCAAATTCCAATTTTCCATCAACAGCTGAGTTTGATAACTCAAGTGTCACCAATTACTCAACCAAAGCAAAGGGGGAAAAATCTAAATTAAATTAGAAGCATCAATAACATGAATTTGAAGAAAGCAATCTTAAATATGAAATACCTCAATGTGTATTAAATAAGAAAATCAATCCTAACATGGAGTTCATAAACCAATATTAACAAACTAAAATAATAGAATAAATAAAAGTAGAAAAGAAATTAAAGTAAAGGAACATTGAACCTGGAATGAAGAAGAAGTGAACCTAACCTTCAAGAGGAATCCTAATCCTAAATCCTAAGAGAGAGAAAAGAGCCTCTCTCTCTAGAAACTACATCTAAAACCTAAAATTGTGAATAATAATCCTATGCTTATGAATGAATGGATTCCCCTACTTTATAGCCTATAATATGTGTTTTCTGGACCGAGAACTAGGTCAAAAACAGCCAAGAAATCGTTGGGGGCAAAATCTGCCATGCTGGTTTTTTGTCACTGCGACGCGTGCGCGTGAATCACGCGTGTGCGTCGCCAAGCTATATGGCCATTACAACAAATTATATATCATTTTGAAGCCCCAGATATTAGCTTTCCAATGCAAATGGAACTGCGTCATTTGGACCTTTGTAGCTCAAGTTATGGTCGATTTAGTACCAAGAGGTCAGGCTGGACAGCTTTAGCAGTTCCTTCAGTTTTTTGTATTCCTTCCACTTTTGCATGCTTCCTTTTTATTCTCTAAGTCATTCCTGCCCTGTAAAATCTGAAATCACTTAACACACATATCAAGGCATCAAATAATAATAAAGGATAATTAAAATTAACAATTTTATGGTCTAGGAAACATATTTTCACATATATTAAGGAATAAGAACGGAATTGTAAAACCATGCAATTTATATGAATAAGTGAGCAAAGACTTGATAGAAACCACTCAATTGAGCATAATATAAATCATTAAATAGTGGTTTATCAACCTCCCCACGCTTAAACATTAGCATGCCCTCATGCTTAGCTCAAGAGAGACTGAAAAAGAGTGAAGGTAGAATGGTGGAATCTATGCAATGCAACCTATCTAAATGCAAGCTACCTAAATGAATCATGCAATTTTAATTACTATCCACTTATATACACATAGAGCTTACATGTGGTCAAATTAAGTCAAATTTTTCAAGGAATCATATATGCACAACAAAGGTTGAACCATATTAAAATATATTCACAATTGAGTTGAGCTAATCAAAAGAATTCACAAACTTGCAAGACAAGCAATGATTAAACATGGATATATGGAATTGAGCCATTGAATCCTCACTGGATTTGTGTTTACACTCTAATCACTCAGTGTTTGGGGATAATCATTCTACTCTTCTCTAGTCATGCCTTCTAAAACTTTGTTCTTCATCTAACCAGTCAAAAAATATTTAATGTATACATGCAAACATCATGAGGTCTTTTCAAGGTTGTAATGGGGCTAAGGTAAAGGTGAAGGTGTATATATAAGGCTAAGTGAGCTATACATTGAATCCTTGATTAGTCTAAGATCTCACCTAATATATACACACTCTATACAATTTTAAAATTATGCCTAGCTACCCAATTTTTCCACTTTTGTATCACATACTCATGTACCAACTTATTTTAGAATTTATCACATGTGCATTGATCTTTTACTAGATTTATTGTTTGGATAATTTTGTCCCCTTATTTATTTACTCTCTCTCTCTTTTTTATTAAACATAAACATAACATATCAATGCACATGGTATTTTAATTACTTTGGTCTCACATGAGCATGCACCCAAATTTCAAATAATTTCTAGAGTTAATACTTTCTTATCAACCCAAGTTCCCACGGTTCCCACACTTAATTGATACAAAATCTCTATCTTAAGCTAACCAAAGATTTAATTTGGGATATTTAATTTGTTTTTCTGCTTAAGGCTAGTGATGTGGTTATAGAACAGAAGGGGATTAAAAGCTCAAAGTGGCTAACAAGGGTGACATAAAAGGGTAAGCTTATTTGGGATAAGTGAGCAAAAATTCAAATAATGGCCTTAATCATATGCAAGCATGTAAATACACTAAAAAATGGACATATAGAATGAAACAAAGTAAAGATTGCAATCATAGAGAAGAAGGGAGAAACACATAGGAATGAAAACTATGGTTAAATAATATAACCCTGCTATTAGGCTAAAAAACTCACGGGTTGTGTGTTCTTTGGCTCAAAAGCCATATATCAGTTATGTATATCATGCAAGTAGAAATGAAGAGTTTCCATTCAAATCAATGTGAATCTTTGAATGGCTCTTATAAAAATAAGTATTTTCCTTGAAAAATGTTGTCAATTTGTCAATATTTATTGCTATATATATATATATATATATATATATATATATATATATATATATATATATATATATATATATGGTGGGTGGATTATTGTGATTATGAAAAACTAAAGTTTCTAATTTATTCTTTATTTTTATTTAAACCAAATTATCATATGCTAAAAGGATAAAGTAAACTAAATAATCCATATTTTCTATATCACAACTAAATAAGCTAAGAGTGCAAATTAAGCTAAATATTTAAGATATATATACAGCACAAAATGCAAAATGTAATAAAGTAATCAGAAATATAGCAAAAGAAAATGTGCAAGTACTGGAAGTCAAACAAGATAAAATAAAATAAAATACAGAAAGAGAAATAAAATAGAATAAAGAGTCTGAAAGTAGTTCACCAAAATAAAGTTCATCAGAGATGGCGACCTCCCCACACTTATATAATAGCATCGTCCTCGATGCTCAATCAGGCTGGGTGTGAAGAGTCGTCACCTCCGGAGGGGTGTGCTGGTGCTGTCTGTATGGGCTCTGGCAGTGAAAGTGTCTGAGGCTCTGCCTGTATAGGTGCATGTGGGTCTACTGGCTGTGTCTACTGAGGCTCCTCATGCTGGGGCTCTGCATGCTCGGGTCCTGCCTGCTCAACCTTTTCTCGTGCATCCTTCTCCTGGTCATCCGCCTCCTCCTCAGATGGCTCTGATGGTGTGTCAGGCTCGGAGGGGATGTCAGTGTAGCCTGACCGGATCATCAACTTCAAATGCTCATAGCGTCACTTGCTGCGACGCTCAGACCACTCATATCGCCGCTGGTTGCGGCGCTCCATCTACTTTGCCTACCTGTCAAGCCGATCCAACCTCTGAAGTATCTGAAGGAGCAACTGATTTGGTGAAGATGCTTGTGCTTTTCATTCTCCTCCTTGCCGGTGACTTGTTAGAGGCTCTCTCTGCACCCTTCTGGGTGGCCATCCTGAAAAGGGAGTAGAGAAAGGGACATGAATTCAAAGGGATTCAGCAAGGAAGAGGGCAGTACGAGTGATAATCATGCCAAGGTAAAGAAGAATGTCGTTAACACATGGTCGCGACTCCATGTAATTAGGACATCAATGGAAATATAGCATGATATATTGAGGCAATTAAATGCAAGATATTTATTAGCATGCCGGCAAAGGCATGAGTAGCATAGATCAAGCATCAGTAGCTTAAATGTATTATCACTTGTAACAAACTAACAAGCACTTTTGTATTGACAATTATATTTAATTAATAAAATATTTAAAGGGTTTTGTGAAAAATAGGAATTAGAGTAGAAGGATAGAATAATTAAGAATTCACAATGCCATACGGGCTTTTCACAAACACTTGGTATGCATGTAAAAATCCAAAAATTAATATTAATGGTCAAATCACTCTTAATGATATCCACAAGCTCAATTATAATAATATAAGACCCAAATAAAGTTCCAATACCAACATAAGAACGCATGAAAAAGAAAGAAAAAGAAACTATAAATAATGAAGCTAAAAGAAAAATTGGGAAGAAAGAAGAATAAACAAATGCAGTAAATTAAAGGGATAAAAGAGTAGAGGGGGAGAAGAAAAGAAAGAAAGAAGAAGAAAAGAAGTGGGAATGAGAAAGATTAGGATTGGGGGAGGGGAGATTTGAAATCTGGCGGTGTGCTAATTGAGTTGTGCGTTGCATGCGACGTGTACGCGATTGGGGGAGGGGAGATTTGAAATCTGGTGGTGTGCTAATTGAGTTGTGTGTCGCATGCGACGCGTATGCGTACAGCACGCATATGCGTGGGTCGCATAAATTTTAAGTGACGCGTACGCGTCAGGCACGCACACGCGTGGATCGCCATATTTTGAAAAGATGTTAGCGGTATGGCCACTATGGAAAATTATATATCATTTTGAAGCCCCGGATGTTAGCTTTCCAACGAAACTGGAATCGTGTCATTTGGACCTTTGTAGCTCAAGTTATGGTCGATTTAGTACCAAGAGGTCAGACTGGACAGCTTTAGCAGTTCCTTCAGTTTCTTGTATTCCTTCCACTTTTGCATGCTTCCTTTCCATTCTCTAAGCCATTCCTGCCATGTAAACTCTGAAATCACTTAACACACATATTAAGGCATCGAATGATAATAAAGGATAATTAAAGTTAACAATTTTATGCTCTAGGAAACATATTTTCATATATATTAAGGAATAAGGACGAAATTGTAAATCCATGCAATTTATATGAATAAGTGAGCAAAGACTTGATAGAAACCACTCAATTGAGCATAATATTAATCATAAAATAGTGGTTTATCAATGACCAAGAAAAGAACGGACTTTCCTTACAGAAGAGGGGTAAGGTAAACCAGAAATAACATCAACCTTTGTAGGATCATTAGATATACCAGTATTAGAAACAATATGACTTAGAACAATGCCTTGTTTTACCGTAAAGTGACATTTTTCAAAATTAAGCACAAGGTTTGAACTAGCACATCTTTCTAATACTTTAGCCAGATTATCCAAACAAAGGTCAAAAGAATCACCATAAAAAACTAAAATCATCCATAAATACTTCCATACAGTTCTTAAGAAGATCCAAAAAGATGCTCGTCAAGCACCTTTGGAATGTAGTCGGTGCATTACATAAACCAAAAGGTATTCTTTTGTATGCATACGTTCGAAAAGGGCATGTGAAAGTATTTTTCTCTTGGTCTTCTGGAGCAATATGGATTTAAAAATAACCAGTATAGCCATCTAAAAAGCAATGATGTGATTTACCTGACAGACGATCAAGCATTTGATCGACGAATGGTAGTGGATAGTGATCCTTACGAGTGGCCAAGTTTAAGCGCCTGTAGTCGATGCAAACTCTCCATGAATTCTGCACCCTTGTGGCCATGAGTTCCCCATTCTCATTCTTGACTATGGTGACGCCAGACTTCTTCGGAACCACTTGTACCGAGCTAACCCACTCATTGTCTGAGATTGGATAGATAATATCGGCCTCAAGTAGTCGGGTCACTTCTTTCTTCACAACTTCTAGAATTGTGGGGTTCAACTGCCTTTGTGGTTGACGGATATGCTTGGCTCCCTCTTCTAGAAAAATGCGATGCTCACACACTTGGGAGCTCATACCAACTATGTCCGCCAAACTCCACCCAATATCTTTCTTGTTCCTTCGCAGTACATTAAGCAATCTTTCCTCTTGTTGGGAAGTAAGCTCCTTTGCAATGATCACCGGGAGCTTTTGATTCTCTTCAAGATAAGCATATTTACGGTGAGGTGGAAGTGGCTTCAACTCCATATGTAGCTCATGGCTTGGCAGTTGATTATTCGGTATCACTGGAGGTGACATGGTGTCTTCATCATATTCAGGGGGTTTCCCCACATTTGCACCTTGAACCATGTTTTTCTCATCAACTATATCATGGTGGACTTCGGCCACAATATCATCAATCATATCACACCGAAAGATAGAATGGTCCTCTAGTGGATGCTTCATAGTCTCATCAAGATTGAAACTCACTGCTCTTCTATCAATTTCAAAGGAGTAGGTACCCGAAAAGGCATCCAATTTAAACCAAGAGGTTTTCAAGAACGGCCTCCCTAGCAAGATAGATGATGGTTTTCCGAAGTCATTATGGGGCATCTCAAGAATATATAAGTCAATTGGAAAATTCAACCCTTTAATGCTCACTAAGACATCTTCCGCAATGCCAACCACTGAGATTATGCTTTTATCCAGCAAAACAAAATGGGCTGCCGACCTTTTCAATAGTGGAAGCTTCAATGCATCTTAAACAGATAACAGCATAATGCTAACACAAGCACCTAGGTCACACATGCAATCAACAAATTGTATACCACCTATAGTGCAAGTAACTAGACAAGGACCGGGATCACCATATTTCTCCGGTATAGCACCCATCAAAGCAGAAATTGAGCTACTCAAAGGAATAGTTTTTAAATCATGAATCTTCTCCTTATTCATGCACAAATCCTTTAGAAACTTAGCATACTTAGGAACTTGGTGAATAGCATCAATAAGGGGAATAGTTACCTCAACCTTTTTGAATATATCTACCATCTTGGGATCTAGCTCCACTTTCTTTTTAGTCCTCCTAGCTAGGTGTGGAAAAGGAATTGGAATATCATCTTTTAAAACATTTTATTCCTTAGAAACTCCATCCTTGGGTTGGGCAACTTCTTCATCAACCGTCTTTTGTACCTCATCCTTGTCTTCAACATCTTCTACCTCAACAACCTCTTCATCTTGAGTGGCTTCTCTTGAGCTTGGCTCCTCGAAACTCTTCTCTTGCAATGTAGTGTCAGACCTCAAGGTGATGGCATTGATTCCACCCTTGGGGTTAGGTAAGGGTTGGGAGGAAAGTGCACTAGAGCGTGAAGGTTGAGAATTGGGGGTAGAGGGTTGGTCCATACGGGATATAAGAGCTTGGAGAGTAAAGGTGAGACCGGTGAGGCTAGAGGTAAGTGTATTTTAAAGCTCTTTTTACCCTTGAAGAATAGTGTGAAGGGTTTCATCTTGGTTGGAGGAAGAAGAAGGATAGGTAATTTATGGGGCTTGTGGTTGGGTGATTTGAGGTACTTGAGCTTGCCTTTAGTGAGGTGGTTACTTTTGACCTTGGTTTTGTTGTTGGTAAGGAGGGTTTTGTTGATACCAATTTTGTTGGTAATTATTGTTCCACCTTTGGTTTGACCATTGTCTCTTCCTTCTTGGTTATAGTTGTCTCTCCATCCTTGATTTGGATTATCTTGCCAATCTTGGTTGTAGTTACCACCTTGATTAAAGTTACCACCTTGTTGATAATATCCTTGATTCAGAGGGTTGTAATAAGCATTGGTAGCCACTAAGGTATTGTCCTCTTGGAGTTGTGGACATTCATCAGTATAGTGAGAATAACAAGCACAAATTCCACATACTCTTTGAGGGACCAACTGTTGACATTATTGTTGTAGAGGAGGTGGAGGTTGTTGTTAATTGAGTTGGAGTTGCTTGAGGATATTGGTCATTTCTCCAAAGTCTTGGTGAGGGCGGACTCAGTACTAGAGGAAACTTCCGCAATAGCCTTGGGATGATTATTCCTGTGCCTTGCATGTTGGCTAGACTCGGCTTAATCGGTGATAAGTTGCCACGCTTCCACTATCGTTTTGTACTTTGTCAAAGAGCCATTACTCGAAGCATCCAAAAGGATCTTATCTTGAGGCTTCATGCCTTAGGAAAAGTAACTAATAAGCACCAACTCGTCAATCATGTGATGGGGGCACGAATCAAGGATTTTCCTAAAACGTTCCTAATACTCATAGAGAGTTTCCGATTCACCTTGAGTGACACAAGAGATTTCCTTCCTCAATCTATCCGTGACCTCCGGTGGGAAGAACTTATCCAAAAATTCCATTCTAAGCAAATCCCAATTAGTGACAACATTCTCGAGTTGAGTGTAGAACCACTCCTTTGCCCTTCCCTCAAGAGAAAATGGCAACCTCATCCACACCATACCGCATAGCAGTTGAACAAGCCATTTGAAAGTCTCTAAGGTGCTTGATGGGATCTTGAGCGGGTAGACTGTGGAACTTAGGAAGTAGATTAATCAATGAGGTCTTTAGCTCAAAATCAGCATTTAAATTTGGATGACGCGCTTGAAATGGTTGGAAAGTGAAATCCGAAGCTTCCGCCTCCTTGAGAGTGGTTTTTCTAGGAGCAGCCATGGTATCGGTATCTAAATCAATAGAAGAGATGTCAATATATTTAGTGGGAGAGGAGTTAGTTTCTTCCTCAAATGACGCTTCGGATTCAACCTCGGGTAAGATTGGTGAATTAAGGGAAACCCCTTCACCACCCTCTGAAGTTAACCCGACGCCGAGCTCGCCTAATTTGTGATATGGTTCTTTCAATTTTAGGATCAAATGGGGCTAAGCTCGGATCCGGTAATGAACGCGTCATTGAATAAAAGATACATAGAGCTCATGGCAACAAAATATATTAAGCAAAATAACTAATAAATACTACTAATAACCAAAAAGCACACAAATAAAAGATGTAATTATGCAAATATGAATATATTTACACCAACCAATAATAAGGTACACATATGCAACTCCTCGACAACGGCGCCAAAACTTGACAAGCGGATAAATGTTGGTCAAGAATTACCAAAAGGGTTTTCCAAATTAACGTCGCAAGTATAGTCTTAACCGACGAGATTTCCTCTAGTCAGAGTTAAAATGTATGTCACCAATAAAATCAAATATCGGGAGTAGAATCCCAAGTCGTTTCCCTAGGAGTTGACATAAGATACAATTTATTGATTAGGATTTCCTGGAGATTTTCGAAGTTGAAAACAAGAGAAATAAATATCTAGAAATTAGAGCAATAGATAACTAGAAAGTGTTGTAAAATAATCAATATAAAAGGTCTTAGTTAGGGGTGAGAATCGGAATTTCTATCCTTATTGTCTTTCCCCAAGTGTGATGGTAAAAGCTCATTGCTGTCACTTAGTTATCCTCTAACGATTGAAGGAAAGTCAAGTGAAACAATTAACTTTAGCTCACAAGTCTTAGTCACTTCGTAAAGAAGAGCTAGAGTTGGTGAGTTTCAAGCTAATTGGCAATCTTCATTTACCAATCAACACTTGAATATAACAATTCAAGTGGCTCTAATTGCTCAACCCCAGACCAAGCAAGGAAATCTACTCTATTATCATGGATGACATTTTCTCAAACACTTGGTGAGCAAAGATAAAAGACATGATAAAAACAGGAAAAATAACTCAATTCAAATTAGCACTGAAAATAATTAACAAGAACAGAATAAGCAATAGCAATAAATATGGAAATAACTCAATGCATTAACAAAATTCAATAGTAACAAGATCCAAACATGAATTCAAGTAACCAAATAGAAAATAGTACTGAAGGAATTGGAGAAGACACTATAAGAGAAATGACTAGAAATGAAGGTAACCACAACTTCTCTGAAGATCCAACTAAAAAGTAACTAAGAATATCAAAACCCTAGACAGAAGTAGAAGTTTCTCTCACTAGAATTCAAAACTAATTCAAAAACTAAGCTAAAGTGAAAGTGTTTGTGTTCTAGATCTATTCCCAGCATATTGTCTTCATTTTTGGACTTGAAACTTGGCCAAAATAAGCCCAAAAATTGCCCCCAATGAATTCCCTTAATTGCAACACGTGACGCTCGTCAGGCATACGCGTCAATCACACGTACGCGTCAGTGAACTCTGCATTGGCCACGCATACGCATCAGTCACGCGTACGCATCGCTTGGAAGATGGCCTGGTCATGCGTGCGCTTCAGCCATGCATGCGCGTTGCTTTTGGCTCTTCGAATCTTCAAATTCTTGTGTTTTTTCCACTTTAGCATGCTTACTCTTCATGTTCTATGCCATTTCTGCTCTATAAATCCTGTAATCACTTAACGCACATATCACGGTTTCGAATGATAATAACAGAGGATTAAAATTTTGTAATTTTTAGGCCTAGGAAGCATATTTTCAATCATAGCACAAAATTCGAAAGGAAACTTAAAAACATGCAAATTATATGGATAAGTGTGAGTAAAGTTGATAGAATCCACTTAGTTTGATCCAAAATAGGTCATAAAATAGTGGTTTATCAATGGCAACCACAGAGCCACTATGACATCGCCCTCTTTCCTTCTTCTTCTCCTTCCTCTTATTCCTCCTAGCTTTGGCCAAATCACCTTCACTGTCCCAAAGACTACCGAAGCTACAACCCTTGCCCCCTTTGAGTTCACTGCCGCTGCCGTCTACCAAGTGCCGTCTACCAAAGTCACCCCCTCTTTGGGCCTTCAATTGAATTTAGCACTCCCTAGTTTTATTTTATTTCCTTTTGTAATCTTTATTTACGAAAAATATCTTTTTTTAGGTCTAACATTTATTACTAGGATTAATATTTAAAGGAATAAGATGCACCCTTTCGGGGCATCAGGGATCTTGCATCAAGCATCATTAGGGAATTGCATTTTCTTTGTAAGTATGAGCAACTAAACCTCTCTTTGTTAAGGTTAAGAGCTCTGTTTATTTCTATGGATTAGAACTATTATTCTTCTATTTTAATTTATGTTTGATTCAACTCTAAGGATTATTTTCATTTGTAATCTTATGAATTTGATGGAACGAGAGTATGACATTTTTCTACATGAGTTCTTGTGATTCTCGAGAGAGTTATCTTGCTTGAACTACAGCTTGAAAATACTCATCTTAGACGGCTAATTACACGAACCGATGGGGATAAGCAACATCTATTCAGCCGATTTAGGGTGATTAAGGCCTTCGTGGTATAAACTAGTTTTTTGAACTTCACCCTCTAATTTGAGTTAAGTGACCACGAGAGTGGCGGTTGATGAAGGTTAGAGGAGGCTAAATCGCTAAGAGATTAGGGTTTAGACACTTATGGTTTGCCATAAAATGAATCATTCATTGTTAAAATAGTTGGTAAGATATTTTAATCTGGAAAAGTAAACATCTCTAAAGCCTTAACTATTTTCTCATAATGTTTTCACACCAACTTGTTTATTGCTTTCTTTATTTTATTGTTTATTGCTGTATGTGAATTGCACTCACAAAACCTTTTCAAATCATATCTTTTCAATCATATATTTTCAAAATCAATTTCTTTCCATTTTAAAAAATACTTGCTAACAATTAATGATTTGATTCAACATTTCAAGTATGTTGCCTTTTCTGTTGAGAAAAGTTTAATGTTTGAATCATATCTTTTCTTGTTAGCCAAGTCATTAATTTTCAAAATCAAATATTTTTAAATTGTTTTTCAAATCATATCTTCTCAATCACATCTTTTTAAAACCATAACTTTTCAATCATATCTTTTTCAAAATAGTTTTCAATCATATCTTTTTGATTTCTAATTTCAAAATCTTTTTCAAAAATCACTTAATTTTTTTTCCAATCTTAGTTTTCGAAAATCAATTACTTTTTTTTAATTCACTCTAATTTTCGAAAATTTCTTCCCCTCTTCTCACATCCTTCTATTTATGGACTAACACTCCTCCTCAATGCACAATTTGAACTCCATCTTTCTTGATAAGTTCGAATTCTTCTACCTCTTCCTTCTATTCCTCTGACACCTCAAGGAATCTCTATACTGTGACATAGAGGATTCCATATTTTCTTGTTTTTTTCTCTTTCATATGAGCAGGAGCAAAGACAAAAGGATTCTTGTTGAGGCTAACCCCGAACCTGAAAGGACCTTGAAGCGAAAGCTAAGAGAAGCTAAGGCACAACTCTCTGTAGAGGGCCTAACAGAAATCTTCAAAGAAGAACCCATGGCAGCCGAAAACAACAACAATGCCAACAATGCAAGGAAGGTGCTGGGTGACTTTACTGCACCTACTCCCGACTTCTATGGGAGAAGCATCTGTATCCTTGCCATTGGAGCAAACAACTTTGAGCTTAAGCCTCAATTAGTTTCTCTAATGCAACAGAATTGCAAGTTCCATGGACTTCCATTGGTCCTTATCAGTTTTTAGCTGAATTCTTACAAATCTGTGACACTGTCAAGACTAATGGGGTTGACCCTGAGGTCTACAGACTTATGCTATTCCCTTTTGCTGTAAGAGACAGAGCTAGGATTTGGTTGGACTCACAACCTAAAGAAAGCCTGAACTCTTGGGAAAAGCTAGTCAATGCCTTCTTGGCAAAGTTCTTTCCACCTCAAAAATTGAGTAAGCTTAGAGTGGAAGTCCAAACCTTCAGACAGAAGGAAGGTGAATCTCTCTATGAAGCTTGGGAAAGATACAAACAATTGATCAGAAAGTGTCCTTCTGACATGCTTTCTGAGTGGAGCATTATAGGTATCTTCTATGATAGTCTGTCTGAACTGTCCAAGATGTCATTGGATAGCTCTGCTGGAGGATCTCTTCATCTGAAGAAGACACCTGCAGAAGCTCAAGAACTCATTGAAATGGTTGCAAATAACCAATTCATGTACACTTCTGAAAGGAATCCTGTGAACAATGGGACGAATCAGAAGAAAGGAGTTCTTGAGATTGATACTTTGAATGCCATATTGGCTCAGAACAAAATATTGACTCAGCAAGTCAATATGATTTCTCAAAGTCTGTTTGGAATGCAAGCTGCACCAGGCAGTACTAAGGACGCTTCATCTGAAGAAAAAACTTATGATTCTGAGAACCCATCAATGGAAAAGGTGAATTACATGGGAGAACCCTATGGAAACACCTATAATTCTTCATGGAGAAATCATCCAAATCTCTCATGGAAGGATCAACAGAGACCTCAACAAGGTTTCAACAACAATAATGGTGGAAGAAATAGGTTTAGCACTGGCAAGCCTTTTCCATCATCTTCTCAGCAACAGACAGAGAATTCTAAGCAGAGCCACTCTGACTTTGCAACCATGGTCTCTGATCTAATCAAAACCACTCAAAGTTTCATGACTGAAACAAGGTCCTCTATTAGGAATTTGGAGGCACAAGTGGGACAGCTGAGCAAAAAAATTACTGAACTCCCTCCTAGTACTCTTCCAAGCAATACAGAAGAGAATCCAAAAGGAGAATGCAAGGCCATTGACATGACCCACATGGCCGAACTTGGAGAGGAGGAAGAGGCAGTGATCGCCACTGAGGAAGACCTCAATGGACGTCCACTGGCCTCCAATGAGTTCCCTAATAAGGAACCATGGGAATCTGAGGCTTATAATGAGACCATAGAGATTCCATTGGATTTACTTCTGCCATTCATGAGCTCTGATGAGTATTCTTCCTCTGAAGAGGATGAAGATGTCACTGAAGAGCAAGTTGCTAAGTACCTTGGAGCAATCATAAAGCTGAATGACAAGTTATTTGGTAATAAGACTTGGGAGGATGAACCCCCTTTGCTCACCAAAGAACTGGATGACTTGACTAGGCAAAGATTACCTCAAAAGAGACAGGACCCTGGGAGGTTCTCAATACCTTGTACCATAGGCACCATGACCTTTAAGAAGGCTCTGTGTGACTTAGGGTCAAGTATAAACCTCATGCCTCTCTTTGTAATGGAGAAGCTAGGGATCTTTGAGGTACAAAATGCAAGAATCTCACTAGAGATGGCAAACAATTCAAGAAAACAAGCTTATGGACTTGTAGAGGATGTTCTGGTAAAGATTGAAGACCATTACATCCCTGCTGATTTCATAGTCCTAGAGACTGGGAAGTGTATGGATGAATCCATCATCCTTGGCAGACCATTCCTAGCCACAGCAAAGGCTGTGATTGATGTTGACAGAGGTGAACTGATCATTCAAGTGAATGAAGAATCCTTTGTGTTTAAGGCTCAAGGATATCCCTCTGTAACAATGGAGAGGAAGCATGAAGAGCTTCTCTCAAAACAGAGTCAAACAGAGCCCCCACAGTCAAACTCTAAGTTTGGTGTTGGGAGGCCACAACCAACTTCTAAGTTTGATGTTGAACCCCCACATTCAAACTCTAAGTTTGGTGTTGGGAGGTTCCAACATTGCTCTGAGTATCTGTGAGGTTCCATGAGAGCCCACTGTCAAGCTACTGACATTAAAGAAGCGCTTGTTGGGAAGCAACCCAATGTTATATTTATATATTTTCCTTTGTTATTTTATGTTTTCTGTAGGTTGATGATCATGGAAAGTCACAAAATCAATTGAAAAAAGTAAAAACAGAATGAAAAATAGAAAGAAAAATAGCACACCCTGGAGGAAAACCTTGCTGGCGTTTAAACGCCAGTAAGGGCAGCAAATGGGCGTTTAACGCCAGAAAGGGGCACCAGACTGGCGTTTAACGCCAGAAAGGGGCACCAGACTGGCGTTTAACACCAGGAATGGGCAACAAGCTGGCGTTAAATGCCAAAAATGGGCACCAGCCCAGCGTTTAACGCCAGGATTGGCTGAAAGAGCAATTTTGCTCGCCACTTGGTGCAGGGATGAATTATCCTTGACACCTCAGGATCTGTGGACCCCACAGGATCCCCACCTACCCCACCAATCTCTCTCTTCTTCACCCATTCACCAATCACCTCAACACCTCTTCCCCAAAACCCCTCACCTATCAAATCCCACTATTCTCTTCACCACTCACATCCATCCTTCATAAAACCCCACCTACCTCACCATTCAAATTCAAACCACTTTCCCTCCCAAACCCACCCATAATGGCCGAAACCTACCCCTCTCTCCACCCCTATATAAACCCATTTTCACTCCTTCATTTTCACACAATTAAACACTACTTCTCCCCCTTGGCCGAACCATAAAGCCTCCTCCATCTCCTCCATTTCTTCTTCTTCTACTATCTTCTTTCTTCTTTTGCTCGAGGACGAGCAAACCTTCTAAGTTTGGTGTGGTAAAAGCATTGCTTTTTGTTTTTCCATAACCATTTATGGCACCTAAGGCCAGATAAACCTTTAGAAAGAGGAAAGGGAAGGCAAAAGCTTCCACCTCCGAGTCATGGGAGATGGAGAGATTCATCTCAAGGGTGCATCAAGACCACTTCTATGAAGTTGTGGCCAAGAAGAAGGTGATCCCCGAGGTCCCTTTCAAACTCAAAAAGGGTCAACTTTGATCAAAGGTTGGACCAAGTCCTCATGGATACCACTAAGAAAAGGATGGAGCAAACAAGAGATCCCACTCATCATGAAATCCCTGAGACACCTCAAGGGATGCACTTTCCTCCACAAAACTATTGGGAGCAAATCAACACCTCCTTAGGAGAATTGAGTTCCAACATGGGACAACTAAGGGTGGAGCACCAAGAACATTCCATCCTCCTCCATGAAATTAGAGAAGATCAAAGAATCATGAGAGAGGAGCAACAAAGGCAAGGAAGAGACATTGAGGAGCTCAAGCACTCCATAAGATCTTCAAGACGAAGAACAAGCCGCCATCACTAAGGTGGGCCTGTTCTTTAATTTCCTTGTTCTTTATTTTCCTGTTTTTCGAATTTTCATGCTTATGTTTATCTATGTTTGTGTCTTATGATCATTAGTGTCTTAGTGTCTATGCCTTAAAGTTATGAATGTCCTATGAATCCATCACCTTTCTTAAATGAAAAATGTTCTTAATTGAAAAAGAGAAGAATTGCATGAATTTTGAATTTTATAACAGATTAATTATTTTGATGTGGTAGCATTACTTTGACTTCTGAATGTATGCTTGAACAGTGCATATGTCTTTTGAATTTGTTGTTCATGAATGTTGGCTCTTAAAAGAATGATGAAAAAGGAGACATGTTACTGAGGATCTGAAAAATCATAAAAAAAATTGATTCTTGAAGCAAGAAAAAGCAGTGAATATTCAAAAAAAAAAACGAAAAGAAAAAGAAAAAGAAAAAAAATAAAGGTGTGATCCAAGGCAAAAAGAGTGTGCTTAAGAACCCTGGACACCTCTAATTGGGGACTCTAGCAAAGCTGAGTCACAATCTGAAAAGGTTCACCCAGTTATGTGTCTGTGGCATGTATGTATCCGGTGGTAATACTGGAAGACAGAGTGCTTTCGGCCACGGCCAAAATTCATAAAGTAGCTGTGTTCAAGAATCATCATACTTAACTAGGAGAATCAATAACACTATCTGGATTCTGAGTTCCTATAGAAGCCAATCATTCTAAATTTCAAAGGATAGAGTGAGATGCAAAAACTGTTCAGAGGCAAAAACTAAAAGCCCCGCTCATCTAATTAATACTGATCTCCATGGATGTTTTTGGGATTCATTGCATATTCTCTTCTTTTTATCTTATTTGATTTTCAGTTGCTTGGGGACAAGCAACAATTTAAGTTTGGTGTTGTGATGAGCGGATAATTTATACGCTTTTTGGCATTGTTTTTAGTATATTTTTAGTATGTTTTAGTTAATTTTTATTATATTTTTATTAGTTTTTAGTTAAAATTCACTTTTCTGGACTTTACTATGAGTTTTTGTGTTTTTCTGTGATTTCAGGTATTTTCTGGCTGAAATTGAGGGATGGTGGACGAAATTGTGATCACATACTCTTTGTATTTGTATGAAATTTAATAATTGGCTCTATTTGAAGTCACAACTCCGTTCAACTAACCAGCAAGTGCACTGGGTCGTCCAAGTAATACCTTACGTGAGTAAGGGTCGATCCCACGGAGATTGTTGGTATGAAGCAAGCTATGGTCACCTTGTAAATCTCAGTTAGGCGGATTAAATTGGTTTATGATAAGTTTGAAAATTAATAATAAAAAGAAAATAAAAAGGGATAGAAATACTTGTGTAAATCAATAGTGGGAATTTCAGATAGGCGTGTGGAGATGCTAGAATCCTTTCGAATCTCTACTTTCTTATTGCTTTCATCCAATCCTTCTTACTCCTTTCCATGGCAAGCTGTATGTAGGGCATCACCGTTGTCAATGGCTACATCCCATCCTCTCAGTGAAAACATTCCTATGCTCTGTCACAGCACGGTTAATCATCTGTCGGTTCTCAATCAGGTTGGAATAGAATCCCTTGATTCTTTTGCGTTTGTCATCACGCCCAGCCTTCAGGAGTTTGAAGCTCGTCACAGTCATTCAATCCCAGAATCCTACTCGGAATACCATAGACAAGGTTTAGACTTTCCGGATCCTCATGAATGCCGCCATCTATCTAACTTATACCACGAAGATTCTGTTGGGAAATCTAAGAGATATGCGCCCGGCCTAAAGTAGAACGGAAGTGGTTGTCAATCACGTGCGTTCATAGGTGAGAATGATGATGAGTGTCATGGATCATCACATTCATCAAGTGTTGTGCAACGTATATCTTGGAATAAGAATAAAAGAGAATTGAATAAAAAGTAATAATAATTGTATTGAAACTTGAGGTACAGCAGAGCTCCACACCCTTAATCTATGGTGTGCAGAAACTCCACCGTTGAAAATACATAAGTGAAAGGTTCAGGCATGGCCAAATGGTCAGCCCCCAAAACGTGATCACAGGATTCAAAATACAATCCAGGATGATAATATGATAGTAAAAAGTTCTATTTATAATAAACTAGCTCCTAGGGTTTACATGAGTAAGTAATTGATGCATAAATCCACTTCCGGGGCCCACTTGGTGTATGCTTGGGCTGATTTTGATCTATCCACGAGCTGAGGCTTTTCTTGGAGTTGAACTCCAAGTTATGACGTGTTTTGGGCGTTCAACTCCGGATCATGACGTGTTTCTGGCGTTTAACTCCAGACAGCAGCATGTACTTGGCGTTCAACGCCAAGTTACGTCGTCAATTTCCGAATAAAGTATGGACTATTATATATTGCTGAAAAGCTCTGGATGTCTACTTTCCAACGCCGTTGAGATCGCGCCATTTGGAGTTCTGTAGCTCCAGAAAATCCATTTCGAGTACAGGGAGGTCAGATTCCAACAGCATCAGCAGTCCTTTTGTCAGCCTTTTTCAGAGTTTTGCTCAAGTCCCTCAATTTCAGCCAGAAATTACCTGAAATTACAGAAAAACACACAAACTCATAGTAAAGTCCAGAAATGTGAATTTAACATAAAAACTAATAAAAACATCTCTAAAAGTAGCTTGACTTACTAAAAACTACTTAAAAATAATGCCAAAAAGCGTATAAATTATCTGCTCATCACAACACCAAACTTAAATTGTTGCTTGTCCCCAAGCAACTGAAAATCAAATAGGATAAAAAGAAGAGAATATACTATAAATTCTAAAATATCAATGAATATTAATTCTAATTAGATGAGCGGGACTTGTAGCTTTTTGCTTCTGAACAGTTTTGGCCTCACTTTTTCCTTTGAAGTTTAGAGTGATTGGCGTCTCTAGGAACTCAGAGTTCAGATAGTGTTATTGACTTTCCTAGTTAAGCATGTTGATTCTTGAACACAGCTACTTATGAGTCTTGGCCGTGGCCCTAAGCACTTTGTTTTCCAGTATTACCACCGGATACATAAATGCCACAGACACATGACTGGGTGAACCTTTTCAGATTGTGACTCAGCTTTGCTAGAGTCCCCAGTTAGTGGTGTCCAGAGCTCTTAGGCACACTCTTTTGCTTTGGATCACGACTTTAACCACTCAGTCTCAAGCTTTTCACTTGGACCTTCATGATACAAGCACATAGTTAGGGACAGCTTGATTTAGCCGCTTAGGCCTGGATTTTATTTCCTTAGGCCCTCCTATCCTTTTGGTTTTAAGGGCTATTGGCTTTTTCTGCTTGCTTTTTCTTTTTCTTTTTATTTTTTTCGCCATTTTTTTTCTTTTTTTTCGCAAGCTTTTTACTTTTCACTGCTTTTTCTTGCTTCAAGAATCAATTTCATGATTTTTCAGATCATCAATAACATTTCTCTTTGTTCATCTTTCTTTCAAGAGCCAACAGTTTTAACATTCATAAACAACAAGACCAAAAATATGCACTGTTCAAGCATTCATTTAGAAAACAAAAAGTATTGTCACCACATCAATATAATTAAATTAAATTCAAGGATAAATTCGAAATTCATGTACTTCTTGTTCTTTTGAATTAAAGCATATTTTCTTTTAAGAGAGGTGAAGGATTAATGAATTTTATTCATAGCTTTAAGACATAGTTACTAAACATTAATGATCATGAAGTAGAGACACAAAACATAAATAAACATGAAGCATAAAAAATCAAAAAAACAGAGAAATAAGAACAAGGAATGAGTCCACCTTAGTGAGGGTGGCGCCTTCTTGAAGAACCAATGGTGCTCTTTGAGCTCCTCTATGTCTCTTCCTTGCTTCTGTTGAATGATTCCCAGTAATTTTGGTGTTCCTACCCTTAGTTGCTTCCAATATTTGTGTGGAGGACAATTTATCCCCTGAGGTATCTCAGGGATCTCTTGATTTGCAGTCAAATATTCTACCACTGAGCTATAAACCCTTTACATGAGTCTTTCCATCTCCCATGACTCAGAGGTGGAAGCTTTTGTCTTCCCTTTTTTTCTCTTCTTCTTTTTTTTTTTGGATGTCTCTGGCCTTAGGTGCCATTAATGGTTATAGAAAAGCAAAAAGCTATGCTTTTTGGTGCACGAAATTGCAATAACACTTTTGCAATCCCGCACAACTAACCAGCAAGTGCACTGGGTCGTCCAAGTAATACCTTGCGTGAGCAAGGGTCGATCCCACGGAGATTGTCGGCTTGAAGCAAGCTATGGTTATCTTGTAAATCTTAGTCAGGATATCAGAAATTATCAGGATTGATTGTGAAAAGCAAAAGAAAATGAAATGGTTACTTGTTTTGCAGTAATGGAGAATAGGTTGGGGTTTGGAGATGCTCCATCTTCTGAATCTCTGCTTTCCTACTGTCTTCTTCATCAAACACGCAAGTCTCCTTCCATGGCAAGCTCGTGTAGGGTTTCACCATTGTCAATGGCTACCTCCCATCCTCGCAGTGAAAGCTAATGCACGCACTCTGTCACAGTACTGCCAATCACCGGTTTGGTTCCCTCCCCTACCGGAATAGAATCCCTCTTTTGCGTCTGTCACTAACGCCCAGTAGGTTACAGGTTTGAAGCACGTCACAGTCATTCAATCATTGAATCCTACTCAGAATACCACAGACAAGGTTTAGACCTTCCGGATTCTCTTGAATGCTGCCATCAGGTCCTGCCTATACCACGAAGATTCCGATTAAAGAACCCAAGAGATAACTACTCAATCTAAGATAGAACAGAGGTGGTTGTCAGGCACGTGTTCATAGTTGAGAATGATGATGATTGTCACGGATCATCACATTCGTCCGGATTAAGAACAAGTGTTATCTTAGAATCGAAGCAAGCATGATTGAATAAGAAACAGTAGTAATTGCATTAATCCATCAAGACACAGCAGAGCTCCTCACCCCCAACCATGGGGTTTAGAGGCTCATACTGTGGAAAGAAACGAGTACAAAATGTTATGGGGTCATAAGGTACGGATACAATGTCAAAAGGTCCTATAAGTAGTAAACTAGTGTCCTAAGGTTTACAGAAATGAGTAAATGACAGAAAAATCCACTTCCGGGCCCACTTGGTGTGTGCTTGGGCTGAGCAATGAAGGAATTTCGTGTAGAGACCTTTTCTGGAGTTAAACGCTAGCTTTCATGCCAGTTTGGGCGTTTAACTCCAATTTTTATGCCAGTTCCGGCGTTTAACGCTGGAATTTCTGTAGGTGACTTTGAGCGCCGGTTTGGGCCATCAAATCTTGGGCAAAGTATGGACTATTATATATTTCTGGAAAGCCCAGGATGTCTACTTTCCAATGCCGTTGAGAGCGCGCCAATTGGGCTTCTGTAGCTCCAGAAAATCCACTTCGAATGCAGGGAGGTCAGAATCCAACAGCATCTGCAGTCCTTTTCAGTCTCTGGATCAGATTTTTGCTCAGGACCCTCAATTTCAGTCAGAAAATACCTGAAATCACAGAAAAACACACAAACTCATAGTAAAGTCCAGAAAAGTGAATTTTAATTAAAAACTAATAAAAATATACTAAAAACTAACTAAAAGATACTAAAAACATACTAAAAACAATGCCAAAAAGCATACAAATTATCCGCTCATCACAACACCAAACTTAAATTGTTGCTTGTCCCCAAGCAACTGAAAATCAAAATAGGATAAAAAGAAGAGAATATACTATAGACTCCAAAATATCAAAGAAACATAGCTCCAATTAGATGAGCGGGACTAGTAGCTTTTTGCCTCCGAACAGTTTTGGCATCTCACTCTATCCTTTGAAGTTCAGAATGATTGGCATCTATAAGAACTCAGAACTCAGATAGTGTTATTGATTCTCCTAGTTAAGTATATTGATTCTTGAACATAGCTAGTGTATGAGTCTTGGCTGTGGCCCAAAGCACTCTGTCTTCCAGTATTACCACCGGATACATACATGCCACAGACACATAATTGGGTGAACCTTTTTAGATTGTGACTCAGCTTTGCTAAAGTCCCCAATTAGAGGTGTCCAGGGTTCTTAAGCACACTCTTATTGCTTTGGATCACCACTCTATTTCTTTCTCTTTTTTTTTTTTTTTCGAAAATTTTTTTTTTCACTGCTTTTTCTTGCTTCAAGAATCAAATTGATGATTTTTCAGATCCTCAATAACAGTTTTCTTTCTCCTCATTCTTTCAAGAGCCAACAATTTTAACATTCTTAAAACAACAAATTCAAAAGACATATGCACTGTTCAAGCATTCATTCAGAAAACAAAAAGTATTGTCACCACATCAAACTAATTCAACTAGTTTCAGAGATAAATTTCGAAATCCTGTACTTCTTGTTCTTTTGTGATTAAAGCATTTTTCTTTTAAGAGAGGTGATGGATTCATAGGACATTCGTAACTTTAAGGCATAAATTTTATTAATTATGAACTAAGAACAAGACTCAAATATAGATATAAGAAAAAAAATAAAAATAGAGATAGAAAACAAAACACGAAAAACAAAAAAAAATAGGCTCCTAATGATAGAGGTTTTCACAGAGTTAGAACTCAACAACCTTGATTTTGAGAAGTGGATGCTCCCTCAGCTTGAGAGGAGAACTTTTGGCGTTTCATCTCTTGAATTTCACGCCCCTGCTTCTCTTGCTCCTTCCATTGTATTCTTGGTGATTGGATGTTCAATGGGTATGAATTCATCTTCTTCTATCTTTACCCCAGCCTCTTTACAGAGCAAGGAGATCAAGCTTGGGTAAGCCAATTTGGTTACAGTGGAATTCCTATTTGCAATTGTGTAGATCTCACAGGCAATCACATGATGGACCTCCACCTCTTTTCCAAGCATAATGCAATGAATCATCACTGCCCTCTTGATGGTGACCTCAGAACGGTTGCTAGTGGGCAATATGGAACGCCCAATGAAGTCTAGCCAACCTCTTGCAATTGGCTTGAGGTCTCCCCTCTTGAGTTGGTTTGGGACACCCTTAGAATTGGTTATCCACTTAGTCCCAGGGAGGCATATGTCCTCTAGAACTTGATCCAACCCCTTATCTACTCTCACCATCCTCCTATTAAAGGAATCAGGATCATCTTGCAGTTGAGGCAACTTGAAGATTTCTCTTATTTTGTCCAGATGAAAGTATATAACTTTCCCTCTGACCATGGTTCTGTAGGTATGGTAAGCGGTTCCAGTCATTCTCTGCTTATCTGTTAGCCACAGATTGGAGTAGAATTCCTGAACCATGTTCCTTCCAACCTTTGTCTCAGGATTGGTTAGAACTTCCCATCCTCTGTTTCGAATTTGCTCTTGGATCCCCGGATATTCATCTTCTTTCAGATCAAATTTAACTTCCGGGATCACTGACCTCAGACCCATTATTTTATGATAATGGTCTTCATGTTCTTTGGTTAAGAACTTCTCTTCATTCCAAAGATTCTTTGGATTATTCTCTTTCTTGCCTCTTAAATTGGTTTGTTTTCCCTTAGGAGCCATGATATTGATGAATCTTGGCTTAGTGATCACGGAAAAGCACACCAAACTTAGAGGTTTGCTTGTCCTCAAGCAAAAGAGAAGAGAGAAGAGAGGGGGAGGAAGAGAAAATTCGAATGGTGTGGTTGGAAGAGGGGAACAAACGTGTATTTATAAGGTGGGGAGGGGAGTTTTCGAAAAACAAGAGAGGGATTTGAAGAGAGATTTGAGAAGATATGAGAAGAAATTGAGAAAAGGGTGAAATTTTTGAAACAATTTTTGTAATTGATTTGAAATAAAATTGAAAAATGGTTTTGATTTTTGAAGATTTGAAAGTGAATGATGAATGATTGAAGTGTGATTTTGTAGAAAAGTATGGGTGAGAAAAGGAAAGTTTGAAAAAATTTGATTTGAAAACAAAATTGTGGTCCCCCCACCAAGCTGGCGTTAAACGCCCAGAATGGCACCCATTCTGGCGTTTAACGCCCATTTGTTGCCTCATTTGAGCGTTTAACGCCCAGCCAGGTACCCTGGCTGGCGTTAAACGCCAGAAATTCTTCCTCACTGGGCGTTTTTTTCAGAACGCCCAGGATGCTGCACACCTGGCGTTAAACGCCCAGAATGGTGCCCATTCTGGCGTTTAACGCCCAAAATGGCACCAATCCTGGCGTTAAACGCCCAGAATGGTACCCATTCTAGCGTTTAACGCCCAAAATGCCCCTTACTGGCGTTTTTTTCGCCAGTAAGCTCATTTTCTTCGCTTTTTGAGCTGAATCCTTCTGTAACTCTGTGAATTCCTTCATTTGTGATATTTGCCTTTGTAAGAACAATTCATACAACCTTCTAATGACTGGGTTGCCTCCCAGCAAGCGCTTCTTTACTGTCTTTAGCTGGACTTTCACTGAGAATCACTCAAGTCTCAGTTTTGAGCATTCCTGCTCAAAATTTTCTTCAAGATAGTGCTTGATTCTCTGTCCATTAACAATGAACTTCTTGTCAGAATCAATATCCTGAAGCTCAACATATCCATATGGTGATACTCCTGTAATCACATACGGACCCCTCCACCGGGATTTGAGTTTTCCTGGAAACAATTTGAGCCTGGAGTTGAAGAGCAGAACTTTTTGTCCTGGCTCAAAGACTCTGGTTGACAATCTCTTGTCATGCCACTCTTTGCCTTTTCCTTATAAATTTTTGCATTTTCAAAGGCATTGAGTCTGAACTCCTCTAGCTCATTTAGCTGGAGCAGTCTTTTCTCACCAGCTAACTGTGCATCCATGTTTAGGAATCTGGTTGCCCAGTAGGCTTTGTGTTCCAGTTCCACAGGCAAATGACAGGCCTTCCCATACACCAATTGGTATGGAGAGGTTCCTATAGGAGTCTTGAATGCTGTTCTGTATGCCCACAGAGCATCATCCAAGCTCTTTGCCCAATCCTTTCTTCGGGCCATTACAGTCCGTTCTAGGATTCTTTTTAGCTCTCTGTTAGAGACTTCAGCTTGCCCATTTGTCTGTGGATGATACGGAGTAGCCACTTTATGGCTGATTCCATATCTAACCATAGCAGAGTATAGCTGTTTATTGCAGAAATGAGTGCCCCCATCACTGATTAGCACTCTGGGGATGCCAAACCTGCTGAAAATGTTTTTCTGGAGGAATTTCAGCACGGTCTTGGTATCATTAGTGGGTGTAGCAATTGCTTCTACCCACTTAGATACATAGTCCACTGCCACCAGAATGTAAGTGTTTGAGTATGATGGTGGGAATGGTCCATGAAATCAATTCCCCATACATCAAACAATTCTATCTCTAATATTCCTTGTTGAGGCATGGCATATCCGTGAGGCAGGTTACCAGCTCTTTGGCAACTGTCACAGTTACGCACAAACTCTCGGGAATCTTTATAGAGAGTAGGCCAGTAGAAGCCGCACTGGAGAACTTTAGTGGCTGTTCGCTCACTTCCAAAATGCCCTCCATACTGTGATCCATGGCAGTGCCATAGGATCCTTCGTGCTTCCTCTCTGGGTACACACCTGCGGATCACTCCGTCAGCACATCTCTTAAAGAGATATGGTTCATCCAAAGGTAATACTTGGCATCTGAAATTAGTTTCTTTCTCTGCACATAACTGTACTCTTTGGGTATGAACCTCACAGCTTTATAGTTTGCAATATCTGCAAACCATGGAGCTTCCTGAATGGCAAAGAGTTGCTCATCTGGGAAAGTCTCAGAGATCTCAGTAGAAGGGAGGGACGTCCCAGCTACTGGTTTTATCCGGGACAGATGATCAGCCACTTGGTTCTGTCCCTTTTCGGTCTCTTATTTCTATATCAAACTCTTGCAGAAGCAACACCATCTTATAAGCCTGGGTTTTGAATCCTGCTTTGTGAGTAAGTATTTAAGAGCAGCATGGTCAGTGTACACAATCACCTTTGATCCCACTAAGTAGGATCTAAACTTGTCAATGGCATAGACCACTGCAAGTAACTCTTTTTGTGGTTGTGTAGTTCTTCTGTGCGTCATTTAGAACACGGCTAGCATAATAAATGACATGCAGAAGTTTGTTATGCCTCTGTCCCAACACTGCACCAATGGCATAATCACTGGCATCACACATTAATTCAAATGGTAATGCCCAATCTGGTGCAGAGATGACTGGTGCTGTGACCAGTTTAGCTTTCAGGGTCTCAAATGCCTGCAAACACTGTGTGTCAACACAAATGGCGTGTCAGCAGCTAGCAGGTTACTCAGAGGTTTAGCAATTTTGAAAAATCTTAATAAACCTTCTATAGAATCCTGCATGCCCCAGAAAGCTTCTGATTGCCTTAACATTGGCAGGTGGTGGTAATTTTCAATTACCTCTACCTTTGCCTTATCCACCTCTATTCCCCTGCTTGAAATTTTGTGCCCAAGGACAATTCCTTCAGTCACCATTAAAGTGACATTTCTCCCAGTTTAAAACCAGGTTAGTCTCTTGGCATCTTTTCAGGACAAGTGATAGGTGGTTAAGACAGGAGCTGAATGAGTCTCCATACACTGAAAAGTCATCCATGAAGACTTCCAGAAATTTCTCTACCATATCTGAGAAGATAGAGAGCATGCACCTTTGAAAGGTGCAGGTGCATTGCACAGACCAAAAGGCATCCTCCTGTAGGCAAACACGCCAGAAGGGCAAGTAAATGCTGTTTTCTCTTGGTCCTGAGGATCTACTGCAATTTGGTTGTAGCCTGAATAGCCATCCAAAAAGCAGTAATAATCATGACCAGCTAGTCTTCTAGCATTTGGTCTATGAATGGTAAAGGAAAATGATCCTTTCTGGTGGCTGTATGAGTCTTCTGTAGTCAATACACATGCGCCACCCTGTGACTGTTCTGTAGGAACCAGTTCATTTTTTCATTATGAACCACTGTCATGCCTCCCTTTTTGGGAACCACTTGGACAGGGCTCACCCAGGGGCTATCAGAAATAGGATAAATAATCCTAGCCTCTAGTAATTTAGGACTCTTTCTGCACCACCTCCTTCATGGCAGGATTTAGCCTCCTCTGTGGTTGAACCACTGGTTTGGCATTATCCTCCAATAGGATCTTGTGCATGCATCTAGCTGGGCTAATGCCCTTGAGATCACTGATGGACCACCCAAGAGCTGTTGTCTTGTGTGTCCTTAGCACTTTAATCAGTGCTTCCTCTTCCTGGGGATTTAAAGCTGAGCTTATAATCACTGGAAAAAGTGTCACCCTCTCCCAGAAATGCATATTCAGGGATGATGGTAGTGGTTTGAGTTCAGGCTTAGGAGGCTTATCTTCCTCCTGAGGAATTTTCGAAAATTCCTTTGCCTCCTCTGGCTCTCCTGATCAGTTTGAGCATCTTTGAAGATGTCCTCAAGCTCTGATTCTAGGCTTTCAGCCATATTGATCTCTCTACCAGAGAGTCAATAATGTCAGCGTCCATACAGTCCTCTGGTGTGTCTGGATGCTGCATAGCTTTTACAGCATTCAACTTGAACTCATCCTCATTGACTCTCAGGGTTACTTCCCCTTTTTGTACATCAATGAGAGTTCGTCCAGTTGCTAGGAAGGGTCTTCCTAGAATGAGAGTTGCACTCTTGTGCTCCTCCATTTCCAGCACCACAAAGTCAGTTGGAAAGGCAAATGGCCCAACCTTTACAATCAGTCCTCTATTATGCCTGATGGGTGTTTAATGGAGCCATCAGCAAGTTGGAGGCATATCCTGGTTGGTTTGACTTCTCCAATAACCCAAGCTTTCTGATAGTGGATGCAGGTATTAGATTGATGCTTGCTCCAAGATCACATAAAGCTGTCTTGGTGCAAGTGCCTTCTAATGTGCATGGTATCAGAAAGCTTCCAGGATCTTGAAGCTTTTCTGGTAAGCTTTTAGAATGACTGCACTGCATTCTTCTGTGAGAAACACTTTTTCAGTTTCTCTCCAATCCTTTAGGAACTTAAGATTTCCTTCATGAACTTAGCATAAGAAGGTATTTGCTCAAGTGCCTCTGCAAAAGGAATCTTTATTTCAAGAGTCCTTAAATAATCTGCAAAGCGGGCAAATGCTTATCCTGTTCCGCCTTGCGGAGTTTGAGGATAAGGCATCTTGGCTTGATATTCTTCAACCTTAGATGCTGCAGGTTTATTCCTTACAGAAGTGGTTGAAGAAGCCTTGTTAGAGGGATTACTGTCAGCACTCTCAGGTGTCTGATTTTCCCTTGGCGTTTGGACGCCAGGAATGGGTGGAAAATGGGCGTTTAACGCCAACTTTTCCCCCTTTTCTGGCGTTGAACGCCAGAACTGGGCAAGGAATGGGCGTTTAACGCCAGCTTTCCTTCCCTTTCTGGCGTTTGAACGCCAATATTCCTCTGGGCTCTTACTGTCCTCAGAGGGATTTTGAACAGTGGGTTGGTTGTCCTCTGTCAATTGTTCCCTGTTTGGCTTTTTGCTCTTTTGAGCAGTGTTATTCAAGGTCTTCCCACTCCTCAATTGAACTGCTTGACACTCCTCTGTTATCTGTTTAGATATTTGCTGTTTTGCTTGATTCAACTGTAGTTCTATGCTTTTATTAGCAACTTTAGTTTCATGGAGCATCTCTTTAAATTCTGCTAACTGTTCTGTCATCAGGAGTAGTTGTTGATTAAGCTCCATTATCTGTTCTTGAGGATTAGAGTCAGTGACTGCTGTCATGACTTCCTCTTCTGGAGAGAACTCATTGCTAGAGTACAGATATTGGTTTCTAGCAACAGTGTCTATAAGCTCTTGAACTTCTTCAATTGTCTTCCTCATGTGTATAGATCCACCAGCTGAGTGGTCTAAAGACATTGAGCTTTTTCTGTGAGCCCATAGTAGAAAATGTCTAAACTGTACCCACTCTGAAAACATTTCAGAGGGACATTTCTAGCATACCTCTATACCTCTCCCAGGCATTATAAAGGGATTCATTATCTCTTGTTTAAAGCCTTGGATGTCCCCTTAGCTGTGTCATCCTTTTTGGAGGGTAAAAATGATTCAGGAATTTGTTGAAACTGTTTTCATGTCTTTATGCTTGCTGTAGGTTGGTTATTTAACCACCTTTTAGCTTGATCTTTTACAGCAAATGGAAACAGTAATAGTCTGTAGACATCCTGATCTACCTCCTTATCATGTACTGTGTCAGCAATTTGTAAGAACTGTGCCAGAAACTCAGTAGGTTCTTCCTGTGGAAGACCGGAATACTGGCAATTTTGCTGCACTATGATAATGAGTTGAGGATTTAGCTCAAAGCTGCTTGCTTTGATGGGAGGTATACAGATGCTACTCCCATATGCAGCTGTAATGGGGTTAGCATATGACCCCAGGGTCCTTTTGGACTGGTTAATTCCACTTAAGTCCATGATGGACAAAAGGGAAATGATAATAATTGCAAAGAGATAAATTTTGTTTTTTTTTTTGTTTTTTTTTTGAAATATCCGAAAAAAATTAAAATAAAATAAAGGAAAATTAAAATGAAAATTCGAAAATCAAAAGAGAATAAGATCAAAGTAAATTGAGAACTGAATCAATTAGTAAAAAAAAGATTTTGAAAACAGCAATTAAAAAGATATGATTGAAAAATTTTTATGAAAGAGATTTGATTTTTAAAAAGAGGAAAGAGAAAAACACAAAAAGACACCAAACTTAAAATTTTTAGAAAATCAAACACTAAATTTTCGAAATTTTTAAAGGGAAAACACAAAGAGGACACCAAACTTAGAACTTTTGTGAATCAAAAAGGGACTAAGAACAAGAAAAATTCGAAAATCAAAGGAAAACAACAGCATGCAATTGACACCAAACTTAAAATATGAAACTAGACTCAACTAAAAGACTCTAAACCAACAAAAATAAAACAGTCCTAATCTAAGCAACAAGATAAGCCGTCAGTTGTCCAAACTCGAACAATCCCCGGCAACAGCGCCAAAAACTTGGTGCACGAAATTGCAATAACACTTTTGCAATCCCGCACAACTAACCAGCAAGTGCACTGGGTCGTCCAAGTAATACCTTGCATGAGCAAGGGTCGATCCCACGGAGATTGTCGGCTTGAAGCAAGCTATGGTTATCTTGTAAATCTTAGTCAAGATATCAGAAATTATCAGGATTGATTGTGAAAAGCAAAAGAAAATGAAATGGTTACTTGTTTTGCAGTAATGGAGAATAGGTTGGGGTTTGGAGATGCTCCATCTTCTGAATCTCTGCTTTCCTACTGTCTTCTTCATCAAACACGCAAGTCTCCTTCCATGGCAAGCTCGTGTAGGGTTTCACCGTTGTCAATGGCTACCTCCCATCCTCGCAGTGAAAGCTAATGCACGCACTCTGTCACAGTAACTGCCAATCACGGTTTGGTTCCTCCCCTACCGGAATAGAATCCCTTTTTGCGTCTGTCACTAACGCCCAGTAGGTTACAGGTTTGAAGCACGTCACAGTCATTCAATCATTGAATCCTACTCAGAATACCACAGACAAGGTTTAGACCTTCCGGATTCTCTTGAATGCTGCCTCAGGTCCTGCCTATATACCACGAAGATTCCGATTAAAGAACCCAAGAGATAACTACTCAATCTAAGATAGAACAGAGGTGGTTGTCAGGCACGTGTTCATAGTTGAGAATGATGATGATTGTCACGGATCATCACATTCGTCCGGATTAAGAACAAGTGTTATCTTAGAATCGAAGCAAGCATGATTGAATAAGAAACAGTAGTAATTGCATTAATCCATCAAGACACAGCAGAGCTCCTCACCCCCAACCATGGGGTTTAGAGGCTCATACTGTGGAAAGAAACAAGTACAAAATGTTATGGGGTCATAAGGTACGGATACAATGTCAAAAGGTCCTATAAGTAGTAAACTAGTGTCCTAAGGTTTACAGAAATGAGTAAATGACAGAAAAATCCACTTCCGGGCCCACTTGGTGTGTGCTTGGGCTGAGCAATGAAGGAATTTCGTGTAGAGACCTTTTCTGGAGTTAAACGCTAGCTTTCATGCCAGTTTGGGCGTTTAACTCCAATTTTTATGCCAGTTCCGGCGTTTAACGCTGGAATTTCTGTAGGTGACTTTGAGCGCCGGTTTGGGCCATCAAATCTTGGGCAAAGTATGGACTATTATATATTTCTGGAAAGCCCAGGATGTCTACTTTCCAATGCCGTTGAGAGCGCGCCAATTGGGCTTCTGTAGCTCCAGAAAATCCACTTCGAATGCAGGGAGGTCAGAATCCAACAGCATCTGCAGTCCTTTTCAGTCTCTGGATCAGATTTTTGCTCAGGACCCTCAATTTCAGTCAGAAAATACCTGAAATCACAGAAAAACACACAAACTCATAGTAAAGTCCAGAAAAGTGAATTTTAATTAAAAACTAATAAAAATATACTAAAAACTAACTAAAAGATACTAAAAACATACTAAAAACAATGCCAAAAAGCATATGGGGTGTATGGGGAAGAGTGGATAGATGTAGGTGGTGAATGAAAAACAGAAGGGATGACCATGAATGGAGAGAGAGAGGGTGAGGTAGGTGGGGATCCTGTGAGGTCCACAGATCCTGAGGTGTCAAGGAATTCCATCCCTGCACCAAATAGGCATGTAAAATGCCTTTGCACACCATTCTGGCGTTTAAACGCCGAGTGGTGCACATTTTGGGCGTTCAACGCCCATATGTAACATGTTTCTGGCGTTGAACGCCAGTTTCATGCTTGTTACTGGCATTCAGCGCCAGCTTTTCCTCTAGGCACATTCTTGGCGTTCAAATGCCAGAATGTTGCTTGTTTCTGGCGTTCAGCGCCAGATTCATGCTCTGTTCTGGCATTGAACGCCAGCCAGATGCTCCTTACTGGCGTTGAACGCCAGCCTGTGCTTCTTCCAGGGTGTGATTTTTCTTCTGCTGTTTTTGATTCTGTTTTTAATTTTTTATTTTTTTCGTGACTCCACATGATCATGTACCTAATAAAACACAAAATAACAATAAAATAAAATAAAAATTAGATAAATAAAATTGGGTTGCCTCCCAACAAGCGCTTCTTTAATGTCAATAGCTTGACAGTGGCTCTCATGGAGCCACAAAGGTGATCAGGTCAATGTTGTATAGTCTCAACACCAAACTTAGAGTTTGGATATGGGATCTTAACACCAAACTTAGAGTTTGGTTGTGGCCTCCCAACACCAAACTTAGAGTTTGGTTGTGGCCTCCCAACACCAAACTTAAAGTTTGACTGTGGGAGCTCTTCTTGACTCTGAACTGAGAGAAGCTCTTCATGCTTGCTCTCTTTTGTCATAGAGGGATGGCCCTGTGCCTTAAACACAAGGTAGTCCCCATTCAATTGAAGGACTAATTCTCCTCTGTTGACATCTATCACAGCTCCTGCTGTGGCTAGGAAAGGTCTTCCAAGGATGATGCATTCATCCTCTTCCTTCCTAGTGTCTAAGATTATGAAATCAGCAGGGATGTAAAGGCCTTCAACCTTTACTAACACGTCCTCTACTATTCCATAAGCTTGTCTCAATGACTTGTCTGCCAATTGCAATGAGAACAAGGCAGGTTGTACCTCAATGATCCCCAGCTTCTCCATTACCGAGAGTGGCATAAGATTTATCCCTGACCCCAGATCACATAGAGCTTTTTCAAAGGTCATGGTGCCTATGGTACAAGGTATTAAGAACTTGCCAGGATCTTGTCTCTTTTGAGGTAGAGTTTGCTGAATCCAGGTATCTAGTTCATTAATGAGCAAGGGAGGTTCACTTTCCCAAGTCTCATTACCAAATAACTTGGCATTCAGCTTCATGATAGCTCCTAAATATTTAGCAACTTGCTCTCCAGTCACATCTTCATCCTCTTCAGAGGAAGAATAGTCTTCAGAGCTCATGAATGGCAGAAGAAGATTTAATAGAATCTCTATAGTCTCTATATGAGCCTCAGATTTCTTTGGATCCTTAATAGGAAACTCCTTCTTGCTTGAGGGACGTCCTAGGAGGTCTTCCTCACTAGGATTTTCGTCCTCCTCCTCCCTTGTGCATTCGGCCATATTGATTATATCAATGGCCTTGCACTCTCCTTTTGGATTCTCTTTTGTATTGCTTGGGAGAATACTGGGAGGAGTTTCAATGACTTTCTTACTCAGCTGGCCCACTTGTGCCTCCAGATTTCTGATGGAGGATCTTGTTTCACTCATGAAACTGAAAGTGGCCTTTGACAGATCAGAGACTAGATTGGCTAAATTAGAAGTGTTTTGTTCAGAATTCTCTGTCTGTTGCTGAGAAGATGATGGGAAAGGCTTGCCATTGCTCAGCCTATTGCGTCCACCATTGTTAAAGCCTTGTTGAGGCTTTTGTTGATCCTTCCATGAGAAATTCGGATGATTTCTCCATGATGAGTTATAGGTGTTTCCATAAGGTTCACCCATGTAATTAACCTCTGCCATGGCAGGGTTCTCAGGATCATAAGCTTCTTCAGAAGCTTCCTCTTTAGTACTGTTGGATGCATGTTGCCATCCATTCAGATTTTGAGAGATCATGTTGACCTGTTGAGTCAACACTTTGTTCTGAGCCAATATGGCATTCAGAGCATCAATTTCAAGAACTCCTTTCTTCTGAGGTATCCCATTACTTACGGAATTCTTCTCAGAAGCGTACATGAATTGGTTGTTTGCAACCATATCAATGAGTTCTTGAGCCTCTTCAGGCATTTTCTTTAGGTGAATAGATCCACCTACAGAATGGTCCAATGACATTTTCAAAAATTCAGATAGACCATAATAGAATATATCTAATATGGTCCATTCTGAAAACATGTCAGATGGACATCTTTTTGGTCAGCTGCTTGTATCTTTCCCAAGCTTCATAAAGGGATTCACCATCTTTTTGTTTGAAGGTTTGAACATCCACTCTCAGTTTGCTCAACTTTTGAGGAGGAAAGAATTTATCCAAGAAGGCTGTGACCAGCTTATCCCAGGAGTCCAGGCTATCCTTAGGTTGTGAATCCAACCATATTCTAGCTCTGTCTCTTACAGCAAAAGGGAAAAGCATGAGTCTGTAGACTTCAGGATCAACTCCATTCGTCTTTATAGTCTCACAGATCTGCAAGAACTCAGTTAAAAACTGATAAGGATCTTCATATGGAAGTCCATAAAACTTGCAGTTTTGTTGCATTAAGGCAACTAGTTGAGGCTTAAGCTCAAAATTATTGGCTCCAATGGCAGGAATGGAGATGCTTCTTCCATCAAATTTGGATGTTGGCTTTGTGAAGTCACCAAGCATTCTCCATGCATTATTATTATTTTCAGCTGCCATCTCCTTCTCTTGTTCGAAAATTTCTGAAAGGTTGTTTCTGGATTGTTGTAATTTAGTTTCTCTTAGTTTTCTTTTCAGAGTCCTTTCAGGTTCAGGATCAATTTCAACAAGAGTGCCTTTTTCCCTGTTACTGCTCATATGAAAGAGAAGAAAACAAGAAAAGAAAGAGGAATCCTCTATGTCACAATATAGAGATTCCTTTATGTTAGTAGAAAAAGAGAGGGGAGAAGAATGAAGAAAAATGAATAGTCTGTATAAAGAGTAAGGATAGGGGAGGTGAAGAGAAGTGTTAGTAATTAAATAATTAAATAGAATAAGAAAAGAGAGGGGAAATTTCAAAAATAATTTTGAAAAAGGGATTAGCAATTTTCAAAAATTAGAGATAAGATGTAATTGAAATTAAAATTTAAATAATTAATTAAAAAGAATTTTTGAAAAAGAGAGAGGTATTTTCGAAAATTAGAGAGGGAAAAGTAGTTAGGTGGTTTTGAAAAAGATAAGAAACAAACAAAAAATTAGTTAGTTGATTGAAAAAGATTTGAAATCAAATTTGAAAAGATAAGAAGATAAGAAGTTTAGATAAGATATTTTAAAATCAAATTTTGAAAAAGATAAAGTTTTGAGAAGGATAAGATAAAAAGATAAGATAAAAATTTTAAGAAAAAGATATTTTGAAAAAGATTTAATTTTTAAAATGACTTAACTAACAAGAAACTACAAGATAAGATTCTAGAATTTAAAGATTGAACCTTTCTTAACAAGAAAGTAACAAACTTCAAATTTTTGAATCAATCACATTAATTGTTAGCATATTTTCGAAAATATGGTATAAAAGATAAGAAAAAGATTTTGAAAAATAATTTTTAAAATTTTCGAAAATGAGAAAAAAAATGGAAAAGATATGATTTTTGAAAAAGATTTCGAAAAGATAAGATTTTTAAAATTGAAATTTTGACTTGACTTGTAAAAAACACTAATTTTGAAAATTTTTGACCAAGTCAACCCAAAATTTCGAAAATTTGGAGGGAAATAAGGAAAAGATATTTTTTTGATTTTTGAATTTTTAATTATGAGAGAGAAAAACACAAAAATGACCCAAAACATAAAAAATTTGGATCAAAACACATTATGCATGCAAGAACACCATGAATGTCAAGATGAACACGAAGAACACTTTGAAGATCATGATGAACATCAAGAACAAAATTTTGAAAAATTTTTGATGCAAAGAAAACATGCAAGACACCAAACTTAGAAATCTTGAATGCATGGATTCTAACAAACGAAAAATGCACATGAAAAACAACAAACAACACAAAACAAGAAAACATCAAGATCAAACAAGAAGACTTGTCAAGAACATCTTGAAGATCATGAACAACACTATGAACGCATGGAATTTTTGAAAAATGCAAGAAAAATTTTTAAAGCATGCAATTGACACCAAACTTAAAAGTTGACTCAAGACTCAAACAAGAAACACAAAATATTTTTTATTTTTATGATTTTCTAATTTTTTTGTATTTTTATTATTTTTTTTCGAAAATATTTTTGGAAAAACGAAAAAGAAAAGAAAAATTTGAAAAAGTTTTTGAAAGAAAATTACCTAATCTGAGCAACAAGATGAACCGTCAGTTGTCCATACTCGAACAATCCCCGACAACGGCGCCAAAAATTTGGTGGACGAAATTGTGATCACATACTCTTTGTATTTGTATGAAATTTAATAATTGGCTCTATTTGAAGTCACAGCTTCGTTCAACTAACCAGCAAGTGCACTGGGTCGTCCAAGTAATACCTTACGTGAGTAAGGGTCGATCCCACGGAGATTGTTGGTATGAAGCAAGCTATGGTCACCTTGTAAATCTCAGTTAGGCGGATTAAATTGGTTTATGATAAGTTTGAAAATTAATAATAAAAAGAAAATAAAAAGGGATAGAAATACTTATGTAAATCAATAGTGGGAATTTCAGATAGGCGTGTGGAGATGCTAGAATCCTTTCGAATCTCTACTTTCTTATTGCTTTCATCCAATCCTTCTTACTCCTTTCCATGGCAAGTTATATGTAGGGCATCACCGTTGTCAATGGCTACATCCCATCCTCTCAGTGAAAACGTTCCTATGCTCTGTCACAGCACGGCTAATCATCTGTCGGTTCTCAATCAGGTTGGAATAGAATCCCTTGATTCTTTTGCATTTGTCATCACGTCCAGCCTTCAGGAGTTTGAAGCTCGTCACAGTCATTCAATCCCAGAATCCTACTCGGAATACCATAGACAAGATTTAGACTTTCCGGATCCTCATGAATGCCGCCATCTATCTAGCTTATACCACGAAGATTCTGTTGGGGAATCTAAGAGATATGCGCCCGGCTTAAGGTAGAACGGAAGTGGTTGTCAGTCACGCGCGTTCATAGGTGAGAATGATGATGAGTGTCACGGATCATCACATTCATCAAGTGTTGTGCAACGTATATCTTGGAATAAGAATAAAAGAGAATTGAATAAAAAGTAATAATAATTGTATTGAAACTTGAGGTACAGTAGAGCTCCACACCCTTAATCTATGGTGTGCAGAAACTCCACCGTTGAAAATACATAAGTGAAAGGTTCAGGCATGGCCGAATGGCCAGCCCCCAAAACGTGATCACAGGATTCAAAATACAATCCAGGATGATAATATGATAGTAAAAAGTTCTATTTATAATAAACTAGCTCCTAGGGTTTACATGAGTAAGTAATTGATGCATAAATCCACTTCCGGGGCCCACTTGGTGTATGCTTGGGCTGAGTTTAATCTATCCACGAGCTAAGGCTTTTCTTGGAGTTGAACTCCAAGTTATGACGTGTTTTGGGCGTTCAACTCCGGATCATGACGTGTTTCTGGCGTTTAACTCCAGGCAGCAGCATGTACTTGGCGTTCAACGCCAAGTTACGTCGTCAATTTCCGAATAAAGTATGGACTATTATATATTGCTGGAAAGCTCTGGATGTCTACTTTCCAACGCCGTTGAGAACGTGCCATTTGAAGTTCTGTAGCTCCAGAAAATCCATTTCGAGTGCAGGGAGGTCAGATTCCAACAGCATCAGCAGTCCTTTTGTCAGCCTTTTTCAGAGTTTTGCTCAAGTCCCTCAATTTCAGCCAGAAATTACCTGAAATTATAGAAAAATACACAAACTCATAGTAAAGTCCAGAAATGTGAATTTAATATAAAAACTAATGAAAACATCTCTAAAAGTAGCTTGAACTTACTAAAAACTACCTAAAAATAATGCCAAAAAGCGTATAAATTATCCGCTCATCAAGGGACCTGAGCAAAAATCTGATTCAGAGGCTGAAAAGGACTGCAGATGCTGTTGGATTCTGACCTCCCTGCACTCGAAGTGAATTTTCTGGAGCTACAGAAGCTCAATTGGCGCGCTCTCAATTGCGTTGGAAAGTAGATATCCTGGGCTTTCCAACAATGTATAGTAGTTCATACTTTGCACGAGATTTGATGGCCCAAACCGGCGTTCCAAATCAGCTCAAAACTGCCCGGCGTTAAACGCCGGAACTAGCACAAGAATGGGAGTTAAACGCCTAAACTAGCACAAAAGCTGGCGTTTAACTCCAAGAAAAGTCTCTACACATGAAAGCTTCAATGCTCAGCCCAAGCACACACCTAGTGGTCCCGGAAGTAGATTTTTATGTCATTTACTCATCTTTGTAAACCCTAAGCTAGTAGTTCTCTCTACAAATAGGACCTTTTGCTATTGTATTTTCATCTTGGGATCACTTTAGATCTGAGGATCATCTTTGGACGCCTAGTTCTTAGATCATGGGGGCTGGCCTCTCGGCCATGCCTAGACCTCGTTCTTATGTATTTTCAACGGTGGAGTTTCTACACACCATAGATTAAGGTGTGGAGCTCTGCTGTACCTCGAGTATTAATGCAATTACTATTGTTCTTCTATTCAATTCAGCTTATTCTTGTTCTAAGATATTCATTTGCACCCAAGAACATGATGAATGTGATGATTATGTGACGCTCATCATCATTCTCACTTATGAACGCGCTGACAACCACTTCCGTTCTACATGCAAGCAAGGCTTGAATGTTTATCTCTTGGATTCCTTAATCAGAATCTTCGTGGTATAAGCTAGAATTGATGGCAGCATTCTTGAGAATCCGGAAGGTCTAAACCTTGTCTGTGGTATTCTGAGTAGGATTCAAGGATTGAATGACTGTGACGAGCTTCAAACTCGCGATTGTGGGGCGTTACTGACAGACGCAAAAGAATCACTGGATTCTATTCCTACATGATCGAGAACCGACAGCTGAATAGCCGTACTGTGACAGAGCGCATTGAACATTTTCACTGAGAGGACGGGACTGTAGCCACTGACAATGGTGATGCCCAACATACAGCTTGCCATGGAAAGTAGTAAGAAAGATTGGATGAAGACAGTAGGAAAGCAGAGAGACGGAAGGGACAAAGCATCTCCATACGCTTATCTGAAATTCTCACCAATGAATTACATAAGTATCTCTATCATTGTTCTATGTTTTATTCATAAATCATCTATAACCATTTAAATCTGCCTGACTGAGATTTACAAGATGACCATAGCTTGCTTCATACCAACAATCTCCGTACTCGCGTAAGGTTTATTACTTGGACGACCCAGTGCACTTGCTGGTTAGTTGTGCGAAGTTGTGAAATTATGTTTAGACCATGGTATTGAGCACCAAGTTTTTGGAGCCATTACCCGGGATTGTTTGAGTTGTGAAAAGTAGAGGTCACAATTTCGTGCACCACTAAGCTTAGGGTGGATGTCTAGACTTTCAGACAGAAAGATGGAGAGTCTCTTTATGAAGCCTGGGAGATATACAAGTAGATGATCAGGAAGTGCCCCCCTGACATATTTTCTGAATGGACCAGGCTGTAGATCTTTTATGATGGCATCTTTTAGATGGCCAAGAGATCACTAAATCACTCTGCTGGTGGTTCCCTATACATGAAGAAGACACTCGAAAAGGCCTACACATTGAGATGGTTGTCAATAACCTATATCTATACACTTCCGAGAGGAACCTTGTGAACATTGGGACCACTCAAAAGAAAGGAGTCATGGAGGTGGACACACTGCACACCATCTTGGCTCAGAACAAGATCATGTCTCAGCAGATTAGCATGATTTCTAAGCACTTGACAGGGATGCAGGTTTCAGCTATCAACACTCAAGATGCATCCTATGGCCCGAATGGAAGCTACACCCAAGGGGACGCTTGTGACATTGCTTAGTGCACTATGGAGGACGTTAATTACATGGAAACTTCCTCTAGAAATCCCAACATCGACCCCTATTCAAATACCTTTAATTAGGGATGGAGGAATCATCCTAACTTTAGGTGGAGGGAGCAGTAACAGAAGCCCTAACAGTGCTTCAACAATAATCAGGGTAGAACCAATCAAACTAGGTTCAACAACAGGTAGTTCCAACGCTCTCAGCAGCAATAAGAGGCCTCTCAAAGGCAAAGCTTCTCTGACTTAGCCATAATAGTCTCTGAACTTTCCAAGACCACACACAGCTTTATCCAAGAGACTAGATCTTCAATTTAGAACTTAGAAGTACAAGTGGGTCAGTTGAGCAAGAAAGTACCTGAGAGACCTCCCAACACTCTTCCAAGGAATACAGAGATAAATCTAAGGGAAGAGTGCAAGGCCCTGACTAGGGGCAAGGAGGCCAAACCTAAAGAGGAGCATGATGTTGAGGATCTGAAGGAAAAAAGAGGATCAAGAGGAGACTGGAGGTACACTACACGCCCCAATAATGGTGAAGGAGCCTGAAGTACAACACGTTTAGAACACACAAGAGGAGACCAAGGATGAGCAACTCACTCAATTCTTGGAAACCTTTAAAAAGTTTAAATTAATATTTCTTTTGCTGAGGTGTTGAAGAAGAAGCCCTATATAACCTATTTTAAAAGCGTATTCTTTGAGAAGAAGGCCTTAAGGGAAGATGAAACTATGGTGCTGACCAACGAGTGTAGTGCACTAGTGCAGAAGAAACTATTTCAGAAATTGCCAGATCCTGGAAGCTTCCTAATTCCCTGTACCATAGGGACCATTACATTTGAGAAGGCACTATGCGACCTTGGATCAAGCATAAATCTAATGCGACCTTGAATTTGTTTCAATCTAGTGCACCGTTTGTCCTCTTATTTGTCTTTCTTTAGTCAAAGGTTCTTTCTTGAGAATTCACTATTGATTAAGTTGTCTTTCCTTACGCGTTTTGTATTCTTTTGGATCAATTGAAAGCTTGTTTGATGTCTCATGCCTCGTGGATCTTGTTTGAACTCCCTTGATTTAAGATCCTTTCTGGTATGGTCTGATTTCTTTTTAAGTACATCTTAATATTCTTGAATGTTCCTAGGTGATGGCGATTTCAAGTATATTCTTGGAGTTTTGATGTGAACTTTTAAAACAAGTTTTGGATTCCTTTCTTAAGAAATTTTAAATCTTTTTTCTCTCGCTTAATTGCATCCATAGATATTCTTTAAATTTGACAAAGTTGTTTTGAAATTGGCATGCACTATTTTAAATGAAGTTTCGAAAAGCTTCCTTATTTAGCAAAATCCTGTCTGTTTGTAACGCACCACTTATTTCCTTTACCAACTTATAAGCAAATTTTTACCTTGGATTTTCTTTTCTGAATAGAGATTAACTTCTTCTTTCATCTTTGCTATAACTTTTATACATGCTTGTTTGAATATAAACCTTGAGAATTTTTTATCAAATATTTGATTTTCTTACAACCTTGCCCCGATTTCACTGTATACCTTTATTTGATTGAGTACCTCAATGTCTTTCAGAATTTTTGGAAAATTGTTTTGGCCTTAACCCAATTGACTTTCCTTTTTCAAACCTCACCTATTTTGTCTTTAACTTAGAAATTGTTTTGACGTGAGGTAACTTGATTTTCTTCCGAGTTTTATGCCTGCTTTTGGTTAAGTTGTGTACATGACTATCTTTCTGAATGTTTTAGTAAATATTTTTGTTCTTAGCTAAACTGGTGTTCATTTTGTTTTAGAACTCTACATAATCTATTTCAACATGAAATTGTATTAACGTAATACCACAATTATACTGTTGTTATTCTTTTACAAAGTGTTTGTTGCGAACATTTTCTTTGAAAACATGAATTAGTTTTTGAAAAGTATTTCACTCTTCATGAGCAATGAATTTGAATTTATTTTTAACCCTACTCTTGGGTCTTGTAAGCTTTGTTTAAGGTTTTAGACATTCTTCTTTTGTAAATCTTATACTTCTTTAACTCAGCTTGATTTTGTTCAAACTACTACACTACCTTTTCTTTTATCGTTCCTATTAGACTTCTTTGATTCAGGTGTTATTCTTGAGGTTGCCAAAGTGATTTTCTTTCTGGCACTCTTCATTTCTTGTATATCCTTGATTGCTTGTGATCCCAACAATCTTTTCAACTTCTTACGGATTTTGTCCTTATCACTTGTCTTTTTCTAAAGTTTAGTATCCTTCTGAGTAAACTCGAGAATAGTTTTAATGTCATGTGCGACCTTTAGGTATAGTAATGCGATGCGTTAGTTCTTTAAAATCATAAAAAATTATAAGTGGACCGCATGTTGCTTAAAAATTTTTATGGTTTAAAATTTTATTTTTATGTGTTTTTATATAACTTAATTTTTTATTTTTTTAGTCATTATATATGAGGCATTTAATAGTAGATTCAAATAATAACTAATGATTTATTGCAATTTAAAAAAGAATATATGATCAAGTATAAATTTATAGTATATAATATAAAATATATTATTAATTATGGTAGCCAAATAATACAAATTTATGTGTCCTGAATCTATTAAATCTTTATGAAAATTTTGTTGTTCTAGTTTATTTAAATATACCATTTGAGTGTAATTTGAATATTCACCATTTATTTAAGAAAAAAAATGTCCGAACACAATTAAAATTCAATAAAACAAATTATGTTATTTGAATCGAAGAATAGTACTTATTTATTTAAAGACTTTAAAATTATAGTATCAAGATTAATTTAGTGTAAAAAAGAAAATATTGAAAATATGGCATAACAAACAAATATGGATGTAATTGTATAAAAAATATCTATAACAACTTCATTGTAAATTATTGTTGTTCTTGATATAAGTTTTAATTTTGGCCATGTAATAAAAGGTTAGGTTCATTTTTTAAAATGAAATTCTTTACATATCATACTCCATAAATTTGTATACCCATGATATGTTGATATTTATCTGCCTCTTTATTATTTAGTTTGATTTATTAAAAAATATGAGTTATGTATGAAATTAATTAAGACAATTATATACTTTTTAGTGTTCAAAATTTGAGTGACAAATACACATTATACTTAAAAATGTTAGTTAATCATGAGATAAAATATTTAATTATTAAAATAGTATGTTTCAATTTTATATTTTACAAGCTAAAATCATTAATTTTAAACTAACAACTAAAATAGTTATATTTATAGCATTAGCCCATAACTTAGAAGTTTATTATGTATGCGTACAGAAGAGAAAATAATTTGCATCTTATACATATCTAATTGCTCACGTGTAAATATTATTTGTTTAAAAAATAAATCTATATGGCTCAAAGTTTTATATGTAAAGATTCATATAATGAATGGGGTTATAATTTTTTAGATGATTTCATCAACTATATTGTTTTCATTAGAGATGAAGTACAGACTTAATATAGTCAAATTATATAACTAACACTTAAAGTAAAAAAAAAAGAAGCTCTTCTATTTGAAATATATTCATTATGAAATTATAGAACTAAAGATTATCATATGTTAGTCATATTCTCTACCATCCTCTAATATTGTCATTGCTAAGAAAATAGAATTAGATAAAAAGGGTAATAGATATTTATATAAAAGATAAAACTGTAACCGTTAAGATACAATTGTATGTAATAGATTAATTTTTTTAATGTACTAATTTAGTAAGTGAAATAGTAATAATAGGTACTTTCAACGTAAAAATTTAAATAGTTGTTGTAACCTTAAGAATGAATTTTAAAACAACACTATCTTTTTAAGAGAATTGAGAATTCTATCTCATTTTTCTCTTGAAACCGCCACATTCTGATATCTCAATTAGAAAGTATCTATTTGATACAAAACTAAATAATTAATCAAAATTATTTATGAGTTGCTCTTTAAAAGAAAAACAAAACAAAAAATGATGCATAATTGTTTTATTGTTTTAACGATTTTTCTATTCACATGGAATCTTTCTTGTGACACTAAAATAAAGATGTTTAGTAATGCATCTCAGTAAATAAGAATATCATACTATATCTCCTAAACCAAATATCATAAAATCTGTTGCATCCTCTCCAAGAACAACAACAGCTAACAAATTTCTAGAAAATACAATATGTGTAATACCTTAATTAATCTAAACTTTACCTCGCGTCATAAAGCACAGGTTAATCAAAGGTTACAACAGTTTTAAGCTCATACATATAATACATAGAAAGAATTTATATAATCTAGAAGTCTAATGAAGAATATAGCTCAAAAACAGGATTTGAATAGTACAAAACATACTATCGAAGCTACTAACATAAAGCGCAAGAAACAAAGGTAATATAACAAAAGATAAGTATATAATATCATAAGAAACTAGCCACGGCTCGCGGAGTTTAAGCTGGCTAGCCATATATAGACCATACATGAAATCAGACAGTAAAAACAGCTTATACAAGTTTTGTTCTCTCAAATACAAGCCTCTAGGCCAAACAAAATACAAAAGTGAGAGATATATACATAATTAATTAAAAGACTCCAAAAAGGTATCGGATCCACTACTCCTGTCACTAATAAAACAACTCACCGTGGTGGTATGAGAACTGGAGGTTCTCAGTATGGTAACAATACCCAGTGATGTAGGATATAAGACCCCAGGACACCAAAGGCAATCCTAAGCTCCATATCCATCACAAGAATTCAAACTTAAAGCTTTCTAGAACAAATAAATATAATTATATATAACCTTAGCATAACTAAACAGGGTACTATATCTTAGGGGATTTCTATTTTAACCAAACACCGCTGTCCCACAGCCTTCACCAACCTATCCTCCATGCGATCCCATCGCCACCGCCTTCCAAGCCTCCTCAATCCCAGTAGAAATCACAATTATATACAATGCAAGTAAATCACAAGTAGAAGCATAATAGGCAATTAATTCAAGTAGCACTTAGACATGTTATACAAATAGGCAAGCAATTTCAAGTCGGAAAAGCATGCGAATAGATAGAAAATGCACATGATGAATGCCTGCCCTATTGATTGTGATATCACATTGTCGGTCAACTGCCAACCCGACACATCTCCATGGAGATGTCACCCTTCGTAATCGTCATATGGGAACCCCGAGATACAGTGCTCGGATCACTATCCAGGATTTTGTGCCTGCACGCTCTATTGATCCGAAGGGATGCGAGTGGGATACTCTTGCCCTGGACCTCACATCTCAATGCAAGTAAGACGAACCACCGTCCTTACACCGCCGCCACTACCTCGACAGGCGGAATCCAACCGCTGTCCTTGCCGGACGCATAGCGTCTCATAATCTCAATGAAAAAGTAGCGCAGTGGTTTTCAAAAACATTTTAAATATAATATAGATCCATCATCTCATTCAGAGTCCTCGACTCTTTTCAACCGCTGATCATTCATAATTCAGTTCCGAACTCAACAGTTCCTCAATTCTCATCTCATTCATCAACCATTCATTACGCACCAATGAACCACTGATGCATTTGCATATTTACTATATTAGCTAGTTAATTTAGTTGGTTTTAGCTTAGTTTCACTCATTTTCTTTAAATAAACAAGTATTTTTATGAGGTTTGTCTTCATGCATGAGAATACCAAGGAACATATTGTAGCCAAATTCATGCAAATGATTTAAGGAATACATAAATGAATGAGTATGAATGAATCTCATGAAATTAATTGCATGGATTGGTAAGACTTTGAAGCTATTTCCCTTGTTAATGATAGGTGATGAAACAAGAAAGCATTGAAGCAAGAATGAAGCAAACTGGGCAAGAAGAAGAGGAGTTGTTGGCGTTGCCAACTTGGAGAAAAGGTGAGTGTTTGAAGGCAACGCCAGGCAACTTGGAAAGCTCATTTGGGCGTTGCCAACTTGGAGAAAGGGTGAGTGTTTGAAGGCAACGCCAAGCAACCTTGGAGTGCACATTTGGGCGTTGCCAACTTGGGCCAGGAAGGAGCTTCGAGGGCGTTGCCAACGTGGGGAGTATAGGCGTTGTTCAAGGCAACGCTAAGCTAGAAGAATTTTCCAGCCAAGAAGCTCGAGCACGTTGCCAACGTGCTACTTCATTGGCGTGTTTCAAGGCAACGCCAGGAAGGAAAGCTTGGCAGGCACCACACCTTGGATCTCCACCCATCGAGCACGTTGCCAACGCCACTCTTCATTGGCGTGTTTCAAGGCAAAGCAGCAAGCCTTAGACCTCCACCCACGTTGCCAACGCCAGGAAACATAGGCGTGTTCAAGGACAACGCCAAGCAACAAGCATGGAGCCTTGAGGAAGGCTCGAGCACGTTGCCAACGCCAGCTTCCAAAGGCGTGTTTGGTGACAACTCCAGCAGCAAGAAGGCTTGGGTAGGAAGGGTGTGAAGCACGTTGCCAATGCCAAATTCTGAAGGCGTGTTCCTTGGCAACGCAGCAAGCAACCTTGGGGAGCTAGTCCAGAGCCTCGAGCACGTTGCCAGCCTAGAGATGAGGGGTGTGTTTGAGGACAACGCAGGCAAACAACGCTGAATAGAAGACTTGGCCCAGGAAAGGGAGATGCACGTTGCTAACTTGAAATTATAAGGGCGTGTGTGGCAACAACGCAGCAAGCCTAGAGCTAAGAGACAGAGAGAGAGCACGTTGCCAACTTGGGATTGCATGGGCGTGTTCATCAACAACGCAGCAACCCTGGCAGCCTGACCTTGCCCTCTTCCATGGAGTATATCTTGAGTTGTAGACCTTCAAATGATGCACTCTCAACGGCCTTGGAAAGTAGACATCCAGAGCTTTCCAACCATATATCATAGTATGGGATTGACATTCGTTTAAAGCTTCAAAAGCGGGCTTCATTTAGAGCTTCAGAATCTGAAGGCGTTGGCAACTTGGAAATACAAAGGCGTGTTTGCCAAAAACGCCTGCGATTTTAGCAGCCTGACCATGTCCCCTTCAATGGAATATATCTTGAGCTACAGAGATCCAAATTGAGTACTTCCAGTTGCGTTGGAAAGCTAACATTTAGAGCTTTCCAACCATATATAATAGTCTATGGTGGAGCACAAAATTGAAGCCAAATCAGAGTCATCTTTAGGCCCCAAAAACAAGAACATGAAGTTGAAATTCAAGAAGGCTAGAAGGCAGCCCATGAGGAAGCAACGAGCACGTTGCCAACGTGCCAACAAGGGGGCGTGTTCAGCAACAACGCCAGCCCCATGTCTCAGCCTTGGGAGGTTTGGCACGTTGCCAACTTGGAAGAGAGGGGCGTGTTCAGCAACAACTTCAACAAACTTGGCAGCCTAACCTTACCCTCTTTGAGGAAGCATATCTTGAGCTAGAAATTTCCAATTGAGATGATTCTAAGTGCATTAGAAAGAAGACACTCTGAGCTTTCCAATGATGTGTAATAGTCCATATTGAAGCAGAGGATGGACACTCAAATTCTGGGCAACATTAAGCATGAAAGTAGAGTCAAGAAGAAGAAAAACAAGTTGTTAGCAACAACTTGGGCTAGCAACGCCCAAGTCTCAAAGCTCACTCCCAGGAAAACACAATGCACATTGCCAACGTGCATTAAGGCTAGCGTTATTGGCAAAAACGCCAAGCCATTGGGCCAGAAGCATCATGAATGAACTCCTCCTTCCATGTCTAGCAACACTTCTTCCATTGAGCCAAGAATTCAACAAAGAGGAAGCCCACATTGCTAGCCCAATTAGAGATCTTTGAAGGAGTTTTAGGACTAATATAAATAGAGAAGGAGTTTGTACTTTGGTAGGACTTTTTGACACTTAGATTTCTAGACTTTTAGCACTTACTAGCACTTTTACTTGGAGAACTCTCTAGCACTTCCGGGAGGATACCCGGAGAGCTATTTTGGTTCTTCTTGGAACTTTTCTTCTTCATTTTTGAGTTTTTAAGCATTTTCTTCTTCCTCTTCATCTTTCTTCACACTTAGTTTAATTTTCATTTATGGCAATTGTTGTTGAAATTGGAGCTATGATTCACTAAACCCCACTTTCATTAGGGGAAAGAGCTCTGCTTGTTTGAATGTATTGATAAATCATCTTCTCCTTCTCAATTCAAGTGGTTAATCCAAGAGAAAATTCTTGTTCTTCAAAGATTCAACCACCATCGAGAGAGGGGTTAATCTATATGAATTATGTGGTGAATTTGAGAAATGAACCACATAGTTCAGTTTAGAGTTCATCCTTTCATAATCTCCTTAATCAATACACTTTGGTTGGTATGTGAGATGTAACCTCCCTAAGTTGAGATTCTGGAAATTGTGTGGCTTGGATTTGAAATTGAGCTTCATCTCTTCTCATGAACAATTAGATCACGAGAGTGGCAATTGGCTATGTTGAGAGAAATTGGATTACCAAGAGATTGGGATTCAATTACCCACTTGCCATGGATCTATACCCATGATTGAGAAGGAATTGATCAACATCAATTCATGAGAATTTGCATCTCTGATCCCTAATGATCATTTCCATCATCAATTCTTATTTCTTTTGCTCTTAGTTATTTGAACACCCATTACCCCATTTCCCTTCTACATTCATGCAATTTATTATTCTTGTCATCTACATTTTGTCTCTTTATTTCTTGCTCTTGCTCTTATGCTCTTTAAATTTCTACAACCTTTAATTCCTTGCAATTTATCTTTGATGTCATTTAAGTTTCTTGCATTTTAAGTTTCAGTTATTTACTTTCATTTTATTTCTATATTCCAGTTCTTTAAATTCCTTGCCATTTAAATTCCTGCAATTATGTTCAAAAGTCACAATGCTCATAAAATCAAAACCATGTTTGCTTGACTAAATCCATCATTAAACTAAAGTTGCTTAATCTACCAATCTCTGTGGGATCGATCTCACTCTTAGTGAGTTTTATTACTTGATACGACCCGGTATACTTGCCCGTTGTACGTGAAATCAAATTTTTACGTATCAACCACCCTCAATACGTCAGAAACCTAGGCCCCCATTTTCTAAATTTTTCCAAATAACATCATCTAAAACCTTTAAATCCTTTCCCATGTATCAAGTACCCAAAAATAGGCCCAAGAGTCTTAAAATGGTATATAGAAGTTTATAACCCCGTCGGGAAGGTGAAATAGTTGAAATAAAAGTTTAAATTTGTGAAACTAGGCATGTGCGTCTGCACAAGGGTGTGTGTGCGCACGCCCAGGAAGATTTTAAAAGTGTGCGTATGCACAGGTATGAAAATTCACATGCCTGTTCACTCGCACAAGCTATGCTAGCGCTGCGAACAGACGCAATTCCTCATTGATATGTGATGAGCGGATAATTTATACGCTTTTTGGCATTGTTTTTAGGTAGTTTTTAGTAAGATCAAGCTACTTTTAGGGATGTTTTCATTAGTTTTTATGTTAAATTCACATTTCTGGACTTTACTATGAGTTTGTGTGTTTTTCTGTGATTTCAGGTAAATTCTGGCTGAAATTGAGGGACTTGAGCAAAACTCTGAAAAAGGCTGACAAAAGGACTGCTGATGCTGTTGGATTCTGACCTCCCTGCACTCAAAATGGATTTTCTGGAGCTACAGAACTCTAAATGGCGCGCTCTCAACGGCTTTGGAAAGTAGACACCCAGGGCTTTCCAGCAATATATAATAGTCCATACTTTATTCGGAGAATGACGACGTAACTTGGCGTTGAACGCCAAGTACATGCTGCTGTCTGGAGTTAAACGCCAGAAAAAAATTTTCACCCTGGAGGTAGCGCAGACTGGCGTTCAACGCCAGTAAGGTGCATCTGGCCGGCGTTCAACGCCAGAACAGAGCACCATTCTGGCGCTGAACGCCAGAAACAAGCAACAACCTGGCGTTAAACGCCAGGAACGTGCACAGAGAGGACAAACTGGCGCTGAACACCAGAAACAAGCATGAAACTGGCGTTCAACGCCAGAAACATGCATTACATGGGCGTTGAACGCCCAGAACATGCACCAATGGGCGTTTGAACGCCAGAATGATGCATGAAGGCATTTTACATGCCTATATGGTGAAGGAATGGTATTTCTTTACACCTCAGGATCTGTGAACCTCACAGGATCCCCACCTACCTCGCCCTCTCTCTCTCCATTCAATGTCATCCCTTCTGTTCTTCATTCACCATTCACTCTTTCCCATAAACCCCACTCACCTTCAAAATTCATATTCTCCTTCCCACCCAATCCCACCCATATAGCCGAATCCATCTCCCCTCACTCTCCTCCATTTTCTTCTTCTTCTTCTTCTTCTCTTCTTTCTTCTCTTGCTCGAGGACGAGCAATATTTTAAGTTTGGTGTGGTAAAAGCATAGCTTTTTGCTTTTCCATTACCATTAATGGCACCTAAAGCCAGAAAAACCTCAAAGGGAAGACAAAAAGCTTCCACCTCTGAGTCATGGGAGATGGAAAGACTAAAAATATAAGCCGTCATAGCTCAGTGGTAGAACATGTGGCTGCAAATCAAGAGATCCCTGAGATACCTCAGGGGATAAGTTGTCCTCCACACAAATATTGGAAGCAACTAAGGGGAGGAACACCAAAATTACTAGAAATCATTCAACAGAAGCAAGGAAGAGACATAGAGGAGCTCAAAGAGCACCATTAGTTCTTCAAGAAGACGCCACCCTCACTCAGGTGGATTCATTCCTTGTTCTTATTTCTTTCTGTTTTTCGGTTTTTTATTATTGTGTTTATCTATGTTTTGTGTCTTTATTTCATGATCACTAGTATGTAACCATGCCTTAAAGCTATGAATAAAATCCATTACTCCTTCACCTTTCTTAAAAGAAAAATGTTTTAATTCAAAAGAACAAGAAGTACATAAATTTCGAATTCATTATTGAATTTAATTTAATTATATTGATGTGGTGACAATACTTTTTGTTTTCTGAATGAATGATTGAACAGTGCATATGTCTTTGGATATTGTTGTTTATGAGTGTTAAAATTGTTGGTTCTTGAAAGAATGATGAACAAAGAGAAATGTTATTGATGATCCGAAAAAAATTCATGAAATTGATTCTTGAAGCAAGAAAAAGCAGTGAAAAAAAAAAGATGGCTAAAAAGAGTATATAGAAAAAGAAGGAGCAATAGAAAAAGCCAATAGCCCTTAAAACCAAAAGGCAAGGGTAAAAAGGATCCAAGGCTTTGAGCATCAATGGATAGGAGGGCCCAAGGAAATAAAATCCAGGCCTAAGCGGCTAAATCAAGCTGTCCCTAACCATGTGCTTGTGTCATGAAGGTCCAAGCAAAAAGCTTGAGACTAAGTGGTTAAAGTCGTGATCCAAGGCAAAAGAGTGTGCTTAAGAGCTCTGGACACCACTAACTGGGGACTTTAGCAAAGCTAAGTCACAATCTGAAAGGGTTCACCCAGTCATGTGTCTGTGGCATTTATGTATCCGGTGGTAATACTGGAAAACAAAGTGCTTAGGGCCACGGCCAAGACTCATAAGTAGCTGTGTTCAAAAATCAATATGCTTAACTAGGAAAGTCAATAACACTATCCGAAATTCTAAGTTCCTAGAGAAGCCAATCATTCTGAACTTCAAAGGAAAAAATGAGATGCCAAAACTATTCAGAAGCAAAAAGCTACAAGTCCCGCTCATTTAATTTTAATTAATATTCATTGATATTTCTGAATTTATAGTATATTCTCTTCTTTTTATCCTATTTGATTTTCAGTTGCTTGGGGACAAGCAACAATTTAAGTTTGGTGTTGTGATGAGCGGATAATTTATATGCTTTTTGGCATTGTTTTTAGGTAGTTTTTAGTAAGATCAAGCTAATTTTAGGGATGTTTTCATTAGTTTTTATGTTAAATTCACATTTCTGGACTTTACTATGAGTTTGTGTGTTTTTCTGTGATTTCAGGTAAATTCTGGCTGAAATTGAGGGACTTGAGCAAAACTCTGAAAAAGGCTGACAAAAGGACTGCTGATGCTGTTGGATTCTGACCTCCCTGCACTCAAAATGGATTTTCTGGAGCTACAGAACTCTAAATGGCGCGCTCTCAACGGCGTTGGAAAGTAGACACTCAGGGCTTTCCAGAAATATATAATAGTCCATACTTTATTCGGAGAATGACGACGTAACTTGGCGTTGAACGCCAAGTTCATGCTGCTGTCTGGAGTTAAACGCCAGAAAAACGTCATGATCCGGAGTTGAACGCCCAAAACACGTCATAACTCGGAGTTCAACTCCAAGAGAAGCCTCAGCTCGTGGATTGATCAAGCTCAGCCCAAACATACACCAAGTGGGCCCCGGAAGTGGATTTATGCATCAATTACTTACTCATGTAAACCCTAGGAGCTAGTTTATTATAAATAGAACATTTAACTAATGTATTAGACATCTTTGGTCTCAGTTTTGTTTTATTCTTCATCCTAAGAGGCTATTGATCACGTTTTAGGGGGCTGGCCTCTCGGCCATGCCTGGACCCTTCACTTATGTATTTTCAACGGTGGAGTTTCTGCACACCATAGATTAAGGGTGTAGAGCTCTGCTGTACCTCAAGTATTAATGAAGTTCTATTTTCTTTTATTCAAATCTCTCTTATTCTTATTCCAAGATATTCATTCGCACCCAAGAACATGATGAATGTGATGATTAGATAACCCTCATTATCATTCTCAATTATGAACGCGCGTGATTGACAACCACTTCCGTTCTACATGCAACAGAGCTTGAATGTGTATCTCTTAGATTCCCCAACAGAATCTTCGTGGTATAAGCTAGATAGATGGCGGCATTTATGAGGATCCGGAAAGTCTCACCTTGTCTGTGGTATTCCGAGTAGGATCCTGGGAATCCGGAAAGTCTAACCTTGTCTGTGGTATTCCGAGTAGGATTCCGGTAATGAATGACTGTGACATGCTTCAGACTTGCAAGTGCTGGGCGTTAGTGACAAACGCAAAAGAATCAAGGGATTCTATTCCAGTATGAGTAAGAACCAACCAGTGATTAGCCGTGCTGTGATAGAGTGCGTGAGCGTAGTTTTCACTGCGAGGATGGGATGTAGCCATCAACCATGGGTGATGCCTCCAGACGATTAGCCATGCGAGTGACAGCCGCAGAGGACCATTTTCCCGAGAGGATTGAAAGTAACCACCGTTGATGGTGAACCCCTATACACAGCTTGCCATGGAAAGGAGTAAGAAGGATTGAGTTGAAGCAGTAGGAGAGCAGGCGTCCTTGGGCCATACAGCATCTTCATATACTTAACTGAAATTCCTACCAATGAATCTGCATAAGTATTCTATCCCTTTTTATTATTTCTATTTTATTATTTCTATTTTCGAACCCATAAACAATTTTAATCTGCCTAACTGAGATTTGCAAGGTGACCATAGCTTGCTTCATACCAACAATCTCTGTGGATTCGACCCTTACTCACGTAAGGTTTATTACTTGGACGACCCAGTACACTTGCTGGTTAGTTGAACGGAGTTGTGAATTCAGCTGGTGCCCCTTAGAAGCCTTCATCTCAAAATAATTAGAACATGGATCACAATTTCGTCCACCAAGTTTTTGGCGCCGTTGCCGGGGATTGTTCGAGTATGGACAACTGACGGTTCATCTTGTTGCTCAGATTAGGTAATTTTCTTTTCAAAAATCTTTTTCAAAATTTTTCTTTTCTTTTTCGTTTTTCCAACTTTATTTTCGGAAAAAAAATATTTAATTAATAAAAATACAAAAAATAAAAAAAAATCATAAAAACTAAAAATATTTCATGTTTCTTGTTGGAGTATTGAGTCAATTTTTAAGTTTGGTGTCAATTGCATGCTTTAAAAAGTTTTCTTGCATTTTTCGAAAATCCCATGCATTCATATTGTTCTTCATGATCTTCAAGTTGTTCTTGATAAAGTCTTCTTGTTTGATCTTGATGTTTTCTTGTTTTGTGTCTTTTCTTGTTTTTCATGTGCATTTTTGCATTCATATTTTCCATGCGTTAAAGATTTCTAAGTTTGGTGTCTTGCATGTTTTCTTTGCATCAAAAAAATTTTTCAAAATTATGTTCTTGATGTTCATCATGATCTTCAAAGTGTTCTTGGTGTTCATCTTGACATTCATGGCATTCTTGCATGCATTCATTGTTTTGATCTAAAAATTTCATGCATTGAGTATTTTTGTTGTTTTTCTCTCTCATCTTTAAAAATTCAAAAAATCAAAAAAATATCTTTTCCTTATTTCTCTCCAAATTTTCGAAATTTTGGGTTGACTTGGTCAAAAATTTTTAAAATTAGTTGTTTCTTACAAGTCAAGTCAAAATTTCAATTTTAAAAATCTTATCTTTTTAAAATCTTTTTCAAAAATCATATCTTTTTCATTTTTTCTACTTTTTTTTTCGAAAATTTCAAAAATCTTTTTCAAATTATTTTAAAAATCTTTTCCTTATCTTTACATCATATTTTCGAAAATTAGCTAACAATTAATGTGATTGGTTCAAAAATTTGAAGTTTGTTACTTTCTTGTTAAGAAAGGTTCAATCTTTGAGTTCTAGAATCTTATCTTGTAGTTTCTTGTTAGTGAAGTAAATAATTTGAAAATTTTTGAATTAAATCTTTTTATCTTTTATTTAATCTTTTTCAATAAAATTTTATCTTTTTCAAAATTTGATTTCAAAATATCTTATCTAACTTACTATCTTCTTATCTTTTTCAAATTTGATTTCAAATCTTTTTCAATCAACTAACTAACTTCTTGTTTGTTTCTTATTTTTTTTCAAAACCACCTAACTACTTTTCCCTCTCTAATTTTCGAAAATATCTCATCCCTTTTTCAAAAATTCTTTTTAATTAACTAATTGTTTCATGTTTTAATTTTAATTACATTTTATCTCTAATTTTCGAAAATTACTAACCTCTTTTTCAAAAATTAATTTCGAAAATCTCCCTTCTCTTTTCTTCTTCTATTTAATTATTCAATTATTAACACTTCTCTTCACCTCTCTTCATCCAAAATCCGAATCCCCCTCCTCATTCTTCTACCCCCTTCTTTTTCTACTAACATAAAGGAATCTCTATACTGTGACATAGAAGATTCCTCTTTCTTTTCTTGTTTTCTTCTCTTTCATATGAGCAGGAACAAGGATAAAGGCACTCTTGTTGAAATTGATCCAGAACCTGAAAGGACTCTGAAGAGAAAATTAAGAGAAGCTAAATTAAATTATTCTAAAGGTAACCTTTCAGAAACATTAGAACAAGAGAAGGAGATGGCCGAAAATAATAATAATGCAAGGAGAATGCTTGGTGACTTCACAAAGCCAACGTCCAAGTTTGATGGAAGAAGCATCTCCATTCCTGCCATTGGAGCCAATAACTTTGAGCTTAAGCCTCAACTAGTTGCTTTAATGCAACAAAAACTGCAAGTTTTATGGACTTCCATCTGAAGATCCTTATCAGTTTTTAACTGAGTTCTTGCAGATCTGTGAGACTGTAAAGACGAATGGAGTTGATCCTGAAGTCTACAGACTCATGCTTTTCCCTTTTGCTGTAAGAGACAGAGCTAGAGTATGGTTGGATTCACAACCCAAGGATAGCCTGGACTCATGGGATAAGCTTGTCACTGTATTCTTGGATAAATTCTTTCCTCCTCAAAAGCTGAGCAAGCTGAGAGTGGATGTTCAAACCTTCAAACAAAAAGATGGTGAATCCCTCTATGAAGCTTGGGAAAGATATAAGCAGCTAACCAAAAGATGTCCATCTGACATGTTTTCAGAATGGACCATATTAGATATATTCTATTATGGTCTCTCTGAATTTTCGAAAATGTCATTGAACCATTCTGCAGGTGGATCTATTCACCTGAAGAAAACGCCTGAAGAGGCTCAAGAACTCATTGACATGGTTGCAAACAACCAGTTCATGTATACTTCTGAGAGGAATTCCGTGAATAATGGGGTACCTCAGAAGAAAGGAGTTCTTGAAATTGATGCTCTGAATGCCATATTGGCTCAGAACAAAGTGTTGACTCAACAGGTCAACATGATCTCTCAAAATCTGAATGGATTGCAACATGCATCCAACAGTACTAGAGAGGCAGCTTCTGAAGAAGCTTATGATCCTGAGAACCCTGCCATGGCAGAGGTTAATTACATGGGTGAACCTTATGGAAACACCTATAACTCATCATGGAGAAATCATCCAAATTTCTCATGGAAGGATCAACAAAAACCTCAACAAGGTTTTAGTAATGGTGGACGCAACAGGCTGAATAATAGCAAGCCATATCCATCATCTTCTCAGCAACAGACAGAGAACTCTGAACAAAACAATTCTAATTTAGCCAATATAGTCTCTGATCTGTCAAAGGCCACTTTCAGTTTCATGAATGAAACAAGATCCTCCATTAGAAATCTGGAGGCACAAGTGGGCCAGCTGAGTAAGAAAGTCATTGAAACCCCTCCCAGTATTCTCCCAAGCAATACAGAAGAGAATCCAAAAGGAGAGTGCAAGGCCATTGACATAGTCAATATGGCCGAATGCACAAGGGAGGAGGAGAACGAAAATCCTAGTGAGGAAGACCTCCTGGGACGTCCCTCAAGCAAGAAGGAGTTTCCTATTGAGGATCCAAAGGAATTTGAGGCTCATACAGAGACCATAGAGATTCCATTAAATCTCCTTCTGCCATTCATGAGCTCTGAGGAATATTCATCCTCTGAAGAGGATGAAGATGTAACTGGAGAGCAAGTTGCTCAATATTTAGGAGCTATCATGAAGCTGAATGCCAAATTGTTTGGTAATGAGACTTGGGAAAGTGAACCTCCCTTGCTCATTAGTGAACTAGATACTTGGATTCAGAAAACTCTACCTCAAAAGAGACAAGATCCTGGCAAGTTTCTAATACCTTGTACCATAGGCACCATGAGCTTTGAAAAAGCTCTATGTGATCTGGGGTCAGGGATAAATCTTATGCCACTCTCTGTAATGGAGAAGCTGGGGATCATTGAGGTACAACCTGCCTTGTTCTCATTACAACTGGCAGACAAGTCATTAAGACAAGCTTATGGATTAGTAGAGGACGTGCTAGTAAAGGTTGAAGGCCTTTACATCCCTGCTGATTTCATAATCTTAGACACTAGGAAGGAAGAGGATGATTGCATCATCCTTGGAAGACCTTTCCTAGCCACAGCAGGAGCTGTGATAGATGTCAACAGAGGTGAGTTAGTCCTTCAATTGAACGGGGACTACCTGGTGTTTAAGGCACACGGCCATCCCTCTGTGACAAAAGAGAGTAAGCATGAAGAGCTTCTCTCAGTTCAGAGTCAAGAAGAGCCTCCACAGTCAAACTTTAAGTTTGGTGTTGTGAGGCCACAACCAAACTCTAAGTTTGGTGTTAAGATCCCATATCCAAACTCTAAGTTTGGTGTGGACAACTACACAATATTGACCTGATCACCTTGTGGCTCCATGAGAGCCACTGTCAAGCTATTGACATTAAAGAAGCGCTTGTTGGGAGGCAACCCAATTTTATTTATCTAATTTTATTTTATTTTGTTTCCTTGTTATTTTTGTGTTTAATTAGGTACATGATCATGAGGAGTCACGAAAAAAATAAAAAAAAAAATTAAAAACAGAGTCAAAAACAGAAGAAAAAAAATTTTCACCCTGGAGGTAGCGCAGACTGGCGTTCAACGCCAGTAAGGTGCATCTGGCCGGCGTTCAACGCCAGAACAGAGCACCATTTTGGCGCTGAACGCCAGAAACAAGCAACAACCTGGCGTTAAACGCCAGGAACGTGCACAGAGAGGACAAACTGGCGCTGAACGCCAGAAACAAGCATGAAACTGGCGTTCAACGCCAGAAACATGCATTACATGGGCGTTGAACGCCCAGAACATGCACCAATGGGCGTTTGAACGCCAGAATGATGCATGAAGGCAATTTACATGCCTATATGGTGAAGGAATGGTATTTCTTTACACCTCAGGATCTGTGAACCTCACAGGATCCCCACCTACCTCGCCCTCTCTCTCTCCATTCATGGTCATCCCTTCTGTTCTTCATTCACCACTCACTCTTTCCCATAAACCCCACTCACCTTCAAAATTCATATTCTCCTTCCCACCCAATCCCACCCATATAGCCGAATCCATCTCCCCTCACTCTCCTCCATTTTCTTCTTCTTCTTCTTCTTCTCTTCTTTCTTCTCTTGCTCGAGGACGAGCAATATTTTAAGTTTGGTGTGGTAAAAGCATAGCTTTTTGCTTTTCCATTACCATTAATGGCACCTAAAGCCAGAAAAACCTCAAAGGGAAGACAAAAAGCTTCCACCTCTGAGTCATGGGAGATGGAAAGACTAAAAATATAAGCCGTCATAGCTCAGTGGTAGAACATGTGGCTGCAAATCAAGAGATTCCTGAGATACCTCAGGGGATAAGTTGTCCTCCACACAAATATTGGAAGCAACTAAGGGGAGGAACACCAAAATTACTAGAAATCATTCAACAGAAGCAAGGAAGAGACATAGAGGAGCTCAAAGAGCACCATTAGTTCTTCAAGAAGACGCCACCCTCACTCAGGTGGATTCATTCCTTGTTCTTATTTCTTTCTGTTTTTCGGTTTTTTATTATTGTGTTTATCTATGTTTTGTGTCTTTATTTCATGATCACTAGTATGTAACCATGCCTTAAAGCTATGAATAAAATCCATTACTCCTTCACCTTTCTTAAAAGAAAAATGTTTTAATTCAAAAGAACAAGAAGTACATAAATTTCGAATTCATTATTGAATTTAATTTAATTATATTGATGTGGTGACAATACTTTTTGTTTTCTGAATGAATGATTGAACAGTGCATATGTCTTTGGATATTGTTGTTTATGAGTGTTAAAATTGTTGGTTCTTGAAAGAATGATGAACAAAGAGAAATGTTATTGATGATTCGAAAAAAATTCATGAAATTGATTCTTGAAGCAAGAAAAAGCAGTGAAAAAAAAAAGATGGCTAAAAAGAGTATATAGAAAAAGAAGGAGCAATAAAAAAAGCCAATAGCCCTTAAAACCAAAAGGCAAGGGTAAAAAGGATCCAAGGCTTTGAGCATCAATGGATAGGAGGGCCCAAGGAAATAAAATCCAGGCCTAAGCGGCTAAATCAAGCTGTCCCTAACCATGTGCTTGTGTCATGAAGGTCCAAGCAAAAAGCTTGAGACTAAGTGGTTAAAGTCGTGATCCAAGGCAAAAGAGTGTGCTTAAGAGCTCTGGACACCACTAACTGGGGACTTTAGCAAAGCTAAGTCACAATCTGAAAGGGTTCACCCAGTCATGTGTCTGTGGCATTTATGTATCCGGTGGTAATACTGGAAAACAAAGTGCTTAGGGCCACGGCCAAGACTCATAAGTAGCTGTGTTCAAAAATCAATATGCTTAACTAGGAAAGTCAATAACACTATCCGAAATTCTAAGTTCCTAGAGAAGCCAATCATTCTGAACTTCAAAGGAAAAAGTGAGATGCCAAAACTATTCAGAAGCAAAAAGCTACAAGTCCCACTCATTTAATTATAATTAATATTCATTGATATTTCTGAATTTATAGTATATTCTCTTCTTTTTATCCTATTTGATTTTCAGTTGCTTGGGGACAAGCAACAATTTAAGTTTGGTGTTGTGATGAGCGGATAATTTATATGCTTTTTGGCATTGTTTTTAGGTAGTTTTTAGTAAGATCAAGCTACTTTTAGGGATGTTTTCATTAGTTTTTATGTTAAATTCACATTTCTGGACTTTACTATGAGTTTGTGTGTTTTTCTGTGATTTCAGGTAAATTCTGGCTGAAATTGAGGGACTTGAGCAAAACTCTGAAAAAGGCTGACAAAAGGACTGCTGATGCTGTTGGATTCTGACCTCCCTGCACTCAAAATGGATTTTCTGGAGCTACAGAACTCTAAATGGCGCGCTCTCAACGGCGTTGGAAAGTAGACACTCAGGGCTTTCCAGCAATATATAATAGTCCATACTTTATTCGGAGAATGACGACGTAACTTGGCGTTGAACGCCAAGTTCATGCTGCTGTCTAGAGTTAAACGTAATTGTCTGTGGTATTCCGAGTAGGATCCTGGGAATCCGGAAAGTCTAACCTTGTCTGTGGTATTCCGAGTAGGATTCCGGTAATGAATGACTGTGACGTGCTTCAGACTTGCAAGTGCTGGGCGTTAGTGACAAACGCAAAAGAATCAAGGGATTCTATTCCAGTATGAGTAAGAACCAACCAGTGATTAGCCGTGCTGTGATAGAGTGCGTGAGCATAGTTTTCACTGCGAGGATGGGATGTAGCCATCAACCATGGGTGATGCCTCCAGACGATTAGCCATGCGAGTGACAGCCGCAGAGGACCATTTTCCCGAAAGGATTGAAAGTAACCACCGTTGATGGTGAGCCCCTATACACAGCTTGCCATGGAAAGGAGTAAGAAGGATTGAGTTGAAGCAGTAGGAGAGCAGGCGTCCTTGGGCCATACAGCATCTTCATATACTTAACTGAAATTCCTACCAATGAATCTGCATAAGTATTCTATCCCTGTTTATTATTTCTATTTTATTATTTCTATTTTCGAACCCATAAACAATTTTAATCTGCCTAACTGAGATTTGCAAGGTGACCATAGCTTGCTTCATACCAACAATCTCTGTGGATTCGACCCTTACTCACGTAAGGTTTATTACTTGGACGACCCAGTACACTTGCTGGTTAGTTGAACGGAGTTGTGAATTCAGCTGGTGCCCCTTAGAAGCCTTCATCTCAAAATAATTAGAACATGGATCACAATTTCGTCCACCAATATGCACGCGCACAAGCTGTGTTAGCACTGCGAATAGCACACCCTTCCCTGCCTATGTGTGCGCACAGGTCTGTGCGTGCACATAGGTTTAAAATTATGCAGGGTTGTGCGTACGCACAAGGCTGTGCGTGCGCACATATCAAAAATCATAAAATTCTGCAACTTTACAAAATTTTAGATTTTAAACACCAACTTTGAATGACCATAACTTCCTCTACAAAATTCCAAATTTTGCAAACTCTATAACGATTTGAAGGATTTTTTAATGAACTTTAATTCTAAATAAATTTCAACCAATTTTGAAAACTGAGGGAAAAGTTATGATCAGACAAGGTTCATCAAAAACCATCTTTTACCCAAAATCACATTTTTTTTCCAATTCCTTTATACAACACAACCAAAACCAACCCAAACCATTCCAAACTCCAATTCTCATCAAAATCAACGCTCTATGTCATATTATACCAATCTTACCACATTTTTCTTCACCTTTCCTCATCCGTAACCTCAACATCAATATATCACACATATCAATCCTCATAAAAAAATTTTCCAACTATATTACCAATTCATCAAGATCAATATCATATATATCAATACAATTCACTTCTCAACTTCACAAGTCATTAATCATCATCATATCCTTATTGATGAGTTGAATTCACTACCCCTTAAAAATTTAGTGAATCAGTTCTTTTGGCAAGTGCACCAAAATTATCGCAAGTAATAACCCACAGTAGAGTGGGATCGTATCCACAGAGATTGGCAAATCCAAGCAGTTTTAATTGATTGATGAATTAGTCAAGCGGATCAATAAGATTGTGAATTTCAGAATTGTAAATGGCATAAATGTAAATGACTAGAATATAAAGAAAAGCAATAAAGTGCAGAATTAGAAATTGCAGAATGTAAAGTGCTGAATCATAAATGACTTGAATGTAAATGGGAATGGGGAATTACTGAATGTAAAATTAAGCTATAAAGAAATGGGTAGATAAGAATGGGGGAATTCATTGAGATTGGGAGATGTTGTCTCTTTGGATCAAATCTAGCTTATATCTTCTTCAATCATGCAACTCATTGACCTCTTGGCAATCTTGATTGATTGAGCCCCAATCCCTTGGTGACTCAATCTCTCAGATCTTGATCAATAGCCAATTTCTTGGTCTAATTGCTCATGAAGAGAGATATGCGTGGTCCCGATTATACCACACACCCTTGTAGGTCCAGGTAGAGGGAGAATTATATGTCACGTCTCTCATCACCAAAACCCAGAATCTACTCAAGTGTGAGAAGGGATTTCAAGCATGATTTCATGTTTCCTTTCCCAAGGTTCCCATGAAATCCAATTGCATTCAATCTCTTTCCCATGATAATTGAACACTCAGCATTAAGAACGAAATTCCTTCTAACAAATCAAGAGAAGATGAAGAGAAGAAGAATTTCACTATTATCAATCCATTAAGTACAACAGAGCTCCCTATCTCAATGAGAGGGAAGTTAGCTACTCATAGCTTGAAAAGTACTCAAAAGTGGATTTAGAACTAACTGTTTAACCCCTCTTCAATACTCTTTGGGGGTATTTATACTACTCCTAGTGAAAATAAAGAAATTACAAAAGTGAAAAAGGGAAAATTATATTTTGGAGGGAAGGAAAACACTCAATAAACGTGACTCCTTAGCTGGCGTGTGGCTGGCGCTTCATCGGCGTGTCACGTGTCCTTCAAAATGGCTTGGCGTGCCACGCTCAATCCTTTAAGTGGCACGCTCGTCCCTTGTCAACCTTGGCGTGCCACGCCTTCGAGCTCAAGTGGCACGCCCTTGATTTTTCTACTTCGTTTGCCTCTGGAAACTTGAACTAGCGTGGCACGCCCAGGGTCTGGTATGCCACGCCCTTGTTATGTGCTTGGCTAAGCTTCTCTAGAAAGTTACACTAGCGTGGCACGCCCAGGGCCCGGCGTGCCATGCCCCTTTGTGAGGGAGTGGTTCCTCTGTTTGGCGTGCCACGCCACGAACTCAAGTGGCACGTCCCAATGATGCTTTGGCCTCTGAATGACACTGGCGTGCCACGCCTAGTTGCTCAAGTGGCACACCTAAGTGAATAATAGTGATTGGCGTGCCACGCCTTCGATACTAAGTGGCACGCCCCCTGTAATTGGCCTCTTCCACCATCTCTGGAAACTTATACCAGCATGCGACGCCTAAAGGTTGGCGTGCCACGCCCATGATCTTGTCTCGCTCCAGTAAGTGGGGTGCCACGCCTTGGCCTTCAAGTAGCACGCCAAAGTGACTTTTTGGAACTGGCGTGCCACGCCTTCGACACCAAGTGGCACTCCCAAGTGAGGTTGAGAGGTTGGCGTGCCACGCCTTCGACTTCAAGTGGCACGCCCAGTCTTCAATTGCCTTCAGCCCCTTCTCTGGATCATTGTACCAGCGTGCCACGCCATGCTACTCAAGTGGCACGCCCATGTATTTGTGCACTCTTCAAGCTTGGTGTGCCACACCTTGGTCTTCAAGTGGCACGCCAAAGTGACTTTTTGGAGTTGGCGTGCCACACCTTCAACACCAAGTGGCACGCCATAGAGGAGGTTCTTCTTGAGGTAGTGAGTTGGCGTGCCACGCCTTCGACTTCAAGTGGAACGCCCATAGTAGTTGATGGGTCAGGCGTGCCACGCCCAACCTGGAGTGCCACACCCCTTTTGTTTCCTCCATTTTGCTCTCTGAAATTTTGTACTAGCGTGCCACGCCTAGTCCTTAGCGTGCCGCACCCACATGCATGCTTGGATCTCCCTTCTGGAATTTAGTACTGGCGTGCCACGCTTAGCTCCTGGTGTGCCACGCCAGTGCATTTTTGTGGCGTTTGCCCCCAAGTGACACGCCAGTCTCACATGCCCAGCTTCTTGTTTGTCTTCTTCCCATTTTTTGATACCTTTTTCACCTGTAATTCAGCATAACTCATCTCAAAGTAGTGTACCATAATATTCATCAAATAATGTATGAATTGTACTGATCAAATGAGATTTGTGCTCTTTTATGGTCTTCTTTATGCAAGAAAGAAGGGTATATGATGCAACGGCACCATAAAACTTGATGACTCCAGATTTCACTACCCACATATAGTGAATCCGTTCTTTGGCAAGTGCACCAAATTGTTGTCAAGTAATAACCCACAATAGAGTGGGATCGTATCCACAGAGATTAATTGGATTAAGCAAGCAATAGTTGATTAATTATCCTAGTTAGATGATCATAATTGGAGTGATAAGCAAAAGAAAAGTAAATGACATGAAAATAAAGGAAAGCAATAAAGTGCAAGAAAGTAAATGGCAAGGAAAGTAAAGTACAAGAAAGTAAAGTGCTGGAAATGTAAAGTGCAGAAAATGTAAATAAACACAAAGTAAATAAAAGAAAGATAAAATAACAATTGGGATCAAGAGATATTGTATTCTCCGGATTAATTGATTTCATCTCATCTTCAATCATGCAACTCATTGGCCTCTTGGTAATCATGATTGATTGAGCCCCAATTCCTTGGTTACTCAATCTCTCAATTCTTGATCAATAGCCAATTCTTTGGTCTAATTGCTCATGAGAAGAGATGAAGCTTGTTCTCTGATTATACCACATATCATCATAGGTCCAGGTAGAGGGAGGATTATATGTCACGTATCCAAACACCAAAACCCAGATTCTACTCAAGTGTGAGAAAGAATTTCAAGCATGGTTTTATGTTTCCTCTTCCAAGGTTCCCATAAAATCCAAATACATTCAATCTCTTTTCCAAGATAATTGAATGCTAGAATGAAGAACGAAATCCCTTCTAGTAAATCAAAGAGAGATGAAGAGAAGAAGAAGAATAAAAATAATCAATCAATTGAAAAACAATAGAGCTTTCTTTCCCAATGGAAAGAGTTAGTAATTCATAACTAAATTATTTACAAAAGTAAGAAAGAAAAGAAAGGAAGCTGATGGTGAACAGAGAAGGTCCTAAGACTTCCCCCAATCCAGCATGAGTAATTCTATGAAACTAAGGCCCTTATATATGCTCTCCTAAATTACAAACTTAAATGAAATTAAAAGCAAATTACAATGAAATGAAAATAAACTATTCTAGACTCTTCTTGTGGCCTTGATTGATTGATAAGTGTGGCTTGAATGAGAGTTGGAGTGGACTTGATTGAAGGTTAAGGGCTGCAGGGAGAAGTTGGCGTGTGGTTCCAAGTGTCACTCCCACTTGATTTTGCCCTTTGGTGTATGACCCACTTTGCAATGTAGAAAGTATGGAGTTGGTTGGCCCTCAAAATGAATGTCCACTATAAAGTATTATATATTGTTGGAAAGCTTTGGATGTTATCTTTCCAACCCTTTTGAAATCAACTCATTTGGACCTTTGTAGCTCAAGTTATGCCCATTTGAAGGTGGATATGTCAGTCTGTCTGGTAGCCCAGTGTGCCACGCCCACTTCTGGCGTGCCACTCCCCATATGTTGTGAACCTGGCGTGCCACACCTCAATGATGCACCAAAATCTCCTCTCTGGCCATTAGAACTGACGTGGCACGCCTAGAATTCCAAGTGGCACGCCATAGTGAGATTCTTGAGTTGGTGTGCCACGCCTTTGATACCAAGTGGCACGCCCAGGTTTTGCAACGCTGAAATAATAGCCTTTTCACCTCCGGTTTTAACGTCCACCCTGAAGTATTATATATCATTGAAAAGCTCTTGATGTCAGCTTTCCAACGCTACCAAGATCACATCATATAGATCTCTACAACGCATGTTATGTTCCTTTGAAGATGAAGAGGTCCGGCTGGTAACTCTGCAGTGACGTATTTTTCTCTTTGTATTTTTGGGGTCAATATCTTCCTCAATTCTAGTTTTCATTATAAAATGTTATATATGGTTGGAAATATTTGAATGTCTACTTTCAAATGTCACTGAAATCACTTCATTTGGAGTTGTGTAGCTCAAGATATCTTCATTTGAATGAGAGGAGGTCAGGCTGGCATATGCCCCGGCGTGCCACGCCCAATGCTTGGCGTGCCACGCCCATAGTGGGGCTCAAAATCACTCCTCTGTAAGTTAAGCCTGGCGTGCCACGCCCATATCACCAAGTGGCACGCCCTCTTTGAGGCTTGGCTTCACAAACTTGGCGTGCCACGCCCATTGCACAAAGTGGCACGCCCATGTAAAATTCTTCAACCTTCTTTGCTGGAATGTTGGCCTGGCCTGCCACGCCCAAAGCTTCAAGTGGCACACCCAACTTTATTTGCTTGTTTTGTGCTCTTTTTGCTTCTTTTTCCACCTGAAATTTAACACAAACCATTTCAAAGCAATGTACTACAATATATATTATTTGTTCCATGAAATTACATTGATTCAATGATATTGTGTTCTTTTTATGGCCCTTTTAGATAAGAAAAAGGGTACATGATGTGTAGTCATCACAACACCAAACTTAAACTTTGCTTGTCCTCAAGCAAATAAAGAATCATGCAATAAAGTTTGACAAACCATTTTTGGAAGAGTAGGTAAAAAAAAAACATGCTTTCTTGGAGAGAGATACTATTCCACCAATCGAGTCATAGGTATCTAACATATTGATATCTAACCATTTTCCGCAAAGTGGTGACGAAGGGTATAACTTGTACAAATCTTTCCTTTTTCCAATTCGATTCGATCCATTCATTCATAGAGCTATTTACTCGATCGCAGACATTTCGGGAACACCTCTAACAGAGGAAAAATAGTCAATTTTAAAAGAACTTATTGTAAACCTCTTTCAGATATGAATCTACCTGATTCAGAAGGGATGAACTTGCATCAGTATCTCAATTTGAATTCAAACGTGGGTTTGATTCACACTTCATGTTCTGAGAAATATTTACCATCTGAAAAGAGGAAAAAATGGAGTTATTGTCTAAAAAAATGCCTTGAATTTTTATGTTCATGGTTGGCTAGTTTCTTATTCATGCTACAATCACAAAAGACATTCAAATGATTGATGCTTCTATCTAGCTCATTTTATGAAATCTTTTTCTTTATGTTCCTTCCTTGAAGTAAGCTTTTAATTATTTTCTTAGCTTCTTGGGTGCTTTGCACCATTTGTTGAAAGCTACGACTCTAAATGCTTTGTTTTCAAGTATTACCACTTGATACATAAGCACCACAAGCATTTAATTAGAGGACTCTTTAAGCTCATTTGTTTCTTTTCTTTACTCTCTAATCACTGATGCTCAGAGCCTTGAGCTTTGAGGGAGTGCTTTTGCACTTGAGCCTAGCCTTGACTCTAAGTGTTTTGTTTTCAAACTTTTTGCTTGATACATAAACACCACAAGTAGTTAACAAATGAATTGTCATTGGTACTCAGATCCTTCAACTTTCTCATTCTTTCCCTTTTCTTTTATTGCCTTACTTGCATTTGCTTCTTCAAGGTTTTCATGATTTCAAAAAATTTCATAAAATGTCCTAGATGAAAACTTCAATTAAACAAATTCAAATGCAATTGAGCAACAATAGTCATGCTAACTTCCCAATACTTATATGCTCATACTAGCTTCTTCTTTAATTACCTTGTTTGTTAAAGATCATGAAACTAAATTGCTTTGAACTCACAAAATTTCAAGATGGTAGTCATAATGTCACACCAACATGTTACAATTCAAAAATCAAGCTATGCCTATTTAAAGGAGCAATCACACATGCATACAAGGAAATAGAAGACAATCATGCAATTTAAAATACTGGAAACAAATAAGAGGAAAAGGAAATTTACCACCTTGTAGTTCATCTTCATTATTGTTGTCGTTTTCCTCCTATTCCTCCCCTTCCCACACCAAACTTAGAATGATTGTTTGTCCTCAAGAAACAATTAAAACAGTGGTGATAGGGTTTATGATGGTTCATGAGTGTCTTTAACAATGAAATATGAGTGATGCATATGCTCAAACAAGCAGAGTTAAGGATACAATAAGGGCACAAGAAGTAAAACAGAGACAATATGATTGCATTAATAAGTGGCGTGCATGGCACATAGCATGAAAAATAAGTGGCAACACCAAACTTAGTGTGACACCTTCATTTTAGAATAATGCAAGTGCCCAGTGAAGCTTAGGAAATCAAATTGTTGCATAGCAAAACCAAACTTAGAATGCAATCATATACCAAATTATTGAAAATAAACAAAGCAAAGAAAGAAAATGTTACCTACGGTTGGGTTGCCTCCCAACAAGCGCTCTTTTAATGTCATTAGCTTGACATATTATTCTCAACTTTCTTCATCTTCTTCCAGTTTGTTAAGAGGAATGACCTCAAGAGGAAAGATGAGCCAGTTGATATCCCCTGTTTTGAGTGCCTCCCAGCAAGCTTTCTTTTGTTGTTAGCTTGAGTAAACTTGCTTGTTGGGGTAGGGGTGAGATGGCTTTTGGTTGACCTCTTCTTCATGGATATTGCTAATTGTTTCTTAGTCACAGTCCTTATTCCAGTACTTTGGTTAATTGCCTTCACTTCTTTGTTTTCAGAACTTGGGTGTTGTGAGATGGTTGGAGTATCCTTTTTATTAAGAACTTCTTAGAATGGTGGCTCTCTTGGTACAAAGATCTCTTCTTCTTGCTTTACCAATTCCTCATTTTTACCCTCATTAAGCACTTCTCCACTCCTTGAGCTAATGGCATGATATTCTTCCCCTGGCCAAGGGAAGACATTGGTTGGTTCATCAACAAATCGTTGTGCCATTTGTCTCACGTGCTCTTCTTGATTTCTCCTTGTGATTTCCATATCTCTAATCCTTTCTATGTTCTTTTCCCTTAAGGACCTAATGAGATGGATAATTGAGGCTTGGGTCTGGGAAAGTTGTTCTAATACAAATGCCAGAGAAGGTTTTTAATGAGTTTGTAAAGGTGCATAGGTTGGACAATTACTGGGTGATGGTTCTTGATGAATGGGGTATGCAGCATTAAATTCCCTTCCAAAATTTTGGTAGTTATCATAACAATATGAACTATTTTGTGGCTCTGGGAGGTATTTCATTTTATTTGACTGCCTATACTCTATCATTTTTTGGTGATATTCCCAGCCACCATTAGGATAATGACTAGAATCATTTTGTGGTGGTAGGCAATATCCCATATGACATGATTGATCAAAATGTGAGGTGGACTCCATTTTTTCTTGCAAAATGCTCTGTCTCAAACAATAATCACCAAAAGAAATTGGAATCCCCATTGTCAAGGATGAGGGATTCTTAGTGAGACAATAACACAAACACCTTACTAGCAATAGAAAATTAAAAGAAATTAAATGACAAAAATAACAAAAAATAAAGGAAAAAAGGTCTAATCTAGGTAATGAACCAACCGGTAGTTTGTTAATCACAATTAATCTCTGGCAACGGCGCTATAAAACTTGATGACTCCGGATTTCACTACCCACATATAATGAATCCGTTCTTTGATAAGCGTACCAAATTGTCGTCAAGTAATAACCCACAATGGAGTGGGATCGTATCCACGGAGATTAATTGGATTAAGCAAGCAATAGTTGATTAATTATCCTAGTTAGACGATCATAATTGGAGTGATAAGCAACAAGAAAAGTAAATGGCATGAAAGTAAAGAAAAGCAATAAAGTGCAAGAAAGTAAATGGCAAGGAAAGTAAAGTACAAGAAAGTAAAGTGCTGGAAATGTAAAGTACAGAAAATGTAAATAAACACAAAGTAAATAAAAGAAAGATAAAATAAGCATTGGGATCAAGAGATATTGCATTCTCCGGATTAATTGATTTCATCTCATCTTCAATCATGCAATTCATTGACCTCTTGGCAATCATGATTAATTGAGTCCTAATTCCTTGGTGACTCAATCTCTCAAATCTTGATCAATAGCCAATTTCTTGGTCTAATTGCTCATGAGAAGAGATGAAGCTTGTTCTCTGATTATACCACACATCATCATAGGTCTAGGTAGAGGGAGGATTATATGTCACGTATCCAAACACCAAAACCCAGATTCTACTCAAGTGTGAGAAAGAATTTCAAGCATGGTTTTATGTTTCCTCTTCCAAGATTCCCATAAAACCCAAATACATTCAATCTCTTTTCAATGATAATTGAATGCTAGAATGAAGAACGAAATCCCTTTTAGTAAATCAAAGAGAGATGAAGAGAAGAAGAAGAATAAAAACAATCAATCCATTGAAAAACAATAGAGATCTCTTTCCCAATGGAAAGAGTTAGTAATTCATAACTAAATTATTTACAAAAGTAAGAAAGAAAAGAAAGGAAGCTGATGGTGAACAGAGAGGGTCCTAAGACTTCCCCCAATTCAGCAAGAGTAATTCTATGAAACTAAGGCCCTTATATAGGCTCTCCTAAATTACAAACTTAAATGAAATTAAAAGCAAATTACAATGAAATGAAAATAAACTATTCTAGACTCTTCTTGTGGCCTTGATTGATTGATAAGTGTAGCTTGAATGAGAGTTGGAGTGTAGTTCAAATTGCCACTCCCACTTGATTTTACCCTTTGAAGTATGACCCACTTTGCAACGTTGAAAGTATGGAGTTGGTTGGGACTCAAAATGAATGTCCATGATGAGCGGATAATTTATACGCTTTTTGGCATTGTTTTTAGTATGTTTTTAGTATGTTTTAGTTAGTTTTTAGTATATTTTTATTAGTTTTTAGTTAAAATTTACTTTTCTGGACTTTACTATCAGTTTGTGTGTTTTTCTGTGATTTCAGGTATTTTCTGGCTGAAATTGAGGAACCTGAGTAAAAATTTGATTCAGAGGCTGAAAAGGACTGTAGATGCTGTTGGATTCTGACCTTCCTGCACTCGAAGTGGATTTTCTGGAGCTACAGAAGCCCAATTGGCGCGCTCTTAACGGAGTTGGAAAGTAAACATCCTGGGCTTTCCAGAAATGTATAATGGTCCATACTTTGCCCGAGATTTGATGGCCCAAACTGGTGTTCCAAATCAGCTCAAAACTGCCCGGCGTTAAACGCCGAAACTTGCACAAGAATGGGAGTTAAACGCCCAAACTGGCACAAAAGCTGACGTTTAACTCCAAGAAAAGTCTCTACACATGAAAGCTTCAATGCTCAGCCCAAGCACACACCAAGTGGGCCCGGAAGTGGATTTTTATGTCATTTACTCATCTTTGTAAACCCTAAGCTACTAGTTCTCTACAAATAGGACCTTTTACTATTGTATTTTCATCTTTTGATCATTTTCGATCTTAGGATCATCTTTGGACGTCTAGTTCTTAGTTCATCTTGGTAGCTATCTTTGAGTAGTTTTATGCTATCTTAGATCATGGGGCTGGCCTCACGGCCATGCCTAGACCTTGTTCTTATGTATTTTCAACGGTGGAGTTTCTACACACCATAGATTAAGGTGTGGAGCTCTGCTGTACCTCGAGTATTATGCAATTACTATTGTTCTTCTATTCAATTCATCTTGTTCTTATTCCAAGATATTCATTCGCACTCAAGAACTTGATGAATGTGATGATTATGTGACGCTCATCATCATTCTCACTTATGAACGTGTGCCTGACAACCACTCCCGTTCTACAAGCAAACAAGGCTTGAATGTTTATCTCTTGGATTCCTTAATCGGAATCTTCGTGGTATAAGCTAGAATTGATGGCGGCATTCAAGAGAATCCGGAAGAAGGTCCAAACCTTGTTTGTGGTATTCTGAGTAGGATTCAATGATTGAATGACTGTGACGAGCTTCAAACTCCTGAAGGCTGGGCGTAGTGACAGACGCAAAAGAATCAATGGATTCTATTCCAACCTGATTGAGAACCGACTGATGATTAGCCGTGCCGTGACCGGGTGCATTGAATATTTTCACTGGGAGGACGGGATTGTAGCCACTGACAACGGTGATGCCCAACATACAGCTTGCCATGGAAAGGAGTAAGAAGGATTGGATGAAGACAGTAGGAAAGCAGAGAGACGGAAGGGACAAAGCATCTCCATTTGCTTATCTGAAATTCTCACCAATGAATTACATAAGTATCTCTATCTTTATGTTTTATTCATATATCCTCCATAACCATTTGAGTCTGCCTGACTGAGATTTACAAGGTGACCATAGCTTGCTTCATACCAACAATCTCCGTGGGATCGACCCTTACTCGTGTAAGGTTTATTACTTGGACGACCCAGTGCACTTGCTGGTTAGTTGTTCGAAGTTGTGATAAAGAGTTGAGATTGCAATTGAGCGTACCATGTTGATGGCGCCATTGATGATCACAATTTCGTGCACCAAGTTTTTGGCGCCGTTGCCGGGGATTGTTTCGAGTATGGACAACTGACGGTTCATCTTGTTGCTTAGATTAGGTATTTTTCGGAGTTCTTAAGAATGAATTCTAGTGTTTCAAGGTGATGTTCTTATCATCACCAAAGCTAATTGATTCTCATCAATTTAGCTCTTGAATGCAATGTCCTGCTGAAGCTTGGCTAGCCATGTCTAATTCCTTTAGACTAAAGCTTTAGACTAACATTGCATGATTCCTGGAATTCTCATTAAGAATTTTGATACATTTATTTTCTTTTCCATTTACTTTTCGAAAAATCCAAAAAAAATTACAAAATCATAAAAACCAAAAATATTGCATATTTCTTGTTGAGTCTAGTGTCTCATGTTAAGTTTGGTGTCAATTGCATATTTCTGTTCTTCTTGCATTCATTCATGTGTCTTAAGTGATCTTCAAGATGTTCTTGATGAGTTCATTGCTCTTATCTTTAAATTCTCTTGACTTGAGTATTTTGTTGTTTCTCATATGCATTCTCATTTTTTAGTGTCAATGGTATACAAACTGCTAAGTTTGGTGTCTTGCATGCATTGTTATTTGATTTTAGTTGCATTTTGATTATTCCTCATCATTAAAAATCCAAAAAATATTTTTACTTTGTGTCTTTTCAAGTCAACAATAAAGAGAATTGAAGATTCAGAACATACAGCAGAGGAATTACACAGAAAAAGCTGGGCGTTGATAACGCCCAGTGAGGAAGGCAAACTGGCGTTTAAATCCCAGCCAGGGTGCCTGGCTGGGTGTTTAACGCCCAAAAGGGTAGTGCTTTGGGCGTTAAACGCCAGAATGTGCACCATTCTGGGCGTTTAACGCCAGGATGGCACAAGAGCGAAGATTTTGTTTTTAATTTAGATTTTTTTTCAAGTTTTCAAAATTTTTCAAAATCAAATCTTTTTCAAATCATATCTTTTCAATCAAATCTTTTTCAAAATCAATTTCTTTTCATTTTCAAAAATACTTGCTATCAATTAATGATTTGATTCAACATTTCAAGTATGTTGCCTTTTCTGTTGAGAAAGGTTTAATGTTTGAATCATATCTTTTCTTGTTAGCCAAGTCATTAATTTTTAAAAAAAATCAAATCTTTTTTTTAATTGTTTTTCAAATCATATCTTCTCAAGACATCTTTTTTTAAAACCATAACTTTTCAATCACATCTTCTTAATCACATCTTTTTCAAAATAGTTTTCAATCACATCTTTTTAATTTCTAATTTCAAAATCTTTCTCAAAAATCACTTGATTTCTTTCCCACTTTTAGTTTTCGAAAATCATCAATCAGTTTTTCAAAATGTTTTTAAAAATATTTTACTTAATTTTCGAAAATTTCTTCCCATCTTCTCACATCCTTCTATTTATGGACTAACACTACTCCTCAATGCACAATTCGAACTCCATCTTTCCTTGATAAGTTCGAATTTTCTACCTCCCTCTTCCTTCTATTTTTCTTTTCCTCTGACACCTCAAGGAATCTCTATACTGTGACATAGAGGATTCCATATTTTCTTGTTCTCTTCTCTTTCATATGAGCAGGAGCAAAGACAAAAGCATTCTTGTTGAGGCTGAGCCTGAACCTGAAAGGACCTTGAAGCGAAAGCTAAGAGAAGCTAAGACACAACCCTCTGTTGAGGACCTAACAGAAATCTCCAAAGAAGAAGAACCCATGGCAGCCGAAAACAACAACAATGCTAACAATGCAAGGAAGGTGCTGGGTGACTTTACTGCACCTACTCCCGACTTCTATGGGAGAAGCATCTGTATCCCTGCCATTGGAGCAAACAACTTTGAGCTTAAGCCTCAATTAGTTTCTCTAATGCAACAGAATTGCAAGTTCCATGGACTTCCATTGGAAGATCCTCATCAGTTTTTAGCTGAATTCTTACAAATCTGTGACACTGTCAAGACTAATGGGGTTGACCCTGAGGTCTACAGACTTATGCTATTCCCTTTTGCTGTAAGAGACAGAGCTAGGATATGGTTGGACTCACAACCTAAAGAAAGCCTGAACTCTTGGGAAAAGCTAGTCAATACCTTCTTGGCAAAGTTCTTTCCACCTCAAAAATTGAGTAAGCTTAGAGTGGAAGTCCAAACCTTCAGACAGAAGGAAGGTGAATCCCTCTATGAAGCTTGGGAAAGATACAAACAATTGATCAGAAAGTGTCCCTCTGACATGCTTTCTAAATGGAGCATCATAGGTATCTTCTCTGATGGTCTGTCTGAACTGTCCAAGATGTCTTTGGATAGCTCTGCTGGAGGATCTCTTCATCTGAAGAAGACGCCTACAGAAGCTCAAGAACTAATTGAAATGGTTGCAAATAACCAATTCATGTACACTTCTGAAAGGAATCCTATGAACAATGGGACAAATCAGAAGAAAGGAGTTCTTGAGATTGATACTCTAAATGCCATACTGGCTCAGAACAAAATATTGACTTAGCAAGTCAATTTGATTTCTCAAAGTCTGTCTGGAATGCAAAATGCACCAGGCAGTACTAAGGACGCTTCATCTAAAGAAAAAACTTATGATCCTGAGAACCCTTCAATGGAAGAGGTGAATTACATGGAAGAACCCTATGGAAACACCTATAATTCTTCTTGGAAAAATCATCCAAATCTCTCATGGAAGGATCAACAGAGACCCCAACAAGGTTTCAACAACAATAATAGTGGAAGAAACAGGCTTAGCAATGGCAAGCCTTTTCCATCATCTTCTCAGCAACAGACAGAGAATTCTAAGCAGAGCCACTCTGACTTAGCAACCATGGTCTCTGATCTAATCAAAACCACTCAAAGTTTCATGAATGAAACAAGGTCCTCCATCAGAAACTTGGAGGCACAAGTGGGACAGCTGAGCAAGAAAATTACTGAACTCCCTTCTAGTACTCTTCCAGGCAATACAGAAGAGAATCCTAAAAGAGAATGCAAGGCCATTAACATGATCCACATGGCCGAACTAGGAGAGGAGGAAGAGGCAGTGAACGCCACTGAGGAAGACCTCAATGGACGTCCACTGGCCTCCAATGGGTTCCCTAATAAGGAACCATGGGAATCTGAGGCTCACACTGAGACCATAGAGATTCCATTGGATTTACTTCTGCCATTCATGAGCTCTGCTGAGTTTTCTTCCTCTGAAGAGGATGAAGATGTCACTGAAGAGCAAGTTGCCAAGTACCTTGGAGCAATCATGAAGCTAAATGACAAGTTATTTGGTAATGAGACTTGGGAGGATGAACCCCCTTTACTCACCAAAGAATTGGAGGACTTGTCTAGGCAGAGATTACCTCAAAAGAGACAGGATCCTGGGAAGTTTTCAATACCTTGTACCATAGGCACCATGACCTTTAAGAAGGCTCTGTGTGACCTAGGGTCAAGTATAAACCTCATGCCTCTCTCTGTAATGGAGAAGCTAGGGATCTTTGAGGTGCAAGCTGCAAGAGCCTCACTAGAGATGGCAGATAATTCAAGAAAACAAGCTTATGGACTTGTAGAGGATGTTTTGGTAAAGGTTGAAGACCATTGCATCCCTGCTGATTTTATAGTCCTAGAGACTGGAAAGTGCATGGATGAATCCATCATCCTTGGCAGACCCTTCCTAGCCACAGCAAAGGCTGTGATTGATGTTGACAGAGGAGAATTGATCATTCAAGTGAATGAAGAATCCTTTGTGTTTAAGGCTCAAGGATATCCCTCTGTAACCATGGAGAGGAAGCATGAAGAGCTTCTCTCAAAACAGAGTCAAACAGAGCCTCCACAGTCAAACTCTAAGTTTGGTGTTGGGAGGCCACAACCAAATTCTAAGTTTGGTGTTGGGAGGTTCCAACATTGCTCTGAGTATCTGTGAGGCTCTATGAGAGCCCACTGTCAAGCTACTGACATTAAAGAAGCACTTGTTGGGAGGCAACCCAATGTTATATTTATCTATTTTCCTTTGTTATTTCATGTTTTCTGTAGGTTGATGATCATGAGAAGTCACAAAATCAATTGAAAAAGCAAAAACAGAATGAAAAATAGAAAGAAAAATAGCACACCCTGGAGGAAGACCTTGCTGGCGTTTAAACGCCAGTAAGGGCAGCAAATGGGCGTTTAACGCCCATTCTGGCACCATTCTGGGCGTTTAACGCCAGAAAGGGGCACCAGACTGGCGTTAAACGCTAGGAAAGGGCAAAAAGCTGGCGTTAAACGCCAGAAAGGGGTACCAGCCCGGCGTTTAACGCCAGAATTGGCATAGAGGGCATTTTTGCTCGACACTTGGTGCAGGGATGACTTTTCCTTGACACCTCAGGATCTGTGGACCCCACAGGATCCCCACCTACCCCACCACTCTCTCTTTTCTTCACCCATTCACCAATCACCTCAACACCCTCTTCCCCAAAAACCCTTCACCTATCAAATCCCATCTTTCTCTTCACCACTCACATCCATCCTTCATAAAACCCAACCTACCTCACCATTCAAATTCAAACCACTTTCCCTCTCAAACCCACCCTCCCATAGCCGAACCCTACCCCTCTTTCTACCCCTATATAAACCCATCTTCACTCCTTCATTTTCACATACCCTAAACACTACTTCTCCCCCTTTGGCCGAACCACAAAGCCATCTCCATCTCCTCTACTACTTCTTCTTCTACTCTCTTCTTTCTTCTTTTGCTCGAGGACGAGCAAACCTTTTAAGCTTGGTGTGGTAAAAGCATTGCTTTTTGTTTTTCCATAACCATTTATGGCATCCAAGGCCGGAGAAACCTCTAGAAAGAGGAAAGGGAAGGCAAAAGCTTTCACCTCTGAGTCATGGAAGACGGAGAGATTCATCTCAAGGGTGCATCAAGACCACTTCTATGAAGTTGTGGCCTTGAAGAAGGTGATCCCCGAGGTCCCTTTCAAACTCAAAAAGAGTGAATATCCGGAGATCCGACATGAGATTCGAAGAAGAGGTTGGGAAGTTCTTACCAACCCCATTCAACAAGTCGAAATTTTAATGGTTCAAGAGTTCTATGCCAATGCATGGATCACCAAGAGCCATGATCAAAGTGTGAACCTGAACCCAAAGAATTGGCTTACAATGGTTCGGGGGAAATGCTTAGATTTTAGTCCAGAAAATGTAAGGTTGGCATTCAACTTGCCCATGATGCAAGGAGATGAACACCCTTACACTAGAAGGGTCAACTTTGATCAAAGGTTGGACCAAGTCCTCATAGACATTTGTGAAGAGGGCGCCCAATGGAAGAGAGATTCAAGAGGGAAGCCGGTTCAACTGAGAAGGCATGACCTCAAGCCCGTGGCTAGGGGATGGTTGGAGTTTATCCAACGCTCAATCATTCTCACTAGCAACCAGTCCGAAGTTACTATAGACCGGGCCATCATGATTCATAGCATCATGATTGGAGAGAAAGTAGAAGTTCATGAGGTTATAGCCCAAGAACTTTATAAGGTGGCGGACAAGTCCTCTACCTTGGCAAGGTTAGCCTTTCCTCATCTCATTTGTCACCTCTAATATTCAGTTGGAATTGACATAGAGGGAGACATCCCCATTGATGAGGACAAGCCCATCACTAAGAAAAGGATGGAGCAAACAAGAGATCCCACTCATCATGAAATCCCTGAGATGCCTCAAGGGATGCACTTTCCTCCACAAAACTATTGGGAGCAAATCAACATCTCCCTAGGAGAATTGAGTTCCAACATGGGACAACTAAGGGTGGAGCACCAAGAACATTCCATTCTCCTCCATGAAATTAGAGAAGATCAAAGAATCATGAGAGAGGAGCAACAAAGGCAAGGAAGAGAAATTGAGGAGCTCAAACACTCCATAAGACCTTCAAGTGGAAGAACAAGTTGCCATCACTAAGGTGGACCCGTTCTTTAATTTCCTTGTTCCTTATTTTCCTGTTTTTTGAAAATTATGCTTATGTTTATCTATGTTTGTGTCTCATGATCATTAGTGTCTTAGTGTCTATGCCTTAAAGTTATGAATGTCCTATGAATCCATCACCTTTCTTAAATGAAAAATGTTCTTAATTGAAAAAGAGAAGAATTGCATGAATTTTAAATTTTATAACAGATTAATTATTTTGATGTGGGTGGCAATACTTTTGTTTTCTGAATGTATGCTTGAACAGTGCATATGTCTTTTGAATTTGTTGTTCATGAATGTTGGCTCTTGAAAGAATGATGAAAAAGGAGACATGTTACTGGGGATCTGAAAAATCATAAAAATGATTCTTGAAGCAAGAAAAAGCAGTGAATAATCAAAAAAAAAAGAGAAAAAAATGAAAAAAAAGGGAAAAAGAAAGAGAAAAAGAAAAAGAAAAAAATAAATTTGTGATCCAAGGCAAAAAGAGTGTGCTTAAGAACCCTGGACACCTCTAGTTGGGGACTCTAGCAAAGCTGAGTCACAATCTGAAAAGATTCACCCAATTATGTGTCTGTGGCATGTATGTATCCGGTGGTAATACTGGAAGACAGAGTGCTTTGGGCCACGGCCAAGACTCATAAAGTAGCTGTGTTCAAGAATCATCATACTTAACTAAGAGAATCAATAACACTATCTGGATTCTGAGTTCCTATAGAAGCCAATCATTCTGAATTTCAAAGGATAGAGTGAGATGCCAAAACTGTTCAGAGGCAAAAAGCTAAAAGCCCCGCTCATCTAATTAATAATGATCTTCATAGATGTTTTTGGACTTCATTGCATATTCTCTTCTTTTTATCTTATTTGATTTTTAGTTGCTTGGGGACAAGCAACAATTTAAGTTTGGTGTTGTGATGAGCGGATAATTTATACGCTTTTTGGCGTTGTTTTTAGTATGTTTTTAGTATATTTTAGTTAGTTTTTAGTATATTTTTATTAGTTTTTAGTTAAAATTCACTTTTCTGGACTTTACTATGAGTTTGTGTGTTTTTCTGTGATTTCAGGTATTTTCTGGCTGAAATTGAGGGACCTGAGCAAAAATCTGATTCAAAGGCTGAAAAGGACTGCAGATGCTGTTGGATTCTGACCTCCCTGCACTCGAAGTGGATTTTCTGGAGCTACAGAAGCCCAATTGGCGCACGCTCAACGGCGTTGGAAAGTAGACATCCTGGGCTTTCCAGCAATGTATAATAGTTCATACTTTTCCCGAGATTTGATGGCCCAAACTGGCATTCCAAATCAGCTCAAAACTGCCTGGCGTTAAACGCCGGAACTGGCACAAGAATGGGAGTTAAACGCCCAAACTGGCACAAAAGCTGGCGTTTAACTCCAAGAAAAGTCTCTACACATGAAAGCTTCAATGCTCAGCCTAAGCACACACTAAGTGGGCCCGGAAGTGGATTTTTATGTCATTTACTCATCTTTGTAAACCCTAGGCTACTAGTTCTCTACAAATAGGACCTTTTACTATTGTATTTTCATCTTTTGATCATTTTCGATCTTAGGATCATCTTTGGACGTCTAGTTCTTAGATCATCTTGGTAGCTATCTTTGAGTAGTTTTATGCTATCTTAGATCATGGGGGCTGGCCTCACGGCCATGCCTAGACCTTGTTCTTATGTATTTTCAACGGTGGAGTTTCTACACACCATAGATTAAGGTGTGGAGCTCTGCTGTACCTCGAGTATTAATGCAATTACTATTGTTCTTCTATTCAATTCAGCTTGTTCTTATTCCAAGATATTCATTCGCACTCAAGAACTTGATGAATGTGATGATTATGTGACGCTCATCATCATTCTCACTTATGAACGCGCCTGACAACCACTCCCGTTCTACAAGCAAACAAGGCTTGAATGTTTATCTCTTGGATTCCTTAATCGGAATCTTCGTGGTATAAGCTAGAATTGATGGCGGCATTCAAGAGAATCCGGAAGGTCTAAACCTTGTCTGTGGTATTCTGAGTAGGATTCAATGATTGAATGACTGTGACGAGCTTCAAACTCCTGAAGGCTGGGCGTAGTGACAGACACAAAAGAATCAATGGATTCTATTCAAACCTGATTGAGAACCGACAGATGATTAGCCGTGCCGTGACCGGGTGCGTTGATCATTTTCACTGAGAGGACGGGATTGTAGCCACTGACAACGGTGATGCCCAACATACAGCTTGCCATGGAAAGGAGTAAGAAGGATTGGATGAAGACAGTAGGAAAGCAGAGACACGGAAGGGACAAAGCATCTCCATTCGCTTATCTGAAATTCTCACCAATGAATTACATAAGTATCTCTATCTTTATGTTTTATTCATATATCCTCCATAACCATTTGAGTCTGCCTGACTGAGATTTACAAGGTGACCATAGCTTGCTTCATACCAACAATCTCCGTGGGATCGACCCTTACTCACGTAAGGTTTATTACTTGGATGACCCAGTGCACTTGCTGGTTAGTTGTGCGAAGTTGTGATAAAGAGTTGAGATTGCAATTGAGCGTACCATGTTGATGGCGCCATTGATGATCACAATTTCGTGCACCAGTCCACTATAAAGTATTATATATTGATGAAAAGCCCTGGTAGTTAGCTTTCCAATGCTATTGAAATCAACTCATTTGGACCTCTGTAGCTCAAGTTATGCCCATTTGAAGGTGAATAAGTCAGTCTGTCAAGTAGCCCAGCGTGCCACTCCCACTTTTGGTGTGCCACGCCCCATATGTTGTGAAGCTGGCGTGCCACACCCAAAACTGGCATGCCACGCCTCAATGATGTATCAAAATCTCCTCTCTGGCCATTAGAACTGGCGTGCCATGCCCAGAATTCCAAGTGGCACGCCATAGTGAGATTCTTGAGCTGGCGTGCCACGCCTTCGTTACCAAGTGGCACGCCCATGTTTTGCATCGCTGAAATAATAGCCTTTTTCACCTCTGGTTTTAACGTCCACCCTAGAGTGTTATATATCGTTGGAAAGCTCTTGATGTCAGCTTTCCAAAGCCACCAAGATCATATCATATGAACCTCTACGACTCATGTTATGTTCCTTTGAAGATGAAGAGGTTCGGCCGGTAACTATGCAGTGACGTGTTTTGCTCCTTGTGTTTTTGGGGTCAATATCTTCCTCAATTCCAGTTTTCATTATAAAGTGTTATATATGGTTGAAAAGACCTGAATGTATACTTTCTAATGGCACTAAAATCACTTCATTTAGAGTTGTGTAGCTCAAGATATCTTCATTTGAATGAGAGGAGGTCAGGCTGGCATATGCCCCGGCGTGCCACGCCCAATGCTTGGCGTGCCACGCCTATAGTGGGGCTCAAAATCACTCCTCTATAAGTTAAGCCTGGCGTGCCACACCCATATCACCAAGTGGAATGCCCTCTTTGAGACTTGGCTTCACAAACTTGGCGTGCCACGCCTATTGCACCAAGTGGCATGCCCATGTAAAATTCTTCAACCTTCTTTGCTGGAATGTTGGCCTGGCGCACCACGCCCAGAGCTTCAAGTGGCACGCCCATTGTTGATAGTTGATTTAAAACCTTGGCGTGTCACGCCCAGAGCTTCAAGTGGCATGCCTGATGTGCATAAACTTGATATGCTACGATTTAGGAAATTGCACGATCGGCAAAATTCCTTCCGGCAAGTGCACCGGTTATCGTCAAGTAAAAACTCACAATAGAGTGAGGTCGAATCCCACAAGGATTGGTTGAGTGAGCAATTCGGATTAGAAGTATGTTCTAGTTGAGCGGAATCAAGATTTAGATGAGAATTGCGGAATGTAAAATTGCATGAATTAAAGAGCGAGAAGCTAAATTGCTGAAATTAAAAGGGATGGGGGTGATTGCATGAATTTAATTGCAGAATGTAAGAGAAAGTGGTAGATCAGAAATGGGGAATTCATTGGGTTTCAGGAGATATTGAGATCTCTGAATCAAAACGTTTTATCCCTTCCTCAACCAATGCATTCATTGAATTTTGCTTGGCAATCTTATATGATTGGATCCCATCCCTTGGCTCACCAATTCTCTCTAAAAACAAACAAATTCCCAATCCCTTGGTTAAATGTTTCATAAGAAGAGATGATGCTCGATCACTGATTATACACACAGTTTCATGAACCAATTTGGTAGGATTACATGTCACAATATCCATCCAAACCCCAATCCAATTCACTGTGAGAAGGCTTCTCTAGCATGAATCCTCCATTCCTTTCCCAAGGTTCCGAAGGATTCCAATTATGGGTAGTTTCTTTCCCAAGACAACTACCCAATGGAGTTAGATCGAGAAGCTTTCTAACAAAATTCAAGAGAAAAGATTGAAGAAAAAGATAAAACTATTATTGATTCATTGAATTACAATAGAGCTCCTAACCAATGAAAGGGGTTTAGTGAGTCATAGCTCTGAATCAATTCCAAAATATGAAAGGTAGCAAAATGATCAAAAAGTTCCCCGTGTAAAGTTCTTTTTTTAACTAACTTAAATTCTATCCTATTATACACTTTCTTAATTGAGCTTCTGTTGTGTTTCTGGGCTTTGAGGCCTTTTCCTGATTCCTTTTGCTTTGGGTTTATGGTCCATAATCCTGATGAGGCTGTGATCCAATTCTGTAACATTTATTGAGCAAACTTAGTGATAACAAGTAATGACACAAGACTCAACAAATTGAAGCTCCAGACTCATCAATTCTTCAGGCTCAATCCCATAAACCATGATATTCAATTGGGTTTCATACCATAATACGTTTAAGTTAATGTTTGTGCTCAAATGCTAACTTAAACTTCAATATATTTGGCCCAGAAACCTTTCAAAAATTGGCGTTTAAGTTGAAGTTTTAAGTTTCAGTTTAAGGTTAACTGAAACTTAAACGTGGAAATGGAAGAAAGCAACCCAGGAGTGTGAAATGTCGAACACGTTTAGCTTCAGTTTAAGGTTAAACTGAAGCTTAAACGTGGAAATGAAGAAAGCAACCCTGGAGGAGCAATTGGGTCGAACATGTTTAAGCTTCAGTTTAAGGTTAAACTGAAGCTTAAACGTGAATGAGAAAGCAACCCTGGAGAAGAGAAATAGTCGAACACGTTAAGCTCCAGTTTAAGGTTAAACTGGAGCTTAAACGTGGAAATACTCCTGGTGCCTTTCTTACTTCTGGCGTTTAACCTCCAGTTTAAGGTTAAACTGGAGGTTAAACGTGGAAATGCTTCCTGGTGAGAAATTGTCGAACACGTTTAAGCTCCAGTTTAAGGTTAAACGGAGCTTAAACGTGGAAATGCTCCCTTGGTGAAATTCTCATTCTGGCGTTTAACTTCCAGTTTAAGGTTAACTGGAGGTTAAACGCCAGTTCCAGCATTTCCTAGCCTTCATGATTCTGGCGTTTAAGCTCCAGTTTAGGCTTAAACTGGAACTTAAACGCCATTTCCAGCATTATATGGCTTGGTAGTTTAAGTTCCAGTTTAAGCTTAAACTGGAACTTAACTCCACATGTGATATTCAAGCTTCCTTTATGATTTTGTGCTTCCTTGCCTAGCCTCTTCTTCCCTGAAATCATCCAAACAATGCATCAAAGTCTTGCAAAATTTCATGAGAAATCTTCCATTCATAGCATTCAAGTAATATAACTAAAAACTCATGGACTTTGCATCAAATTCATACTGTTGGATGGTTCATTGCTTTGTTATTCATTTAACCATTCTTGGTTACTTTAAGCTCAAGAAAATGCATAAAACAACTAAAACTAACAGAAAAATGCTAGTGAAACTAGCCTAAGATGCCTTGGCATCACAACACCAAACTAATACTTGCTTGTCCCTAAGCAAGTCCTGAGTTATTTGAGAAGAAAGTATGAACAGAAAGCAATTACATTGGCTACATTAGTAAGCACTTGAAGTTTATCAGAAGGGTTTTATGCAGAAAGTGCAGTATCACTTTTTCATTCTTCAGGTAATATTATCACTTTTCATGCATTCATCAACACTGCTATGGCCTTTTGTTATCTTGTGTCTTTGGCACTTTTCCCTTCTTTGTTTTTTTCTTTTTTCTTGGAGCTCCTTTGCTCCTTGTTTGCTCAGTGTCATGTGTTGCACAAGCCTTTGGCATTTTCTTTTTCTTATCATGCACTACACATATCCACTACAGGCATTTTAGTTCACATTTCTTCTTGAGACATTGGTGCCCAACACCTCTTTGTGTGACTAAATGTTTTGTACTTAGGTTGCTCTTGATAATGGACTTTTGGTTGATAATCCCGGGTTAGTTAACCCAAGTTACCAAGTGTTGAACACTCCTCAGAACCTATTCATCCAAGCATATCCTTAATACATAAACACCACAGGCATTTGTCTCAGAAGTTCAAACCATTGGTGCCTAGCTTATTTCTCAATTTTTTTGCTTTTTGGTTGCCCTTTTTTCAGTGGCTTTTTCTTCTTTCTTTTCTTCATTTCATGGCCAAAGACATTTATTCATCAATCCATAGACAGTTTTCAATTTCTACACAAAAAATGATAATTCTACACTCTATTTCCAGTGATCTGACTAACAATCACGCATGCATACCACCACTTAATTCTACTTGATTTGTCACTAATGAGCCAAGTTACTTTTGTTCAAACTTTTCTTTTATTTTTGGAAACAGAACAAGCATGGCAAGCATTTGTTTAAGAAGGTGAAGTTATATCCAAACATCTAGGCATTCACTTTATTCAAAGCAGTAAACAGACACTCATACTAAAAACTTCACATTCCAGAAAGATTCAACAATTACAGTTTAAACCAGAACAAGCATGCTTTTGTTTGCCTTTTAAAGAATGGTCAAGGAACAACACCACCTTGTGAAATTTCTTGTTTTCTCATTGCTGCCAGGAAACAATTTGATTTCTCCTTCTTCTCCTAGTTGTTGCTTCATGTTCTTTCCAAGATCTTTGTTTCCTTTCCTGCAAAGAGTGATGAAGTTGCTTGCTTCTCAAGCACTTGAGTGGTTAGCTCAACTATGTATGGGCAAGTGTCTGAGTCTTAAGTTGGTGTGTGAACACCAAACTTAGTCTCCTACTTACTTCTCTGTTCTTTGAAGTTTTCCTTGGAATGAAGTTGCTGCTAAGGATTTTAAGCATTTCTGTGATTGCTTAGAATGGTTGTTCCTTTCATATAATTCAAAGGTTGTTGTGTTCAGTTGATCTTTATGGTGGAACACCAAACTTAGAGTCACATATCCCCTTTGAATTATTGATCCACGAATTCATTGTTTGGTGTGAAACACCAAACTTAATTCTTTGCAATGCACAGAAACTACTTCACCCTTTTTATGAAACAAATAAAAGAACAGCAAAGGGGTATTACCTCAGTTGGTTGCCTCCCAACAAGCGCTTCTTTAACGTCACTAGCTTGACGGTCAGCTTCCTCAGTTGAGGTGATATTTAACCTTGTCCTTCTCCTCCACATCTCCCAAGTAATGTTGAGTCTTTGACCATTCACAGTGAAGGTTCGTTGTGACTTTTCTTCCATGATTTCTACTTGTCCATATTGGGAGACCTTGGTGACAAGGAATGGTCCAGACCACCTTGATTTTAGCTTCCCTGGAAATAGCTTCAGCCTAGAATTGTAGAGCATACTTTTTTGTCCCTCTTCAAATTTCCTTAGGGATATGTTGCTGTCATGCTTCTTCTTTGCTCTTTCTTTGTAAATTTTGGCATTCTCATAAGCTTCAGCTCTGAATTCTTCCAACTCTTGAATTTGCAACATCCTTCTTTCTCCAGCAGCTTTGCTGTCCAAGTTCAAGAGTTTCAAGGCCCAGAATGCCTTGTGCTCCAACTCCAGTGGCAAATGGCAAGCTTTTTCATATACTAGTTGGTAGGAGACATTCCAATTGGTGTTTTGAAAGCTGTCCTATATGCCCAAAGAGCATCATCTAGCTTAATCGACCATCCTTCCTTGAAGTTCCCACAGTCTTTTCCAGGATTCTTTTGAGTTCCCTATTAGATATTTCGGCTTGCCCACTTGTCTGTGGATGGTATGGTGTGGCTACCTTGTGTTTGACTCCATATTTTAGAAGCATGCCTCTAATGGTTTGTTGCAGAAGTGGCTTCCTCCATCACTGATGATTGCTCTTGGAACCCCAAACGGCAAAAAATGTGTTTTCTGAGGAAGTTCATGACTACCTTATTATCATTGGTTGGAGTTGCTATTGCTTCAACCCATTTGGAGACATAGTCTACTGCCACAAGAATGTAATTATTTGAGTATGAGGTGGGAAAGGGTCCATGAAATCTATCCCCCATACATCAAACAATTCAAGTTCCAGAATGAATTGTTGTGGCATTTCATTTCTTCTTGGCAGGTTCCCGCTTTCTGGCATTCATGGCAGTGCTTCACTAGTTCCTTTGCATCTTGAAGATAGTGGGCCAATAAAAACCACACTGCAACACCTTAGCTGCTGTTCTTTCTCCTGCAAAATGTCCTCCATAAGTGGAGCCATGGCAGTCCCATAAGACTTCCCTTCCTTCTTCATCTGATATGCATCTTCTGAGTATGCCTCCGAACATTTTTGAACAAGTATGGTTCGTCCCAGAAGTATTTGGCATCATTTACCAATTTCTTCCTTTTGATGCTTGTTAAATTCCAACGGCAAACTCCCAGTGGCCTTGAAGTTTGCTATGTCTGCAAACCAGGGTGCTTTGTGAATTACCATGAGTTGTTCATCAGGAAAGCACTCATTTATATGTGTGCTTTGTGTGCTTCCTTTTTCACATGGTATCCTTGATAAATGGTCTGCCACCTTGTTCTCTACACCCTTCTTATCTTTGATTTCAATGTCAAATTCCTGCACAAAAGAACCCATCTAATAAGTCTTGGTTTGGATTCTTGTTAGCAAGTAAGTATTTTAACGCTGAATGATCAGTGAAGACAATGACTTTAGATCCAATGAGATAGGATCTAAATTTGTCAAATGCAAAGACTATTGCCAAGAGTTCTTTTTCAGTGGTTGTGTAATTCCTTTGGTTATCATTCAAAACTTTACTGGCATAATAAATCACATGTACCACCATTTGTCTTCCTTTGTCCTAACACTGCCCCAATAGCAAGGTCTGATGCATCACACATCAGTTCAAAAGGTAAGTTCCAATCAGGCGGGGCAATGATAGGTGCAGAGGAAAGTTTTTGCTTCAAAAGTTCATAGGCTCGCATGCAATTTTTATCAAATACAAAGGGTGTATCAGAGACAAGCAAGTACTCAAAGGTTTGGCTATTTTAGAAAAGTCTCTAATAAACCTTCTGTAAAAGCCAGCGTCCCAAAACTCCTAACTGCCTTGACATTACTTGGTGGAGGTAGTTTTTCAATGAGTTCCACCTTAGCTCTGTCCACCTCAATGCCTCTATTAGACACTTTATGGCCAAGGACTATTCCTTCTGTGACCATGAAATGACACTTTTCCCAGTTTAATACTAGGTTGGTCTCTTGGCATCTCTTAAGCACCAAGGCAAGGTGGTGTAGGCAGCTAGGAAAAGAATTTCCAACACAGAAAAATCATCCATGAAAACTTCAATAAACTTTTCGATCATGTCCGAAAAGATGGACAGCATGCACCTTTGGAAAGTGGCAGGTGCATTGCACAATCCAAAGGGCATGCGTCTATACGCAAAAACTCCATATGGACAAACAAATGTTTTCTCTTGATCTTGGATCAACTACTATCTGATTATAGCCTGAGTATCCATCCAGAAAGCAATAGTAAGCATGTCCTGCAAGCCTTCAAGCATCTGATCCATGAATGGAGTGGGAAATGATCTTTTCTGGTGGCTTCATTGAGCTTCCTGTAGTCTATGCACATCCTCACCCAGTGACAGTTCTTGTGGGTATGAGTTCATTCCTCTCATTTGGCACCACAGTTATGCCACCTTTCTTGGGAACTACATGGATGGGACTAACCCATGGGCTATCAGAAATGGGGTAGATTACCCCTGCCTGCCATAACTTCATGACCTCCTTTGTACCACTTCTTTCATGACGGATTCAATCTTCTCTGAGCTTGAATGGAGGGTCTAGCATCCTCTTCTAACAAGATTTTATGCATGCATATGGATGAACTTATCCCCTTCAAATCAGCTAGGGTCCATCCAATGGCATCTTGATGAGTTTGTAGCACCTTGATCATTCTTCTTCCTGTTCTTGGCTCAGGGCAGAGCTAATGATAACAGGATGGCTCTCATCACTACCCAAGTATGCATACTTGAGATTAGGGGGCAATGCTTTTGAGCTCAGGTTTTGGTGCTTCCCTCTCTTCTTTCACTCTCTCTGGCATGCTTGGCATGGTGTTTCAGCAGCGTTGATGTCACTAACTTCAATATCCTTGGTGAACTCCTCCTCTGCCACTTCCTTTGTTGTTTCCTCAAAGGTTTCTTGTATTGCAATGTCCACTACATCCACCCTCATGCATTCCTTTAGTGATTCTGATGGATAGCTCATTGCCTTGAATACGTTAAACCCAATTGCTCATCATGTAATCTAAGAGTGAGTTCACCCTTTTGGACATCTATGATGGCTCCAGCAGTAGCCAAGAAGGGTCTTCCCAGGATTATCGAAGCTTTGGCTTCTTCCTCCATATCTAACACCACAAAATCGGCAGGAAATATAAAATCTCCCACTTTCACCAACAAATCCTCAACTATCCCATGAGGAATTTAAAGTTCGATCTGCCAATTGGAGAGCCATTCTTGTTGGTTTGGCTTCCTCAATCTTCATTCTTCTCATCATTGTTAGAGACATCAAATTGATACTGGCCCCTAAGTCACACAAGGCCTTCTCCACCATGACTTCTCCTATGAGCAGGGGATTTGGAAACTGCCTGGATCCTTCATTTCTGAGGCAATTTGTGTTGAATGATGGCACTGCATTCTTCAGTCAACAACACAGTTTCCTCATTTCCAGCTTCTCTTCTTGGTCATTAATTCCTTTAAGAATTTGCATAGAGTGGCATTTGCTCTATTGCCTCAGCAAACGGAATGTTGATTTGAAGCTTCTTGAAAATCTCCAAAAATCTGGAGAATTGGCCATCCTTTTCACTTTTCATCAACGTTGAGGATATGGTGCTTTGGGTGTATAAGGCTTCAGGACCTCTTTCTTTTTCTTTTGTTGCAGACGGTGTAAAAGATTGTCCTTCTTTTTCTTTTGTTGCAGACGGTGTAAAAGATTGTCCCTGTTCCTTGTCTCTTACATTTTCCTTTGCTTCATCCTCTGTGGTTTCCTTTGAGATCTCCTTTAGCTTCTTTCCACTTCTAAGGGTTATGGCCTTACATTCTTCCCTTGCAATAGCCTTGGCAGCATGAGAAATGCTTGGCCCAGGGGTTTGCTTAGACAAATACACAATTTGATTTACTAGCTTCTGGATGGCAGCTCCTTGGTTTTGCAGGTTAGAATTTACTTCTTCCTTAAAAGCTTTCAATTCGGTTATGTCTTGACTCATGGTTGCAAGCATTCCTTCTATCCTGTTTAATTGATCTTGAAATTGTTGGCTCGGATTAGGTTGGGCAGGTTGATTATTTTGGCCATGATATGGTGGTTGGGAGTAAGTGTTTTGTGTGGCTTGGTATGATCTTTGGTTGGAGTTGTAAGGTTTGTGGTTTTGTGGTTGGGTTTGCTGGTTTCCCCACCCAAAGTTTGGGTGGTTTTTCCAACCTTGGTTGTAAGTATTGGAATGTGGATCATATGGTTGCCTTTGTTGATTTCCCACATAATTGGCCTCTTCCCAATCACCTCCTTCAGTGCTTACTTCCTCTTGATCTTGTGTGTGTATTGCAGCCACTTGATTTGTGTCTAATTTCCTGGTGAGCTCTGCTAGTTGCTTGGCAAACACCTTGTTTTGGGCTAGAATTGTATCAACATGGTTCAGCGCCATGACTCCCTTAGTGTTGTGTCTCTCTGAAGCATAGTAGTACTCATTCTCAGCCACTGTCTCAATCACTTCAATGGCTTCTTCCACAGTTTTCTTCCTGTTCAATGAACCTCCTGATGAATGGTCTACAGCCTTCCTTGATTCATAAGAGAGTCCATCATAGAAAATATGCAATTGCACCCAGTCATGGAACATGTCTGGTGGGCATCTCCTTGTCAATCCTTGAACCCTCCCATGCCTCGTAGAGAGTTTCACCATCTTGTTGTCTAAAAGTCTGAACCTCAGATCGAAGCCTATTGACCTTTTGTGGGGGGTAGAAACGTGCCAGAAACTTGCTTTCCACCTCATCCCAGGTTGTTAGGCTCCCCCTTGGGAATGATTCCAGCCACTTAGCTGCCTTGTCCCTAAGTGAAAATGGGAACAAGAGCAGTTTATAGGCATCTTCCTGGACTCCATTGGACTTCACAGTGTCGCAAATTCTCAGGAATTTTTTGAGATGTTGGTTTGGATCTTCATTAGCACTCCCACCAAATGAACAATGATTCTCCACCAGTGATATTAGCTGTGGTTTGAGTTCAAATTGTTGGCCTGAATGGGTGGTTCTGAATGCTGCTGCTACCACAATTCCCAGAGGTTGGGTTTATGTATGAACCAAGAACCTCCTCTCGGGAATGGCATTGATTCCATCAGCTCTCTCATGGTTGTGAACTTCTCTATCCATGTTGAGATCTAGAGCTTCCTCAAATTGTCCTCAGATTCTCCTTCAGATTCTTCTTCTCCAGTACTCTTCCTCTTGCTTCCCTTCTAAGTCTATGAAGGGTCCTCTCTGGTTCGGTATATGGAGGAGTTGTTGTCTCTCCTCTCCTACTGTCATACAAGAACACAGCACAGGCAACAAACAAGTGAAATACTCTTGGTTAATGGAAGAGTATGGTTAGAGCAGTTGAGGAATTAATTCAAATAGTTAGTGAGTCAGTGAGTTAGTTGCTGAATTTAAAGGCATAAAGAAAGAAACAAGTAACAGAGTGCAGAAATTAAAATTCAACAAGTAACTTGAACTAAATTATCAAAACAAAAAAAAATGCTCAATCTAGTTAACTTCCAATTTGAGAATGTCAATCGAAAACCAATCCCCAGCAACGGCGCCATAAACTTGATGTGCATAAACTTGATATGCTACGATTTAGGAAATTGCACGATCGGCAAAATTCCTTCCGGCAAGTGCACCGGTTATCGTCAAGTAAAAACTCACAATAGAGTGAGGTCGAATCCCACAAGGATTGGTTGAGTGAGCAATTCGGATTAGAAGTATGTTCTAGTTGAGCGGAATCAAGATTTAGATGAGAATTGCGGAATGTAAAATTGCATGAATTAAAGAGCGAGAAGCTAAATTGCTGAAATTAAAAGGGATGGGGGTGATTGCATGAATTTAATTGCAGAATGTAAGAGAAAGTGGTAGATCAGAAATGGGGAATTCATTGGGTTTCAGGAGATATTGAGATCTCCGAATCAAAACGTTTTTTATCCCTTCCTCAACCAATGCATTCATTGAATTGCTTGGCAATCTTATATGATTGGATCCCAATCCCTTGGCTCACCAATTCTCTCTAAAAACAAACAAATTCCCAATCCCTTGGTTTAAATGTTCATAAGAAGAGATGATGCTCGATCACTGATTATACCACACAGTTTCATGAACCACAATTTGGTAGGATTACATGTCACAATATCCATCCAAACCCCAATCCAATTCACTGTGAGAAGGCTTCTCTAGCATGAATCCTCCATTCCTTTCCCAAGGTTCCGAAGGATTCCAATTATGGGTAGTTTCTTTCCCAAGACAACTACCCAATGGAGTTAGATCGAGAAGCTTTCTAACAAAATTCAAGAGAAAAGATTGAAGAAAAAGATAAAACTATTATTGATTCATTGAATTACAATAGAGCTCCCTAACCCAATGAAAGGGGTTTAGTGAGTCATAGCTCTGAATTCAATTCCAAAATATGAAAGGTAGCAAAATGATCAAAAAGTTCCCCGTGTAAAAGTTCTTTTTTTTAACTAACTTAAATTCTATCCTATTTATACACTTTCTTAATTGAGCTTCTGTTGTGTTTCTTGGGCTTTGAGGCCTTTTCCTGATTTCCTTTTGCTTTGGGTTTATGGTCCATAATCCTGATGAGGCTGTGATCCAATTCTGTAACATTTATTGAGCAAACTTAGTGATAAACAAGTAATGACACAAGACTCAACAAATTGAAGCTCCAGACTCATCAATTCTTCAGGCTCAATCCCATAAACCATGATATTCAATTGGGTTTCATACCATAATACGTTTAAGTTAATGTTTGTGCTCAAATGCTAACTTAAACTTCAATATATTTGGCCCAGAAACCCTTTCAAAAAGTGGCGTTTAAGTTGAAGTTTAAGGTTAAACTGAAACTTAAACGTGGAAATGGAAGAAAGCAACCCAGGAGTGTGAAATGTCGAACACGTTTAAGCTTCAGTTTAAGGTTAAACTGAAGCTTAAACGTGGAAATGAAAGAAACCCTGGAGGAGCAATTGGGTCGAACACGTTTAAGCTTCAGTTTAAGGTTAAACTGAAGCTTAAACGTGGAAATGAGAAAGCAACCCTGGAGGAGAGAATCGAACACGTTTAAGCTCCAGTTTAAGGTTAAACTGGACTTAAACGTGGAAATGCTCCTGGTGCCTTTCTTACTTCTGGCGTTTAACCTCCAGTTTAAGGTTAAATGGAGGTTAAACGTGGAAATGCTTCCTGGTGAGAAATTGTGTCGAACACGTTTAAGCTCCAGTTTAAGGTTAAATGGAGCTTAAACGTGGAAATGCTCCCTTGGTGAATTCTCATTCTGGCGTTTAACTTCCAGTTTAAGGTTAAACTGGAGGTTAAACGCCAGTTCCAGCATTTAGCCTTCATGATTCTGGCGTTTAAGCTCCAGTTTAGCTTAAACGGAACTTAAACGCCATTTCCAGCATTATATGGCTTGGTAGTTTAAGTTCCAGTTTAAGCTTAAACTGGAACTTAAACTCCACATGTGATATTCAAGCTTCCTTTATTCATTTTGTTGCTTTCTTGCCTAGCCTCTTCTTCCCTGAAATCATCCAAACAATTGCATCAAAGTCTTGCAAAATTTCATGAGAAATCTTCCATTCATAGCATTCAAGTAATATAACTAAAAACTCATGGACTTTGCATCAAATTCATACTGTTTGGATGGTTCATTGCTTTGTTATTCATTTAACCATTCTTGGTTACTTTAAGCTCAAGAAAATGCATAAAACAACTAAAACTAACAGAAAAATGCTAGTGAAACTAGCCTAAGATGCCTTGGCATCAATGCCCAACTTTATTTGCTTATTTTGTGCTCTTTTTGCTTCTTTTCCACCTGAAATTTAACACAAACCATTTCAAAGCAATGTACTACAATATATATTATTTGTTCCATGAAATTGTATTAATTCAATGGGATTGTGTTCTTTTTATGGCCCTTTTAGATAAGAAAAAGGGTACATGATGCGCAGTCATCACTTATCAATCATTATAATCAAACTCAACAATCATCAAATCATCATAAATCATCACATACCTTCATTCAACAACTCAACTACCATTCAAATCCAAACCTATCATATGGGTCACTAGCCTAAGTGTCCATGAATATTATATACTACATAGAGAAAATTGAAATCATATCTTGGCCGATTGCCAATATGCCCTTAACCCAAAATGAGCACAACTATGATCACCAACAAGCTTCTCAACATATCCAAGCCACCAACAAGTTCCAATAGCTCCCAAATTCACAATAATCAAGCTATATATACATAAATTGCCACAAATCAACCTAGAGCTTAACATAAATCAAAATTTCACAAGAGTTCAAAGTCTCTTACCTTTCCCAACAGATGTGAATGTCAAAACCCAATGCTAAGCAAGGATTAGAGTGAACCTAAACATCCAAAAAGACAAAATCTCACTTAATCCAAAGCCCTAAATACCAAAAATTTTGAGGGGAGGGACTAGGAAGATTTCAAACTTTACTTACCATTTTCTTATATAGATTTTTTAGAGCTCTTCACATGGAACGCGTAGCCGCTGACGGCACGCAAATCAGAGCACCGTAGCTCAAGATATTAGCTTGGAAAGATTGAAGTGAATAGTGCCAAAGGGTTTCCTTTCTTCTTCTCTTCCCATCCGTGTGAGTGTCTTTATGTGAGTGTTATGGTTGGTTGGGTTCATTAAATGAACCTTATATATGTTGGGCTTGGGCCCAAATTAGGTCCGGTCCAACCCGTTAGCATTTTTAGCCCGTTTGGCCCAACTTCGGGTCAAACCTTTAAAATTAACACCTGGTTTTCCATTTCTAATGTTTTCTAAGGTTTTTGACTGTTTCTCACTTTTTCTCATGCGGTACCGAGCAGACTTGAACCGGTTAATCGGTTCAACTACCGGTTTGTAATTTTTTACGGTTCTTCACAGAAAACACATTTTCTGACTCAAGAAGACCCACTGAGTACAAAAATCACATTTAAATCCTCAAATTCTCACTCTAACTTTTCAAAATCTAATTTGGGCAATATAATCACTTAGTTAACCGGTTGATTAGTTGCGGTTCTTACATTCAGCCCACCAAATAAGAAATTTTGCCCTCAAAATTTGAATTACCTGAGAAAAGCTCGAGATAATCCTTTCGCATCTCAGACTCTAATTCCCAAGTACGCTCTTCAACTCCTGCTCTTTTCCACGCAACCTTAACCAATGAAACTTCCTCTCCTCGCATCTTCTTCACACTGGTGCTGTCACTCACTGGCGTCACTTAGAATGTCAAATTTTCTCTCAACTTAACTGACTCAGGCTCCAACACATGAGCCGCATCTGACATGTACTTACGGAGTTGTGACACGTGGAATACGTCATGCAAGTTAGACAGATGAGGTGGCAAAGCAACTTGATATGCCACCGGCTCGAATCGCCTTAGGATCTCAAACGGTTCTATATACCTCAGATTCAACTTCTTGGTCTTAATTGCTCTTTCGATCCTAGTTGTTGGTGTAACCCGCAGAAATACATGTTCTTCCACCTCAAACTCTAACGGTTTCCTCCTCTGGTTCGCATAACTCTTTTGTCGACTCTAAGAAGTTAAAATCTTTTCCCATATCTTCTTAATCTTCTCCGTAGTCTCTGCTACCAAATCTGGAACCAAAACACTTGTTTCACCAGATTCAGACCAACAAAGTGAGGATTGGCACTTCCGTCCATACAAAGCCTCATACGGGGCCATCCCAATTCTCGCATGAAAGCTATTGTTATACGCAAACTCTACCAATGGCATATAACGGTTCCAACTTCTAGGTTGATCCAATACACAGGCTCTTAGCATATCTTCCAACGTCTGAATAGTCCTTTCTAACTGTCCATCCATTTGTGGATGATATGCCGTACTGAGACATAGCTTCGTACCGAAAGCTTTTTGAAAAGCTCCCCAAAACCTTGATGTGAATCGGGGATCACAGTCCGACACTATGCTCGACGGCACACCATGCAACCTTACTATCTCCTTGATGTATAATCTCGCCAACTCCTCCATAGAATAGTTCATGCGGATTTGCTTAAGCGATCCACGATCACCCAAACCGCATCAAATCCCGACCTAGTCTTCGGCAAACCGGTTGCAAAACCCATCGCGATTCCTTCCCACTTCCACTGAGGAATCTCAAGGGGTTGCAACATCCCCGACGACTTTTGATGCTCTATTTTTACTTTCTGGCAAGTTAAACACTTAGTTACCATTGTAGCTACATCACCCTTTATCTCAGGCCACCAGAATATCTTCTTTAAATCATAGTACATATTCGTGCTTCCAGGATGAATAGAAGACCCACTGTTATGAGCCTCTGACAACAAGTCTTTCCTCAAACTCCCGACATTCGGCACACTGATGGCGGATAATTTTTACACTTTTTGGCATTGTTTTTAGGTAGTTTTTAGCATGTTTTATTCATGTTTTATATTTTTATTAGTTTTTATGCAAACATCACATTTCTAGACTTTACTATGAGTTTTTGTGTTTTTTTGTAATTTCATGTATTTTCTGGGCAAAATTTAGGGACCTAAGCAAAAATCTTATTTAGAGGCTGAGAAAGGACTGCAGATGCTGTTGGATTCTAACCTCCCTGCACTTAAACGTGTTTTTCTGGAGCTACAAAAGTTCAATTTGCGCGTTCTCAATTGGGATGGAAAGCTAACATCTTGGGCTTTTCAGCAATGTTTAATAGTCCATACTTTTTCCGAGATTTGATGGCCCAAACTGGCGTTAAAACACCCACCAGAGACCCTTTTCTAGCGTAAAACGCCGGAACTGGCACCAGAACGAGAGTTAAATGCCCAAACTGGCATCCAAGCTAGCGTTTAACTCCAGAAAAAGCCTATGCACGTGTAAAGCTCAATGCTCAGCCCAAGCACACACCAAGTGGGCCCCGGAAGTGGATTTCTGCACTATCTGCACTTAGTTACTTATTTTCTGTAATCCCTAGTAACTAGTTTAGTATAAATAGCACTTTTTTCTATTTTATTCGGATCCCTTTTTCAGATCTTTTGCCATTTTTTCACATTTGGGAGGCTGGCCATTCGGCCATGCCTAGACCTTTTTCTCTTATGTATTTTCTAACGGTGGAGTTTCTACACCTCATAGATTAAGGTGCAGAGCTCTGCTGTTCTTCATGAATTAATGCAAGTACTATTGTTTCTCTTTCAATTCACGCTTACTTCTTCTCCAAGTTATACTCCGGTACTTAATTCAGTTAAGTCAGAATGAAGGGGTGACTGACGTGGCACAAAAATCACCGATTAAAAGTTTATTGAAAAAATAGCGTTGCAAGTATAGCTTTTAACCAATGAAGATTCCTTGTATCAATTTAAAAGAGTTGTCACAAAATTTAGAAATAAAAATATTGGGAGTATGAGTCCCAGGTCGTCTCCCAACGAGTTATAGAGAGAATGCTAATTTATTAATTAGGGATTTTCAAGAGAGTTGAGTTGAAAAGATGAGCAATTAAATAGTTGTAAATTAAAAACTAAGAATGATTATTAATATTCTAAATAAAAGGCCTTGACTGGGAGAATGGCCAATTGGAAGTTCTATCCTTGTTGGAATCTCTTAAATGTAGTATTAAAAAGGTTATCATTTTCACTTGAGCTAACTCTTATTCACAAATCCTAGTCCTCTCCCTTGGGAAGGTCTAGCGTTAGCGAATACAGAACTAGCCAACAACTTCTAGTTTAATCTTCACTTTAAACCTTCCAACTCAAGTATCTCCTTTTAATCAACCCCCATGTCAAGTAGGGAATCTACTCCATTGACATGAATATAATACTCAGAAAAATATATGAAGAAGACATAATAAATTAAATAAAATAGAGACTAAAAATTAATTAAAAATAAAAGTAATCCTCTGTATCAACAATCCATGAAAATAATCCAATTACCACTTTAAACAAGAATTAAGAATGTGGAATAAATAAAAGAGCAAGTAAGGAAACAAACTAGAATAGTATATTCAACGGAGGTGATGACTCTTCAATATCCAAAGCAAAAAGCAATAAACTAATAAACGATGAATGTAAAGAGAACCTAGAGGAAGAGTAGTTCCTCTCTAGATTCAGATCTAAGATCCTAAAACTATCCTAATGAGAATGTGTTGATGTTGTGTTGAGTCTCTGCATGTTCCCTAGCTTTATTCTGTGTTTTTGGGCCGAAAACTAAGTCAAAACGCGGCCCAAAATCGCCCCCAGTGTTTTCTGTTATTTCTGCAAATCACGCAAGCACGCGTATGCATTGGTCACGCGTGCGCGTCATTCGGCGATTTTCCTTGTCGCGCGTCTGCGCCGTCCATGTATGCGCGTCATTCGTGCAGACTCCAATCCATGCGTACGCGTCAGGCACGCGCACACGTCGCCGTGATTTTCTCCATTCCGCGCGCTCGCGAGAGCCACGCGCGCGCGTCGATGCTCGCTGCTCATCTCCTTAGTTTCTTATGTTCCTTCCATTTTTGCAAGCTTCCTCTCCGTTCTCTAAGCTATTCTTGCCCTGCGAAGCCTGAAACACCTAACACACGGATCACGACATCGAATGGTATAAAGGAGAATTGAAATACACAAATTAAAGATCTTTAGGAAGCAAGTTTTCAACCATAGAACAAACTTAGGAAGGGATTGTAATATCATGCAGTTCATATGAATAAGTGGGTAAAGACTTGATGAAACCACCCAATTAAACACAAGATAAACCATAAAATAGTGGTTTATCAACCTCCCCACACTTAGACATTAGCATGTCCTCATGCTTAGCTCAAGGAGATAAAATAAACAAGTAGGGAAAAGTAAGACTCATGCAATGCAATGCAACCTATGTATGTGAATGCAACTATATGCTAAGATGATTTTGTCTACTTGGTTAAAAGTAAATAAGTTTTTCAAGACAAACATAAATCAAATTCTACTAATTAAAATCATATAGTAAAAACAAGTAAACTTGTAAGAAGACAGCTCATGAAAGCAGGGAACATAGAACTAAGCATTGAACCCTTACTGATGGTGTATATGCACTCTAATCACTCAAGTGTATAGGGTAATTGATGAGCGGATAATTTATACGCTTTTTGGCATTATTTTTAGTATGTTTTAGTTAGTTTTTAGTATATTTTTATTCGTTTTTAGTTAAAATTCACTTTTCTGGACTTTACTATGAGTTTGTGTGTTTTTCTGTGATTTCAGGTATTTTCTGGCTGAAATTGAGGGACCTGAGCAAAAATCTGACTCAAAGACTGAAATGGACTGCAGATGCTGTTGGATTCTGACCTCCCTGCACTCGAAGTGGATTTTCTGGAGCAACAGAAGCCCAATTGGCGCGCTCTCAACGGCGTTGGAAAGTAGACATCCTGGGCTTTTCAGCAATGTATCATACTTTACCCGAGATTTGATGGCCCAAACCGGCGTTCCAAATCAGCTCAAAACTGCCCGGCGTTAAACGCCGGAACTGGCACAAAAGCTGGCGTTTAACGTCCAAACTGGCACAAAAGCTGGCATTTAACTCCAAGAAGAGTCTCTACACAAAAATGCTTTAATGCTCAGCCCAAGCACACACCAAGTGGGCCCGGAAGTGGATTTTTTTGTCATTTACTCATTTCTGTAAACCCTAGGCTACTAGTTCTTTATAAATAAGACCTTTTGCTATTGTATTTTCATCCTTGGATCTTTGATCATCTTTAGATCTTTGAATCTTTGAATCCTTGATCATTTTGAGTCTTTTGATCATGTATTGGGAGGCTGGCCATTCGGCCATGCCTAGACCCTATTCTTATGTATTTTCAACGGTGGAGTTTCTACACACCATAGATTAAATTCAGCTTGTTCTTATTCCAAGATATTCATTCGTACCCAAGAACATGATGAATGTGATGATTATGTGACGCTCATCATCATTCTCACTTATGAACGAGTGCCTGACAACCACCTCCGTTCTACAAGCAAACAAGGCTTGAATGTTTATCTCTTGGATTCTTTAACCGAAATCTTCGTGGTATAAGCTAGAATTGATGGCGGCATTCAAGAGAATCCGGAAGGTCTAAACCTTGTCTGTGGTATTCTGAGTAGGATTTAATGATTGAATGACTGTGACGAGCTTCAAACTCCTGAAGGCTGGGCGTTAGTGACAGACGCAAAAGAATCAATGGATTCTACTCCAACCTGATTGAGGATCGACAGATGATTAGCCGTGCCGTGACAGGGTGCGTTGAACATTTTCACTGAGAGGACGGGATTGTAGCCACTGACAACGGTGATGCCCAACATACAGCTTGCCATGGAAAAGAGTAAGAAGGATTGGATGAAGACAGTAGGAAAGCAGAGAGACGGAAGGGACAAAGCATTCCATTCGCTTATCTGAAGTTCTCACCAATGAATTACATAAGTATCTCTATCTTTATCTTTTATGTTTTATTCATATATCATCCATAACCATTTGAATCTGCCTGACTAAGATTTACAAGGTGACCATAGCTTGCTTCATACCAACAATCTCCGTGGGATCGACCCTTACTCGCGTAAGGTTTATTACTTGGACGACCCAGTGCACTTGCTGGTTAGTTGTGCGAAGTTGTGTTTATGCCATGGTATTGAACACCAAGTTTTTGGATTTCATTACCGGGGATTATTTGAGTTGTGAAAAGTGTTGATCACAATTTCGTGCACCAAGTTTTTGGCGCCGTTGCCGGGGATTGTTGAGTTTGTACAACTGACGGTTCATCTTGTTACTTAGATTAGGTATTTATTTTCAGAGTTCTTAAGAATGAATTCTAGTGTTTCAAGGTGATGTTCTTATCATCACCAAAGCTGATTGATTTTCATCAATTTAGCTCTTGAATGCAATGTCCTGCTGAAGCTTAGCTAGCCATGTCTAATTCCTTTAGACTAAAGCTTTAGACTAACATTGCATGATTCCTGGAATTCTCATTAAGAATTTTGATATCTTTTTTTTCTTTTCCATTTAATTTTCGAAGAAAAGCACAAAAAAATTACAAAATCATAAAAACCAAAAATATTTTATGTTTCTTGTTGAGTCTAGTGTCTCATTTTAAGTTTGGTGTCAATTGCATGATTCTGTTCTTATTGCATTCATTCATGTGTCTTAAGTGATCTTCAAGATGTTCTTGATGATTTCCTTGCTCTGATCTTTGAATTCTCTTGACTTGAGTGTTTTGTGTTTCTCATGTGCATTCTCATTTTGTTAGTGTCAATAGTATACAAACTTCTAAGTTTGGTGTCTTGCATGCATTGTTATTTGATTTTAGTTGCATTTTGATTATTAAAAATCCAAAAAAAATTTTAATTTGTGTCTTTTCAAGTCAATAATACAGAGAATTGAAGATTCAGAACATACAGCAGAGGAATTACACAGAAAAAGCTGGGCGTTCAAAACGCCCAGTGAAGAAGGGCAAACTGGCGTTTAAACGCCAGCCAGGGTGCCTGGCTGGGCGTTTAACGCCCAAAAGGGTAGTGTTTTGGGCGTTAAATGCCAAAATTTGCACCATTCTGGGCGTTTAACGCCAGGATGGCACAAGAGGGAAGATTCTGTTTTTAATTCAAATTTTTTTCAAGTTTTCAAAATTTTTTTTCAAAATCAAATCTTTTTCAAATCATATCTTTTCAATCAAATCTTTTCAAATCATTTCTTTCCTTTTTCAAAAATACTTGCTATCAATTAATGATTTGATTCAACATTTCAAGTATGTTGCCTTTTCTGTTGAGAAAGGTTTAATGTTTGAATCATATCTTTTCTTGTTAGCCAAGTCATTATTTTTCAAAATCAAATCTTTTTAAATTATTTTTCAAATCATATCTTTTCAATCACATCGTTTTAAAACCATAACTTATCTTTTTAATCACATCTTTTTCAAAATAGTTTTCAATCATATCTTTTTTATTTCTAATTTCAAAATCTTTTTCAAAAATCACTTGATTTCTTTCCCACTTTTAGTTTTCGAAAATTATCAATCAATTTTTCAAAATGTTTTTAAAATGTTTTTAATTAATTTTCGAAAATTTCTTCTCCTCTTCTCACATCCTTCTATTTATGGACTAACACTATTCCTTAATGCACAATTCGAACTCCATCTTTCTTGATAAGTTCGAATTCTCTACTTCTTCCTTCTAATTTTCATTTTCCTCTGACACCTCAAGGAATCTCTATACTGTGACATAGAGGATTCCATATTTTCTTGTTCTCTTCTCTTTCATATGAGCAGGAGCAAAGACAAAAAGCATTCTTGTTGAGGCTGACCCTGAACCTGAAAGGACCTTGAAGCGAAAGCTAAGAGAAGCTAAGGCACAACTCTCTGTAGATGACCTAACAGAAATCTTCAAAGAAGAAGAACCCATGGCAGCCGAAAACAACAACAATGCCAACAATGCAAGGAAGGTGCTGGGTGATTTTACTGCACCTACTCCCGACTTCTATGCGAAAAGCATCTCTATCCCTGCCATTGGAGCAAACAACTTTGAGCTTAAGCCTCAATTAGTTTCTCTAATGCAACAAAATTGCAAGTTTCATGGACTTCCATTGGAAGATCCTCATCAGTTTTTAGCTGAATTCTTGCAAATTTGTGACACTGTCAAGACTAATGGGGTTGACCCTGAGGTCTACAGAATTATGCTATTCCCTTTTGCTGTAAGAGACATAGCTAGAATATGGTTGGACTCACAACCTAAGGAAAGCCTGAACTCTTGGAAAAAGCTAGTCAATGCCTTCTTGGCAAAGTTCTTTCCACCTCAAAAATTGAGTAAGCTTAGAGTGGAAGTCCAAACCTTTAGACAGAAGGAAGGAGAATCCCTTTATGAAGCTTGGGAAAGATACAAACAACTAATCAGAAAGTGTCCCTCTGACATGCTTTCTGAATGGAGCATCGTATGTATCTTCTATGATGGTCTGTCTGAACTGTCCAAAATGTCTTTGGATAGCTCTGCTGGAAGATCTCTTCATCTGAAGAAGACGCTTACAGAAGCTCAAGAACTAATTGAAATGGTTGCAAATAACCAATTCATGTACACTTCTAAAAGGAATCCTGTGAACAATGGGAAAAATCCGAAGAAAGGAGTTCTTAAGATTGAAACTCTGAATGCCATACTGGCTCAGAACAAGATATTGACTCAGCAAGTCAATTTGATTTCTAAAAGTCTGTCTGGAATGCAAAATGCACCAGGCAGTACTAAGGATGCTTCATCTGAAGAAGAAGCTTATGATCCTGAGAACCCTTCAATGGAAGAGGTAAATTACATGGGAGAACCCTATGGAAACACCTTTAATTCTTCATGGAGAAATCATCCAAATCTCTTATGGAAGGATCAACAGAGACCTCAACAAGGTTTCAACAATAATAATGGTGGAAGAAACAGGTTTAGCAATGGCAAGCCTTTTCCATCATCTTCTCAGCAATAGACAGAGAATTCTAAGCAGAACCACTCTGACTTAGCAACCATGGTCTCTGATCTAATCAAAACCACTCAAAGTTTCATGACTGAAACAAGGTCCTCCATTAGGAATTTGGAGGCACAAGTGGGTCAGCTGAGCAAGAAAATTACTGAACTTCCTCCTAGTACTCTTCCAAGCAATACAGAAGAAAATCCAAAAGGAGAGTGCAAGGCCATTAACATGGCCGAATTTGGAGAGGAGGGAGAGGCAGTGAACGCCACTGAGGAAGACCTCAATGGACGTCCACTGGCTTCCAATGAGTTCCCTAATGAGGAACCATGGGAATCTGAGGCTCACACTGAGACCATAGAGATTCCAATGGATTTATTTCTGCCATTCATGAGCTCTGATGAGTATTCTTCCTCTGAAGAGGATGAGTATGTCACTGAAGAGCAAGTTGCTAAATACCTTGGAGCAATCATGAAGCTAAATGACAAGTTATTTGGTAATGAGACTTGGGAGAACGAACCTCCTTTGCTCACCAAAGAACTAGATGACTTGTCTAGGCAGAAATTATCTCAAAAGAGACAAGATCCTGGGAAGTTTTCAATACCTTGTACCATAGGCACCATGACCTTTAAGAAGGCTCTGTGTGACCTAGGGTCATGTGTAAACCTCATGCCTCTCTCTGTAATGGAGAAGCTAGGGATCTTTGAGGTACAAGCTGCAAGAATCTCACTAGAGATGGCAGACAATTCAAGAAAACAAGCTTATGGGCTTGTAGAGGATGTTCTGGTAAAGATTGAAGACCATTACATCCCCGCTGATTTCATAGTCCTAGAGACTGGGAAGTGCATGGATGAATCTGTCATCCTTGGCAGACCCTTCCTAGCCACAGCAAAGGCTGTGATTAATGTGGACAGAGGAGAATTGATCATTCAAGTGAATGAAGAATCCTTTGTGTTTAAGGCTCAAGGATATCCCTCTGTCACCATGGAGAGGAAGCATGAAGAGCTTCTCTCAAAACAGAGTCAAACAGAGCCCCCACAGTCAAACTCTAAGTTTGGTGTTGGGAGGCTACAACCAAATTCTAAGTTTGGTGTTGAACCCCCACATTCAAACTCTAAATTTGGTGTTGGGAGGTTCCAACATTGCTCTGAGTATCTGTGAGGCTCCATGAGAGCCCTCTGTCAAGCTACTGACATTAAAGAAGCGCTTGTTGGGAGGCAACCCAATGTTATATTTAATCTATTTTCCTTTGTTATTTCATGTTTTCTGTAGGTTGATGATCATGAGAAGTCACAAAATCAGTTGAAAAAGCAAAAACAGAATAAAAAACAGCACACCCTGGAGGAGAACTTGCTGGCGTTTAAACGCCAGTGAAGCTAGCAAATGGGCGTTTAACGCCCAGTCTGGCACCATTCTGGGCGTTTCACGCCAGAAAGGGGCACCAGACTGGCGTTAAACACCAGGAAAGGGCAAGAAGTTGGCGTTAAACGCCAGAAATGGGCACCAGCCCGGCGTTTAACGCCAAAATTGGCATGAAGGGCATTTCTGCTCGCCACTTGGTGCAGGGATGACTTTTCCTTGACACCTCAGGATCTGTGGACCCCACAGGATCCCCACCTACCCCACCACCCTCTCTCTTCTTCTCCACCCATTCACCAATCACCTTAACCACTCTTTCCCAAATACCCCTCACCTATCAAATCCCACTATTCTCTTCACCACTCACATCCATCCTTCATAAAACCCCACCTACCTCACCATTCAAATTCAAACCACTTTCCCACCCAAACCCACCCATTCATAACCGAACCCTACCCCTCTCTCCACCCCTATATAAACCCATCTTCACCCCCTCATTTTCACACAACCTAAATGCTACTTCTCCCTTTGGCCGAATAACAAAGCCATCTCCATCTCCTTCATTCCTTCTTCTTCTACTCTCTTCTTTCTTCTTTTGCTCGAGGACGAGCAAACCTTTTAAGTTTGGTGTGGTAAAAGCATTGCTTTTTGTTTTTTCCATAACCATTTATGGCATTCAAGGCCGGAGAAACCTCTAGAAAGAGGAAAGGGAAGGCAAAAACTTTCACCTCCGAGTCATGGGAGATGGAGAGATTCATCTCAAGGGTGCATCAAGACCACTTCTATGAAGTTGTGGCCTTGAAAAAGGTGATCCACGAGGTCCCTTTTAAACTCAAAAAGAGTGAATATCCGGAGATCCGACATGAAATTCGAAGAAGAGGTTGGGAAGTTCTTAACAACCCCATTCAACAAGTCGGAATCTTAATGGTTCAAGAGTTCTATGCCAATGCATGGATCACCAAGAACCATGATCAAAGTGTGAACCCGGACCCAAAGAATTGGCTTACAATGGTTCGGGGGAAATACTTAGATTTTAGTCCGGAAAATGTAAGGTTGGCATTCAACTTGCCCATGATGCAAGGAGATGAACACCCTTGCACTAGAAGGGTCAACTTTGATCAAAGGTTGGACCAAGTCCTCACAGTCATTTGTGAAGAGGGCGCCCAATAGAAGAGAGATTCAAGAGGGAAGCCGGTTCGATTGAGAAGGCATGACCTCAAGCCCGTGGCTAGGGGATGGTTGGAGTTTGTCCAACGCTCAATCATTCCCACTAGCAACCGGTCTGAAGTTACTCTAGACCGGGCCATCATGATTCATAGCATCATGATTGGAGAAGAAGTAGAAGTTCATGAGGTTATAGCCCAAGAACTTTATAAGGTGGCGGACAAGTCCTCTACCTTGGCAAGGTTAGCCTTTCCTCATCTCATTTGTCACCTCTGTTATTCAGTTGGAGTTGACATAGAGGGAGACATCCCCATTGATGAGGACAAGCCCATCACTGACAAAAGGATGGAGCAAACAAGAGATCCCACTCATCATGAAATCCCTGAGATATCTCAAGGGATGCACTTTCCTCCACAAAATTATTGGGAGCAAATCAACACCTCCCTAGGAGAATTGAGTTCCAACATGGGACAACTAAGGGTGGAGCACCAAGAACATTCCATCCTCCTCCATGAAATTAGAGAAGATCAAAGAATCATGAGAGAGGAGCAACAAAGGCAAGGAAGAGACATTGAGGAGCTCAAGCACTCCATAAGATCTTCAAGAGGAAGAACAAGCCGCCATCACTAAGGTGGACCCGTTCTTTAATTTCCTTGTTCTTATTCTGTTTTCGAAAAATCATGCTTATGTTTATCTATGCTTGTCTGATCATTAGTGTCTTAGTGTCTATGCCTTAAAGTTATGAATGTCCTATGAATCCATCACCTTTCTTAAATAAAAAAATGTTCTTAATTGAAAAAGAGAAGAATTGCATGAATTTTAAATTTTATAACAAATTAATTATTTTGATGTGGTGGCAATACTTTTGTTTTCTGAATGTATGCTTAAACAGTGCATATGTCTTTGAATTTGTGTTCATGAATGGTTGGCTCTTGAAAGAATGATGAAAAAGGAGACATGTAACTGAGAATCTGAAAAATCATAAAAATGATTCTTGAAGCAAGAAAAAGCAGTGAATACAAAAAAAAGGAGAAAAACGAAAAAAAAACGAAAAAAAGGAGAAAGAGAAAAAGAAAGAAAAAGAAAGTTGTAATCCAAGGCAAAAAGAGTGTGCTTAAGAACCCTGGACACCTCTAATTGGGGACTCTAGCAAAGCTGAGTCACAATCTGAAAAGGTTCACCCAATTATGTGTCTGTGGCATGTATGTATCCGGTGGTAATACTGGAAGACAGAGTGCTTTGGGCCACGACCAAGACTCATAAAGCAGCTGTGTTCAAGAATCATCATACTCAACTAGGAGAATCAATAACACTATCTGGATTCTGAGTTCCTATAGAAGCCAATCATTCTGAATTTCAAAGGATAGAGTGAGATGCCAAAACTGTTCAGAGGCAAAAAGCTAAAAGCCCCGCTCATCTAATTAATACTGATCTTCATAGATGTTTTGGAATTCATTGCATATTCTCTCTTTTTATCTTATTGATTTTCAGTTACTTGGGACAAGCAACAATTTAAGTTTGGTGTTGTGATGAGCGGATAATTTATACGCTTTTGGCATTGTTTTTAGTATATTTTAGTATTTTTAGTTAGTTTTTAGTATATTTTTATTAGTTTTTAGTTAAAATTCACTTTTTGGACTTTACTATGAGTTTGTGTTTTTCTGTGATTTCAGGTATTTTCTGGCTGAAATGAGGGACCTGAGCAAAAATCTGACTCAGAGATTGAATGGACTGCAGATGCTGTTGGATTCTGACCTCCCTGCACTCGAAGTAGATTTCTGGAGCTACAGAAGCCCAATTGGAGCGCCCTTAACGGCGTTGAAAAGTAGACATCCTGGGCTTTCCAGCAATGTATAATAGTCCATACTTTGCCGAAATTTGATGGCCCAACCGGCGTTCCAAATCAGCTCAAAACTGCCCGGCGTTAAACGCCGGAACTGGCACAGAATGGGAGTTAAACGCCCAAACTGGCACAAAAGCTGGCGTTTAACTCCAAGAAGAGTCTCTACACGAAAATGCTTCAATGCTCAGCCCAAGCACACACCAAGTGGGCCCAGAAGTGGATTTTTCTGTCATTTACTCATTTCTGTAAACCCTAGGCTACTAGTTCTTTATAAATAAGACCTTTTGCTATTGTATTTTCATCCTTGGATCTTTGATCATCTTTAGATCTTTGAATCTTTGGATCCTTGATCATTTTGAGTCTTTTGATCATGTATTGGGAGGCTGGCCATTCGGCCATGCCTAGACCCTGTTCTTATGTATTTTCAACGGTGGAGTTTCTACACACTATAGATTAAGGTGTGGAGCTCTGCTGTACCTCGAGTATTAATGCAATTACTATTGTTCTTCTATTCAATTCAGCTTGTTCTTATTCCAAGATATTCATTCGTACCCAAAACATGATGAATGTGATGATTATGTGATGCTCATCATCATTCTCACTTATGAACGAGTGCCTGACAACCACCTCCGTTCTACAAGCAAACAAGGCTTGAATGTTTATCTCTTGGATTCTTTAACCGGAATCTTCGTGGTATAACTAGAATGATGGCGGCATTCAAGAGAATCCGTAAGGTCTAAACCTTGTCTGTGGTATTCTGAGTAGGATCAATGATTGAATGACTGTGACGAGCTTCAAACTCCTGAAGGCTGGGCGTTATGACAGACGCAAAGATCAATGGATTCTACTCCAACCTGATTGAGGACCGACAGATGATTAGCCGTGCCGTGACAGGGTGCGTTGAACATTTTCACTGAGAGGACGGGATTGTAGCCACTGGCAACGTGATGCCCAACATACAGCTTGCCATGGAAAGGAGTAAGAAGGATTGGATGAAGACAGTAGGAAAGCAGAGAGACGGAAGGGACAAAGCATCTCCATTCGCTTATCTGAGTTCTCACCAATGAATTACATAAGTATCTATCTTTATCTTTATGTTTTATCATATATCATCCATAACCATTTGAATCTGCCTGACTAAGATTTATAAGGTGACCATAGCTTGCTTCATACCAACAATCTCCGTGGGATCGACCCTTACTCGCGTAAGGTTTATTACTTGGACGACCCAGTGCACTTGCTGGTTAGTTGTGCGAAGTTGTGTTTATGCCATGGTATTGAACACCAAGTTTTTGGATTCATTACCGGGGATTATTTGAGTTGTGAAAAGTATTGATCACAATTTCGTGCACCAGTAATCCACTCTAGTCTTCTCTAGTCATGCTTTCTAAACTTTGTTCTTCACCTAACTAGTCAATAAATAAGTAATGTACCAATGCAAACATCATGAGGTCTTTTCAAGGTTGTAATGGTGCCAAGGTAAGGGTAGGGACATATGTATGGCTAATTGAGCTATAAATTGAATCCTTGACTAACATAAGCTCTCACATAAACATACACACGCTCTATATAACTTCTAAATTTATGCCTAGCTACCCATAATTTCCCACTTTTGCATTACATACTCATGCATCACCCTTTCTTTTAATCTTTATCACATGGCATTGATCTTTTCATTAACTTAACTTAGCATTGGGGTAATTTTGTCCCCTTATTTAATTACTTAACTATTTGAATATTTTTAGATTTTTTTTAATTAATATAAAAATAAACATAACTTATCAATGCACATGGATTTTTAATTTTTCTGGTCTTACATGAGTAGGTACCCAAATTTCTAATATTTTATCAAAGTAAAAACATAATACATTCCCTTATTAACCCATATTTCTATAGTTTCCCCATACTTAGTTGATACACAATCTCTATCTTAAGCTAACCAAAGATTCAATTGGGGGTGATTACTTGTTTTTCCGCTTAAGGCTAGTGATATGGCAAAATATAGAATAAATGGGGATTTAAAATGCTCAAAGTGGCTAATAAGGGTAATTGAAAGGGTAGGCTATTTTGGGATAAGTGAGCTAAAACAATTAATGGCCTCAATCATATGCATGCATATAACACATTAACTATTGGACATATAGGATGGAACAAAATAAAGATTATAATCATATAAAAGTAAACACACAAGAATAAAATATTATGGTTAAATAATATAACCATGTAATTAAGCTCAAATCTTACGGGTTGTGTGTTCTTAGCTATCATTTTATGTTCCAAATACAACTTCAAACAAGTTTTAACAGAAAAAGGATTTTTAATCTAAATTAGTGAAAATTTTCAAAAATAGAGTTTTAAAAAGAAACATATTATAGTTCAACCAAATAGATCATGCATGCAAATACCTATTACTATGCAATTTATCATATTCTAACAAAAGAAAAATAAATATCCTATTGGTGTTTAAGAAAGAGAAATTACCTCCAGAAGTCAGGTACTGACCGACCTCCCCACACTTAAAGCTTAGCACCGTCCTATTGGTGCTTTCTAACAAGTAGCTCCTTGAGGTATGTAAATCGGCGCTTGTTACGGCGCTCTCTTTACTTTCCTTGCCGGTCTAGCCAGTCCAACCTTTCAAGCATTTGATGGAGTAGTTGGTTTGTTGGAGGTGCTTGTGATGTGGAAGGAGAAGGAATATCTCCTGCTGGTTCTGCAGGCCGACTAGTCGTGGCTGCTGGAGGTCTGATGTACTCCCCGTTAGGGACGTACTGATCATTCTGTGGAAGTATGGTCTTAGTATCCCCAGCTCCGTAGGAGACTCCGGCTGCTGAGATTAGATCTATAACCAAGGCGGGAAAAGGTAAGTTGCTCACAATTTGTACGTGTCCCAAAGCATTCGGGATGTGTCTTGGTAAATTGAGGTGCTGGTCTGTAAGGATACACCATAGTAGAACAGCCATGTCTGCGGTGAAGGAGGACTCATAAGTGCTCGGAAAGATGTAGTGGGACATAATCTGTGCCCATACTCGAGCCTCCAAGGTCAGTGCTAAAGCCAATATTCCCTTAGGTCGGGATCGATGGTATCATAGATCTATCTGCTGCCAGGTTGTTGATGACCTCAATTCACTACCCCTTTTAAAAATTAGTGAATTAGTTCTTTTGGCAAGCGCACCAAAATTATCGCCAAGTAATAACCCACAATGGAGTGGGATCGTATCCACAGAGATTGGCAAATCCAAGCAGTTTTAATTGATTGATGAATTAGTCAACCAGATCAATAAGATTGTGAAGTGCAGAATTGTAAATGACATGAATGTAAATAACTAGAATATAAAGAAAAGTAATAAAGTGCAGAAATGGAAATTGCAGAATGTAAAGTGCTGAATCATAAATGACTTGAATGTAAATAGGAGTGGGGAATTGCTAAATGTAAAATTAAACTGTAAAGAAATGGATAGATAAGAATGGGAGAATTCATTGAGATTGGGAGATGTTGTCTCTTTGGATCAAATCTAGCTTATATCTTCTTCAATCATGCACCTCATTGACCTCTTGGCAATCATGATTGATTGAGCCCCAATCCCTTGGTGACTCAATCTCTCAGATCTTGATCAATAGCCAATTCCTTGGTCTAATTGCTCATGAAGAGAGATATGCTTGGTCCCTGATTATACCACACATCCTCATAGGTCCAGGTAGAGGGGGAATTATATGTTACGTATCCCATCACCAAAACCCAGATTCTACTCAAGTGTGAGAAGGGATTTCAAGCATGGTTTCATGGTTTCCTTTCCCAAGGTTCCCATGAAACCCAATTGCATTCAATTTCTTTCCCAAGATAATTGAACACTAAGCATTAAGAACGAAATTCCTTCTAGAAAATCAAGAGAAAATGAAGAGAAGAAGAATTTCACTATTATCAATCCATCAAGTACAACAGAGTTCCCTCTCTCAATAAGAGAGAAGTTAGCTACTCATAGCTTGAAAAGTACTCAAAAGTGGAGTGTAAAAGTGGATCTAGAACTAACTGCTTTACCCCCTCTTCAGTACTTCTTGAGGGCATTTATACTATTCCTACTAAAATTAAAAGAATTACAAAAGTGAAAAAGGGAAAATTACATTTTGGAGAGAAAGAAAACACTCAATAAGCGTAACTCCTTAGCTGGCGTGTGGCTGGCGCTTCACCAGCGTGTCACGTGCCCTTCAAAATAGCTTGGTGTGCCACGCTCAATCCTTCAAGTGGCACGCTCGTCCCTTTATCAACCTTGGCGTGCCACGCCTTCGAACTCAAGTGGCACGCCATAGTGGAATTCTTGTGTTGGCGTGCCACGCCTTCGAGCTCAAGTGGCACGCCCTTTGCTCTTTCCACTTTCCTTTGCCTCTGGAAACATGAACTAGCATGGCACGCCAGGGTCTGGCATGCCACGCCCTTGTTGTGTGCTTGGCTAAGCTCCTCTGGAAAGTTGCACTAGCGTGGCACGCCCAGGATCTGGCGTGCCACGCCCTTTTGTGAGTGAGTTGTTCCTCTGTTTGGCGTGCCACGCCTCAAACTCAAGTGGCACGCCCCAATGCTTCTCTGGCCTCTGAATGAAACTGGCGTGCCACGCCTGGTTGCTCAAGTGGCACGCCTAAGTGAAGAATAGTGAATGGAGTGCCACGCCTTCGATACCAAGTGGCATGCCCCATGTAATTGGTCTCTTCCAATCTTTCTGGAAACTTATACCAGCGTGCCACGCCTAAAGGTTGGTGTGCCACGGCCATGATCTTGTCTTGCTCCAGTAATTGGCGTGCCACGCCTCGACCTTCAAGTGGCACGCCTAAGTGACATGCTCGGATTGGCGTGCCATGCCTTCGACACCAAGTGGCACGCCCAGTCCTTGCTCATATTATCTTGTGCATTGGCGTGCCACGCTTGGTTGCTCAAGTGGCACACCGAAGTGAGGTTGAGGGGTTGGCGTGCCACGCCTTCGACTTCAAGTGGCACGCCCAGTGTTCAATTGCCTTCAGCCCATTATCTGGATCATTGTACCAGCGTGCCACACCGTGTTGCTCAAGTGGCACGCCCATGTTTTTGTGCACTCTTCAAGCTTGGCGTGCCACGCATGGGTCTTCAAATGGCACGCCAAAGTGACTTTTTAGAGCTGGCGTGCCACGCCTTCGACACCAAGCGACACGCCATAGTGGAGGTTCTTTGTGAGATGGTCAGTTGGCATGCCATGCCTTCGACTTCAAGTGGCACGCCCATAGTAGTTGACGGGGTCAGGCGTGCCACGCCCAGTCCCTGGCGTGCCACGCCCACATGCATGCTTGGATCTCCCTTCTGGAATTTAGTACTAGTGTACCACGCCAGTGCATTTTTGTGGCGTTTGCCCCCAAGTGGCACGCCAGTTTCACACGCCCAGCTTCTTGTTTGTCTTCTTCCCATTCCTGATGCCTTTTTCACCTGAAATTTAGCACAACTCATCTCAAAGTATTGTACCATAATATTCACCAATTAATGCATGAATTGTACTGATCAAATGAGATTTGTGCTCTTTTATGGTCTTCTTTGTACAAGAAAGAAGGGTAGATAATGCAAGTCATCACAACACCAAACTTAAGCTTTGCTTGTCCCAAGCAAATCAATGTGAGTAACTTTTATATATTGAGGCCTTGGCTTCGAATGATTGCAATGTAACTAAGAGTAAAGCTAAGTGTCTAACACATGTATGAATGCTTTAATTGTCATGGAAAGCTCTTGGATCCTTGAGGGTTCCCTCAGGTATAGGCTTTAGGGGTCCTTTCTATTGATTGTCGCCTTGAAGTAGTAAAGGTTATTTTGCTTTCTTGGCCACGACTCTAAGTGTTTTGTCTCAAGACAACCCTTTAATTAGGCTTTCAATTAGCACTCCCAAACCAATTGGTTTTAGGGTACTGAGTGTTGAGACACCCCTAAGAATTTACTTGCCCAGGTCTCTTCTTGACACATCTTCACCACAAACATCTACTAGGATCATTAATTCTTTTTGAGCTTTTTAATGTTTCTTTTTCTATCCCAGTAGTTGATGCTCAAAGCCTTGGGTCTTTATTGCTTACTACCTCTTGGTTTTATGGATATTCAAGGAACACCCCTTAGTCTTCCCTTTATTATACCTTCTAAGACTAATTACTCTCCATGACTCATTTTCTTTTTAGTTCATCCAAGGTCCTACACTTAGTTTCTTGTTTCTTAGTTTGTTTGATGACCCCTCTTGGCCTTTGTCTCTCTTATTGTTTTTGCACGATTCACAGTAACTCTTATGGAGACAAGCTCTACTTTTATTTAAGTTGTAATGAAGACTTGAAATACATTGCATTTTCTTTCTTGTAAAAAAAACTCATAAAGACTTCAAATAGGAATTGAAACTAAGCATCAAACATAAACTATGCTAGCATGTTTATTCAATAAGTAAATAAAGCAAAAGCTTAAACAGAATTCAGAAATTGGAAAGTGTCAACCATGGGACTCAACAACCTTGAGCAGCTTCATCTTTAGTTCATTGGCCCCTTCCCCTTGTCCTTCTTCTTGGGAGGGGATGAGCCACCTTCATCAAGCTTGGAGGAACCTTCTTTTGCTTTGGTATCCTTGGGCTTGGGCTTCCAGAATCCTAGCCTCCTTATGTAGGATTTCACATTCTCCTTGTGTTGGTATGCTATTTCTTCTTGTCTTGAGCTGAGTTCCTCCAATTTCTGCATATACGTGGGGTAATTGGGGTTCATGTTAGCCACTGCATTGCACAGGTAGCTCAACTTTGTTTGTGCATAGCCATCATATTCCCCTCTGGCCATAGTCCTTGCTTCATAAAGGTGTCTGAATTCAGCAAGGCTCCCCATTTGTTGTAGTTGTCGTTCCAAAATCATTCCTAAGCTGCCTTGTATATCTCTCCAATTAATCTGCTCTTGCTGTTCCTTGAGGTTCTCAAAGCCCCCTTGGAGTTGTTGAATATTTTGGTTGGCTTGGCTCCATTGTTGTTGCTGTGCCTCCTTGAATTGGTTGACATCTTCCCTCAAGTGGTGTAGATATCCCTTCATTTGGTGTACATCTTGCAATTGCTCCCAATTGAATCCCTCTGGAAATTGTTGATATTGATGGTGTTGTGGTGGTTGAAGTGCTAGGAAGTGAGGTTGCTCTTCTGCCTCCTCCTCTTCTTTTTGTTGTTGTGGTTCATGAGAATGAGCTCTTCATTTTCTAGCCCTGTTGAGTGGGTGGACAGCCACCACTTTGGCCATTTTTTTGGTAGTTATGAACTTGTCTTGCTTCATAAGCACCTCGTCAATGATCTTTTCAACTCCAGCCTCATCACATAGCCTCTGTATAATGCTGGGGAAAGCCAACCTTGTGTTGTCACTGGTATTTTTTAGCACTTTGTTGATGTTGTTGGCAATCATCTCCCCCACGTTGATGTTTTCTCCTTTCATGATGCTGTAGATGAGCACAGCTCTCTCCTTGGTCACCTCTGAAGTGTTGGATGTGGGGATTAGGGACCTCCTCACAAATTCTAGCCACCCTCTAGCTTGGGGGCTCAAATATCTTCTCCTCAATTGGTTGGGTATCCCATCCTTATCATTTATCCACTGCACATTCATCACACAGATTTCACTCAGAATTTCCTCAAACCCAGGGTCTTGCTGCTTCATTCTCTCTTCATAGCTCCGAGTGGAGCTTGTCCTCTTCACCATTAGCATTCTTTCTATGCTAGAGGGGTTGTAGTCAATGGATTTCCTCCTCACATAGCTAATGTAGCCATATTGTTGCCCTGGTTGAGGTACTGCATTGGCATAGAACTCCCTCACCAAGCTCTCTATCACTTTCCTTGGTGGGTTGCATAGAAATGACCAACCCCTCTGTTCAATCTCAATGTTGATTTCAATGTGCTCATTCCTCCCTAGTTGAAACTCAACTTCTGGAATGATTTCCCTCTCACTTACCCAACCATAAAATTGATTTTGGTTGAATGCGGAGAGGAACTTGTAGGTATTAAAAGAGCTTGAGGATCCAGAGGTTGGTTCCATGGTTTTTCTTTTCTTTGAGGCTGAGCTTTTTGGTCGTGCCATTAGGTTGGGAGAGTGTGAAAAAAATGGGGGAGATTGAAAGAAAGAGAAGGCAAAACAAGGTTTTGCTCCAACACCAAACTTAGGAATTGATTGTCCCAATCAAGAAAAAGAAAAAAGTAAGGGATAGAAGATGAAAAGAGAAGTGAAGATGAGTGGTGTAGGGGTTGTTGAAGTGGGAGGGGAGATGGGGAGTGAAGCTTTTATAATGGGTGAGTGATGTGGTTCGAAGGTGGGAAATAAAAGAGATTAAATGTTTTCCCACTTTGGAAAGTGGCGCCTAGCGTGGGAAGAGGCGCCAACTCTTTTCTCACAGTGTCTTCTGCGTGTGTTGAGTTCCAAAGTGCAAGTACACTTTGACTTCCTTGTTTTGTGAGTTGTTTAACATGTGGGCCCCATCTTCTCTCCTGAAATTGAAACTGAACCCATTAGTGATGATAAAATAACCCCTTCACATTCCTTCTCATCAAGAATAAATTAGGTTGCAACTGCCAAACTTAATTCTTAGGCATCTTAATAAATTGGTTTCATCATTGTGTATTTAATGTGTTCATAAGAGTGGAATAACATCAATCTTTTCATTTTCTTTTGATTCCAACTCCTCTAAACTCATTAAATCACGTTCATGTTCTTACCCAAAGCATTAAGTGCTTTCAAATTGGGTGACTTGGGCTGATATGTGATCATTGGTGGTGGCCACACTGAACTTAATCTCCGGGCTTACTCTTCAAACTCAAACTATTAATTGTTTGTAAGCCTAGATTAAGTGGATAAGAGGCCACACCAAACTTAGCACTTTAGCTCGTTCTCAGTCCATTCACTCATCATTAGTTATGCATTCATCAAGTTGCAACTCCTAGATAGAAAGAAATAAACGAGTGTAAAGAGGATTTAACTATCAAAGCTAATATCAAACTTCCTAATCTACAATTGCAACTAATCCTAATTACTAAAAATTAAACTATCAATAGAATTTAAACTACTTCTAAGAAAAGCAATTAAATAAAAAAAGGATAAAGTGTTGAGGTGCCTCCCAACTAGCGCTTCTTTATTGTCATTAGCTTGACATTCCTTTATCTTTAGCTGAGCTTGTAGCTCACTCTCTGCTCCTCCAAGGAGCCTCCCAAGTAATGTTTGAGTCTATGACCATTGACAGAAAAGTTCTCTGAGTCTTGTCTTCCATGAGCTCCACATGACCATAAGGAAACACTTTGAGTATGGTGAAAGGTCCTGACCATCGAGACTTAAGTTTTCCAGGGAAGAACTTGAGTCTTGAGTTGTAGAGTAACACCTTCTGTCCTTCAGTGAACTCCCTTCTTGCTATCTTTTGGTCATGCCACCTTTTTGTGTTCTCTTTGTAGATTTTCGCATTATCATATGCTTGATTTCTAAACTCTTCCAGTTCATTGAGTTGCATCAATCTCTTTTCTCCTATAGCTTGCTCATCAAAATTTAGTAGTTTTAGAGCCCAGAAGGCTCTATGCTCTAGTTCAACTGGAAAGTGGCAAGCCTTGCCAAATACTAGTTGGTATGGTAACATCCCAATGGGGGTCTTGAAGGCTGTCCTGTAGGCCCATAGAGCATCGTCTAGCTTCCTAGACCAGTCCTTTACTAAGCTTCCAATAGTTTTTTCAAGTATTCATTTTAGCTTTCTGTTGGAGATCTCGGCTTGCCCATTGGTCTGTGGGTGGTATGGAGTTACCACTTTGTGTTTGACTCCATATCTGAGAAGGAGTGCTTCCAGTTGTTTGTTGCAGAAATGTGACCCTCCATCACTAATGAGAGTTCTGGAAACTCCAAATCTGCTGAAGATATTCCTTCTCAAGAAGCTTATCACAACCTTGTTGTCATTTATTGCAGTAGCTATGGCCTCTACCTATCTTGAAACATAATCAACAGCCACTAATATGTAGCTATTTGAGTAGGAGGTTGGCAAGGGTCCCATGAAATCTATTCCCCATACATCAAATAGTTCCAACTCTAGTATGTATTGCTATGGCATCTCATTCCTCTTGGTTAGATTTCCAGCTCTTTGACATTCATCACACCTTGACACCATTTCCTTGGCATCCTTAAACACTGTTGGCCAGTAAAATCTGGATTGAAGCACTTTTGCTGCTGTCCTTTCTCCACTGAAGTGACCTCCATATGCTGATCCATGGCACTGCCATAACACTTTCTGCCCTTCTCATGGGATATACACCTTCTTAGGACACCATCAATACACTTTTTGAACAAATAAGGGTCATCCCAGATGTAGTGTTTGGCATCCTTGATTAGCTTCCTCCTCGTATGCTTATTGATGTTAGTTGGTAGCTCCCCAATGGCCTTGAAATTAGCTATGTCTGCGAACCAAGGGGCTACTCGAATCATCATCAATTGTTCATTAGGAAAGCTTTCATTTACTGCTACTTGCTGCATTTCTTCTTCTTGTGGGATCCTTGAGAGGTGGTCAGCTATCTTGTTCTCTGCTCCGCTCCTATCTTTAATCTCAATATCAAATTCTTGGAGTAGCAAGATCCACCTTATTAGTCTGGGCTTAGATTCTTGTTTGGTAAGCAAGTACTTGAGTGCTGCATGATCAGTGAACATAATTACTTTTGAGCCAATGAGATATGATCTAAACTTATCAAAAGCAAAAACTATGGCTAAAAGTTCTTTCTCTATGGTGGTATAGTTCCTTTGATTCTCATTAAGGACCTTGCTAGCATAGTAAATAACATGTACTGGCTTGTCTTTCCTCTGTCTTAGAACATCACCAACAGCAAAATCAGATGCATCACACATTAGTTCAAAGGGAAGATCCTAGCTTGGTGGTGCTATGATAGGTGCAGAGGAGAGTTTCTTTTTGAGTTCATCAAAGGCTACCATACATTCTCTATCAAAAACAAAAGGAGTATTTGAGACAAGTAGGTTGCTAAGAGGTTTTGCAATCTTTGAAAAATCTTTAATAAACCTCCTATAGAACCCAGCGTGTCCCAAAAAAATTCTAATTGCTTTGACATTGCAATGTGGAGGTAATTTTTCAATTACTTCCACTTTTGCTCTGTCTACTTCTATGCCCTCTTTTGAAATCTTGTTACCAAGAACCACCTCTTCAGTCACCATAAAATGGCACTTCTCCCAATTTAAAACAAGGTTGGTTTCTTGACACCTTTTTAGCACAAGAGAAAGATGGTATAGGCAATCAGAATATGAGTCCCCAAACACAGAAAAGTCGCCCATAAATACTTCTATGAATTTCTCAATCATATCTAAAAAAATGGAGAGCATGCACCTTGGGAATATTGCAGGTGCATTATACAATCCAAAGGGCATTCTCCTATAAGTAAATACACCATATGGACAAGTAAATGAAGTTTTTTCCTGATCCTTGAGGTCTACAACAATTTGGTTGTAGCCCGAGTACCCATCCAGAAAATAATAATACTCATGTCCTGCCAATTTTTCAAGCATCTGGTCCATGAAAGGCAGGGAAAAGTGATCCTTCCGGGTGGCTTCATTAAGTTTTCGGTAATCAATGCACATACGCCATTCGGTCACCGTCCTTGTGGGTATCAGTTTATTCTTCTTATTTGCCACAACAGTGATCCCTACCTTCTTAGGAACTACTTGCACCGGGCTTACCCAAGGGCTGTCTAAGATGGGGTAGATCACCCCTGCTTGCCATAATTTCAATACTTCTTTCTGAACCACTTCATTCATAATTGGGTTTAGCCTCCTTTGTTGCTGTCTTGAAGGTTTGGCATCCTCTTCAAGTAAGATTTTATGCATGCACATTGAAGGACTGATCCCCTTTAAATCTGAAAGTGTCCATCCTATGGCATCCTTGTGTTGTCTCAGCACTTGGATAAGTTCTTTTTCTTTTTCCTTACTCAGACTTAAATTTATGATTACTGGGTAAGTGTTGTTAGCACCCATATATGCATACTTCAAGCTGGATGGTAAAGCTTTTAGCTCTAGTTTTGGTGACCCTGCATCTTTGTTGTCTGTGGTAGTTGGCATGATTGAGTTCCTCATGGTTGCTTGTGGTAGTTTTCCATCTGATGCTTGCTCCAGCTCAATGTTGTCTTCATATTGTTCTTCTCCCATGACTTCTTGAACTATCTGTTCCATGGTGTCTACCAGCATGCATTTTCCTATGGGTTTCTTGGGGTAACTCATTGCTTTAAAGACGTTGAAGACTATTTTCTCTTCATGCAATCTCAAGACTAGTTCCCCTTTCTGCACATCAATGATGGCTCCAACAGTAGCTAGAAATGGTCTTCCTAGGATAATTGACGTGTTGGCCTCTTCTTCCATGTCCAGCACAACAAAATCAGTAGGAAAAATGAACTCTCCCACTTTCACTAGCAAGTCTTCCACCACCCCATGTGGAAACTTAAATGTTCTGTCAGCCAATTGGAGTGCCATTCTTGTTGGCTTGGTTTCATCAATCTTCATCCTTCTCATCATGGTTAGGGACATAAGATTTATGCTAGCACCCAAATCAATAGTGATGTCCCCTATGATGCAGGGGATTTGAAAACTCCCTGGGTCTTTCAGCTTTTGAGGCAACTTCTTCTGTATGATGGCGCTGCACTCCTCAGTCAATACTATGGTTTCTTTTGCCTCCTAGTTACTCTTTTTGGTTATAAGCTCCTTCAAGAACTTGGCATAGAGTGGCATTTGTTCTAATGCCTCAGCAAATGGTATGTTGATTTGGAGCCTCTTAAAGATCTCTAGGAACTTGGAGAACTGGCCATCCTTCCCATCTTTTCTCAGTCTCTGCGGGTATGGTGCCTTTGGCACATAGGGCTTCAAAACTGGTTTTGGTGGAGGTGAAGCTGGAATCTCCCCTTCATCCTTATTCCCATGTTTTGGTGCAACCTCTTCACGATTATCTTTGCTTGGGGTTTCCTCCTCTACAACCTTCCCACTTCTTAGAGTTATGGCTTTGCATTCCCCTCTTGGGTTAGCCATAGTATCACTGGAAAATGTGTGTGTGGAAAGTAGAATTTGCTTGGACAGAATCCCCACTTGTGCTTCCAACTTTGAGATTGCTGTACCTTGATTTTTTAGATTTGACCTATATTCCTCCTGATTAGCATCTATCCTTCTATCAGTTTGTGTTTGTCTGTCCATGAGGGAGGAGACTGCCCCTAAAATTTGGGATGACAGTTGTGCTATTGCAGCCTCCATCCTCTCAAAGTTGCTCTTGATTTCACATGGTTGCATAGTTGAGGATGGTGCATCTTGATTGAGGTTGTTGTGTATGGGTTAGTTGTTATGGTATGATGTGTTTTGTGAGTTATGGTAGGGTCTATGGTTCCCTGTTTGATGGTTGGGGTTGTGGTTGGGATGCTGATTTGATGGATAAGGCTTATTATGGTCCTGGTTGTGGTTTTGTTGATTTCTCCACCTAAAGTTTGGGTGGTTCTTCCAACCTGGGTTGTATGTCTTAGAGTGTGGGTCATATGGTGTTCTGGATGAATTGTGCACATAATTAGCTTGTTCCCAATCACCTTCAGATTCTGATGCATTACCTTCATGTTGAAAAGTTTGGTCTTGAATGACTGAGGCTTGGTTGGCCTCTATCCTCTTGGTTAAGGCTGTTATTTGAGCTGCAATTGTCTTGTTCTGAGCTAACAAAGCATCTACAGAGTTGAGTTCTAGCACTCCCTTCTTCTGAGTCCTTTCTGAGGCATAGAAATACTCATTTTCAGCTACAGTCTCAATGACATCTATGGCCTCTTCAATGGTTTTCTTTTTGTTGAGTGAGCCTCCTGAAGAATGATCAACTGCCTTCTTTGCTTCATAGGATAGTCCCTCATAAAAGATATGTAGTTGTACCCACTCATTGAACATTTCTAGTGGGCATCTTCTTATCAAATCTTTGAATCTCTCCCAGGCCTCATAGAGTGTTTCTCCATCTTGTTGTCTGAAAGTTTGTACCTCAGCTCTTAGCCTATTGATTCTTTGTGGAGGGTAGAATCTAGCAAGGAATCTGTTCACGACCTCCTCCCATGTAGTTAAGCTAGCCTTGGAGAATGATTCCAACCACTTTGCTGCCTTATCTATGAGTGAGAAAGGAAACAAGGGTAGTTTGTAGATGTCAGGGTGTACCCCATTGGACTTTACAGTATCACATATCCTCAAGAATGTGCTGAGATGTTGATTGGTATCTTCTTGGGCACTCCCTCCATATGAGAAATTATTCTGAACAAGTGTGATGAGCTGAGGCTTCAGCTCAAAATTATTGGCATGAATTGTTGGCTTTAGGATGTTGTTGCCATAATTCCCTGGATTTGGGTTGATGTAGGAGCCTAAGACTCTCCTTTCTTGCCCATCATGATTGACTGGGTCTCCCCTGGTATGGTTATAAACTTCTTCCTCATGATGATTCTCCATATTCTCCTCCATGTTTGTTTCAAAATACTCTTCCTCTTCCTCTGCACCAATGACTCTCTTCCCTCTTGCATCCCTCCTTAATCTAAAGAGGGTTCTCTCAGGTTCAGAATCAAAGGAAGTTGAAGCTCCGCTTCTCCTACCTGTCATACAACCAATCAAGGCAAAAAGTAAGGAAGAAAGTGGATGAAGAAATTACTATTGTTAGAGTAGTTGTTAGTGTGAGTGGTGCAATTGATCAAATAGTTAGAAGAGTGGAACTATGGATAATCAAAGAAGAATAAAATAGAGCTCAAAATAAAAAAAATGCTAAATAAAAGAAATTAAAATAACAAGGAAATTAAATTGCTTAATCTAGCTCTCCAATCAATTTAATCAATGTCAAGTTTAAGCCAATCCCCGGCAACGGTGCCATAAAACTTGATGACCTCAATTCACTACCCCTTTTAAAATTCAGTGAATTAGTTCTTTTGGCAAGCGCACCAAAATTATTGCCAAGTAATAACCCACAATGGAGTGGGATTGTATCCACAGAGATTGGCAAATCCAAGCAATTTTAATTGATTGATGAATTAGTCAACCAGATCAATAAGATTGTGAAGTGCAAAATTGTAAATGACATGAATTTAAACAACTAGAATATAAAGAAAAGCAATAAAGTGCAGAAATGGAAATTGCAGAATCTAAAGTGCTAAACCATAAATGACTTGAATGTAAATGGGAGTGGGGAATTACTGAATGTAAAATTAAACTATAAAGAAATGGATAGATAAGAATGGGGGAATTCATTGAGATTGAGAGATGTTGTCTCTTTGGATCAAATCTAGCTTATATCTTCTTCAATCATGCAACTCATTGACCTCTTGGCAATCACGATTGATTGAGCCCCAATCCCTTGGTGACTCAATCTCTCAGATCTTGATCAATAGCCAATTCTTTGGTCTAATTGCTCACGAAGAGAGATATGCTTGGTCCCTGATTATACCACACACCCTCATAGGACCAGGTAGAGGGGGAATTATATGTCACGTATCCCATCACCAAAACCCAGATTCTACTCAAGTGTGAGAAGGAATTTCAAGCATGGTTTCATGTTTCCTTTCCCAAGGTTCCAATGAAACCCAATTGCATTCAATCTCTTTCCCAAGATAATTGAACACTAAGCATTAAGAATGAAATTCCTTCTAGAAAATCAAGAGAAGATGAAGAGAAGAAGAATTTCACTCTTATCAATCCATCATGTACAACAGAGCTCCCTCTCTCAATGAGAGGGAAGTTAGCTACTCATAGCTTGAAAAGTACTCAAAAGTGGAGTATAAAAGTGGATCTAGAACTAATTGCTTTACCCCTCTTCAGTACTCCTTGGGGGTATTTATACTACTCCTAGTAAAATTAAAAGAATTACAAAAGTGAAAAAGGGAAAATTACATTTTGGAGGAAAAGAAAACACTCAATAAGTGTGACTCCTTAGCTGGCTTGTGGCTGGCGCTTCACCGGCGTGTCACCTGCCCTTCAAAATAGCTTGGCGTGCCACGCTCAATCCTTCAAGTGGCATGCTCGTCCCTTTATAAACCTTGGCGTGCCATGCCTTCGAATTCAAGTGGCACGCCATACTGGAATTCTTGTATTGCGTGCCACGCCTTCGAGCTCAAGTGGCACGCCCTTTGCTTTTTCCACTTTCCTTTGCCTCTGGAAACTTGAACTAGCGTGGCACGCCCAAGGTCTGGCATGCCGCACCCTTGTTTGTGCTTGGCTAAGCTCCTCTAGAAAGTTGCACTAGCGTGGCACACCCAGGATCTGGCGTGTGATGAGCGGATAATTTATATGCTTTTTGGCATTATTTTTAGTATGTTTTTAGTATGTTTTAGTTAGTTTTTATTATATTTTTATTAGTTTTTAGTTAAAATTCACTTTTCTGGACTTTACTATGAGTTTGTATGTTTTTCTATGATTTCAGGTATTTTCTGGCTGAAATTGAGGGATCTGAGCAAAAATCTGATTCAGAGGCTGAAAAGGACTGCAGATGCTGTTGGATTCTGACCTCTCTACACTCGAAGTGGATTTTCTAGAGCTATAGAAGCTCAATTGGCGCGCTCTCAATTGTGTTAAAAAGTAGACATCCTGGGCTTTCCAGAAATGTATACTAGTCCATACTTTGTCCGAGATTTGATGGCCCAAACAGGCGTTCCAAGTCAGCTCAAGAATTCTGGCGTAAAACGCCGGAACTGGCACAAGAATGGGAGTTAAACGCCCAAACTGGCACAAAAGCTGGCGTTTAACTCCAAGAAAAGTCTCTACACATGAAAGCTTCAATGCTCAGCCCAAGCACACACCAAGTGGGCCCGGAAGTAGATTTTTATGTCATTTACTCATCTTTGTAAACCCTAAGCTACTAGTTCTCTACAAATAGGACCTTTTTGCTATTGTATTGAGAATCTTTCGATCATGTTTTTATGATTGAACCCTCTTTGGGAGGCTGGCCATTCAGCCATGCCTAGACCTTGTTCTTATGTATTTTCAACGGTGGAGTTTCTACACACCATAGATTAAGGTGTGGAGCTCTGCTGTACCTCGAGTATTAATGCAATTACTATTGTTCTTCTATTCAATTCAGATTATTCTTGTTCTAAGATATTCATTCGTACCCAAGAACATGATGAATGTGATGATTATATGACGCTCATCATCATTCTCACTTATGAACGTGTGCCTGACAACCACCTCCGTTCTACAAGCAAACAAGGCTTGAATGTTTATCTCTTGGATTCCTTAATCAGAATCTTCATGGTATAAGCTAGAATTGATGGTGGCATTCAAGAGAATCTAGAAGGTCTAAACCTTTTCTGTGGTATTCTGAGTAGGATTCAAGGATTGAATGACTGTGACGAGCTTCAAACTCACGATTGTGGGGCGTTAGTGACAGACGCAAAAGAATCAATGGATTCTATTTCGACATGATCGAGAACCGACAGCTGAATAGCCGTGCTGTGATAGAGCGCGTTGAATATTTTCACTGAGAGGACGGGACTGTAGCCATTGACAACGGTGATGCCCAACATACAGCTTGCCATGGAAAGGAGTAAGAAGGACTGGATGAAGACAGTAGGAATGCAGAGAGACGGAAGGGACAAAGCATCTCCATACGCTTATCTGAAATTCTCACCAATGAATTACATAAGTATCTCTATCTTTATTTTATGTTTTATTCATCTTTTAATTATCAATCCTCCATAACCATTTGAATCCGCCTGACTGAGATTTACAAGATGACCATATCTTGCTTCATTCCAACAATCTCTGTGGGATCGACCCTTACTCGCGTAAGGTTTATTACTTGGACGACCCAGTGCACTTGCTGGTTAGTTGTGCAAAGTTGTGATAAAGAGTTGAGATTGCAATTGAGCGTACCATGTTGATGGCGCCATTGATGATCACAATTTCGTGCACCAAGTTTTTGGCGCCGTTGCTAGGGATTGTTTGAGTTTGGACAACTGACGGTTCATCTTGTTGATTAGATTAGGTATTTTTCTTTAGAATTTTTAAGAATGAATTCTAGAGTTTCAAGGTTTAGAGTTTTAAGAATGATTAGCTCTTGAATGTAATGTCCTGCTGAAGCTTGGCTAGCCATGTCTAATTTCTTTAGACTAAAGCTTTAGACTAACATTGCATGATTCCTGGAATTCTTTTTAAAAATTTTGAATCTCTTTATCATCTTTTCCATATAATTTTTTAAAAAGCACAAAAAAATTTATAAAATCTTAAAACCAAAAATATTTTTATGTTTCTTGTTTGAGTCTAGTGTCTAACTTTAAGTTTGATGTCAATTGCATGTCTTTATTCTTCTAATTTTCGAAAATTACATGCATTATGTACTTCATTGATCTTCAAGTTGTTCTTGATGATTTTCTTGCTCTGATCTTTAAATTCTCTTGTCTTGAGTGTTTTGTTGTTTCTCATATGCATACTCAATTTGTTAGTGTCAGTAGTATACAAACTTCTAAGTTTGGTGTCTTGCATGCATTGTTTATTTGATCTTAGTGGCATTTTGATTATTCCTCATCATTAAAAATTCAAAAAAAAATTTTTAATTTGTGTCTTTTCAAGTCAATAATACAGAGAATTGAAGATTCAGAACATACAGCAGAGGAATTACACAGAAAAAGCTGGGCGTTCAAAACGCCCAGTGAGGAAGGAAAACTGGCGTTTAAACGCCAGCCAGGGTGCCTGGCTGGGCGTTTAACGCCCAAAAAGGTAAAGTTTTGGGCGTTAAACGCCAGAATGGATACCATTCTGGGTGATTAACGCCAGGATGGCACAAGAGGGAAGATTTTGTTTTTAATTCAAATTTTTTTAAGTTTCCATAATTTTTCAAAATCAAATCTTTTTCAAATCATATCTTTTCAATCATATATTTTCAAAATCAATTTCTTTCCATTTTCAAAAATACTTGCTAACAATTAATGATTTGATCCAACATTTCAAGTATGTTGCCTTTTCTGTTGAGAAAGGTTTAATGTCTGAATCATATCTTTTAAATTTCTTGTTAGCCAAGTCATTAATTTTCAAAACCAAATCTTTTAAAATTGTTTTTCAAATCATATCTTCTCAATCATATCTTTTTATCACATTTTTTTTTTAAAATTAATTTTTCAATCATATCTTTTTGATTTCTAATTTCAAAATCTTTTTCAATTTCACTTTATTTCTTTCCCAATCTTATTTTTCGAAAATTATTTACCATTTCTTAAAATTTCTTTTAATTAATTCACTTTAATTTTCGAAAATTTCTTCCCCTATTCTCACATCCTTCTATTTATGGACTAACACTCCTCCTCAATGCACAATTTGAACTCTATCTCTCTTGATAAGCTCGAATTCTTCTACCTCCTCCTTCTATTCTTCTTTTCCTCTGACACCTCAAGAAATCTCTATACTGTGACATAGAGGATCCCATATTTTCTTGTTCTCTTCTTTTTCATATGAGCAGGAGCAAAGACAAAAGCATTCTTGTTGAGGCTGACCCTGAACCTGAAAGGACCTTGAAGCGAAAGCTAAGAGAAGCTAAAGCACTACTCTCTGTAGAGGACCTAACAGAAATATTCAAACAAGAAGAAGACATGGCAGCCGAAAACAACAACAATGCCAACAATGCAAGGAAGGTGCTTGGTGACTTTACTGCACCTACTCCCGACTTCTATGGGAGAAGCATCTCTATCCCTGCCATTGGAGCAAAAAACTTTGAGCTTAAGCCTCAATTAGTTTCTCTAATGTAACAGAATTGCAAGTTTCATGGACTTCCATTGGAAGATCCTCATCAGTTTTTAGCTGAATTCTTGCAAATCTGTAACACTGTCAAGACTAACGGGGTTGACCCTGAGGTCTACAGACTTATGCTATTCCCTTTTGCTGTAAGAGACAGAGCTAGGATATGGTTGGACTCACAACCTAAAGAAAGCTTGAACTCTTCGGAAAAGCTAGTCAATGCCTTCTTGGCAAAGTTCTTTTCACCTCAAAAATTGAGTAAGCTTATAGTGGAAGTCCAAACCGTCAGACAGAAGGAAGGTGAATCCCTCTATGAAGCTTGGAAAAGATACAAACAATTGATTAGAAAGTGTCCTTCTGACATGCTTTCTAAATGGAGCATCATAGGTATCTTCTATGATGGTCTGTCTGAACTGTCCAAGATATCATTGGACAGCTCTACTGGAGGATCTCTTCATCTGAAGAAGACGCCTGCAGAAGCTCAAGAACTCATTGAAATGGTTGCAAATAACCAATTCATGTACACTTCTGAAAGGAATCCTGTGAACAATGGGACGAATCAGAAGAAAGGAGTTCTTGAGATTGATACTCTGAATGCCATATTGGCTCAGAACAAAATATTGACTCAGCAAATCAATATGATTTCTCAAAGTCTGTCTGGAATACAAGCTGCACCAGGCAGTACTAAGGACGCTTCATCTGAAGAAGAAGCTTATGATCCTGAGAACCCATCAATGGAAGAGGTGAATTACATGGGAGAACCCTATGGAAACACCTATAATCCTTCATAGAGAAATCATCCAAATCTCTCATGGAAGGATCAACAGAGACTTCAATAAGGTTTCAACAACAATAATAGTGGAAGAAACAGGTTTGGAAATGGCAAGCCTTTTCCATCATCTTCTCAGCAACAGACAGAGAATTCTAAGCAGAGCCACTCTGACTTAGCAACCATGGTCTCTGATCTAATCAAAACCACTCAAAGTTTCATGACTGAAACAAGGTCCTCCATTAGAAACTTGGAGGCACAAGTGGGTCAGCTGAGTAAGAAAGTTACTGAACTCCCTCCTAGTACTCTTCCAAGCAATACAGAAGAGAATCCAAAAGGAGAGTGCAAGGCCATCAACATGGCCGAATTTGGAGAGAAGGAAGAGGCAGTGATCGCCAATGAGGAAGACCTCAATGGACATCCACTGGCCTCCAACGAGTTCCCTAATGAGGAACCATGGGAATCTGAGGCTCACACTGAGACCATAGAGATTCCATTGGATTTACTTCTGCCATTCATGAGCTCTGAAGAGGACAAAGATGTCACTGAAGAGCAAGTTGCTAAGTACCTTGGAGCAATCATGAAGCTAAATGACAAGTTATTTGGTAATGAGACTTGGGAGGATGAACCCCCTTTGCTCACCAAAGAACTGGATGACTTGACTAGGCAGAGATTACCTCAAAAGAGACAGGACCCTGGGAAGTTCTCAATACCTTGTACCATAGGCACCATGACCTTTGAGAAGGCTTTGTGTGACCTAGGGTCAAGCATAAAGCTCATGCCTCTCTCTGTAATGGAGAAGCTAGGGATCTTTGAGGAGCAAGCTACAAAAATCTCACTAGAGATGGCAGACAATTCAAGAAAACAAGCTTATGGACTTGTAGAGGATGTTTTGGTAAAGGTTGAAGACCATTACATCCCTGCTGATTTCATAGTCCTAGAGACTGGGAAGTGCATGGATGAATCCATCATCCTTAGCAGACCCTTCCTAGCCACAGCAAAGGCTGTGATTGATGTTGACAGAGGAGAATTGATCATTCAAGTGAATGAAGAATCCTTTGTGTTTAATGCTCAAGGATACCCCTCTGTAACCATGGAGAGGAAGCATGAAGAGCTTCCCTCAAAACAGAGTCAAACAGAGCCCCCACGGTCAAACTCTAAGTTTAGTGTTGGGAGGTTCCAACATTGCTCTGAGTATCTGTGAAGCTCCATGAGAGCCCACTGTCAAGCTACTGACATTAAAGAAGCGCTTGTTGGGAGGCAACCCAATGTTATATTTATCTATTTTCCTTTGTTATTTTATGTTTTCTATAGGTTGATGATCATGGGAAGTCACAAAATCAATTGAAAAAGTAAAAACAGAATGAAAAACAGAAAGAAAAAAACAGCACACCTTGGAGGAAAATCTGCTAGCGTTTAAATGCCAGTGAAGATAGCAGAATGGGCGTTTAACGCCCAGTCTGGCACCATTCTGGGCGTTTAACGCCAGAAAGGGGCACCAGACTGGCGTTTAACGCCAGGAATGGGCACCAAGCTGTCGTTAAACGCCAGAAAGGGGCACCAGACTGGCGTTTAACGCCAGGAATGGGCACCAAGCTGTCGTTAAACGCCAGAAAGGGGCACCAGACTGGCATTTAACGCTAGGAATGGGCACCAAGCTGGCGTTAAAAACCAGAAATGGGCACCAGCCCGGCGTTTAACACCAGGATTGGCAGAAGGAGCATTTTTGCTCGCCACTTGGTGTAGGGATGAATTATCCTTGACACCTCAAGATTTGTAGACCCCACAGGATCCCCACCTACCCCACCACTCTCTCTCTTCTTCACCCATTCACCAATCACCTCAACACCTCTTCCCCAAAAACCCCTCACCTATCAAATCCCACCATTCTCTTCACCACTCACATCCATCCTTCATAAAATCCCACCTACCTCACCATGCAAATTCAAACCACTTTCCCTCCCAAACCCACCCATTATGGCTGAACCTTACCCCTCTCTCCACCCCTATATAAACACATCTTCACTCCTTCATTTTCACACAACCTACACACTACTTCTCCCCCTTGGCCGAAAAACAAAGCCACTTCCATCTCCTCTATTTCTTCTTCTTCTACTCTCTTCTTTCTTCTTTTGCTCGAGGATGAGCAAACCTTCTAAGTTTGGTGTGGTAAAAGCATTGCTTTTTGTTTTTCCATAACCATTTATGGCATCTATGGCCGGAGAAACATCTAGAAAGAGGAAAGGGAAGGCAAAAGCTTCCACCTCCAAGTCATGGGAGATGGAGAGATTCATCTCAAAGGTGCATCAAGACCACTTCCATGAAGTTGTGGGCATGAAGAAGGTGATCCCTGAGGTCCCTTTCAAACTCAAAAAGAGTGAATATCCAGAGATCCGACATGAGATCCGAAGAAGAGGTTGGGAAGTTTTTACCAACCCCATTCAACAAGTCAGAATATTAATGGTTCAAGAGTTCTATGCCAATGCATGGATCACCAAGAACCATGATCAAAGTGTAAACCCGGACCCAAAGAATTGGCTTACAATGGTCCGGGGGAAATGCTTAGATTTTAGTCCGGAAAATGTAAGGTTGGCATTCAACTTGCCCACGATGCAAGGAGATGAACACCCTTACACTAGAAGGGTCAACTTTGATCAAAGGTTGGACCAAGTCCTCATAGACATTTGTGAAGAGGGCGCTCAATGGAAGAGAGATTCAAGAGGGAAGCCGGTTCAACTGAGAAGGCATGACCTCAAGCCCGTGGCTAGGGGATGGTTGGAGTTTATCCAACGCTCAATCATTCCCACTAGCAACCGGTCCGAAGTTACTATAGACCGGGCTATCATGATTCATAGCATCATGATTGGAGAGGAAGTAGAAGTTCATGAGGTTATATCCCAAGAACTTTATAAGGTGGTGGACAAGTCCTCTACCTTGGCAAGGTTAGCCTTCTCTCATCTCATTTGTCACCTCTGTAATTCAGTTGGAATTAACATAGAGGGAGACATCCTCATTGATGAGGACAAGCCCATCACTAAGAAGAGGATGGAGCAAACAAGAGATCCCACTCATGGACATGAGGAAATTCCTCATCATGAAATCCCTGAGATGAATCAAGGGATGCACTTTCCTCCACAAAACTATTGGGAGCAAATCAACACCTCCCTAGGAGAATTGAGTTCCAACATGGGACAACTAAGGGTAGAGCACCAAGAACATTCCATCTTCCTCCATGAAATTAGAGAAGATCAAAGAATCATGAGAGAGGAGCAACAAAGGCAAGGAAGAGACATTGAGGAGCTCAAGCACTCCATAAGATCTTCAAGAGGAAGAACAAGCCGCCATCACTAAGGTGGACCCGTTCTTTAATCTCCTTGTTCTTTATTTTTTTGTTTTTTTTTTTTGAAATTATGCTTTATGTTTTATTTATGTTTGTGTCTTATGATCATTAGTGTCTTAGTGTCTATGCCTTAAAGTTATGAATGTCCTATGAATCCATCACCTTTCTTAAATGAAAAATGCTCTTAATTAAAAAAGAGAAGAATTGCATGAATTTTGAATTTTATAACAGATTAATTATTTTGATGTGGTGGCAACACTTTGACTTCTGAATGTATGCTTGAACAGTGCATATGTCTTTTGAATTTGTTGTTCATGAATGTTAGCTCTTGAAAGAATGATGAAAAAAGGAGACATGTTACTGAGGATCTGAAAAATCATAAAAATGATTCTTGAAGCAAGAAAAAGCAGTGAATACAAAAAAAGAGAGAGATTATGTGCAAAAAAAAAAGAGAGAAAGCAAGCAGAAAAAGCCAAAAGCAAGCAGAAAAAGCCAACAGCCCTTTAAACCAAAAGGCAAGGTTAAAAATAAAGTCGTGATCCAAGGCAAAAAAAGAGTGTGCTTAAGAACCATGGACACCTCTAATTGGGGACTCTAGCAAAGCTGAGTCACAATCTGAAAAGGTTCACCCAATTATGTGTCTGTGGCATGTATGTATCCGGTGGTAATACTGGAAGACAGAGTGCTTTGGGCCACGGCCAAGACTCATAAAATAGTTGTGTTCAAGAATCATCATACTTAACTAGGAGAATCAATAACACTATCTGGATTCTGAGTTCCTATAGAAGCCAATCATTCTGAATTTCAAATGATAGAGTGAGATGCCAAAACTGTTCAGAGGCAAAAAGCTAAAAGCCCCGCTCATCTAATTAATACTGATCTTTATAGATGTTTTTGGAATTCATTGCATATTCTCTTCTTTTTATCTTATTTGATTTTCAGTTGCTTGGGGACAAGCAACAATTTAAGTTTGGTGTTGTGATGAGCGGATAATTTATACGCTATTTGGCATTGTTTTTAGTATGTTTTTAGTATGTTTTAGTTAGTTTTTATTATATTTTTATTAGTTTTTAGTTAAAATTCACTTTTCTGGACTTTACTATGAGTTTGTGTGTTTTTCTGTGATTTCAGGTATTTTCTGGCTGAAATTGAGGGACCTAAGCAAAAATCTGATTCAGAGGCTGAAAAGGACTGCAGATGCTGTTGGATTCTGACCTCCCTGCACTCGAAGTGGATTTTCTAGAGCTATTGAAGCCCGATTAGCGCGCTCTCAATTGCGTTGGAAAGTAGACATTCTGGGCTTTCCAGCAATATATAATAGTTCATACTTTGTCCGAGATTTGATGGCCCAAACAGGCGTTCCAAGTCAGCTCAAGAATTTTGGCGTAAAACGCCGGAACTGGCACAAGAATGGGAGTCAAACGCCCAAACTGGCACGAAAGCTGGCGTTTAACTCCAAGAAAAGTCTCTACACATGAAAGCTTCAATGCTCAGCCCAAGCACACACCAAGTGGGCCCAGAAGTAGATTTTTATGTCATTTACTCATCTTTGTAAACCCTAAGCTACTAGTTCTCTACAAATAGGACCTTTTTGCTATTGTATTGAGAATCTTTCAATCATGTTTTCATGATTGAACCCTCTTTGGGAGGCTGGCCATTCAGCCATGCCTAGACCTTGTTCTTATGTATTTTCAACGGTGGAGTTTCTACACACCATAGATTAAGGTGTGGAGCTCTGTTGTACCTCGAGTATTAATGCAATTACTATTGTTCTTCTATTCAATTCAGCTTATTCTTGTTCTAAGATATTCATTCGTACCCAAGAACATGATGAATGTGATGATTATGTGACGCTCATCATCATTCTCACTTATGAACGTGTGCCTGATAACCACGTCCCTTCTACAAGCAAACAAGGCTTGAATGTTTATCTCTTGGATTCCTTAATCAGAATCTTCGTGGTATAAGCTAGAATTGATGGCGACATTCAAGAGAATCCGGAAGGTCTAAACCTTGTCTGTGGTATTCTGAGTAGGATTCAAGGATTGAATGACTGTGACGAGCTTCAAACTCGCGATTGTGGGGCGTTAGTGACAGACGCAAAAGAATCAATGGATTCTATTCTGACATGATCGAGAACCGATAGCTGAATAGCCGTGCTGTGACAGAGCGCGTTGAACATTTTCACTGAGAGGACAGGACTGTAGTCATTAACAACGGTGATGCCCAACATACAGCTTGCCATGGAAAGGAGTAAGAAGGATTGGATGAAGACAGTAGGAAAGCAGAGAGACGGAAGGGACAAAGCATCTCCATACGCTTATCTGAAATTCTCACCAATGAATTACATAAGTATCTCTATCTTTATTTTATGTTTTATTCATCTTTTAATTATCAATCCTCCATAACCATTTGAATCCGCCTGACTGAGATTTACAAGATGACCATAGCTTGCTTCATACCAACAATCTCTATGGGATCGACCCTTACTCGCATAAGGTTTATTACTTGGACGACCCAGTGCACTTGCTGGTTAGTTGTGTGAAGTTGTGATAAAGAGTTGAGATTGCAATTGAGCGTACCATGTTAATGGCGCCATTGATGATCACAATTTCATGCACCAGCGTGCCATGCTCCTTTGTGAGTGAGTGGTTCCTCTATTTGGCGTGCCACACCACGAACTCAAGTGGCACGCCCCAATGCTTCTCTGGCCTCTGAATGAAACTGGCATGCCACGCCTGGTTGCTCAAGTGGCACGCCTAAGTGAAGAATAGTGAATGGCGTGCCACGCCTTCGATACCAGGTGGCACGCCCCATGTAATTGGTCTCTTCCACCCTTTCTGGAAACTTATACCAGCGTGCTATTCCTAAAGGTTGGCGTGCCACACCCATGATCTTGTCTTGCTCCAGTAATTAGCGTGCCACGCCTCGTCCTTCAAGTGGCACGCCTAAGTGACATGCTCGGATTGGTGTGCCACGCCTTCGACACTAAGTGGCATGCCCAGTCCTTGCTCATATTATCTTGTGCATTGGCATTCCACGCCTAGTTGCTCAAGTGGCACGCCGAAGTGAGGTTGAGGGGTTGGCATGCCATGCCTTCGACTTCAAGTGGCACGCCCAGTTTTCAATTGCCTTCAGCCCCTTCTCTGGATCATTGTACCAGCGTACCACGCCGTGTTGCTCAAGTGGCACGTCCATGTATTTGTGCACTCTTCAAGCTTGGCGTGCCACGCCTGGGTCTTCAAGTGGCACGCCAAAGTGACTTTTTGGAGCTGGCGTGCCACGCCTTCGACACCAAGTGGCATGCCATTGTGGAGGTTCTTCGTGAGATAGTGAGTTGGCGTGCCACTCCTTCGACTTCAAGTGGCACGCCCATAGTAGTTGATGGGTCAGGCGTGCCACGCCCACATGCATGCTTGGATCTCCCTTCTGGAATTTAGTACTGGCGTGCCACGCTTAGCTCCTGGCGTGCCACGCCAGTACATTTTTGTGGCGTTTGCCCCTAAGTGGCACGCCAGTTTCACACGCCCAGCTTCTTGTTTGTCTTCTTCCCTTTCTTGATGCCTTTTCACCTGAAATTTAGCACAACTCATCTCAAAGTAGTGTACCATAATATTCACCAATTAATGCATGAATTGTACTGATCAAATGAGATTTGTGCTCTTTTATGGTCTTCTTTATGCAAGAAAGAAGGGTAGATGATGTAAGTCATCAGTTGTGCTATAACTCTGAGAACGGCGTCCCAGTCAAATTTGTATGTCTGGCGTTGGATAGAGGCTTCTTGAAATGCATCCAATCCTTCAGGGGCAGGGGGAAGATCTAAAGCTTGCTGAATGGCCTCTTCAGTTATGGGGACTTACTTCTGACGGACATAGACAGATTGCAGTGTTGGCATGTGAAAATTGGAGTAGAATTCAACTACCCATGATAGATTAACCTGCCGTGGCTGTCTTCGTAAGAATCCCCATTGTCTTCGCTCAATGCGGGGTTCAACAAATTCAACGATGTGGTTCAGGAGGATGAGTAGGTATTCATTGTTATAGAGCCAGTATGGGGAACATCTGCTCACAGTAGCAGTTAGTGAACCGCATAGCATCCTTTGCTGGAAAGGATTTCTCTTTTTCATCGACCTTGATGATCCTCTTGATTCGCTTTGTTGAGGGCTTTACAGCTGGTGAAGATGGCTCTGCCATTAGTACTCTTTTTGTTTCTTTTCTTGCTGGTGGTTTGGGAGTAGCTTTCTCTTTACCCTTCTTGTTGGAGATCCTGAAAGGGAAAAGGTAAGTACTTTAAAACTTCAAGGGTTAGAGCAAGGAAGAGAGTAGGATACGTGATAATCAAAGCACGGTAAAGAAGGATGTCGTTAACACATGGTCATGACTACATGTGATCAGGTCATCAATGGAAACATAGCAAGTGCATGTGATGGCAATTAAATGCAAGATGTTTATTGGCATGCTGGCAAAGGCATGAGTAGCACAGATCAAGCATTAATGTCCAAGTTAGATTATCAACTCTTTCAAACTAACAATCTATTTGTATTTGACAATGATATTTAATCAATAAAATATAAAAGGGAATTTGTGAAAAATAGGCAGTAGAATAGAATAATTTAAAATAATGCACAATGCCATACGGGCGTTTTCACAAACACTTAGCATGCGTGGTAAATATGTTATTGAAAGCATTAAAGTGAACATGCAAGCAACCATTTTTAAGAAGTAATATTAATTGTCAAGCAATTCCTCAATACACTCACAAGTAAAATATAGAAGAAAACAATCACCCAATTAAATTTCTAACACCAATCAAAAGAATATAAAAAGAAAAAGAAAGAAAAATAAAACATAGATAATGAAAAAGAAAGGAAAGAGAAAAAGAAAGAAGAAAACATAAAAAAGAGAAAAGAATAATGGAAAAACAAAGAACCTTGATGATGGAGGTGAAAAAATAAGGGAGGAGAGAGTGAAAAGTGAGAAAGAATAAAGAAGGAAGAAGGGGGAAGAAAGAAATAAGAATGGATAAAGGAAATTAGGATTGGGGAAGAAAAGATAAGATATCTGGCGCTGATCTGGATAAGCTATGCGTCACATGTGACGCGGACGCGTGGGGCATGCAGTCGCGTGGTTTGTGATAATTTCAGGCGATGCGGATGTGTGGGTCATGCGTACGCATGACCTGATTTATGCTATTGGCGCAAAAGCAGCATTGTGCGGGCACAAGTCTCTGATTCATACGCACATTGCCAAATTTTAGGGTGACGCGTGCGCATGGGTGACGCGGACGCGTGAATGGCCTCTATTTAAATAATGACGCAGATGCGTGGCATGCGGTCGCATGATGGGCTTGTGCTTCCAGCACAACTCTGATGCATGGAAACTTGTCTCTCAACAAATTTCCTTCGGCAAGTGTACCGAATTATCGTCAAGTAAAAACTCACTATAGAGTGAGGTCAAATCCCACAGAGATTGATTGATCAAACAACTTTAATTAGAGAAATGTTCTAGTTGAGCGAACCAGAATTTGATTTGAGATTTGCAGAAAATTAAATTGTGGAAAAGTAAATAGCAGAAAAAGTAAAGGCTAGAAATAAAGAGCTGAATGTAAATGGCAGAAAGTAAATTGCAGAATCTTAAATGGGAATGGGGAAATGCTCATAAAAGTAAATGGCAGAAATTAAAGAGAATGGGTAAGATCAGAAATGGGGAGTTCATTGGGCTTAGGAGATGTTGCATTCTCCTGATCAAATTCATTTTCATCTCTTCCTCAATCAATGCATTCATTGATCTCCTTGGCAATCTTAAGTGATCGAATTCCAATTCCTTGGTAATCCAATCTCTCAAATCTTGATCAATAGCCAATTTCTAGGTCAATTGCTCATGAGAAGAGATGAAGTATGGTCACTGATTATACCACATGCATTTCCAAATCAAGTATTGGTAGGATTATAGTCACATATCCATCCAAACCCAATTTGGTCCAGCATGAGAAAGCGTTTCTAGTATGATCTCTTCATTCCTCTTCCAAGGTTCCGAAGAGATCCAAGTATGAATAGTTTCTTTTCCAAGATAACTACCCAATTGGATGAAGATTGAAAGCTTTCTAGTAAAATCAAGAGAAAAGATAGAAGAAGAAGAATGAAAACTAATATTGATCCATCAAATTGCAACAGAGCTCCCTAACCCAATGAAATGGGTTTAGTTGTTCATAGCTCTGGAAAATGAAAATAAAGATGGAGAATACATCATGAAAGTAAAACTAGAAGCTGCAGAGAAAGTAAAATACAGAGAGTAGTTCTATGCCCAAGGCTCCTAAAGTTTCCAACCCTCTTCTAATTCAAAGCTACTCTTATATATACTACTCTTCTGATCTTCTAGTTGGCTCTTCAAGTCTTGGGTATGGGCCTCTGGATCTTGAGTTTGAAGCAGTTATCCTCTTCATTGGGCTTAGCTTTGCTTGCAGAGAGAAAAGGTGAAGTAAGTAGGGACTTTGGCTCAGGACGTTAGTGGTGTCAACGTTAAGTGAGAGTGTGGGTTCGAGAACGTTAGTGACAATCACCTTTTTCACTAACGTTCCTAACCCAAATATGATCACGTTGACTTCAACGTTAGTGGCACTAACGTGACCACTAACGTTGCCTCTTGGTCCTTCGCATACGTTATTGGGACTTACCTTTCCCAATAACGTGGTGAGTCACCCCTTCTCCTTACGTTAGAGTCCACGTTAACTAGGTTAACGTGGCTTCTAACGTAGCAATGCAATTCTTCGAGAACGTTAGTGACACTTACCTTTGTCACTAACGTTCCAATGTGCCCCTACTTCCCACGCTAGAGTCCACGTTAACTAAGTTAACGTGGCTTCTAACGTAGTCATGCTAGCCATCTCCAACGTTAGTGACAAAGCTGAGTGTCACTAACGTTGGCTCATCATCTCTTTATCCACGTTAGCTTCCACGTTAACAAAGTTAACGTAGGAGTTAACGTTGCTCATGGCGGCTCTTGGTGGTTCACCCCAACGTTAGTGACAAAGGTAAGTGTCACTAACGTTGGCGATCAATTGCTCTCTCCACGTTAGCTTCCACGTTAACTAAGTTAACGTGGGAGTTAACGTGGCTCATGGAGGCTTGGCCAACGTTAGTGACAAAGGTGAATGTCACTAACGTTGGCTTCTCGTTTGCTTTTTAATGTTAGAGTCCACGTTAACTAAGTTAACTGAGATGGTACAGTGGGGAGATTTGGGGGGATATCTGGGAAGTAAGCTGAGATCACTTTATCCCCTGGAGAGAAGTCCTCGGTAGGGATCTTCTCCACCTCCTTGGTACCTTCTTCTTTGTTCCTTGTGATGTTGTCTTACTCTTTGTCACCTCCTCCTCTAAGAAAATGTGGTTACTGGTCGCATATGATTCTGGTGGTTTAGGTTCCTCCTGATTTTCTTTGAGCTGTGGCAACTGCTGTTTGCCTTGTTCATCAATCAAGGGAGTTCCCAGATGTGCTGGTTGTGCTTCAGTGCTTGTTTCTTTCTTCAGTATCTCACGGTGATCCTTCCTTGGTTCCTTGTTCTCTTGATCTGTTTCTTGTGAGCGTTTGAAAACATTGAAGATGAGCTGTTCATCATGGATCCTCAAAATTAGCTCCCTTCACTCCACATTTATGAGTGCTCTGGCTGTAGCTAGGAATGGTCTTCCCAATATGATTGGGTGAGTGTGACTCTCTTCCATTTCCAATATGACAAAGTCTGTTGGAAGGAAGTATTTCCCAACCTTTACCAACACGTTTTCCACCACTCCTATTGCTTGTTTTTTAGTTTTGTCAGCCAGCCTGATGACTACATCTGTGGGCATTATCTCATTGATCTGCAACCTCTTCATAAGGGATAAGGGCATTAAGTTGATGCTTGCTCCCAAATCGCAGAGTCCTTTATCAAACATGGTTTCTCCTATGGCACAGGGAATGTAGAAACTCCCTGGGTCCTTTCTTTTTGTAGGCAACTCTGGTTGAATGAGAGCACTACGCTCTTTATTCATCACTATAGTTTGGCCTCCCTTGAGTGAGCTTTTCCTGGAAAGTAGCTCCTTCATATACTTGATGTATGCCGGCATTTGTTGGAGGGTCTTGATGAATGGTATGTTTACATGGAGGGATGCAAACAAATCAACAAACCTTGAGTATATTCTCTTCTCCACAGCACCATTGAGTAATTGGGGGAAGGGTGCATAGAGTCTCAGCAACTCTTGTTGTGAGATTTTGGGTTCTTGGTGATCCTTTTCTTGCTTCTCTGCTGAGGTCTCTTTAGGTTGTTCTGACAGCTTGGTTGGCTCGTCCTTGGTCTCCTGACCACTTATAGTGACCATCTTGCAATCTTCCCATCTTACTTTCTTTGTTTCTCCTCTCGGATTTTTCTCCGTATCACTTGGGAATCCATCTGTAGGTTTGAGAATGTGCTCAGAGAGATAACCTACTTGAGACTCCAACCTCTTGATGGTGTCTCCCTGGTTCTTAAAGTTGGCTCGCACCTCCTCCTTGAACACCTTGTTATCTTGAATCTCTTTGCATATGTCCTCCAGTAAGTTCTCAATCCTTGAGAGTCTGTCATCAGAAGGTGATGGTGAGTTGAGATTAGAGGGATGAGAGTGGTTAGGTTGGCTTTGGTATAGGTGTTGAGAGGGGATGTTATGTGAGTGTTGATATGGTCTAGGTATGGCATGTTGGTGAGCTATGTTGCTGGGATTTGGACGTCTTTGATCTTGGCATTGGTCTTGTTGGTTTCCCCATCCAAAGTTGGGGTGATTTCTCCATCCAGAGTTGTATATTTTGGAGTATGGATCATGGACTTGTCTAGGTGAGTTTCCCACATAGTTGGCTTGCTCCCATTCACCTTCTTCTCCTATGTTTACTCCTTCTTGAGTTGGTGATGAGGTGATGGCTGCCGCAACTTGGTTCTCTTCCACTTTCTTGGTAAGATCTGCTAGCTGCTTGGTGATCATCTTGTTTTGGGCTAACAGTGCATCCATGTGGTTTAGCTCTATTACTCCTCGAGTGTTACTTCTTTCAGAGGCATAGAAGTAGTCATTCTCAGCAACTGTTTCGATGACATCTATGGCTTCTTCAATGGTTTTCTTCTTGTTTAAAGAGCCTCCTGATGAATGATCCACAGCCTTCTTTGACTCATAGAAAAGACCTTCATAGAAGATGTGAAGTTGGACCCACTCATTAAACATCTCTGGTGGGCATCTCCTTGTTAGATCTTTGAACCTTTCCCAAGCTTCATAAAGTGTCTCCCCATCTTGCTGTCTGAACGTCTGCACTTCAGTTCTCAGCCTATTGATCCTTTGAGGGTGGTAAAACCTTGCCAAAAACTTATTCACTACCTCCTCCCAATTTGTCAGGCTTTCCTTTGGGAAGGATTCAAGCCACTTGGATGCCTTGTCCCTGAGTGAAAAAGGGAACAAGAGCAGCCTATAGACATCTGGGTGGACTCCATTTGACTTCACTGTGTCACAAATCCTCAAGAAGGTGGTCAAGTGTTGATTAGGATCTTCTTGAGCACCTCCTCCAAATGAACAATTATTCTGCACCAGGGTGATGAGCTGAGGTTTTAACTCGAAATTGTTGGCATGTATGGTGGGTTTCTGAATGCTGCTTCCACAGTTTCCTGGATTAGGATTGATATAGGATCCTAAGACCCTCCTTTCTTGCCCAGCCCGGTTTGTATGGCCTTCTCTGACATGATTATGAGCTTTTTCTTCATGATTGTTCTCCAAATTCTCTTCCATGTTGGGTTCAAAGTATTCTTCCTCTTCTTCAGTACCTACTACTCTTTTTCCTCTTGCTTCCCTCCTTAATCTAAGGAAGGTCCTCTCAGGTTAAGAATCAAAGGAAGTTGAAGCCCCGCTTCTTCTCCCTGTCATACAATCAACACGGCACAAGCAAGGAAATAAATGCAGAAACTATTCTTGTTAAAAATTGCTATTCGTGTGAGTGATGCAATATATCAAACAGTTAGTGGGTGAGTGAAAAAGATTGTAAACAACTGGAATAACGGGGTAAAGGGATGGGAAGAAAAACTACCGAAACTGAAAGTAAATTGCTCAAACAGAAATTTAAATCAGCAGAATGAAAAATGCTCAATCTAGTTATCATCCAACTTAATCATTGTTGATACAAAATCAATCCCCGGCAACGGTGCCATAAACTTGATGCATGGAAACTTGTCTCTCAACAAATTTCCTTCGACAAGTGTACCGAATTGTCGTCAAGTAAAAACTCACTATAGAGTGAGGTCGAATCCCACAGAGATTGGTTGATCAAACAACTTTAATAAGAGAAATATTCTAGTTGAGCGAACCAGAATTTGATTTGAGATTTGCAGAAAATTAAATTGCGGAAAAGTAAATAGCAGAAAAAGTAAAGGCTAGAAATAAAGAGCTGAATGTAAATGGCAGAAAGTAAATTGCAGAATCTTAAATGGGAATGGGGAAATGCTCATAAAAGTAAATGGCAGAAATTAAAGAGAATGGATAAGATCAGAAATGGGGAGTTCATTGGGCTTAGGAGATGTTGCATTCTCCGGATCAAATTCATTTTCATCTCTTCCTCAATCAATGCATTCATTGATCTCCTTGGCAATCTTAAGTGATCGAATTCCAATTTCTTGGTAATCCAATCTCTCAAATCTTGATCAATAGCCAATTCCTTGGTCAATTGCTCATGAGAAGAGATGAAGTATGGTCACTGGTTATACCACATGCATTCCCAAATCAAGTATTGGTAGGATTATAGTCACATATCCATCCAAACCCAATTTGGTCCAACATGAGAAAGCGTTTCTAGCATGATCTCTTCATTCCTCTTCCAAGGTTCCGAAGAGATCCAAGTATGAATAGTTTCTTTTCCAAGATAACTACCCAATTGGATGAAGATTGAAAGCTTTCTAGTAAAATCAAGATAAAAGATAGAAGAAGAAGAATGAAAACTAATATTGATCCATCAAATTGCAGTAGAGCTCCCAAACCCAATGAAATGGGTTTAGTTGTTCATAGCTCTGGAAAATGAAAACAAAGATGGAGAATACATCATGAAAGTATAACTAGAAGTTGCAGAGAAAGTAAAATACAGAGAGTAGTTCTATGCCCAAGGCTCCTAAAGTTTCCAACCCCCTTCTAATTCAAAGCTACTCCTATATATACTACTCTTCTGATCTTCTAGTTGGCTCTTCAAGTCTTGGGTATGGGCCTCTGGATCTTGAGTTTGAAGCAGTTATCCTCTTCATTGGGCTTAGCTTTGCTTGCAGAGAGAAAAGGTGAAGTAAGCAGGGACTTTGGCTCAGGACGTTAGTGGTGTCAATGTTAAGTGAGAGTGTGGGTTCGAGAACGTTAGTGACAATCACCTTTTTCACTAACGTTCCTAACCCAAATATGATCACGTTGACTTCAACGTTAGTGGCACTAACATGACCACTAACGTTGCCTCTTGGTCCTTCGCATACGTTATTGGGACTTACCTTTCCCAATAACGTGGTGAGTCACCCCTTCTCCTTACGTTAGAGTCCACGTTAACTAGGTTAACGTGGCTTCTAATGTAGCAATGCCAATTCTTCGAGAACGTTAGTGACACTAACCTTTGTCACTAACGTTCCAATGTGCCCCTACTTCCCACGTTAGAGTCCACGTTAACTAAGTTAACGTGGCTTCTAACGTAGTCATGCTAGCCATCTCCAACGTTAGTGACAAAGGTGAGTGTCACTAACGTTGGCTCATCATCTCTTTATCCACGTTAGCTTCCACGTGAACAAAGTTAACGTGGGAGTTAACGTTGCTCATGGTGGCTCTTGGTGGTTCACCCCAACGTTAGTGACAAAGGTAAGTGTCACTAACGTTGGCGATCAATTGCTCTCTCCACGTTAGATTCCACATTAACTAAGTTAACGTGGGAGTTAACGTGGCTCATGGAGGCTTGGCCAACGTTAGTGACAAAAGTGAATGTCACTAACGTTGGCTTCTCTTTTGCTTCTTAACGTTAGAGTCCACGTTAACTAAGTTAACGTGGCAACTAACATGGCCAATTATGAGCTTGGTCCAACGTTAGTGACAAAAGAGAGTGTCACTAACGTTGGCCTTATTGTCTTCTTCAACGTTAGAGTTCACGTTAACTTAGTTAACGTGACTCTTAACGTGGGTTATCATGGCTACGAGGGCGTTATTGGCGATTACCTTTCTCACTAACTTTGCAAGCTAGCTCCCATTCCACATTAGAGGTCACGTTAGTTGAACGAACGTGAATACTAACGTGGTTTTTCTTTGCTTCCTTTGTCCTGAAATCAAGCAGCAAAGTGCATCAAAGTTCTAATCCAAGTCATGAGACATGCATCATCTAATTTCTCATACAATTCATGCAAAATTCTCATGAAATCATGTAAAGTGCACAATGTATGCTTGAATCGATAAGTAAGTGAATATCCACCCAAAACTAGCATATTTCTTAAGAAAATGCATGAAACTACCCTAAAAACAGTAAAGAAAGGTCAGTGAAACTGGCCAGAATGCCCTGGCATCAAACTCCAGCCCCATTCCATCATAACGTTCTGCCAGACACTTATTTACGTCGATATTGCAGGGTCACGCGTGCGCGTAAGTGACGCGAACGCGTGAAAGGCGGATTTTGTAAGTGACGCAGACACGTCAGGGACGCGTTCGCGTGGGCGTGTTTTTGTGCCTAAGGCATGCCTCCAGCCAAGCTCCCGTGTGACTTTCTGTTCAATTCCCTTTTTTCGCTCATGCACCTATGACGCGGACGCATTAGCGACGCTTGCGCGTCGCGTGCTTCCCCCTTTTTTTATGCAGAATGCTAATGCAAATGCAGACTAAGTGCAGAGGTTATGAGAAGAGTCGTTAAGAAAAATAAAGTAGAAAATGAAAAAGTAAAACTAAGACTGAAACGGAATGATCATACCATGGTGGGTTGTCTCCCACCTAGCACTTTGCTTTTACGTCCTTAAGTTGGACGGTCTTTAGGCTCATTCTGCTTCTGTTGGTGGGTCTTCCAAGAGGAAGACCTCTGGCTCTTTGTGATCCTTTATCTTATCACCATGATAAAGCTTTAGGCGCTGTACATTGACTTTAATAAATTTGGAGCTAGAAGGATGACACAGGTGAAAAACTCCGTATGGCTCTACCTATTCTACTCTATAGAGGCCTTCCCATCTTGATCTCAGTTTGCTTGGCATAAGCCTTAGTCTGGAGTTGTAAAGAAGAACTAACTCCCCTGATCTGAATTCTCTCCTTTTTATGTGCTTGTCATGGAAGGCCTTCATCTTTTCCTTGTATCGCCTAGAGTTGTCATATGCCTCTAGGCGAAGGTTCTCTAATTCTGCTAGTTGCAGCTTCCTTTCAGCACTAGCTTCCGTAAAATTCATGTTGCATTCCTTTACAGCCCAGAAGGCCTTGTGTTCCACTTCTACTGGAAGGTGGCAAGCCTTATTGTACACTAAGCAGAAGGGGCTCATCCAAATGGGTGTCTGCTGTTGGTTGTTCTGAGGTGCTTGGGACTATTTTTGGTGAGGTGCTCTGTAAGGCTGGTTCTAATTCTGTTGTCTGTTGTTATTATTCCACCTCTGATTGCCATTGTTGTCTCTACCTCCTCTATTATAGTTGTCCCTCCATCCCTGGTTGGAATTTTCTCTCCAACCCTGGTTGGAGTTGTCCTGCCAACCTTGGTTATAGTTGCTGCCTTGTTGATAGTATCCTTGATTCGGATGGTCATAGAAATTGTGAGTAGCTACCAAGGTGTTGTCCTCATGTTAGAGCTATGGACATTCATCAGTGTAATGACTATAATCAACACATATTCCACATGCTCTCTAAGGAACCAGTTGTTGACTATGTTGTGGTGAAAGAGGTTGAGACTGTTGTTGGCCCAGATGTATCTTCTTCAGTAGGTTGGTCATCTCACATACTGATTGTGTGAGAGCAGTATTTTTGCTACTAGAGAAAACCTCTGCCACAGCTTTGGGGTGGTTGTTCCTGTTGCACTTGTGAGTCCGAGCAGACTCAGCCAGGTCGGCGATCAGTTGCCATGCTTCATCTGTGGTCTTTTACTTTTTCAGAGAACCATTACTTGCAACATCTAATGTAGTCTTATCTTGAGGCTTCATGCCTTGTGTGAAGTAGCCGATCAACACCAACTTGTCAATCATGTGGTGGGGACATGCGTCTAGAAGATTAGTGAAGCGCTCCCAGTACTCGTAAAGAGTCTCAGATTCGCCTTGGATGATCATTGAAATCTCTTTCCTTAGTCTATCAGTAACTTCAGCTGGAAAGTATGTTTCTAAGAATTCTCTCCTGAGCGTATCCCAATTAGTAATAACTGCTTCAGGTTGAGTGTAGTACCAGCCCCTCGCCTTTCCCTCAAGGGAAAACGGAAAAGTGGCTAGCCGAATAGAGGCCTTAGATGCACCGTTACGCTGGTATGCAAAATCGTGATCTCACACACTTTCTTCACAACTCCGCGTAGCTTACCAGCAAGTGCACTGGGTCGTCCAAGTAATATCGTACGTGAGTAAAGATCGATCCCACGGAAATTGTCGGCTTGAAGCAAGCTATGGTCATCTTGTAAATCTCAGTCAGGCAGATTCAAATGGTTATGGGGTGTTGATAATTAAAAGACAGATAAAACATAAAATAGGATAGAGATAGTTATGTAATTCATTGGTAGAAATTTCAGATAAGCATATGGAGATGCTTTGTTCCTTTTGAATCCCTGCTTTCCTACTGCTTTCATCCAGTCATGCATACTCCTTTCCATGGCAAGCTATATGTTGGGGGATCACCGTTGTCAATAGCTACCGTCCATCCTCTCAGTGAAAATAGTCCAGCTACGAGTTACGTAGGGCTAATCATCTGTCGGTTCTCACTTGTGTTGGAATAAGATCCAATGATCCTTTTGCGCACTGTCACTGCACCCAGCACTCGCGAGTTTGAAGCTCGTCACAGTCATCCCATCCCAGATCCTACTCGGAATACCACAGACAAGGTTTAGACTTTTCAGATCTCAAGAATGCTGCCAATTGATTCTAGCTTATACCACGAAGACTCTGATCTCAGGGAATGGAAGGCTCTGTTGTCAGGAGAGGCAACCATGCGTTGTGGACCAGGAAGCCAAAAGATATACATTCAAGCTTGTTTTCAAGTAGAACAGAAGTGGTTGTCAGGCACGCGTTCATAAGTGAGAATGGTGATGAGTGTCACTTGATCATCACGTTCATCATGTTGAAGTGCGAATGAATATCTTAGAACAAGAATAAGCTTGAATTAAATAGAAAACAGAAGTAATTGCAATAATTCATGAGGAACAGCAGAGCTCCACACCTTAATCTATGAGGTGTAGAAACTCCACCGTTGAAAATACATAAGTGATGAAGGTCCAGGCATGGCCGAATGGTCAGCCCCCTAAGCATGATCAAGAGATCAACAGTGATACAAAGATAGTCTCCAAAATGATCTCCAGATCTCCCCCTTTCCAAAATACAATAGTAAAATATCCTATTTATAATGACTAGTAACCTAGGGTTTACAGAGATAAGTAAATGATGCAGAAATCCACTTCCGGGGCCCACTTAGTGTGTGTTTGGGCTGAGCATTGAAGCTTTCACGTGCATAGGCTTTTCTTGGAGTTAAACGCCAGCTCTGGTGCCAGTTTGGGCATTTAACTCCAGCATTTATGCCAGTTTGCGTTATCAAAACTCGGGCAAAATATGGATGTCTACTTTCCAACACAATTGAGAGTGCGCCATTTGGGTTTCTGTAGCTCCAAAAAATCCATTTTGAGTGCAGGGAGGTCAGAATCCAACAACATCAGCAATCCTTTTTCAGCCTATGAATTAGATTTTTGCTCAGGTCCCTCAATTTCAGCTAGAAAATACCTGAAATCACAGAAAAACACACAAACTCATAGTAAAGTCCAGAAATGTGAATTTTGCCTAAAAACTAATAAAAATATACTAAAAACTAATTAAAACATACTAAAAACTATATGAAAACAATGCCAAAAAGCGTATAAACTATATTAAAACATACTAAAAACTATTGTTTCTCTTTCAATTCATGCTTACTTCTTCTCCAAGTTATACTCTCGTACTTAATTTAGTTAAGTCAGAATGAAGGGGTAACTGACGTGGCAGAAAAATCACCGATTAAAAGTTTATAGAGAAAATAGCGTTGCAAGTATAGCTCTTAACCAATGAAGATTCCGCGTATCAATTTTAAAGAGTTGTCACGAAATTTAGAAATAAAAATACTGGGAGTATGAGTCCCAGGTCGTCTCCCAATGAGTTGCAGAGAGAATGCTAATTTATTAATTAGGGGTTTTCAAGAGAGTTGAGTTGAAAAGATGAGCAATTAAATAGTTGTAAATTAAAAACTAAGAATGATTATTAATATTCTAAATAAAAGGCCTTGACTGGGGGAATGATCAATTGGAAGTTCTATCCTTGTTGGGATCTCTTAGGTGTAGTATTAAAAAGGTTGTTGTTTTCACTTAGTTAACCCTTACTAAATAAAGTAAAGTCAAGTGATTGAGCTAACTCTTATTCACAAATCCTAGTCCTTTCCCTTGGGAAGGTCTAGCATTAGCAAATACAGAACTAGCCAACAACTTCTAGTTTAATCTTCACTTTAAGCCTTCCAACTCAAGTGTCTCCTTTTAATCAACCCCCATGCCAAGTAGGGAATCTACTCCATTGACATGAATATAATACTCAGAAAAATATAAGAAGAAGACATAATAAATTAAATAAAATAGAGACTAAAAATTAATTAAAAATAAAAGTAATCCTCTGTATCAACAATCCATGAAAATAATCCAATTACCACTTTAAACAAGAATTAAGAATGTGGAATAAATAAAAGAGCAAGTAAGGAAACAAACTAGAATAGTATCTTCAACGAAGGTGATGACTCTTCAATATCCAAAGCAAAAAGCAATAAACTAATAAACTATGAATGTAAAGAGAACCTAGAGGAAGAGTAGTTCCTCTCTAGATTCAGATCTAAGATCCTAAAACTATCCTAATGAGAATATGTTGATGTTGTGTTGAGTCTCTGCATGTTCTCTGGCTTTATTTTGTGTTTCTGGGACGAAAATTGGGTCAAAATGCAGCCCAAAATTGCCCCCAGCGTTTTTTGTTATTTCTGCAGATCGCGCAAGTCACACGTATGCGTCGGTCACGTGTGCACGTCATTCGGTGATTTTCCTTGTCGCGCATCAGCATCGTCCACACGTGCGCGTCATTCGTGCATACTCCAATCCACGCGTATGCGTCAGGCACGCGCACGCGTCGCTGCGATTTTCTCCATTCCGCGCGCTCGCGTGAGCCACGTGCGCGCGTCGATGCTCGCTGGTCATCTCCTTAGTTTCTTGTGTTCCTTCCATTTTTGCAAGCTTTGTCTCTGTTCTCTAAGCCATTCCTGCCCTGTGAAGCCTGAAACACTTAACACACGGATCACAGCATCGAATGGTATAAAGGAGAATTGAAATACACAAATTAAAGATCTCTAGGAAGTAAGTTTTCAACCATAGAACAAACTTAGGAAGGGATTGTAATATCATGCAGTTCATATATGAATAAGTGGGTAAAGAATTGGTGAAACCACCCAATTAAACATAAGATAAACCATAAAATAGTGGTTTATCAGTGACCCATGACAATCACCCAGTATCTTCGTTATTCGCTTAGCCAAGATCTGCGTGCCTGACAACCACAAGCAGTCTACATGATGTTCAACTTAGTCATTGGACGACAGTCAGAGTATAGTCTCTTGGGTCTCTGATCCACGGATTTGACTTGCCTCTCCTGACAACAGAGCATTCGAATCCTTAAGATTAGAACCTTCGTGGTAGAGGCTAGAATCAATTGGCAACATTCTCGAGATCTGAAAAGTCTAAACCTTGTCTGTGGTATTCCGAGTAGGATCTGGGACGGGTTAACTATGACGAGTTTCAAACTCACGAATGTTGGGCGCAGTGACAGTGTGCAAAAGGATAGATAGATCCTATTCCGACACAAATGAGAACTAACAAATGATTAGCCGTGCGGTAGCTATGCCTGGTATTTTTCATCTGAGACGAGAGATCCGACAGTTGATTAGCCGTATAGAAACCGTACCTGGACCATTTTACTGAAAGGATGATTGGTAGCCATTGACAATGGTGATCCACCAACATACAGCTTGCCATGGAAGGGAGCATGCATGATTGGATGAAGACAATAGGAAAGCAGAGGTTTAGAAGCAATAAAGCATCTCCAAACGCTTATCTGAAATTCCCACCAATGAATTACATAAGTATCTTTATTTTAATTTACGTTTTATTTATCTTTCAATTATCAAAACTCATAATCAATTGAATCTGCCTGACTAAGATTTACAAGATGACTATAACTTGCTTCAAGCCGACAATCTCCGTGGGATCAACCCTTACTCGCGTAAGGTTTTATTACTTGGACGACCTAGTGCACTTGCTGGTTAGTTGTACCGGAGTTGTGAAAAGTGTGATCACAATTCCGTGCACCAAGTTTTTGGCGCCGTTGCTGGAGATTGTTCGAGTTTGGACAACTGACGGTTCATCTTGTTGCTTAGATTAGGTAACCTTCTTTCTTATTTCAACCTTATTTTCTTTTCAAAAAAAAAAATTTGTGTTTCATGTTTGAGTCTGGTGTCAAATTTTAAGTTTGGTGTCAATTGCATGTTTTAATTTTTCTTAATTTTCGAAAATATATGCATTGTGTCTTTCTTGATCTTCAAGTTGTTCTTGATGATTTTCCTTGTTTGATCTTTAAATTTTCTTGTTTTGTGTCTTTTCTTTTTTTTTTCTTGTGCATTTTCGAATTGTTAGTGTCCCTAGTACAAAAGTTCTTAAGTTTGGTGTCTTGCATGTCTTTCTTTTCTTAAAAATTTTCAAAAATATGTTCTTGATGTTCATCATGATCTTCAAAGTGTTCTTGGTGTTCATCTTGACATTCAAAGTGGTCTTGCATGCATTATTTGTTTTGATCTTAAAATTTTATGTTTTGTTTCATTTTGTTGTTTTTCTCTCTCCTCATTAAACGGATTTTTGCTAGTAAAGAAATTCATAGAAATAATCACGTTGTAAGTATAGTTCTAAACCAACAAAGAATCCTTTCGTACAAAAGTTTTGGTTGTCACTTAAGCAAACCTAATAAAAATAATAAACCGAAGAATTTAAACCTTGGGTCGTCTCTCAAGGAATTACAGGGAAGTATGATTTATTCTTGGTTATGGAAAAAGTATATTTTGGGTTTTTGAAATAGGGAACAAGTAATTTAAATGACAAGAAAAATAAATTAATAATTAGAAAAACTCTTGGCAAGGCATGAGAACTGGAAATCCCATCCTAGTTATCCTTATCAATTGTGATGAGAATTGTTTATTACTCCCACTTAGTTAACCCTTACTAAATAAAAGAAAGTCAAGTGGACTAATCAATTTGATTCCTCAAGTCCTAGTCAACTCCTGTGGAAAGACTAGCTTTAGAGGGATCCAAATCAATCAGAAAATTCCAATTTTCAGTCAACAAGGAGTTTGATAACTCAAGTGTCACCAATTACTCAACCAAAACCAAAGGGGGAAAATCCAAATTATTTATATCATAAATAAAAGAAAGCAATCATAAATCTAAAATACCCCAAATTATATTAAATAAAGAAAATCAAATCTAACATGGTGTTCATAAATCAAATTGGGAAAATAAACGAACTAAAGTCATAGAATAGATAAAAGTAGAAGAGAAACTAAATTAAAGAAACATTGAACCTGGAATGAAGAAGAAGTAAACCTAACCTAAGAGAAATCATAAATCCTAAAAACTAAGAGAGAGGAGAGAGCCTCTCTCTCTAGAAAAACTACATCTAAAACTAAAATTGTGTATAATGAATGTTGTCTCTGATGAATGGATGCATTCTCCCACTCTATAGCCTCTAATCTATGTTTTCTGGGCTTGGATTTGGGCCAAAAAAGGGTCCAAAAATCTCTAGAGGTGAATTCTGCAACTTTCTGCACGTGGCATCCGTCATGCGTACGTGTGGGTCATGCGTGCGCGTCATTTGGAAGTTTTCCTTATGACACGTACGTGTCGCTCGTGCTTTGCGCTAGGCATGCGTCCGCGTCGTCCACGCATGCGCGTCGCTTGGGTTCTGCGCAAGTCACGCATCCGCGTTGTCCATGCGTGCGCGTCGCTGCCATTTCCTTCAAAACTTCATTTTCGCGCGTTCCTTCTGCTTTTACATGTTTCCTTCCTGTTCTCTAAGCCATTCCTGCCCTATAAAGCCTGAAAATACTCAACACACGGATCATGGCATCGAATGGTAATAAAGGATAATTAAAATTAATAATTTTATGGTCTAGGAAACATATTTTCACATATATTAAGGAATAAGTACGGAATTGTAAAACCATGCAATTTATATGAATAAGTGAGCAAAGACTTTATAGAAACCACTCAATTGAGCATAATATAAATCATAAAATAGTGGTTTATCAACCTTTTCACACTTAAACATTAGCATGCTCTCATGCTTAGCTCAAGAGAACTAAAAGAGTGAAGAGGAATGGTAGAGAGTATGAAATGCAACCTATCTATGTGAACGCAACTACATGCAAAATGTTTCTACCTACTTGGTCAAAGTAAATAAATCTTCCAAGAACAGACATGAACTGGATTTCACTAATTCAAATCATAAAATAAAGTACAAGTAAACTTGTAAGAAGAAAGCTCATGAAAGCCGGGAACAATGAATCGAGCATCGAACCCTCACTGGAAGTGTATACACTCTAATCGCTCAGGTGTTTAAGGTTCGATTCTCTCAATTCTCTACTAAGCTTGCTTTCTAAGAATTGCTCTCCTTCTACCAATCAACAAAGATTCAATGCATAAATACACATATCAAGAGGTCTTTTAAGGGTTATAATGGGGTTAGGGTCAAGGTAGGATTGTATTTGGTCAAGTGGACTAAAATCTGAATCTTTAATTAACATAAACTTCTCAGCTAACTTAAGACAATCCATATAATCATAATATAAAATCAATAACTACCCATTAACTGTGTTTACTACATATTCATGCATTCCAATTTTTGAGTACAGTACATATGCATTGCTATCACCATTTACTTTGGGGCATTTTGTCCCCTTTTTATTTTTTTATTTTTTTTGCTCTTTTTCTTTTCTTTTTCTCTTTTTTTTTTCTTTTTCTATTTTTCTTTTCTTAATCTATTTTTTTCTTTCCTTTTTCAATGCATATGATTAAGGCATTGAATGCATAAACATGTTCTTAACATTTTTCACATTTCCACACCAAGTCTAACATTCAATTCCCAAACCAAACGTTTCCAAACCCACTTTTTCCAAACTTAAATCATGAGTACTTTCACTAGTCTAAGCTAATCAAGGATTCAAATTAAGGACATTATTGTTTTTCGCTTAGAGTTAGTGATGAGCTAAAGTAAAGAACAAAAGGGTAGAATAGGCTCAACATTGGTTTGCAAAGGATAATGAAAGGGTAAGGCCATATGGGTATGTAAGCTTAGTGAAACAAAGGCCTCAATCATATAGGAGCATGCATACATCAAACAATGGAAATATAGAATTAAGCAAGACAAAGATCACAATTTTAGAGAGAACAACACACACTAGAAATAAAATATATTGGTTGATAAAATACAACCAATCAAATAGGCTCAAAGTCTCACTGGTTTTATGTGTCCGAGCTCTAAACCATGTTCCAAATTAAAATTTCTTTAAACAAGTTTTTCAAAAAGTTTAATTCAAATTAGTGAAAGGCTATAAAAAGTTTCTTGAAAAAGAAAATATTACTTCAACTAAGTGGTAAAATATGCACAAAATCAAACAAACATGCAATCAAACATGCAAATGCAACAACTAATTTAATAAAGAAAACTAAACATTGGCATTGAGAAAGAACTAACTAACCCGCGGAGATCGGTATCGACCTCCCCACACTTAAAGGTTGTACCGTCCTCGGTGCATGCAGAGATGTACAAGTGGACGGGTAGCTCCAACTGATGTTTTTTCTCCAAAGATTGTATGGCAGACTTGTCGATTGCCCTATTGAGTTCCCTTTTCCTTTTTTGGTGGCTAGCCTGAAAGAAGAGAAAAGGGAATAAAAGTAACCTAAAAATAAAGATAAGAAAACAAATAAAGTATGGGTGGGTTAATGCCAAATAATGGGGGTCTCAATTACATGGTAGCTACGACATGCAAGTGAGAACACAATAGAAGCAAATGGCATATCAATAGTGCACAAATTTGTGACAATGGGGGAGAGTGGGCATGAAAAATGGTATAAGTTCATATCAATGCAAAAAGAATACAAGTATCATAAAAGAGTGATGCATGGAAACTTGTCTCTCAACAAATTTTCCTTCGGCAAGTATACCGAATTATCGTCAAGTAAAACTCACTATAGAGTGAGGTCGAATCCCACAAGGATTGATTGGTCAAGCAACTTTAGTTAGAAGAATATGCTAGTTGAGCTAAACAGAATTGAGATTGAGATGCAGAAATTTAAATGACTAGAAATTAAATAGCAGAAATTAAAGTGCAGAATCTTAAATGGGGAATTGGGGTAATGCTCATAAAAGTAAATGGCAGAAATTAAAGAGAATGGGTAAGATCAGAAATGGGGAGATCATTGGGTTTAGGAGATGTTGCAATTCTCCGGATCAAGTTCATTCTCATCTCTTCCTCAATCAATGCATTCATTGATCTCCTTGGCAATCTTAAGTGATTGGATTTCAATTCCTTGGTAATCCAATCTCTCAAATCTTGATCAATAGCCAATTCCTTGGTCAATTGCTCATGAGAAGAGATGAAGTATGGTCACTGATTATACCACATACATTTTCCAAATCAAGTATTGGTAGGATTATAATCACATATCCATCCAAACCCAAATTGGTCCAGCATGAGAAAGCATTTCTAGCATGATCTCTTCATTCCTCTTCCAAGGTTCCGAAGAGATCCAATTATGGAGAGTTTCTTTTCCAAGACAACTAACCAATTGAATTAAGATTGAAAGCTTTCTAGTAAAATCAAGAGAAAAGATAGAAAAAGAAGAATGAAAAGTAATATTGATCCATCAAATTACAGCAGAGCTCCCTAACCCAATGAAAGGGGTTTAGTTGTTCATAGCTCTAGGAATTAAAATTGGCAGAAAAGAAGAATCCATGCTAGAAGTACAGAAAAGTAAAATATGCAGAGAGTAGTTCCCCAAAAGTCCAAAAGCTCCTAGCTAGTTCAAAACTACTCCTATATATACTACTCTTCATGATCTTCTAGTGAGTTCTTCAAGTCTTGGATGTGGGCTTTGGACCTTGAGTTGAAGCAATTCTCATCTTTAGTGGGCCCAGCTTGCAGAGAAATATGAATTAGGCTTGGGCATTTAGTGAGATTAACGTGGAATACATTTCTGGGTGCGAGAACGTTAGTGGCATTCACCTTTTCCACTAACGTTCCACCTTCATATGCCCACGTTATTCTCAACGTTAGAAGTCTTAACGTGACTTCTAACGTTCCTTCTCAATTCTTAGCCAACGTTAATGGGACTCACTTTTCCCATTAACGTTGGCTTGTGCCCCTTTTTGCAAACGTTAATGGGAATCACTTTTCCCATTAACGTTGCTTGCCTCTTGCCCCCTACGTTAGGTCTCACGTTAGCTTAGCTAGCGTAGCTCTTAACGTGGGCATCTACCACCTTCAAGAGCGTTAGTGACACTCACCTTTGTCACTAACGCTCCAATTGCCTTAAGTCCCTACGTTAGAACCCACGTTAACTAAGTTAACGTGGCTTTTAACGTAGTAATGAAGCCATCTCCCAACGTTAGTGACAAAAGTGAGTGTTACTAACGTTGGCTCTCTGAACCCCACTCCACGTTAACTTTTGAGGACAAGTTATCATATTCCTATTTTTCAAGCTAAATTTCACTTGTTTCACTAGGTTTTATGCACTTTCTTGCATTCTAAGTAAGTAATTTGGAATGAAAATGCATAACATCTTTAAATCAAACAACCACCATTTAATTGATGCTAAATCATGAGGTTTGGGCTAAAATTAATTGATTTTTAATGATTTATAAACCTTGTGAATTTGGTGATACTTTGAGTGGTTGTTTTGATTTCTTGTAGGTGAAGAAAAGAAGAAAAGAAGAAAGCGTGGCTTAAGAAGTGTGGCTCAATGAAAAGAAAAGTGTGGCAAAGAACATGAGGAAGTGTGGCACATGAAAGGAGCACAAAGGAAAATTCCAAGGAGGCAATGTTTCAATGCTTTGCTCACCTTGTGAGCTGAGCACAATTTGAAGCAAAGAAACAAGGAAGGGAAAAACAATGCTCAGCTCACCAAGTGAGCACTATCGGGCATTCATCAAAGGAAAATCAAAGGAAATAAGTTGCCAATGCTTGCTCCAAGGTTTGAACCCATGACCCAAGGGAAGGAGAGGAGCACTACTCACAAGGAAAACAAGCCAAAAAAATGGCCAAATGCATCCTCCAAGGTTCGAACTCATTACCCTGATGCAAAGATGAGCTTGGAAGCAAAATTTTTGGCTAAGTTAAAATCTGGGCGCTCACAGCATGACCATGCCTCCTTCAAAGGGCTATAACTTGAGCTACAGATGTCCGATTGATGTGCTTCCAGTTGCGTTGGAAAGCTGATATTCAGAGCTTTCCAACGATGTATGGAAATTTATATTTGGCATGAAATTGTGGCACGAGAAAAATGAATCTTTAAGGACCAAAAATAAGCAAAAATAAACCAAAGTGCAACCACCAAGGTTCGAAGAGGGAGACCAAGAGAAGCCAAGGAAATAGCGCTCACTTAGCACAATGCTCACTTGGAGAGCATTGTCGTGCTTCTATTCATGAAAAATCAAGGAAAATTGTTCTCCAAATACTTTCACAAGGGTTTGAACTTGGGACCTCCCCTTGGAAGCCCCAATGCTCAGCTCACTTAGTGAGTAGAGCGCTACTTATGGTGCATCACACAAAAGCTTGACACGGTCCAAGGCAAGACGTGCGCACAAGGCCTCAGTGTTCAGCTCAACTTGTGAGCTGAGCATTCCCCTGGTGCCTCCCCCCCCAACATTGCACGCTACAAGGGAACCCACACACAAGGCCTCAATGCTCAGCTCAACTTGTGAGCTGAGCATCCTCCTGGGAGCAATTTTCACATGGGCCAAAAATTCAATAAAAATCCAATTTAATTCAATTCTTCTCTAAATTGAATCAAGGCCAACCAAACCCATTTCTCCTCAAATCCAAAGCAAGCAAAGCCCACATCATCACTCAAAGGCACAACAACAAGCTAGATTAGGAATTTTATTTTGTGAATTTCAATTTCATTTTATTTTCATTTTGTAAAAAGACTATATAAAAGGCATCACTCTCGTTTCAGAAAGGGGGGCTCCATTAGAAGGATTTGAGGCTAGCTCCACTAGGGAGTAGTAGGATTAGAGAGCTCTCTCTTTAATTTTCATTTTCTATTTTTAAATTTTAGATTGAGTTTGGAAGGAATTCTGTTTTCATTCTCCATCTGCAACTTCTCTTGTTATTTTTCTGCATAATTCAAGAAATTGTGATTTGAATCAAAGCTTTCATTTACTGCTTCCATCTTTCTTTATTCTTCAATCTGTTTGCTATTGAATCAAGGAAGGAATTGAGATCTAGACTTTTTTTTCTAGTCTCTTTGATTTCCTGAGATCTTAAATTTTATTTTGCAATTGAGTTGAGCTCTTGGTTTTCCTTTTACTTTTACTGTTTCATTGAAATTGTCAAGTGTTCTTTGAGATTTGACAATTGATCTTAGTCTTCTTGCTGGTTTATTTTTCTGCTACAATTTCCTTCTCTGCAATTTTTACTTTATGTTCTGTTGCTCCCAATTTACTTTCCTGCACATGTGTTCCTCTACATTTTACATTTGAGCTACTGTGATCTGAATTTAATTTTCCTGCACTTTAAATTTCCTGTCACTTGTTCTCAAGATCTCTTTGATTGCTTGTTTCATTGCCCCTTTAATTTCCAGCACCCAATCCCCTTTACATTTAATGCAATTTACATTTCTTGTCATTTAAGATTCTTGCAATTTACATTTCTTGCTTTTTAAGTTACTTGCCAATTTACATTCTGCAACTTTAAATTCATTGTCATTTACTTTTTGTTGGCTACAATTTCACACAATTCACTCAATGTTAGCTTGACTAAACTAATCACCCACTAAAGTTGCTTGATCCATCAATCCCTGTGGGATCGACCTCACTCTAAGTGAGTTTTACTACTTGATACGACCTGGTACACTTGCTGGTGAGTTTTAGGTGTTTTGGAAATTCGTTTTTCCACAAAAATACCATCAACTTTCACGTTAACAATCTTAACGTGAGAGTTAACATAGGCAATGCTAATGATCCAACGTTAGTGACAAAAGTGAATGTCACTAACGTTGGCATTGTTGATCCTCTTCCACGTTAGAGTTCACGTTAACTTAGTTAACGTGACTCTTAACGTGATGCATTGCCTAGTTTCCCAATGTTAGTGGTGTTCACTTTTACCACTAACGTTGAGGAGAAACGTTATTGGAGTTCACGTTTCTCATTAACGTGGAGTCCTCTTTTTCTTCTACGTTAAGAGCCACGTTAACTAAGTTAACGTGGCTCTTAACGTAGGCTATGAATGGCTTCGCAGGTATTATTGGTGATCACTTTTCTCATTAACGTTGCAAGCTATTTGCCATCCCACATTAGTAGTCACGTTAACTAAGTTAACGTGAATGCTAACGTGATTCTTCCATGCTTCATTTGTCTTGAAATCAAGCAATTAAAGTGCATCAAAGCTCTAGCCAAAGTCATAAGATTATGCATCATTAAATTATCATGTAATTTTGGCAAAAATCTCATGAAATCATGCAAAATTCACAATAGTTGCTTAAATGAAGGTGTAAGTGTATTTTCACCCAAAACTTGCCTTGTTTACTAGAAAAATGCATGAAACTACCCTAAAACAGTAAAGAAAAGGTCAGTGAAATTGGCCTAGATGTCCTGGCATCAAAGAGTACCATTGACTTATAAATAATATTATCCAACAATGGAAACAAGTCACAAAGCACCAAAATAATACCAGAAAAGATGTAACAGTTAAATATGAACAAGTAATACCAATGGAAAAATAAAAACATGCACACAATTGAAATGCAATGAATGAAAGTATGCAAATAAATTAAGTAAAATAGAATGGAAAAGAATAGGGATGAGAAGGGGAATAAATGAAGAAGAAGAAGGTAAGGAAAGAATTAAAGAAGAAAGAGATAAGAAGGGAGAAGAGAAAATTAGGATTGGGAAAGAAAAGATAAGAATTCTGGTGCAGCTCTAGTTAAATTGTGTGTCGCATGCGACGCGTGCGCCTGGAGCACGCGTTCGCGTGGTTTGCTCTATTTTCAAGTGACGCGTACGCGTGGATGACGCGCACGCGTGACCTGATTTGTGCTATTGGCGCAAGTGCAGCCTCGCGCACACACAACTCTCTGTTTCATACCCACATTGCCAAAATTTAGGGTGACGCGTGCGCGTGGGTGACGCGCACGCGTGAATAGGCTTATTTTTGAAAAATGACGCGTACGGGTGAAAAGGTTTGTGCTTCTAGCACCGTTCCAGCCCCACTCCATCATAACTCTCTGCCATATACCTCTTTACGTCGATTTTGCAGGGTCACGCGTGCGCATAGGTGACGCGCACGTGTGGAAAGCTGATTTTGTTAGTGACGCGGATGCGTCAAGGACGCGTTCAAATGGGCGTGTTGGTGCCTAAGGCATGCCTCCATCCACGCTCCCGCGTGACTCTCTGCTTCTTTTCTTCTTGTTTCGAATGCACATATGATGCGGATGCGTCAGCGACGCTCGCACGTCGCGTACCCCCCTTTTTTTAATGCAGAATGCAAAATGCAAAATGCAGATGACTATGCAGAAATTATGAATGAACACGAATAAAATAAAATAAAATAAAAAATAAGAACAAAAAGGAAAGGATATACCATGGTGGGTTGTCTCCCACCTAGCACTTTTAGTTATTGTCCTTAAGTTGGACATTTGGTGAGCTCCTTGTCATGGTGACTTGTGCTTGAACTCGTCTTGAAACTTCCACCAATGCTTGGACTTCCAATAAGCTCTATCAATACCAAGTAAATTTCTCAAGCTTTGATGGAGTTATTCACAAGCTTTGAGCTCCCAAATTTGATCCTTATATATTCCCGGATCCCAGATCTTGTTTCTACACCCGTCTTTGGGTCGATCACCGTTGTTCCAATCGGGTGACAAGCAATTCGAATTCTCACTGAAGCATCCAAAAAACTTCCTAGACCCATTCAATTGAGCTCTACACCAATCCTTGCACTTTAACTTGGTGCGTGCAACCATATTGAACTTTGCATGACAACTCTTACCATTGACCATCTCCCTCTTACTCTTATAGTCACAAAGAGCTCTGAGTTGCCCATCCATCTCAAGCAAGGCATATTCAAGTGGACTACTTAAGCTTAGAGATGAAAGATTTACCCACTTGAATGAAGGAATAGATGGTGATGGCTTTAGAAGAGAGGTCTCCAACAACTTTGGCAAGGTGATTTCCAGCTCTATTCCCTTGAGCTCTTCCTTAACAACTTCCACCTTTTTACAAGCCTCTTCAACTTCAACTACTTCCTCTTGGTAGCTTTCTTCCAATTCGATCTCTTCTTCATTGTTCACCAAGGGCATGGGAGGTTGTGCTTCTTCTTCTTTAATCTCCATGTCTAGTCCAATGGGAGAGGATTCAAATGTAGATAAGAATTCATCAATGATTGAATCCATCTCTTGATCATCCCCTTCAAAGTCTTCAACCATGATATGCCTTGGAGGTTGTACACCCTCCTCAACACCAAATGCAAACTCATTAGAAGGGGGTTCTGTGACTTGAGGTTCCCATGGACGTTCCGCATCTCCCAAGTCTTTGACCACTTCTTCCTCTTCAACGATTACGGCTTCCTCCAATTGTTCCAATACAAGGTCATACTACTCACTGTCCACCGGAGTTTCTAGCTTCTCTTTCATCCTGCGTTCTTCAGTAGATTCTCCACATGAAGCCATGGGAGTTCCTTGAGTGTCCAAACGTTAGGAAGCTAACCGATTTATCACTTGCTCCAGTTGATGAAGAGTTGCATGAAATTGATCCGTTGTTTCCTGGAGATGATCCTTTGATTCTTATTTTGCTTGGGTATTATAAGTAGGACAATAAGGCTCTTGGATTGATGGATACGGATATGGTGCATATTGAGGTGGTGGTTCTTGGGAGTAATTGGGTTGGAATTGGGGTGGTTCTATATATGATTCATATGGTGGTTGGTGTGGTGGATAAGGGTTAGGGTCATATAGGAATGTTTGGTGGTAAGGGGCTTGTGAGTTTGGTGGTTCAAAGCTATGTTATGGAGGTGGTTCATAAGCATAGGGTGGGGCATGTTGGTAACTACAAGGGGTCCACCATATCTATCATCTTGGTACGCACCTCGGAATGGCTCTTGACCATAGTAATTTGGTGGGTGTTGGTTGTCACGAGAAGGTCTACCATAACTATTGTCTTGGTATGCATCATAGAATGGTTGTTGGTTATAACGCATTGGAGGGGGTTGTTGCCAAGAGGGTTGATCAAATCCTTGTGGCTCCTCCCATCTCTGATTTTTCCAACCTTGACGCCTGTTCTCATTATAGCTTCCATTCCTTACAACAATATTGTAACCAAACTTAAAGCCAGAAAGGGGTGAGAATTCATTGTACCTAATAAAAATTAAAAATAAAAACAAAAAATAAATAAACAAGCAAAAGCAAATATTTACAATAACCAATAATAAGGCACACATTTACAATTCTCTGGCAACGGCGCCATTTTGACGAATGGATTTTTGCTAGTAAACAAATTCATAGAAATAATCACGTTGTAAGTATAGTTCTAAACCAATAAAGAATCCTTTCGTACAAAAGTTTTGGTTGTCACTTAAACAAACCCAATAAAAATAATAAACCGAAGAATTTAAACCTCGGGTCGTCTCTCAAGGAATTCCAGGGAAGTATGATTTATTCTTGGTTATGGAAAAAGTATATTTTGGGTTTTTGAAATAGGGAACAAGTAATTTAAATGACAAGAAAAATAAATTAATAATTAGAAAAACTCTTGGCAAGGCATGAGAACTGGAAATCCCATCCTAGTTATCCTTATCAATTGTGATGAGAATTTTTATCACTCCCACTTAGTTAACCCTTACTAAATAAAAGAAAGTCAGGTGGACTAATCAATTTGATTTCTCAAGTCCTAGTCAACTCCTGTGGAAAGACTAGCTTTAAAGGGATCCAAATCAATCAGCAAATTCCAATTTTTAGTCAATAAGGAGTTTGATAACTCAAGTGTCACCAATTACTCAACCAAAGCCAAAGGGGGAAATCCAAATTATTTATATCATAAATAAAAGAAAGCAATCATAAATCTGAAATACCTCAATTATATTAAATAAAGAAAATCAAATCTAACATGGAGTTCATAAATCAAATTGGGAAAATAAACGAATTAAAGTCATAGAATAGATAAAAGTAGAAGAGAAACTAAATTAAAGGAACATTGAACCTGGAATGAAGAAGAAGTAAACCTAACCTAATAGAAATCATAAATCCTAAAAAGTAAGAGAAAGGAGAGAGTCTCTCTCTCTAGAAAAACTACATCTAAAACTAAAATTGTGTATAATGAATGTTGTCTCTAATTAATGCATGCATTCTCCCACTCTATAGCCTCTAATTTGTGTTTTCTAGGCTTGGATTTGGGTCAAAAAAGGGTCCAGAAATCTCTAGAGGCGAATTCTGCAACTTTCTGCAAGTGGCGTCCGTCACGCGTACACGTGGGTCATGGGTACGTGTAAGTCACGCGTACGTGTCGCTCGTGCTTTGTGCTAGGCATGCGTCTGCATCGTCCACGCATGCGCGTCGCTTGGGTTCTGTGCAAGTCACGCGTCCGTATCATCCATGCGTGTGCGTCGCTGCCATTTCCTTCAAAACTTCATTTTCGCGCGTTCCTTCCACTTTTGCATGTTTCCTTCCTGTTCTCTAAGTCATTCCTGCCCTATAAAGCCTGAAAATACTCAACACACAGATCACGGCATCGAATGGTAATAAAAGATAATTAAAACTAATAATTTTATGGTTTAGGAAACATATTTTCACATATATTAAGGAATAAGGACGGAATTGTAAAACCATGCAATTTATATGAATAAGTGAGCAAAGACTTGATAGAAACCACTCAATTGAGCATAATATAAATCATAAAATAGTGGTTTATCAACCAACTTCCAACTTCTATGGAAGAAGCATCTCAATTCCTGCCATTAGAGCAAACAACTTTGAGCTTAAGCCTCAATTAGTTTCTCTAATACAACAGAATTGCAAGTTTCTTGGACTTCCATCAGAAGATCCTCATCAGTTCTTAGCTGAATTCTTGCAGATCTGTGATACTGTTAAGACCAATGGGGTTGATCCTGAGGTCTACAGACTTATGCTTTTCCCCTTTGCTGTAAGAGACAAAGCTAGGATATGGGTGGACTCACAACCTAAAGAAAGCCTGAACTCTTGGGACAAGTTGGTCAATGCTTTCTTGGCCAAATTCTTCCCACCTCAAAAGCTGAGCAAGCTTAGAGTGGACGTCCAAACCTTCAGACAGAAAGAAGGTGAATCCCTCTATGAAGTTTGGAAAAGATACAAGCAATTGATCAGAAGGTGTCCTTCTGACATGCTTTCAGAATAAAGCATCTTGGATATATTCTATGATGGTCTGTCTGAATTGTCCAAGATGTCATTCGACCACTCTTCTGATGGATCTCTTCATCTGAAGAGAACCTCTGTAGAAGCTCAGGAACTCATTGAGGTAGTTGCAAATAACCAGTTCATGTACACTTCTGAAAGAAATTCTGTGAATAATGGGATGACTCAGAAGAAAGGAGTTCTTGAGATTGATACTCTGAATGCCATATTGGCTCAGAATAAAATATTGATTCAGCAAGTCAATATGATTTCTCAGAATCTGACTGGATTGCAAGCTACATCCGGTAGTACTAAAGAAGCCTCCTCTGAATGAGAAGCTTATGACCCTGTGAATCCTGCAATGGAAGAGGTGAATTACATGGGAGAATCCTATAGAAACACCTATAATCCTTCATGGAGAAATCATCTAAATTTCTCATGAAAGGATCAACAAAAGCCTCAACAAGGCTTCAATAACAATAATGGTGGGAGAAATAGGTTTGGCAATAGCAAGCCTTTTCCATCATCCTCTCAGCAACAGACAGAGAATTCTGAGCAGAGCTTCTCTGGCTTAGCAACCATAGTCTCTGATCTATCTAAGGCCACTCTCAGTTTCACGACTAAAACAAGGTCCTCCATCAGAAATTTAGAGGCACAAGTGGGTCAGCTGAGTAAAAGAGTTACTGAAACTCCTCCTAGTACTCTTCCAAGCAATACAGAAGAGAATCCAAAGAAAGAGTGTAAGGCCATCAATATAACTATAATGGCCGAACCTATAGAGGAGGAAGAGGCAGTGATTTCCAGTGGGGAAGACCTCAATGGACGTCTACTGACCACTAAGAAGTTCCCTAATGGGGAACCAAAGGAATCTGAGGCTCATATAGAGACCATAGAGATTCCACTAAACTTACTATTACTATTCATGAGCACTGATGAGTATTCTTCCTCTGAAGAAGATGAAGATATTGTTGAAAAGCAAGCTGCTCGGTATCTATGAGCAATCATGAAGCTGAATGCCAAGTTATTTGGTAATGAGACTTGGGAGGATGAACCTCCATTGCTCATTAATGAACTGAATGCCTTGGTTCAACAGAAATTACTTCAGAAGAAACTGGATCCCAGAAGGTTCTTAATACCTTGTACCATAGGCACTATGACCTTTGAGAAGGTTTTGTGTGACCTGGGGTTAGGTATAAACCTGATGCCACTCTCTGTAATGGAGAAATTAGGAATCTTTGAGGTACAAGCTGCAAGAATCTCACTAGAGATGGCAAATAAATCAATGAAACATGCTTATGGACATGTAGAGGATGTTTTAGTGAAAGTTGAAGGCCTTTACATTCCTGCTGACTTCATAATCCTAGACACTGGGAAGGATGAGGATGAATCCATCATCCTTGGAAGACCCTTCCTAGCCACAGCAAGGGCTGTGATTGATATGGATAGAGGAGAGTTAGTCCTTCAATTGAATGAGGACTACCTTGTGTTTAAGGCTCAAGGATCTTCTTCTGTAAACATGGAGAGAAAGCATGAAAAGCTTCATCCAATTCTCTCCATACAGAGTCAAGAAGATCCCCTACACTCAAACTCTAAGTTTGGTGTTGGGAGGCCACAATCATGCTCTGAGCATCTGTGAAGCTCTGAATGAGCTTACTGTCAAGCTATTGACATTAAAGAAGCGCTTATTGGGAGGCAACCTAATCTCATTTATCTATGTTAATTACTTTTTCATTTTATTTTCCATTGTTAGTTTCTGTTTAATGCCCAGTCTGGCAACATTCTGGGCGTTAAAGACAGAATTGGCAGACAGACTGGTATTTAACACCAGAAAAAGGGGTGTCTGGTGTCTGGCTGGAGTTAAACGCCAGAAAGGGGCATCACCCTGGCGTTTAACACCATAATGGGCAGCAGAGCTGGCGTTAAACACCAGAAATGGCACACAGAGGGCGTTTAAACGCCAGAAAGGTGCAGGGATGAGAAATCTTTGACACCTCAGGATCTGTGGATCCCACAGGATCCCCACCTACCCCAACTCACTCTCTCTCCTCTTTACACCTTTTCATAACACTCTTCCCCAAACACCATTCACCTATCAAATCCTTCCTTCTTCCCATAATCTCTTCACCACTCAAATCCATCTACTATTCCCCAAAAACCCATCATAAACCCCACCTACCTCACCATTCAAATTCAAAATATTTCCCTCCCAACCCCACCCCCTCTCACACGGATTCCCTCTCTCCCTTACCCTATAGATACCCCTCCTTACTCCTCCACTTTCACACATCACAAACAACTCATAACACCCTTGGCCGAACCATTCATACCCTTTCAAATCCTCCATTTCTTCTTCTTTTCCTTCTTTCTTTCTTCTTTTGCTCGAGGACAAGCAAACCTTTTAAGTTTTGTGTGGATAAAAGCTCTGCTTTTTGTTTTTCCATAACCATTAATGGCACCTAAGGCCAGAGAAACCTCTAAAAAGAGGAAAGGAAAGGCAGTTGCTTCCACCTCCGAGTCATGAGAGATGGAGAGATTTATCTCGAAGGTCCATTAAGACCACTTCTATGAAGTTGTGGCCAAGAAAAGGGTGATCCCCGAGGTCCCCTTCATGCTAAAAAAGAGTGAATATCCGGATATCTAACGTGAAGTTCGAAGAAGAGGTTGGGAAGCTCTCACCAACCCCATCCAACAAGTCAGAATCTTAATGGGTTCAAGAGTTCTATGCTAATGCATGGATCGCTAAGAACCATGATCAAAGTGTGAACCCGAACCCAAAGAATTGGCTCACAATGATTCGGGAGAAATACTTAGATTTTAGTCCGGAAACTGTGAGGTTGGCATTCAAATTGCCAATAATGAGAGGAGATCCTCATCCTTTCATTAGAAGAGTCAACTTTTGATCAAAGGTTAGACCAAGTCCTCATAGACATCTGTGTGGAAGGAGCTGGTGCACGAAATTGTGATCATCAATGGCGCCATCAACATGGTACACTCAATTGCAATCTCAACTCTTTATAACAACTTCGCACAACTAACCAGCAAGTGCACTGGGTCGTCCAAGTAATAAACCTTACGCGAGTAAGGGTCGATCCCACGGAGATTGTTGGTATGAAGCAAGCTATGGTCATCTTGTAAATCTCAGTCAGGCGGATTCAAATGGTTATGGAGGATTGATAATTAAAAAATGAATAAAACATAAAATAAAGATAGAGATACTTATGTAATTCATTGGTGATAATTTCAGATAAGCGTATGGAGATGCTTTGTCCCTTCCGTCTCTCTGCTTTCCTACTGTCTTCATCCAATCCTTCTTACTCCTTTCCATGGCAAGCTGTATGTTGGGCAACACCGTTGTCAATGGCTGCAGTCCCGTCCTCTCAGTGAAAATGTTCAACGCGTTCTGTCACAGCATGGCTATTCATCTGTCGGTTCTCGATCATGTCGGAATAGAATCCAGTGATTCTTTTGCGTCTGTCACTAACGCCCCACAATCGCGAGTTTGAAGCTCGTCACAGTCATTCAACCCCTGAATCCTACTCAGAATACCACAGACAAGGTTTAGACCTTCCGAATTCTCAAGAATGGCCGCCAATGGATTCTAGCTTATACCACGAAGATTCTGATTAAGGAATCCAAGAGATATCCACTCAATCTAAGGTAGAACGGAGGTGGTTGTCAGGCACACGTTCATAGGTGAGAATGATGATGAGTGTCACGGATCATCACATTCATCAAGTTGAGGAACAAGTGATATCTTAGAACAAGAATAAGCTGAATTAAATAGAAGAACAATAGTAATTGCATTAATACTCGAGGTACAGCAGAGCTCCACACCTTAATCTATGGTGTGTAGAAACTCTACCGTTGAAAATACATAAGAACAGGGTCTAGGCATGGCCGAATGGCCAGCCTCCCAAAGATGGTTCAATCATAAAAACATGATCAAAAGATGATCCGAAGATTGAGAGATTCCTAAATACAACAGCAAAAGGTCCTATTTATAGAGAACTAGTAGCCTAGGGTTTACAGAAATGAGTAAATGACATAAAAATCCACTTCCGGGCCCACTTGGTGTGTGCTTGGGCTGAGCATTGAAGCTTTCATATGTAGAGACTTTTCTTGGAGTTAAACGCCAGCTTTTGTGCCAGTTTGGGCGTTTAACTCCCACTTTTGTGCCAGTTCCGGCGTTTAACGCCGGGAATTCTGAAGCTGACTTGGAACGCCTGTTTGGGCCATCAAATCTCGGGCAAAGTATGGACTATTATATATTGCTGGAAAGCCCTGGATGTCTACTTTCCAACGCATTTAAGAGCGCGCCAATTAAACTTCTTTAGCTCCAGAAAATTCACTTCGATTTTAGGGAGGTCAGAATCCAACAGCATCTGCAGCCCTTTTCAACCTCTGAATCAGATTTTTGCTCAGGTCCCTCAATTTCAGCCAGAAAATACCTGAAATCAGAGAAAAACACACAAACTCATAGTAAAGTCCAGAAAAGTGAATTTTAAATAAAAACTAATAAAAATATAATAAAAACTAACTAAAACATACTAAAAGCATACTAAAGACAATGCCAAAAAGCGTATAAATTATCCGCTCATCACAACACCAAACTTAGATTGTTGCTTGTCTCCAAGCAACTGAAAATCAAATAGGATAAAAAGAAGAGAATATACAATGAATTCCAAAAACATCTGTGAAGATTAGTATTAATTAGATGAGCGGGGCTTTTAGCTTTTTGCCTCTGAACAATTTTGGCATCTCACTTTATCCCTTGAAGTTCAGAATGATTGGCTTCTATAGGAACTCAGAATCCAAATAGTGTTATTGATTCTCCTAGTTAAGTATGATGATTCTTGAATATAGCTACTTTATGAGTCTTGGCCGTGGCCCAAAGCACTCTGTTTTCCAGTATTACCACCGGATACATCCATGCCACAGACACATAACTGGGTGAACATTTTCAGATTGTGACTCAGCTTTTCTAGAGTCCCCAATTAGAGGTGTCTATGGTTCTTAAGCACACTCTTTTTGCTTTGGATCACGACTTTAACCGCTCAGTCTCAAGTTTTCACTTGACACCTTCATGCCATAAGCACATGGTTAGGGACAGCTTGGTTTAGCCGCTTAGGCCAGGATGTTATTCCTGTAGGCCCTCCTATCCACTGATACTCAAAGCCTTGGATCCTTTTTATTATCCTTGCCTTTTGGTTTAAAGGGCTATTGGCTTTTTCTGCTTGCTCTTTGCTCTTTTTTTTTTTAATTCACTGCTTTTTCTTGCTTTAAGAATCATTTTTATGATTTTTCAGATCCTCAGTAACATGTCTTCTTTTTCATCATTCTTTCAAGACCCAACAATTTTAACATTCATGAACAATAAATTCAAAAGACATATGCACAGTTCAAGCATACATTCAGAAATCAAAAGTATTGACACCACATCAAAATAATTAATCTGTTATAAAATTTGAAATTCATGAAATTCTTCTCTTTTTCAATTAAGAACATTTTTCATTTAAGAAAGGTGATGGATTCATAGGACATTCATAACTTTAAGGCATAGACACTAAGACACTAATGATCATAAGACACAAACATAAATAAAACATAAAGCATAATTTTCAAAAAATAGAAAAATAAAGAACAAGGAGATTAAAGAACGGGTCCACCTTAGTGATGGCGGCTTGTTCTTCTTCTTGAAGATCTTATGGAGTGCTTGAGCTCCTCAATGTCTCTTCCTTGCCTTTGTTGCTCCTCTCTCATGATTCTTTGATCTTCTCTAATTTCATGGAGGAGGATGAAATGTTCTTGGTGCTCCACCCTTAGTTGTCCCATGTTGGAACTCAATTCTCCTAGAGAGATGTTGATTTGCTCCCAATAGTTTTATGGAGGAAAGTGCATCCCTTGAGGCATCTCAGGGATTTCATTATGAGGAATTTCCTCATGTCCATGAGTGGGATCTCTTGTTTGCTCCATCCTCTTCTTAGTGATGGGTTTGTCCTCATCAATGAGGATGTCTCCCTCTATGTTAATTCCAACTGAATTACAGAGGTGACAAATAAAATGAGAGAAGGCTAACCTTGCCAAGGTAGAGGACTTATCCGCCACCTTATAAAGTTCTTGGGATATAACCTCATGAACTTCTACTTCCTCTCCAATCATGATGCTATGAATCATGATAGCCCGGTCTATAGTAGCTTCGGACCGGTTGCTAGTGGGAATGATTGAGCATTGGATAAACTCCAACCATCCCCTAGCCACGGGCTTGAGGTCATGCCTTCTCAGTTGAACTGGCTTTCCTCTTGAATCTCTCTTCCATTGAGCGCCCTCTTCACAAATGTCTATGAGTACTTGGTCCAACCTTTGATCAAAGTTGACCCTTCTAGTGTAGGGGTGTTCATCTCCTTGCATCATGGGCAAGTTGAATGCCAACCTTACATTTTTCGGACTAAAATCTAAGCAATTCCCCCGAACCATTGTAAGCCAATTCTTTGGGTCCGGTTTAACACTTTGATCATGGTTTTTGGTGATCCATGCATTGGCATAGAACTCTTGAACCATTAAGATTCTGACTTGTTGAATGGGGTTGGTAAGAACTTTCCAACCACTTCTTCGGATATCATGTTGGATCTCTGGATATTCACTCTTTTTGAGTTTAAAAGGGACCTCGGGGATCACCTTCTTCATGGCCACAACTTCATAGAAGTGGTCTTGATGCACCCTTGAGATGAATCTCTCCATCTCCCATGACTCGGAGGTGGAAGCTTTTGCCTTCCCTTTCCTCTTTCTAGAGGTTTCTCCAGCCTTAGGTGCCATAAATGGTTATGGAAAAACAAAAAGCAACGCTTTTACCACACCAAACTTAGAAGGTTTGCTCGTCCTCGAGCAAAAGAAGAAAGAAAGGAGTAGAAGAAGAAGAAAATGGAGGAGATGGAGGGGGCTTTGTGGTTCGGCCAAGGGGGAGAAGTAGTGTTTAGGTTGTGTGAAAATGAAGGAGTGAAGAAGGGTTTATATAGGGGTGGAGAGAGCGGTAGGGTTCGGCCATTATTGGTGGGTTTGGGAGGGAAAGTGGTTTGAATTTGGATGGTGGGGTACGTGGGGTTTTATGAAGGATGGATGTGAGTGGTGAAGAGAATGGTGGGATTTGATAGGTGAGGGGTTTTTTTTTTGGGAATAGGTATTGAGGTGATTGGTCAATGGGTGAAGAAGAGAGAGAATGGTGGGGTAGGTGGGGATCCTGTGGGGTCCACAGATCCTGAGGTGTCAAGGATAGCTCATCCCTGCACCAAGTGGCGTGTAAAACGCCCTTTCTGCCAACCCTAGCGTTAAACGCCAGGCTGCTGCCTGGTGCACGAAATGGTGATCACTACTTTTCACAACTCAAATAATCCCTAGTAATGGCCCCAAAGACTTGGTGCTCAATACCATGGCATAAACACAACTTCGCACAACTAACCAGCAAGTGCACTGGGTCGTCCAAGTAATAAACCTTACGCGAGTAAGGGTCGATCCCACGGAGATTGTTGGTATGAAGCAAGCTATGGTCACCTTGTAAATCTTAGTCAGGCAGACTCAAATGGTTATGGATGATATATGAATAAAAGATAAAGATAGAGATACTTATGTATTTCATTGGTGAGAACTTCAGATAATTGTATGAAGATGCTTTGTCCCTTTCGTCTCTCTGCTTTCCTACTGTCTTCATCCAACCCTTCTTACTCCTTTCCATGGCAAGCTGTATGTTGGGCATCACCGTTGTCAATGGCTACAGTCCCGTCCTCTCAGTGGAAATGTTCAACGCACCCTGTCACGGCACGGCTATCCATCTGTCAGTTCTCGATCATGTCGGAATAGAATCCAGTGATTCTTTTGCGTCTGTCACTAACGCCCCACAATCGCGAGTTTGAAGCTCGTCACAGTCATTCAATCATTGAATCCTACTCAGAATACCATAGACAAAGTTTAGACCTTCCGGATTCTCTTGAATGCCGCCATCAATTCTAGCTTATACCACGAAGATTCCGGTTAAGGAAATCCAAGAGATATCCACCCAATCTAAGGTAGAACGGAGGTGATTGACGGTCACACGTTCATAGGTGAGAATGATGATGAGTGTCACGGATCATCACATTCATCAAGTTGAAGAACAAGTGATATCTTGGAACAAGAACAAGCTGAATTGAATAGAAGAACAATAGTAATTACATTAATACTCGAGGTACAGCAGAGCTCCACACCTTAATCTATGGTGTGTAGAAACTCCACCGTTGAAAATACATAAGAACAAGGTCTAGGCATGGCCGTGAGGCCAGCCCCCAAATGATCTAAGATAGCATAAGACTAAAGATAGCTACCAAGATCTCAAATACAATAGCAAAAGGTCCTACTTATAGGGAACTAGTAGCTTAAGAATTACAAAGATGAGTAAATGACATAAAAATCCACTTCCGGGCCCACTTGGTGTGTATTTGGGCTGAGCATTGAAGCATTTTCGTGTAGAGACTCTTCTTGGAGTTAAATGCCAGCTTTTGTGCCAGTTTGGGTGTTTAACTCCCATTCTTGTGCCAGTTCCGGCGTTAAACACCGGGCAATTTTGAGCTGATTTGGAACGCCGGTTTGGGCCATCAAATATCGGGCAAATTATGGACTATTATACATTGCTGGAAAGCCCAGGATGTCTACTTTCCAACGCCGTTGAGAGCGCGCCAATTGGGCTTTTTTAGCTCCAGAAAATCCACTTCGAGTACAGGGAGGTCAGAATCCAACAGCATCTGCAGTCCTTTTCAGTCTTTGAATCAGATTTTTGCTCAAGTCCCTCAATTTCAGCCAGAAAATACCTGAAATCACAAAAAAACACACAAACTCATAGTAAAGTCCAGAAAAGTGAATTTTAACTAAAAACTAATAAAAATATACTAAAAACTAACTAAAACATACTAAAAACATACTAAAAATAATGCCAAAAAGCGTACAAATTATCCGCTCATCACTGCCCTTTTCTGGCGTTTAACGCCAGCTTCTTGCCCTTTTCTGGCATTAAACGCCAATCTGGTACCCATTTCTGGCGTTAAACACCCAGAATGGTGCCAGACTGGGCGTTAAACGCCCATTTGCTGCCCTTACTGGCGTTTAAATGCCAACAAGCTTTTCCTCCAGGGTATGCTATTTTTCTTTCTATTTTTTATTCTGTTTTTGCTTTTTCAATTGTTTTTGTGACTTCACATGATCATCAACCTATAGAAAACATAAAATAACAATGGAAAATAGATAAATATAACATTGGGTTACCTCCAAACAAGCGCTTCTTTAATGTCAGTAGCTTGACAGTGGGCCCTCATGGAGCCTCACAGATGTTCAGCATAATGTTGGAACCTCCCAACACCAAACTTAGAGTTTGAATGTGGGGGTTCAACACCAAACTTAGAATTTGGTTGTGGCCTCTTAACACCAAACTTAGAGTTTGACTGTGGGGGCTCTGTTTGACTCTGTTTTGAGAGAAGCTCTTCATGCTTCCTCTCCATGGTTACAGAGGGATATCCTTGAGCCTTAAACACAAGGGATTCTTCATTCACTTGAATGATCAATTCTCCTCTGTCAACATTAATCACAGCCTTTGTTGTTGTTTTCGGCTGCCATGGGTTCTTCTTCTTTGAAGATTTCTGTTAGATCCTCTACAGAGAGTTGTGCCTTAGCTTCTCTTAGCTTTCGCTTCAAGGTCCTTTCAGGTTCAGGGTCAGCCTCAACAAGAATGCTTTTGTCTTTGCTCCTGCTCATATGAAAGAGAAGAGAACAAGAAAATATGGAATCCTCTATGTCACAGTATAGAGATTTCTTGAGGTGTCAGAGGAAAAGAAAAATAGAAGGAAGAAGTAGAAGAATTCGAACTTATAAAAAAAGATGGAGTTCGAATTGTGCATTAAGCTGGAGTGTTAGTCCATAAATAGAAGGATGTGAGAATAGGGGAAGAAATTTTTGAAAATAAATTAAAAAGATTTTAAAAACATTTTGAAAAACTTTAATTGATTTTCGAAAACTAAGAGTGGAAAAGAAATCAAGTGATTTTTGAAAAAGATTTTGAAATTAGAAATCAAAAAGATATGATTGAAAACAATTTTGAAAAAGATGTGATTAAAAAGATATGATTGAAAAGTTATGGTTTTAAAAAGATGTGATTGAAAAGATATGATTTGAAAAACAATTTAAAAAGATTTGATTTTAAAAATTAATGACTTGGCTACCAAGGAAAGATATGATTCAAACATTAAACCTTTCTCAACAGAAAAGGCAACATACTTGAAATGTTGAATCAAATCATTAATTGATAGCAAGTATTTTTGAAAATGGAAAGAAATTGATTTTGAAAAAGATTTGATTGAAAAGATATGATTTGAAAAAGATTTGATTTTGAAAAATTTTGAAAACTTGAAAAAAATTTGAATTAAAAACAGAATCTTCCCTCTTGTGCCATCCTGGCGTTAAACGCCCAGAATGGTATCCATTCTGGCGTTTAACGCCCAAAGCTCTACCCTTTTGGGTGTTGAACGCCCAGCCAGGCACCCTAGCTGGCGTTTAAACGCCAGTTTGCCTTCTTCACAGGGCGTTTTGAACGTCCAACTTTTTCTGTATAATTCCTCTGCAGTATATTCTGAATCTTCAATTCTCTGTATTATTGACTTGAAAATACACAAATTAAAAAATTTTTTTTGGATTTTTAATAATGAGGAATGATCAAAATGCAACTAAAATCAAATAACAATGCATGCAATACACCAAACTTAGTATTTTGTATACTATTGACACTAACAAAATGAGAATGCATATGAGAAACAACAAAACACTCAAGTCAAGAGAATTCAAAGATCAGAGCAAGAAAATCATCAAGAACATCTTGAAGATCACTTAAGACACATGAATGAATGCAAGAAGAACAGAAACATGCAATTGACACCAAATTTAAAATGAAACACTAGACTCAACAAGAAACATGAGAATATTTTTTGTTTTTATGATTTTGTAATTTTTTTGGATTTTTCGAAAATTAAGTGGAAAAGAAAATAAAGATATCAAAATTCTTAATGAGAATTCCAGGAATCATGCAATGTTAGTCTAGAGCTTTAGTCTAAAGGAATTAGACATGGCTAGCCAAGCTTCAGCAGGACATTGCATTCAAGAGCTAAATTGATGAGAATCAATCAGCTTTGGTGATGATAAGAACATCACCTTGAAACACTAGAATTCATTCTTAAGAACTCTGAAGATAAACACCTAATCTAAGCAACAAGATGAACCGTCAGACGTCAGTTGTCCAAACTCAACAATCCCCGGCAACGGCGCCAAAAACTTGGTGCACGAAATTGTGATCATCAATGGCGCCATCAACATGGTACGCTCAATTGCAATCTCAACTCTTTATCACAAATTTGCACAACTAACCAGCAAGTGCACTGGGTCGTCCAAGTAATAAACCTTACGAGAGTAAGGGTCGATCCCACGGAGATTGTTGGTATGAAGCAAGCTATGGTCACCTTGAAAATCTCAGTCAGGCAGATTCAAATGGTTATGGATGATTTATGAATAAAACATAAAACAAGGATAGAGATACTTATGTAGTTCATTGGTGAGAATTTCAGATAAGCGTATGGATATGCTTTGTCCCTTCCGTCTTTCTGCTTTCTCACTGTCTTCATCTAATCCTTCTTACTCCTTTCCATGGCAAGCTGTATGTTGGGCATCACCGTTGTCAGTGGCTACAATCCCATTCACTCAGTGAAAACGTTCAACGCACCCTGTCACGGTGATGAGCGGATAATTTATACGCTTTTTGGCATTGTTTTTAGGTAGTTTTTAGTAAGTTCAAGCTACTTTTAGGGATGTTTTCATTAGTTTTTATGTTAAATTCACATTTCTGGACTTTACTATGAGTTTGTGTGTTTTTTTGTAATTTCAGGTAATTTCTGGCTGAAATTGAGGGACTTGAGCAAAACTCTGAAAAAGGCTGACAAAAGGACTGCTGATGCTGTTGGAATCTGACCTCCCTGCACTCAAAATAGATTTTCTGGAGCTAAAAAACTCCAAATGGCAAGCTCTCAACGGCGTTGGAAAGTAGACATCCAGAGCTTTCCAGAAATATATAATAGTTCATACTTTATTCGGAAATTGATGACGTAACTTGGCGTTGAACGCCCAGTATATGCTGCTGTCTGGAGTTAAACGCCAGAAACACGTCATGATCCGGAGTTGAACGCCCAAAACACGTTATAACTTGGAGTTCAACTCCAAGAGAAGCCTCAGCTCGTGGATAGATCAAGCTCAGCCCAAGCATACACCAAGTGGGCCCCGGAAGTGGATTTATGCATCAATTACTTACTCATGTAAACCCTAGTAGCTAGTCTAGTATAAATAGGATAATTTACTATTGTATTAGACATCTTTTGACAGTTTAATCTCTTGACTGTTTAGTCTTTGATCATTCGGTCTTTTGATCATTCAGGGGGCTGGCCATTCGGCCATGCCTGAACCTTTCACTTATGTATTTTCAACGGTGGAGTTTCTGCACACCATAGATTAAGGGTGTGGAGCTCTGCTGTACCTCAAGTTTCAATACAATTATTATTACTTTCTATTCAATTCTCTTTTATTCTTATTCCAAGATATACGTTGCACAACACTTTGATGAATATGATGATCCGTGACACTCATCATCATTCTCACCTATGAACGTGCGTGACTGACAACCACTTCCGTTCTACCTTAGGCCGGGCGCATATCTCTTAGATTCCCCAACAGAATCTTCGTGGTATAAGCTAGATAGATTACGGCATTCATGGGGATCCGGAAAGTCTAACCTTGTCTGTGGTATTCCGAGTAGGATCCCGGGAATCCGGAAAGTCTAACCTTGTCTGTGGTATTCCGAGTAGGATTCCGGTATTGAATGACTGTGACGAGCTTCAAACTCGCGATTGCTGGGCGTGATGACAAACGCAAAAGGATCAATGGATCCTATTCCAACATGATCGAGAACCAACAGCTGATTAGCCGTGCTGTGACAGAGCATTTGGAACATTTTCACTGAGAGGATGGGATGTAGCCATCAACAAGGGTGATGCCTCCAGACGATTAGCCGTGCAGTGACAGCGCATAGGACCATTTTCCCGAGAGGATTAAAGGTAGCCATTGATGATGGTGATGCCCTACATACAGCTTGCCATGGAAAGGAGTAAGAAGGATTGGATGAAAGCAATAAGAAAGTAGAGATTCGAAAGGATTCTAGCATCTCTACACGCCTATCTGAAATTCCCACTATTTATTTACATAAGTATTTCTATCCCTTTTTATTTTCTATTTATTATTAATTTTCGAAACCCATAACCATTTAATCTGCCTAACTGAGATTTACAAGGTGACCATAGCTTGCTTCATACCAACAATCTCTGTGGGATCGACCCTTACTCACGTAAGGTATTACTTGGATGACCCAGTACATTTGCTGGTTAAGTTGAACGGAGTTGTGGAAAGAAAGTGCTGAGTTAGTTTTTTTGGCACATGCCAAAGAGCCATTATTGTTGATCACAATTTCATCCACCAAGTTTTTGGCGCCGTTGCCGGGGATTGTTCGAGTATGGACAACTAACGGTTCATCTTGTTGCTCAGATTAGGTAATTTTCTTTTCAAAAACTTTTTCAAAATTTTTCTTTTCTTTTTCATTTTGCCAAACTTTATTTTCGAAAAAAAATTAATAAAAATCCAAAAAAATTATTAAAATCATAAAAATAAAAAAATATTTTGTGTTTCTTGTTTGAGTCTTGAGTCAATTTTTAAGTTTGGTGTCAATTACATGTTTTCAAAAATTTTTCTTGCAATTTTCGAAAATTCCATGCATTCATAGTGTTCTTCATGATCTTCAAGTTGTTCTTGATAAGTCCTCTTGTTTGATCTTGATGTTTTCTTGTTTTGTGTTGTATGTTGTTTTTCATATGCATTTTTTGTTTGTTAGAGTCCATGCATTAAAAATTTCTAAGTTTGGTGTCTTGCATGTTTTCTTTGCATCAAAAATTTTTCAAAAATATGTTCTTGATGTTCATCATGATCTTCAAAGTGTTCTTGGTGTTCATCTTGACATTCATAGTGTTCTTGCATGCATCTTGTATTTTGATCCAAAATTTTTATGTTTTGGGTCATGTTTGTGTTTTTCTCTTTCCTCATTAAAAATTCAAAAAACAAAAAAATATCTTTTCCTTATTTCCCTCCAAATTTTCGAAATTTTGGGTTGACTTGGTCAAAAAATTTTAAAAATTAGTTGTTTCTTACAAGTCAAGTCAAAATTTCAATTTTAAAAATCTTATCTTTTCAAAATCTTTTTCAAAAATCATATCTTTTTCATTTTTTTTCTATTTTTCGAAAAATTCCAAAAATCTTTTTCAAAATATTTTCAAAATATTTTTCTTATCTTTATATCTAATTTTCGAAAATTAGCTAACAAGTAATGTGATTGATTCAAAAATTTGAAGTTTGTTACTTTCTTGTTAAGAAAGGTTCAATCTTTAAATTCTAGAATCTTATCTTGTAGTTTCTTGTTAGTTAAGTCATTTTAAAAAAAATTAAATCTTTTTCAAAATATCTTTTTCTTAAAATTTTCATCTTATCTTTTATATCTTATCTAATTTCTTATCTTCTTATCTTTTTAAAATTTAATTTTAAAATCTTTTTCAACTAACTAATTAACTTTTTGTTTGTTTCTTATCTTTTTCAAAACCACCTAACTACTCTTTCCTCTCTAATTTTCGAAAATATCTTACCCCTTTTTCAAAAATTCTTTTTAATTAACTAATTGTTTCATGTTTTAATTTTAATTACATTTTATCTCTAATTTTCGAAAATCACTAACCCCTTTCTAAAAATTATTTTCGAATTTTCTATCTCTTCTCTCTTATTCTATTTAATTATTTAATTACTAACACTTCTCTTCACCTCTCTTCATCTAAAAATCCGAACCCACTCTTCTACATTCTTCTTCCCTTTCTTTTTCTACTAACATAAAGGAATCTCTATACTGTGACATAGAGGATTCTTCTTCTTTTCTTGTTTTCTTCTCTTTCATATGAGCAGGAACAGGGAAAAAGGCACTCTTGTTGAAATTGATCCTGAACCTGAAAGGACTCTGAAAAGAAAACTAAGAGAAACTAAATTACAATAATCCAGAAACAACCTTTCAAAAATTTTCGAACAAGAGAAGGAGATGGCAGCCGAAAATAATAATAATGCAAGGAGAATGCTTGGTGACTTTACAAAGCCAACATCCAAATTTGATGGAAGAAACATCTTCATTCCTGCCATTGAAGCCAATAATTTTGAGCTTAAGCCTCAACTAGTTGCTTTAATGCAACAAAACTGCAAGTTTTATGGACTTCCATCTGAAGATCCTTATCAGTTTTTAACTGAGTTCTTGCAGATCTGTGAGACTGTAAAGACGAATGGAGTTGATCCTGAAGTCTACAGACTTATGCTTTTCCCTTTTGCTGTAAGAGACAAAGCTAGAATATGGTTGGATTCACAACCTAAGGATAGCCTGGACTCCTGGGATAAGCTGGTCACAGCCTTCTTGGATAAATTCTTTCCTCCTCAAAAGCTGAGCAAGCTGAGAGTGGATGTTCAAACCTTCAAACAAAAAGATGGTGAATCCCTCTATGAAGCTTGGGAAAGATACAAGCAGCTGACCAAAAGATGTCCATCTGACATGTTTTCAGAATGGACCATATTAGATATATTCTATTATGGTCTCTCTGAATTTTCAAAAATGTATTGGACCATTCTGCAGGTGGATCTATTCACCAAAAGAAAACGCCGGAAGAGACCCAAGAACTCATTGATATGGTTGCAAAAAACCAATTCATGTACACTTCTGAGAGGAATTCCGTGAATAATGAGATACCTCAGAAGAAAGGAGTTCTTGAAATTGATGCTCTGAATGCCATATTGGCTCAGAACAAAGTGTTAACTCAACAGGTCAACATGATCTCTCAAAATCTGAATGGATGGCAACATGCATCCAACAGTACTAAAGAGGCAGCTTCTGAAGAAGCTTATGATCCTGAGAACCCTACCATGGCAGAGGTTAATTACATGGGTGAACCTTATGGAAACACCTATAACTCATCATGGAGAAATCATCCAAATTTCTCATGGAAGGATCAACAAAAGCCTCAACAAGGCTTTAACAATGGTGGACGCAATAGGCTGAGCAATGGCAAGCCTTTTCCATCATCTTCTCAGCAACAGACAGAGAATTCTGAACAAAACACCTCTAATTTAGCCAATCTAGTCTCTGATCTGTCAAAGGCCACTTTCAGTTTCATAAGTGAAACAAGATCCTCCATCAGAAATCTGGAGGCACAAGTGGGCCAGCTGAGTAAGAAAGTCATTGAAACTCCTCCCAGTATTCTCCCAAGCAATACAGAAGATAATCCAAAAGGAGAGTGCAAGGCCATTGATATAATCAATATGGCCGAATGCACAAAGGAGGAAGAGGACGAAAATCCTAGTGAGGAAGACCTCCTGGGACGTCCCTCAAGCAAGAAGGAGTTTCCTATTAAGGATCTAAAGGAATCTGAGGCTCATTAGAGACCATAGAGATTCCATTAAATCTCCTTCTGCCATTCATGAGCTCTGAAGACTATTCTTCCTCTGAAGAGGATGAAGATGTGACTGGAGAGCAAGTTGCTCAATATTTAGGAGCTATCATGAAGCTGAATGCCAAGTTGTTTGGTAATGAGACTTGGGAAAGTGAACCTCCCTTGCTCATTAGTGAACCGGATACCTGGATTCAGCAAATTTTACCTCAAAAGAAACAAGATTCTGGCAAGTTCTTAATACCTTGTACCATAGGCACCATGACCTTTGAAAAAGCTCTGTGTGATCTGGGGTCAGGGATAAATCTTATGCCACTCTCTATAATGGAGAAGCTGGGGATCATTGAGGTACAACCTGCCTTGTTCTCATTACAACTGGCAGACAAATCATTGAGACAAGCTTATGGAATAGTAGAGGACGTGTTAGTAAAGGTTGAAGGCCTTTACATCCCTGCTGATTTCATAATCTTAGACACTAGGAAGGAAGAGGATGATTGCATCATCCTTGGAAGACCTTTCCTAGCCACAGCAGGAGCTGTGATAGATGTCAACAGAGGTGAATTAGTCCTTCAATTGAATGGGGACTACCTTGTGTTTAAGGCACAAGGCCATCCCTCTGTGACAAAAGAGAGTAAGCATGAAGAGCTTCTCTCAGTTCAGAGTCAAGAAGAGCCCCCACAGTCAAACTCTAAGTTTGGTGTTGAGAGGCCACAACCAAACTCTAAGTTTGGTGTTAAGACCACATATCCAAACTCTAAGTTTGGTGTTAGGACTATACAACATTGACCTGATCACCTTGTGGCTCCATGAGAGCCCACTGTCAAGCTATTGACATTAAAGAAGCGCTTGTTGGGAGGCAACCTAATTTTATTTATCTAATTTTTATTTTATTTTATTTTATTTTTATTTTGTGTTTTATTAGGTACATGATCATGTGGAGTCACGAAAAAAATATAAAAATTAAAAACAGAATCAAAAACAGCAGAAGAAAAATCACACCCTGGAGGAAGCACAGGCTGGCGTTCAACGCCAGTAAGGAGCATCTGGCTGGCGTTCAACGCCAGAACAGAGCATGAATCTGGCGCTGAACGCCAGAAACAAGCAACATTCTGGCACTGAACGCCAGGAATGTGCCTAGAAGAAAAGCTGGCGCTGAACGCCAGTAACAAGCATGAAACTGGCGTTCAACGCCAGAAACATGCTTTACATGGGCGTTGAACGCCCAGAATGTGCACCACTCAGCGTTTAAACGCCAGAATGGTGTGCAAAGGCATTTTACATGCCTATTTGGTGCAGGGATGGAATTCCTTGACACCTCAGGATCTGTGGACCCCACAGGATCACCTCAGGATCTGTGAACCCCACAGGATCCCCACCTACTATATTCCCACCTTACCTCCTAATCCTATTTTACTCTTCCCCATGTCACACTTCCCAAAAACCCTTCACCAATCAACTCAATCTCTCTTCCCAATCACTTATTCACCACTCACATCCATCCACTCTTCCCCATAAACCCCACCTACCTTCAAAATTCAAAAACATTTTCCCACCCAATCCCACCCTAAATGGCCGAACCTACCCTCTCCCCTCTCCCTATATATACCCTTCCATTCTACTTCATTTTCACACAACACTACCCCCTCTACTATACCTTGGCCGAATCCATCTCCCCTCACTCTCCTCCATTTTCTTCTTCTTCTTCTTCTTCTCTTCTCCTGCTCGAAGTCGAGCAATATTTTAAGTTTGGTGTGGTAAAAGCATAAGCTTTTTGTTTTTCCATTACCATCAATGGCACCTAAGGCCGGAGAATCCTCTAGAAAAGGAAAAGGGAAGACAAAAGCTTCCACCTCCGAGTCATGGGAGATGGAAATATTCATCTCCAAGAGCCATCAAGACCACTTCTATGATGTTGTGGCAAAGAAGAAGGTGATCCTTGAGGTCCCTTTCAAGCTCAAGAAAAATGAGTATCCGGAGATCCGACATGAAATCCGAAGAAGAGGTTGGGAAGTCCTAACTGACCCCATGCAACAAGTCGGAATCTTAATGGTTCAAGAGTTCTATGCTAATGCATGGATCACTAGGAACCATGATCAAAGTATGAACCCGAATCCAAAGAATTATCTCACAATGGTTCGGGGGAAATACTTAGATTTTAGTCCGGAAAATGTGAGGTTGGCATTCCACTTGCCCATGATGCAAGGAGATGAATGCCCCTACACTAGAAGGGTCAACTTTAATCAAAGGTTGGACCAAGTCCTTACGGACATATGTGTGGAAGGAGCTCAATGGAAGAGAGACTCCAAAGGCAAGCCAGTCCAACTTAGAAGACTGGACCTCAAGCTTGTGGCTAGAGGATGGTTGGAGTTCATTCAACGCTCCATCATTCCCACTAGCAACTGATCTGAAGTTACTTTGGATCGGGCCATCATGATTCATAGCATCATGATTGGAGAGGAAGTAGAAGTTCATGAAGTCATCTCTAATGAATTCTACAAAATAGCCGAAAAGCCCTCCACCATGGCAAGGCTAGCTTTTCCTCACCTTATTTGCCATCTATGTTACTCAGCTGGAGTTATCATAGAAGGAGACATCTCCATTGAAGAGGATAAGCCCATCACCAAGAAGAGGATGGAGCAAGCAAGAGAGACCCTTCACGGTTCTCAAGAGACGCATGAGGAAGCTCATCATCAAGAAATCCCTGAGATGCCTCAAGGGATGCACTTTCCTCCCAACAACTATTGGGAACAACTCAACACTTCCTTAGAAGATTTAAGCCACAATGTGGAACAATTAAGGGTGGAACATCATGAGCACTCCATCATTCTCCAAGAAATAAGAGAAGATCAAAGAGAAATGAAGGAGGAGCAACAAAGGCAAGGAAGGGACATAGAAGAGCTTAAGGACATTGTTGGTCCTTCAAGAAGAAGACGCCACTAAGGTGGATTCATTCCTTGTTCTTATTTCTTTCTGTTTTTCGGTTTTTATGTTTTGTTTATCTATGTTTTGTGTCTCTACTTCATGATCATTAGTGTTTAGTAACCATGCTTAAAGCTATGAATAAAATCCATTAATCCTTCACCTCTCTTAAATGAAATATGCTTTAATTCAAAAGAACAAGAAGTACATGAATTTCGAATTTATCCTTGAATTTAGTTTAATTATATTGATGTGGTGACAATACTTTTTGTTTTCTGAATGAATGCTTGAACAGTGCATAATTTTGATCTTGTTGTTTATGAATGTTAAAATTATTGGCTCTTGAAAGAATGATGAACAAAGAAAAATGTTATTGATGATCTGAAAAATCATGAAATTGATTCTTGAAGCAAGAAAAAGCAGTGAAAAACAAAAGCTTGCAAAAAAAATTAGCGAAAAAAAAATAGAAAGAAAAAGAAAAAGCAAGCAAAAAAAGCCAATAGCCCTTAAAACCAAAAGGCAAGGGTAAAAAGGATCCAAGGCTTTGAGCATCAATGGATAGGAGGGCCCAAGGAAATAAAATCCAAGCCTAAGCGGCTAAATCAAGCTGTCCCTAACCATGTGCTTGTGTCATGAAGGTCCAAGTGAAAAGCCTGAGACTAAGTGGTTAAAGTCGTGATCCAAAGCAAAAAGAGTGTGCTTAAGAGCTCTGGACACCTCTAACTGGGGACTTTAGCAAAGCTGAGTCACAATCTGAAAAGGTTCACCCAGTTATGTGTCTGTGGCATTTATGTATCCAGTGGTAATACTGGAAAACAAAGTGCTTAGGGCCACAGCCAAGACTCATAAGTAGCTGTGTTCAAGAATCAACATGCTTAACTAGGAAAGTCAATAACACTATCTGAACTCTGAGTTCCTAGAGACGCCAATCACTCTAAACTACAAAGGAAAAAGTGAGATGCCAAAACTGTTCAGAAGCAAAAAGCTACAAGTCCCGCTCATCTAATTAGAATTAATATTCATTGATATTTTGGAATTTATAGTACATTCTCTTCTTTTTATCCTAATTGATTTTCGGTTGCTTGGGGAAAGCAACAATTTAAGTTTGGTGTTGTGATGAGCGGATAATTTATACGCTTTTTGGCATTGTTTTTAAGTAGTTTTTAGTAAGTTCAAGCTACTTTTAGGGATGTTTTCATTAGTTTTTATGTTAAATTCACATTTCTGGACTTTACTATGAGTTTGTGTGTTTTTTTGTAATTTCAGGTAATTTTTGGCTGAAATTGAGGGACTTGAGCAAAACTCTGAAAAAGGCTAACAAAAGGACTGCTGATGCTGTTGGAATCTGACCTCCCTACACTCGAAATGAATTTTCTGGAGCTACAGAACTCTAAATGGCGTGCTCTCAATGGCGTTGGAAAGTCGACATCCAGAGCTTTTCAGCAATATATAATAGTCCATACTTTATTCGGAAATTGACGACGTAACTTGGCGTTGAACGCCAAGTACATGCTACTGTCTGAAGTTAAACGCCAGAAACACGTCATGATCCGGAGTTGAACGCCCAAAACACGTTATAACTTGGAGTTCAACTCCAAGAGAAGCCTCAGCTCGTGGATAGATCAAGCTCAGCCCAAGCATAAACCAAGTGGGCCCCGGAAGTGGATTTATGCATCAATTACTTACTCATGTAAACCCTAGTAGCTAGTCTAGTATAAATAGGATAATTTACTATTGTATTAGACATCTTTTGACAGTTTAATCTCTTGACTGTTTAGTCTTTGATTATTCGGTCTTTTGATCATTCAGGAGGGCTGGCCATTCGGCCATGCCTGAACCTTTCACTTATGTATTTTCAACGGTGGAGTTTCTGCACACCATAGATTAAGGGTATAGAGCTCTGCTGTACCTCAAGTTTCAATACAATTATTATTACTTTCTATTCAATTCTCTTTTATTCTTATTCCAAGATATACGTTGCACAACACTTTGATGAATATGATGATCCGTGACACTCATCATCATTCTCACCTATGAACGTGCGTGACTGACAACCACTTCCGTTCTACCTTAGGCCGGACGCATATCTCTTAGATTCCCCAACAGAATCTTCGTGGTATAAGCTAGATAGATGGCGGCATTCATGGGGATCCGGAAAGTCTAACCTTGTCTGTGGTATTCCGAGTAGGATCCCGGGAATCCGGAAAGTCTAACCTTGTCTGTGGTATTTCGAGTAGGATTCCGGTATTGAATTACTGTGACGAGCTTCAAACTCGCGATTGCTGGGCGTGATGACAAACGCAAAAGGATCAATGGATTCTATTCCAACATGATCGAGAACCAACAGCTGATTAGCCGTGCTGTGACAGAGCATTTGGACCATTTTCACTGAGAGGATGGGATGTAGCCATCAACAAGGGTGATGCCTCCAGACGATTAGCCGTGCAGTGACAGCGCATAGGACCATTTTCCCGAGAGGATTGAAAGTAGCCATTGATGATGGTGATGCCCTACATACAGCTTGCCATGGAAAGGAGTAAGAAGGATTGGATGAAAGCAATAAGAAAGTAGAGATTCGAAAGGATTCTAGCATCTCCACACGCCTATCTGAAATTCCCACTATTGATTTACATAAGTATTTCTATCCCTTTTTATTTTCTATTTATTATTAATTTTCGAAACCCATAACCATTTAATCTGCCTAACTGAGATTTACAAGGTGACCATAGCTTGCTTCATACCAACAATCTCTGTGGGATCGACCCTTACTCACGTAAGGTATTACTTGGATGATCTAGTACATTTGCTGGTTAAGTTGAACGGAGTTGTGGAAAGAAAGTGCTGAGTTAGTTTTTTTGGCACATGCCAAAGAGCCATTATTGTTGATCACAATTTCGTCCACCACACGGCACGGCTAATCATCTGTCGGTTCTCAATCAAGTTGGAATAGAATCCATTGATTCTTTTGCGTCTGTCACTAACGCCCAGCCTACAGGAGTTTGAAGCTCGTCACAGTCATTCAATCATTGAATCCTACTCAGAATACCACAGACAAGGTTTAGACCTTCCGGATTCTCTTGAATGCCGCCATCAATTCTAGCTTATACCACGAAGATTCCGATTAAGGGATCCAAGAGATATCCACTCAATCTAAGGTAGAATGGAGGTGGTTGTCAGGCACACGTTCATAGGTGAAAATGAAGATGAGTGTCACGAATCATCACATTCATCAAGTTGAGGAACAAGTGATATCTTAGAACAAGAACAAGCTGAATTGAATAGAAGAACAATAGTAATTGCATTAATACTCAAGGTACAGCTGATGATTGAATTTTTGACGGTTTAGAATTTCACAAATAAAATCTCTGGTGCACGAAATTTATATCTCGATATCAAAATCAAGATTTCTTATGATTTCGCACAACTAACCAACAAGTGCACTGGGTCGTCCAAGTAATACCTTACGTGAGTAAGGGTCGATCCTACGGATATTATTCGTTTGAAGCAAGCTATGTTTATTTTATTATTCTTAGTCAGGATATCAATCAAAATTATCAATGGGAGTTATTAGATTGGAAAAATAAAAGAGAATAAAATCGTTACTTGTTGTGCAGTAATGGGGAATATGTTGGAGTTTTGGAGATGCTTTGTCCTCTGAATTTCTGCAATGTAATATTCAACTCAATTGTTTGTAAAGCCCGTCTACGGCAAGCTGTATGTAGGGTGTCACCATTGTCAGTGGCTACCTCCCATCCTCTCAGTGAAAACGGTCCAGATGCTCTGTCACAGCACGGCTAATCAGCTGTTGGTTCTCGATCATGTTGGAATAGGATCCATTGATCCTTTTACGTTTGTCATCACGCCCAGCAATCGCGAGTTTAAAGCTCTTCACAACCATTCAATCCTTGAATCCTACTCGGAATACCACAGACAAGGTTTAGACCTTCCGGATTCTCAAGAGTGGCCGCCATCAATTCTAACTTATACCACAGAGATTCTGATTAAGGAATCTAAGAGAAGCTCATTCAGTCTGATGTAGAACGGAGGTGTTTGTCAGGCACACGTTCATGGATTGAGGGAGGTGATGAGTGTCACGGATCATCACCTCCTTCATAATTAAGTGCGAATAAACATCTTAGATAGGAACACACACACGTTTGAGTGAAATAGAAACAATTGCATTAATTCATCGAGACGCTGCAGAGCTCCTCACCCCCAACAATGGAGTTTAGAGACTCATGCCGTCAAAGTGTATAAAATTCAGATCTGAAAATGTCATGAGATGCAAAATAAGTCTCTAAAAGTTGTTTAAATAGTAAACTAGTAACCTAGGTTTACAGAAAATGAGTAAACTATGATAGATGATGCAGAAATCCACTTCTGGGGCCCACTTGGTGTGTGTTGGGGCTGAGACTTAAGCTTCTCACGTGCCTGGGGCTGTTTTGGGCGTTCAACGCCAGGTTGTAACCTGTTTCTGGCGTTGAACACCAACTTGTAACCTGTTTCTGGCGCTAGACGCTAGACAGCAGCATGATACTGGCGTTGAACGCCAGTTTACGTCGTCTATCTTCGCGCAAAGTATGGATTATTATATATTGCTGGAAAGCCCTGGATGTCTACTTTCCAACGCCGTTGAGAGCGCGCCAATTGGACTTCTGTAGCTCCAGAAAATCCATTTCGAGTGCAGGGAGGTCAGGATCCAACAGCATCAGCAGTCCTTTTTCAGCCTAACTCAGATTTTTGCTCAGCTCCCTCAATTTCAGCCAGAAAATACCTAAAATCACAGAAAAACACACAAACTCATAGTAAAGTCCAGAAATATGATTTTTGCCTAAAAACTAATAATATTCTACTAAAAACCAATTAAAACATACTAAAATCTACATGAAATTACCCCCAAAAAGCGTATAAAATATCCGCTCATCAATCTCGTTGCAAGTATAGTTTCTAAACCAACACAAATCCTTTCATACAAAAATTTGGTTGTCACTAAGTGCAAACCCCTAAAATTAATAACCGAAGTATTTAAACCTCGGGTCGTCTCTCAAAGGACTTGCAGGGTAGTGTTCTTGTTATTGGTTATGGATTTATTTATTTTGGGGTTTTAGATGAGAAAAATAAATAGCAAATGGTAATGAAATTGTATTAACAAAATGGTCTTGGCAAGGTTTGGTTGTCAAGGGTCTTCATCATTGTCACTAGCCACAAGCATGGTAGTTGCAAGGATTAATCTCACTAAGTCATCCTTTAATCAAGTAGCAAAGGAAAGTCAAGTGAGTAATATCAATCCAAGTCCATAAGTCCTAGCTTTTCACTAATTGGATTATTGAAGGCTAGAGTAAATGGCTATCAACTATCAATCAATTGGACACTAGAAACTCAAGAAATCCTAAGTCACCTTCTCAAGCCAAGAACATAGAATTCTACTCTAACATCCTCTCAAGCATTTCATCAAACACTTGGAGGGTAATGAAAGAAAGCATTTTTTTATTTGTAAGAATAAAAGGAATCAACAACCAACAATTACAAAGAATTAACAAAACAACAATCAACAACATCACAATCACATGAATTATCTCAAATTGCATTATTAAAAGAAAACAAAAGAACAAAAATATCTCAATTACAAAACCTAGAAACAAAATAAGAGAAATTACAACAAGAGGATAGGGATAGAAAGAAGAACCAAAGTGTAGCAATCATCAATTGAAGGTAGAAGTAGAAGGAGACTTGAATTAAACCTAGAACTATGAGATCCTAATCTAACCCTAATTCCTAATCCTAATTCTAGAGAGAAGAGAGAGCTTTTCTCTCTAACTCTAACTACTTCTAAAACTAAACTATGACTAATGGTAACTAACATGTATTTCCCTCTTCATTCCTTGGGTTAAATAGCATCAGAAATGAGTTGGATTGGGCCCACAAGGCTTTAGAATTCGCTGGCCACGTTTTGCTTTAAGTGAACCAGGTGGCAGCAACGGCGCATGCGCGTACTATGCGCGTACGCGTCACCATGCGCAGTTCAACCATAGCAAATCTTATATTGTTTCGAAGCCCCAGATGTTAGCTTTCCAACCCAACTAGAACCGCATAATTTGGACCTCTGTAGCTCAAGTTATGGTCGTTTAAGTGCGAAGAGGTCGGCTTGACAGCTTTCCGGTTCTTTCATTTCTTCATGAGTTCTCCAACTTTTCATGCTTTCTTTCTTCATTCCCTTGATCCAATCTTTGCCTCCTAAACCTTAAATCACTTAACAAACATATCAAGGCATCTAATGGAACCAAGGTGAATTAAATTTATTTATTTTAAGACCTAAAAAGCATGTTTTCACTCTTAAGCACAATTAAAGGAGAATATACAAAACCATGCTAATTCATTGGGTAAATGTGAGAAAAGGTCTACAAAATACTCTAAATTCAATACAAGATAAACCGTCAAATTGGGGTTTATCAACCTCCCCACACTTAAACCTTAGCATGTCCTCATGCTAAACCAAGAATGAAATAAGGGATATGACACTTATTCAAAGCAAAGAAACTATATGCATGCAACTAAATGCAAAATGATTCTACCTACTTGGTTAAAAATAAATCAATCTCCAAGACATACATGCACAAGTAGGGCTTAAGATCATATAACGATTCATGAGTCCTACCAATTTAAATATCAAAATGAAGTTCAAGTAGACTTGCAAGAAGAACGCTCATGAAAGCAGGGAATCAAGGAATTGAGCATCGAACCCTCACCGGAAGTGTTTGCACTCTAGTCGCTCAAGTGTGTAGGGTCAATTCTCTCAATTCTCCCCTAATCATGCTTTCTAAGATTTGTTTTTCTTCTAACAACCAACATATATTTCATGCATGCATACAAGTATCATAAGGTCTTTTCTTTAGGTTGTAATGGGGCTAGGGTCAAGGTAGTGGTGCATATTTGGTCAAGTGAGCTTAAAATTTGAATCTTTGATAAGCTTAAACTTCCCACCTAACCTATGACATCCTATACAATTGAGTTCTAACCTAACTACCCATTTCTCACTTTTCCACATACTCATGCATTCTCTTTTCATTTCACAACACATATGCATTGACTTTTATTCGAGCTTTACTTTGGGGCATTTTGTCCCCTTTTTTATTTCTTTCTTTTTCTTCTTTTTCTTTCTTTTTTCTATATTTTTTTCTTTTTCTTTTCTTTTTCTCATTTTTTTATATACAAGAGCATCAATGCATAAGGTTTTACATTTGATCAATACATGAGTATGTACCCAATTCCCAATATTTACACTAATAATACAAAACTACCCTTTTATTCACCCAATGTCCCAAGGTTCCCACACTTGAATGATACTCACACACACTAGCCTAAGCCAATCAAAGAACCAAATTAAGGACATTTATTGTTTTTTACTTTAAGGCTTGTAATGTGCTAAATTAAGAACAAAGTGGGTTAATCGTAGGCTCAAATTTGGCTAACAAAGGAAGATAAAAGGTAAGGCTATTTGGGTGAGTGAGCTAATGAAATGATGGCCTCAATCATATAAATGCATGAATACACAAAATAATGGACATAAAGAATCAAACAAATCAAAGATTACAATCATAGGAAGAGAATAATGCACACAAAAAGGACGATAAGTGGTTATAAGATGTAACCACGCAATTAGGCTCAAATCTCACTTGCTTGTGTGTTCTTAGCTCAAAAACCATGTTCCAAAATACATTCTTTCAAGCAAGTTCCACGATTTTTCTTTTTCAAATTGGTAGGGTGCCCTAAAATAGTTTCTTGAAAAGGAAATCATCACCCTAACCAAGTAGTCCTAATAAAAAAAGAAGTGGTAAAAATATGTACAAATTATAACCAACATGCAACCTATCATGCAATGTAATAGCTAATCTAACAAAGAAAATAAAAATTTGGTGTTGAAAAGGAAATTGTTACCCATGGAGATCGGTCGAACGACCTCCCCACACTTGAAGATTGCACCGTCCTCGGTGCATGCAAAGAAGAGCAAGGTGGATGGGTTGTTACAATTGATGAGCTCCTTTAAAAGGTTGTGCAGATGACTTGTTTGTTGCCCCATTTAGAAATTTTTCCTTTCTCCCTTCTTGGTGGCCAACCTAGAAGGAAAGAAAAGGAAAAAAAATTAAGCCTATAACAAAGATATCAAGGCAATTAGAACATAGGCGGGGGCTGATGCCAAATAAGAGTATGATTCCCTACTACATGTTAGCTACGCATGTAAAAGAGAAAACAATATAAGCCAATGGCATATTAACTAATACTTGATGCAAGAGTAAGATCGAAGCATGAAGATCATATGGCACATCAAGTTCAAATAAGAAGAAGTGGGTCATGAAAGACAATATGAGGTCATATCAATGCATAAAGACATAAGAGTCATACAAGATGAAGCATTGATTTAAAAGTTTTATCACCCAACAATATCAAACAAGTCAAGAGGCACCAAAATAATGCAAGAAATTCTCAACAATTGAGTAGGAAAATTCAACACCATTATTAAAATGGAAAACTTAGAAAATAAAATGAGAACAAGGTAGAAAAAACAAAATTAAAATGCAATGAAAGAAAATAAGCAAATGCAATAAAAGAAAATGGAGGAAAAGAGAAAAACAAAAAATTTTTTTTGTTTTTTTTTAGTATTTTATTTATTTATTTATTTATTTATTATATTATTATTATTATTATTATTATTATTATTATTATTAAAAAAATTCATTTATATTAAAAGAAAAAAAATTTTCTAAGAGAGGAAGAAGAAAAAAAAATTAGAAAGAAAGAAGAAGAGAAGAGGAAAGAAGGAGAAAGGAGGAAGGAGAAAAGCAGGGTGCAAATCCGCGCGCGCGCACAGCGTGCTAGCGCGTGGATGCAGCAGGGACAATCCGCGCGCGCGCGCACAGTGCGCTTACGCGTGGATGCAGCAGGGACAATCCGCGCGCGCGGTTACGTGTGGATGAGGTTGTGCTCCCAGCACAATGCTAGCACAAAGCGCGCACAACTCTCTAGTTTTTCTACTAGAAGTTGCAGAAGTGCAATCCGTGTGCGCGCGCACAGCGTGCTAGCGTGCCGATGCCCCTTTTTTTTTGCCCAAAAAGCAGAAAAAATGCCCAAGAGCTCTCTATAATGCCTACAACTCTTCTTTATTCAATCAAATATCATACAATTTACAAAAATGCAATTTGATTTTAGGATTTATTCATCTACTACTAGTGAATATAACATACTAACAACCAATCTTCACAAACAAATCAATATGAAATGAAAATCTACCTACAATGGCAACTCAAATCACTTATTAAACAAAACTAAAAGAGGATGGAAAGAGTTTACCATGGTGGGGTGTCTCCCACCTAGCACTTTTAGTTTAAGTCCTTAAGTTGGACATTTTGAGGGGCTTATTGTCATGGTGGCTTATGTTTGTACTCATCCTTGAATCTCCAAGGATCTTTGCTTCTCAATTGGTTGACAGAATTTCCAACCATCTTCATCAAGCTTGGGCAAAGTTCTACCCAAGATATGAGTCCCCATAGTTGGTCTTCACATAGCGAACCGGGATCCCATATCTTGTTTTCGCACCCGTCTTCGATTTGGTCTTCATACTCTCTCTTTCCGGGTGGTTGACATATAGAATTCTCTTTAACATACCAAGCCTTCCGTCGAGACCCTTGTAAAGTGGCATTCTTCCAATCATCGTTCCTATACCTTGAAGCTTTGACCTTAATGAGCCTAATTCCTAACTTGCAACCACTACACAACTCTCTTATACTTTTGACTCCACAAAGAGCTCTAAGTTGACCATCATTTTCAATGAAACCCATATTCAAGTGAGAAAGTAAAGCTTAGGGATAAGAATTTTACCCACTTGAATGTTGTGTTGGATGGTGACTTGGGGAGAGAGACTTCCCCACACTTGGTCAATGCAAGGTTGACTTCCTTGTGCTCTTTTTTGTGCATTTTCACCTCTTGACAAATTTCTTCACTTTCAACCTTTTCCCTTTTATCACTTGGCTTGGTGTTGTCTTCAAGAATTTCATCTTGCCCAATGGGGGTGAGTCAATTTTGGATAGGAATTCATTGATGAATGAATCCATTTCTTGGTCAACCTCTTCATATTCTTCAATTTTGATATACACCATGACAACGTTTTCCTCTTGGTAACTCTCTTTCTCATTGCTCACCAAGGGTATGGGAGGTTGTGTACACTCTTTTGTAACTTCAACTTTATGTCCAATGGGAGAGGATTCCATTGTAGAGAGAAATTCATCCATGATTGAATCCATCTCTTGATAAGCCTCTTCCAAGTCTCCAACGATGATATGCCTTGGAGGTTGCGCACCCTCCTCAACATCAATATCAAGCTTCTTGGAAGAGTTCTCCATGATGCTACATTCCCATGGACTTTCAACATCTCCTAAATCTTCAACCACCTCTTCCTTTTCTTCAATGATCATAGGCTCCTCCAAATGTTCTAACACAAAATTTGACTCCTCCTTTTCCACCGAATTTTCCAATTTCTCTTTCATGCTTTGCTCTTCTTTTGACCTTTCACATGTGGTCACAGAATTACCTTGAGTCTTCAAGCATTGGTGGGCTAAAGTATGCACCACCTTGGTCAAATTGGTCACAAACTCAAGTGTATCCCGCTTCATGGCTTCTTGTCCTTGAAGTAACAAAGTGAGAGGATCATCTATTGAGGTTTGGGGTGAGTAGGAAGGTTCATCATTTTGGAGAGAGGGTTCATAATAGGAAGGTGGTTCTTCTTGGTAAGGTTGTGGAGATTGTGTGTATTGAGGTGGTTCTTGGGAGTAATCTAGATAGTGTTGTGGTTGTTCTAAGGGTTCTTGCTCATAATGGTCATAAGAGTATGGTATGGGTGATTGGTCATATGATGGATATGGATTATAGGGCGGTGTTTGGTAATGAAAGGCTTGTGAGAATGGTTGAGGTTCATGTTGAGGATGAGATTCATAGGCATATGATGGTGGTTGTTGAGTGTCACAAAGAGAGTCATCATAGCCGTTAAATTGACATGCATTAAGATGGAAATTATACCTATAAATATCCGGAGGTTGTTGCCAATAGGAGTGATCAATTCCTTGAGGCTCCTCCCATCTTTGAGTGTTCCATGCTTGGTACATGTTGCCATTAAAGTCCACATTTCCTACAACACAATTAGAACCAAACTCAAAGCCAAAGTGACAATTCATAGTGAGAGAACAAAATAAAACTAACAAAAATTAAGAAACAAACAAAAGATAAACATATTCACAATATTCACATATGTACAATAACCAATAACATAACACCATTGCAAATCCCCGGCAACGGCGCCATTCTGATGATTGAATGTTTGACGGTTTAGAATTTCACAAATGAAATCTCGTTACAAGTATAGTTTCTAAACCAACACAAATCCTTTCATACAAAAATTTGGTTGTCACTAAGTGCAAACCCCTAAAATTAATAACCGAAGTATTTAAACCTCGGGTCGTCTCTCAAAGGACTTGCAGGGTAGTGTTCTTGTTATTGGTTATGGATTTATTTATTTTGGGGTTTTAGATGAGAAAAATGAATAGCAAATGGTAATGAAATTGTATTAACAAAATGGTCTTGGCAAGGTTTGGTTGTCAAGGGTCTTCATCATTGTCACTAGCCACAAGCATGGTAGTTGCAAGGATTAATCTCACTAAGTCATCCTTTAATCAAGTAGCAAAGGAAAGTCAAGTGAGTAATATCAATCCAAGTCCATAAGTCCTAGCTTTTCACTAATTGGATTATTGAAGGCTAGAGTCAATGGCTATCAACTATCAATCAATTGGACACTAGAAACTCAAGAAATCCTAAGTCACCTTCTCAAGCCAAGAACATAGAATTCTACTCTAACATCCTCTCAAGCATTTCATCAAACACTTGGAGGGTAATGAAAGAAAGCATTTTTTTATTTGTAAGAATAAAAGGAATCAACAACCAACAATTACAAAGAATTAACAAAACAACAATCAACAACATCACAATCACATGAATTATCTCAAATTGCATTATTAAAAGAAAACAAAAGAACAAAAATATCTCAATTACAAAACCTAGAAACAAAATAAGAGAAATTACAACAAGAGGATAGGGATAGAAAGAAGAACCAAAGTGTAGCAATCATCAATTGAAGGTAGAAGTAGAAGGAGACTTGAATTAAACCTAGAACTATGAGATCCTAATCTAACCCTAATTGCTAATCCTAATTATAGAGAGAAGAGAGAGCTTTTCTCTCTAACTCTAACTACTTCTAAAACTAAACTATGACTAATGGTAACTAACATGTATTTTCCTCTTCATTCCTTGGGTTAAATAGCATCAGAAATGAGTTGGATTGGGCCCACAAGGCTTTAGAATTCGATGGCCACGTTTTGCTTTAAGTGAACCAGGTGGCAGCAACGGCGCATGCGCGTACTATGCACGTACGCGTCACCATGCGCGGTTCAACCATAGCAAATCTTATATCGTTTCGAAGCCCCGGATGTTAGCTTTCCAACCCAACTAGAACCGCATCATTTGGACCTCTGTAGCTCAAGTTATGGTCATTTAAGTGCGAAGAGGTCGGCTTGACAGCTTTCCGGTTCTTTCATTTCTTCATGAGTTCTCCAACTTTTCATGCTTTCTTTCTTCATTCCCTTGATCCAATCTTTGCCTCCTAAACCTTAAATCACTTAACAAACATATCAAGGCATCTAATGGAACCAAGGTGAATTAAATTTATTTATTTTAAGACCTAAAAAGCATGTTTTCACTCTTAAACACAATTAAAGGAGAATATACAAAACCATGCTAATTCATTGGGTAAATGTGAGAAAAGGTCTACAAAATACTCTAAATTCAATACAAGATAAACCGTCAAATTGGGGTTTATCAACAGCAGAGCTCCACACCTTAATCTATGGTGTGTAGAAACTCCACCGTTGAAAATACATAAGAACAAGGTCTAGGCATGGCCGTGAGGCCAGCCTCCCAATGATCTAAGATAACATAAGACTACTCAAAGATAGCTACCAAGATGAGAATACAATAGTAAAAGGTTCTATTTATAAAGAACTAATAGCCTAAGGTTTACATAGATGAGTAAATGACATAAAAATCTACTTCCGGGCCCACTTGGTGTGTGCTTGGGCTGAGCATTGAAGCTTTCATGTGTAGAGACTTTTCTTGGAGTTAAACACCAGCTTTTGTGCCAGTTTGGGCGTTTAACTCCCATTCTTGTGCCAATTCCGGCGTTTAACGCCGGGCAGTTTTGAGCTAATTTGGAATGCCAGTTTGGGCCATCAAATCTCGGGCAAAGTATGGACTATTATACATTGCTGGAAAGCCCAGGATGTCTACTTTCCAACGCCATTGAGAGCGCGCCGATTGGGCTTCTGTAGCTCCAGAAAATCTACTTAGAGTGCAGGGAGGTCAGAATCCAACAGCATATGCAGTCCTTTTCAGTCTCTGAATCAGATTTTTGCTCAGGTCCCTCAATTTCAGCCAGAAAATACCTGAAATCACAGAAAAACACACAAACTCATAGTAAAGTCCAGAAGCGTGAATTTTAACTAAAAACTAATAAAAATATACTAAAAACTAACTAAAACATACTAAAAACATACTAAAAACAATGCCAAAAAGCGTATAAATTATCCGCTCATCAGTGCGCACGCCTAGGAAGATTTTAAAAGTGTGCATACGCACAGGTATGAAAATTCACATGCCTGTTCACTCGCACAAGCAGTGCTAGCACTGCGAACAGACGGTCCTTCCCAACTTGTGCGTGCGCACAAGGTTGTGCGTACGCACAGGTCGCAATTCCTCATTGATATGCATGCGCACATGCTGTGCTAGCGCTGCGAACAGCACGCCCTTCCCTGCCTGTTCGTACGCACAGGTCTGTGTGTGCACACAGGTTTAAAATTATGCAGGGTTGTGCGTACGCACAAGACTGTGCGTGCACACATATCAGAAATCATAAAATTCTGCAACTTTGCAAAATTTTAGATTTTAAATAACAACTTTGAATGATCATAACTTCCTCTACAAAATTCCAAATTTTGCAAACTTTTATATCGATTTGAAGGGTTTTCAATGAACTTTAATTCTAAATAAATTTCAACCAATTTTGAAATCTGAGGAAAAAGTTATGATCAGACAAGTTTCATCAAAAACCATCTTTTACCCAAAATCACATTTTTCTCCAATTCCTTTATAAAACACAACCAAAACCAACCCAAACCATTCCAAACTCCAATTCTCATTAAAATCAACGCTCTATGTCATATTATACCAATCTTACCATATTTTTCTTCACCTTTCCTCATCCGTAACCTCAACAGCAATATATCACATATATCAATCCTTATAAAAAAATTTTCCAACTACATTACCAATTTATCAACATCAATATCATATATATCAACACAATTCACTTCTCAACTTCACAATTATTCATCCTCATCATATCCTTATCAATCATTATAATCAAACTCAACAATCATCAAATCATCATAAATCATCACATACCATTATTCAACAACTCAACTACCATTCAAATCCAAACCTATCATATGGGTCACTAGCCTAAGTGTCCATGAATATTATATACTACATAGAGGAAACCAAAACCATACCTTGGCCAATTCTCAATATGCCCTTAACCCAAAATGAGCACAACTATGATCACCAACAAGCTTCTCAACATAATCCAAGCCACCAACAAGTTCCAATAGCTCCCAAATTCACAATAATCAAGCTATATATACATAAATCGTCACAAATCAACCTAGAGCTTAACATAAATCAAAATTTCATAGGAGTTCAAAGTCTCTTATCTTTTTCAATAGATGTGGATGTCAAAACTCAATGCTAAGCAAGGATTAGAGTGAACCTAAACATCTAAAAACACAAAAACTCACTTAATCCAAAGCCCTAAATACCCAAAATTTTGAGGGGAGGAACTGGGAAGATTTTGAATTTTTTACCAATTTCCTATATGCGTTTTGTAGAGCTCTTCATAAGGAATGCGTAGCCACTGACAGCACGCAAATCGGAGCATCGTAGCTCAAGATATTAGCTTGGAAAGATTGAAGTGAATAGTGTCGAAGGGTTCCTTTCTTCTTCTCTTCCTAGCCGTGTGAGTGTGTTTATGTGAGTGTTATGGTTGGTTGGTTCATTAAATGAACCTTATATATGTTGGGCTTAGGTCCAACTTGAGCCCGGTCCAACCGTTAGTATTTTTAGCCCGTTTGGCCCAACTTCGGGTCAAACCTTTAAAATTAACGCCCGATTTTTCATTTCTAATATTTTTCTAAAGTTTTTTACTGTTTCCCACTTTTTTTCGTGTGGTATCGGGCAGACTTAAACCGGTTCAACTACTGGTTCGCGGTTTTTCACGGTTCTTCGCAGAAAATACATTTTCTGACTCAAGAAGACCCACTGAGTCCAAAAATCACATTTAAATTCTCAAATTCTCACTCTAACTTTTTGAAATCTAATTTGGGCAATATAATCACTTAATTAACTGGTTGATTAGTTGCAGTTCTTACAATATATAGGTAACTCTAATTTTTTTGTTATTGATCCAAGAAGACTCAAACTATTAAATACCATGAGATTTGTCTTAAACAATCTTCCAAAGAATAAAAACCTAGAAAATATCATAAACAATGAAAGACTATTGTTCAAATTTTATTGGCATAACAACAACATGCATAAAGTAAAATTGGTATGTTGTTTTGGGAGTAAACCAAATAATACAATACCTTATCTTTTTTCTCTTTAGCAATAATGTCATAATTTGTTTAATTATTAAATCTTGTTACCAAACTATTCACATACATGATTAAATTATTAGTGTTATAGAAAAGAAAATTCTTGATCTGCCAAGAGGGTTCTTATTGTATACTTTTACTTATAAATAGAAAAAAATATTAATATTTAGACTAATTTGTGAGCATAATTAAGTGTATGTTTGCATGTTTCTTTTTTTCTATAATGATTTACCCATAATAATTTTATTTTAATTTGTAGAGGTGCTTATAATTTAAGCTAAAAATAATCACATTTGTTATCACCCCAAAATTGTTACAATTAATGGAATGAAAAGAAAAGAAATAGAACAAATGATACTTCGGAATAATAAAGTAATACTCCAATTAACTTCAGCATATTACCACCCAAACAATCACCGAATAATATTAACACTACAACTAACTAATCTTAAGTGTCAACCACATCTATTTTATTTGAATATTTTGACAAATAGAAGCATGCTTCCAAAATAAAAAGGGACGACCACAGTGAAATATACAAATATTCCAACCATTGGATTACAATAAAAACATAGACTTATCAAGCCGATAATGAAACAGTTTCAACTATAGGCTAAAAATTATGATTTTCTCTAGCTTTGTAAATCAGAAAGATAATGGTTCCATTAAAATATAACTAATTCATTTCTGAAATAAATGAATGCACTAACCTTGGTCCATTATTCAATGGAGAATAAATTAGCTCTAAGTTTCTCCATATTTACCTTAGTATTCATTCTCTCAACCTCCCTTTGCAGCACTGCCTCCCTAGAGACACTGACTGTATGCCATTCATTTTAGCTCAATTTGTCATCTACAATTACTCCGCTGAATTTGCCTATTTTACATTTGCCTATGTTAATATATAAAACTCTAAAGCTCGTGCCTTTATTTGAGTTTTTAGAATCGAACTTTAAAATCATCAAAATTACTTAATTCACATATATAATATAAAGCTTATTATAGAAGAATTTAAAATTCTTAAAATACTAAATAGATATCCTTTTATTCCGCAAAGCATTTTAAAGAATTTAAACATACACATGTTCTCAAATTTTAATTTTTAATTAAGTATTATTTAAAGAATACTTTTAAGTTACTTATTTAAAATTTGAAGATCCACTCTCCAGAACAATAGTTTATTTTGAAGTAATTTTGGGACATGACCATATTCAAGTGCTACTATTTTTCTAAGCTAATAACATGTGCAAGAAAATAGAAAAATTTATTATATGTATTTTTATAGCAGGTAAAATCCACTAATGATCCCTAGAATTCATAAATAAACAGAGATATATGTTTTGATAAATACATATTACAATGCTTAAAAAATACAAAAAAATAGACACAATTACAATAGGCTTTTTTATACAAAAGATACAAACCTACAATAAAAATCAGAGTCAATAATGAAATCAGGAAGAGCAAAGTGAAATAGTAGGCCTTGTAAGATCATTTCAATATGAACCTATTATGCACTGATAAATCAAGGTCAATGTGCAGTACATGGGTAATTAAGTAGTAATTACTCCAACCACTTTTTAACTTCTCTGAGGATCAATGAAACAATGAAAAGGGCACCAGATTGCTTATCTTGGATTATAAAAATGGAAACTTTTTTTAATTTTTTCACTGTTTTAAAACTAAATAATACTTTTCAAAATAACCTAAAAGATAAAAAATATAGATGTGGTTGAGGAAGCTATAACGTTTTACACGACATAGGAGGGTCCTTCTGCAAATGTTTGAGCTCCTTCAAGATGTGCTCCGACGTCATATCTAAACACTACATACATTAAAGCAATAGATCAAGAATCATTCAAGTTTTGGAACTGAATCTAAGATTCATTCTGAGTTCAATAACCGTAATAAAAAAATACTTTCTCAGTTTCATTGATTTTGCATAAACACAACAATTTGTGTAACTATTCTAACTGTTAAAAAATAAATTACCTCTGCAACACCACCAACAACAATCATCCATGCTGAGTAACTGCGAATAAATCGTGTTTCGATTTTCGTGAACAGATGAATAGTCTCTACCGACAGTTCCTTTACTTGCATCGCGAGCAAAGTTTCTGTGTTTGCTCCGGTGACAGTGCAGAGCTTCGGTACCGACAGGCGGAGAGACGGATGGAGAGATATATGATGAGGGAGGAGAATGGGATTTTAAATTTTGAAATACAATGACCGCATTTAGTTTAGGGTTTTAGCTTTCTAAAATGTACACAACACAGTTTTAAATTTGACATCTAAACCACTTTTATTTACTATGCTGCCCTTATTCTTTTATTGCACCACGTGTTAATTAAATAGGCTAGACACTTGTCGAATAATGAATCATGTACTGCTCTCCTATTATTATAGAGAGATGGCAAGATTTCTTACTTTTCTAAAAGGTATTTAAAAAGTAGAGTGCTAAGACTATGTATTACTTTAATTTTCGAGGATGAAAATTTTTATAAGGTGGGTGGAATGTAAGACCCAAAACTTTTGAAAAGTCTTATTATGAACAAATTTCAAATCATATAATCATTTACAGTTTTAATTTCAGAAATTATTTTATTAAAAATAATTAAAGGCATTTTTGATTAATTATGGATTATTTTTCTATTTACAATTTAAAGTTTTAGAAATTCAAAAATAATAAGATTTGGCTATTTAAATTAGGATTTTATCTAATTTTACAATTATTGAGTTATTTTTTGTATTTAAATTATTAAGTTAGTAGTTATAAAATAATAAGAATTTTTATATGATTTAACTCAATTAATTGATATTTTTATAATTTAATACTTTAAGTTTTAGAAATAAAGAAAATTAATCTTATTATCTTATAATTTCAATTAAAGTATTTGATTCCAAACAAAATAGTATTTTAATACAACAAATAATATTTTAGAATAATTTTAAGGATTCAATTAGTTTCAAATTAAACCCAAAATCTTCAATTCCACACACAAATCCTAACCCTAATTAAATCACAATTTTTTTCTTTACTCTAAATGAAACTCTAGCCGCTACCCTTCTTTTTCCCTTCAACAAATACACACAAAAAACAACACAATGCACACACACTGAAACAGAAAAAGAAGAAAAGGAAAAGGGGGAAGGGACCGCAAAGAAGAAGAAAAGAGGGGAAGGAGGAGCTCGCTAGCCAGCAACGCCCTGCCACCGCGCCAGCTCCTCGCCACCGTGTTGCATCGTTGTCTGTGGGGAGTCACCGCCGCCGCTGACCGAGAAGAGAGGAGATCCGAGAAAGAAAGAGGGAGCGCCAGTGGGAGAGGGAGACCGCTGCCATAGCCGCCACAGTTCGTGCTCCAGCTCATTGCCACCATTGCGTCACCTGCACAGTTGCTACTGTCCATCGCACCACCAGCACGCCATGTCACCGTCAAGAGCAGAGCTGCAGGGAGAGAAGGCTCGCGGTGAGAGAAGGTCGCGGGCCTGGAATTACCACGCCTTTTCGCCGTTCCTCGCCAATTTTGTTGCCGCCGTCAGTGCCTTACTATCGTTGCTGTTGCTGCTGGGAGCCGTGCCACCGTGACCGAGCTTCTGCCGTCAAGAAACACCCCTGTTTCGTTTAAGTTTTTGGGATCTTTATCATCACTGCATGTTTGTTACAATCGTCATCGCTGGAGTAGTTCTGGTCGCCGCTGCCGCTCGAGGTGGCTATTGGGGCTGCCGCCAAACTGATTCAGTGACCGTTGCTATTTCGTTTTCTTATTACAATAAGTGTTTATGTTTCAAAAATCCCTGCGTTAGTATTCTGTTATGTTTGGTTATAAACTTTGAAGTTCCGATAATGTAGGGTCGTGTTCTGAGCATTGCATATCACTTTTAAGTTGCTGTGATTACTGCAAAGTGATCAGGGGCTGAGGTTTCGGTTGTTGTTGATTTTAGGCTGAGAGAAAAGAGTTCCATTGACGCATTTGGTTTATGATTTTGACTTGTCGAGGTAGGGGCTTTTTCTACAAACTAATTTATTTTAAAGTGGAATTGTTATAAATTGATATGATGAGCGAAATGCTTTTCTGGTGATTATGTAAGTCTTATGAATTGTCTGATTTGTCTTGGATGAAAATGGTTGTCTGTTTGATTGAAATAATGTCTAATTTTGTTAAAATAGAGACTTTTGATTGGTTTGATTTGAAATTATTTTAATATTTAAAAGTCTGGATTTGTTTTTATTGGAAACTGATTTGGTCTTGAACCTGTTAAAAAGAGTGATGATTGGTTTGGTTGAGACCCGAAAAGGGTGGCAAAGTCCAACTTTTAGGGGAGATGCTGTCGAAATTTCTATAAAATCCGAAATTTTGTTTGAAAACGTTATTTTAAAAATAATGAATTATGCTTTGAATTAAATTATTGCTGAATAAATTATGTTTGAACTTATTTTATTAAGAAAATTATTATATTTTGAACGTAATTTATTTGAGAAAAGAATTATGTTTAAAGTCGATCTAAAGATGAAAATACTTATGTTTTGGAATTTGATTTAAGTTAACATATTTGGAAAAGTTTTAGTGGATTTCAAAGAAACTTGAATTTCGATTAACAAATTTCACTTGACAATGTTTTAGGAAAAGTGTAAAGTATTCTCTAAAATTTTGAGTTAGCAAAACTGAAACAATTTCTGAGCCTTTGGAAACAGATATAAGAATGAAACTGAAATTGATTTTCAGTTTAAATGATTTGTTTTGGTTTAAGTAAGTTTGTTTTGAAATTGGTTTCGAATATTTGGATACATGACTTGATTTTGATGTAAACTCTAAATTATTTATTCAAATCAAGAAGCTAAGGTTTTAGAGGTTTTCAATGAATTTAAAGAAATAAGTTAGGTTATTTTTTCCTAAAGTCTTGAGACTCTGCTAAAAAATTTTATCACCAAATCCTGATTTAGAATTAATGATTTTGAGTCTTTCAGAAGAGATTTTGAATTTGGCATGGTTTTGAAGTTGTTTGGAAGTTTTGGAAATATGTTACAAAAAGTGGCTCTTTTTTGAAAAAAAAAAAAGTTGACTTGAGAAAAGTGGTTCTTGGCAAGATGTGAACTGAATACGTTTATTATTTGAAAGTAAATGGGGCCAGGAATGATTTTTTGAAATAAGATTTTTAGCCTAATTGATTGAAAGTGTGCAGGAAACTATATCCCTGGTGTGGCAGATCTTCTGCTGCAAGAGTGTGCCCGATACTATATCCGTGAGTTAAATGAGATCTGAGGTAGATTATCCTGCTCACATCTTTTCAGAATCACAAGAGTGTGCCAGACACTATATCCCTGGACCGTGTGCCGGGCACGATATCCTTAGGGGTTCCCATTTATATTCGTGACCAAAAGGCAACATCTTCATGGGGATGTGTCAGGTTGGCAGCTGAACCGACATGTGATATCACAGCCAGTAGGACAGACATTCATCATATGCATCTATGTGACATTGTTTGAGTGTGCATATTGTAATTGGTTTGCCTATGTGAATAATTATATTTAACTGCTAATTGCCATACTTGATAAAATTGCTTTGATTGCGTTTGTACCTTTTTACTTGTTTTTTTTATTGAAATTGTTTGGATTGTGGTGATTTGGAAGCTGACTAAGTTGTTTGGGCTGAGGCCGTGGCTGGTATGTTTGAGGTCTAGTTCTGTATAAAGTATCTGATTGGTTCAGCATAGACTTAACGAACCTATGCTTGGAATAGGATGATCATTTATACAACTTAGGTAACTTCTTTGATGTTTATGGTCTAGTAAAGTATGAAAAATCAAACTCGTACAACATAGATTTAATTGAACCTATTCTTGGGAGTTGGGACAGGTTGGTTATTCATACTGTCTAAGAAAACTTTTAAGATTTTACAAGAAAGGAAAAGGTTTTTTATTTTGAGAAATTAACCAAGTTCTCTTTAAAAAGGATTTTGGGATTTTGAATATGAATCCATGGTTTTTGGAAAGACACATAAGACGAGCAATAATCACTGTACTTTAAAAATAGTTTTATTTTACGTATCTTATTATAGCAACTCTGTAACCCTATAGTGAGAACCAGCGAGGACGATGTTCTCACTCCCCTGCAGGCTTTTCCTTTTTAGGATATGGACGACGAAGTTTCAGAAGAGTTTATTTCATTTTCTGTTTATTCAATATTTCTGTATTATCTTAGTTATTATTTTTCCCTCACCTTTATTTTTATTAATTTTGTAAGAGGGAAAGGAATTTGTGATATGTATGTTTGTAAGTTATGGTTATGTATATAATTTTAAAGTATTGTATCTGAACCATATGTATATATATGCATATGTTTTTAACGAAAAAATATTTTTGAAATGTTATGCAGTTTTAAGTTTTAAACAGGCTCCTATTTTAGTATTAAATATATTTAGAGTCGTCGTAATATTTAATCTATCAGAGTGACACAACTGAAAATGTAACATTCTGATAATAAGAGTGCTACACATTTAATGAAAAAGCATAGTTGCATTTTAATTAAATATATCTAAACTTTATAGGGGAGTCTATTAATGTGAGATAAGCCTTATCTAGTGACGGATTCGTATTGAACTCTATCTTATAATTATTCCGTTGTAGTGACTTTATAAAATCTACTTCCAAAAATATTCATGTATGATTCATACATGTTTCTAACTTTATTATATCCGATTCAAGCAATTCAAAAAACAAAAATTAATATGTACTTGCAACCATTACAACCATTGATATGAGTTATATGAAGTGTTCATGTAAATATTTTTGATATCTCAACCAAAACAAGTTTGCTAATATTTGTTGCATTGATATAGACCATCAATAAAAAATAATTTGACGGTAGCATTGCTATATATTTGTCAATTCAACTAGTAGTGTATATCTTCAAAATAAAAGAAGAATGGATAAAATTACACAGAAATTTTCATTTAGTAAATAGATGTATATTCTAATTTTTTAATAATTCATTTGTACATACTAATATCAAATTTTATTGTTATTTTTATCCGTTTATCGTCTGGATAATTTTTTGGATAATAGTAATTGCCAAATAGCTCTATATATAGTGTGACATGACCTTTTTGATAACATAATAAAAGTTAAATGATAAATTATAAAATTTGTTAAATTTTAATAATAAAAAAAGATTTATAAGTAATTTAAAATTTATTTTTTAGAGAAGAAAAGAAAAGAATAAAAATTTCAAATCACTTGTAAAATTTTTTTATTTAAATTTAACAAATTTAATAATTTATTATTTAATTTTCAATGTATTATTATTAAAAGAGTCACGACACATAATGCAAGAGTTATTCACTATTTCTGAAAAAATTATTCGTTATCTGAAAAAGTTATTCAGATAACAAAATAAAAATGACAACAATATTTGATATTAATGTGTACAGATAATTTATTAAAAAATTTGAATATATATATATATATTCTATAAGAATTTATGTATACTTTTGTCTATTATTTCCAAAATAACTCTGACAATAGTAGGTGAGGTGTTAAACGTCAGATGACGAAAATCCGAAGATCATATATGTTTCCGTCGAAGTTTTCTCCGTCGTATGGATCCGATGATAAATCCAAGGTAAAGGAGAAATTTCTTGTAGGGCACGGTGCTAAGAACGGGTTCAGCATGAATGGAAAGAAATTTATTCTTCACCTACTCTTGGGTTTTTTATTCCCATTTAAACTAAAATTGACACCTATTCTTTGTGTTCACGCTATATATATATGTATAATAATGTAGTAAAATCTCCTGTAATAATGGGACAGGTTTAGAAGATGAATATAGGATAAGAGTACATAACGTCTGATAAGTCATAACATTATATTATCCAATATTATATCAATCATATAATATAATGAATTGTATTTAAGTTTGTTAGAAATAAGATATTAAATTAGAGAAAAAATTTATATATTATTGAATATATTAAGTTCTCAAATAATAAAAAATAAAAAAATATGTATAAGTATTAAGAGAATCGTAATAATAAAGACGTAGTATTTTATTATAAATATAGATATAATAATCTAATGAATGCTAATTGATCCTAACATATTTTGACATCTCCCTTCAAACTCAAGTGAATTTAAACTTTATTTAAAATAATGAAATAAAAAAATGCTTAAACTGATAGAATCAGTGTAGACGGAACTGTCAGAAGGAAGTGCAGATAGAACTGTCGCTTTCTGAAAGAAGCGCAAACAGAACTACCACTATTTGAAGAAAGTACAAACAGAACTGCCGCAGTCTGAATGAAGCGTAGACGGAACTGCCACTGTCCGAAGGAAGCGCAAACGGAATTGCCACAAAGAAACGTAAGTAGAGCTACCACAAGAAAACACAGATAGAACTCTCGGAAGAGACTGCCAAAAAACTGCTGAAAAAATGGTGAACTGTTGAAAAATGGCTGAAAAAGTGTAAAGAGATGGCAAACTATTAGAAGGTGACAAAAAATATATGATTTTCACGAAAATAAGTAGGGAATGAACTAATCGGTTAGGTGAGAAAGCATCAATACATTGACAAAAGAAAAGAAAAAAAATGGCACGAAAGAAAAATATGAAAAATACGGTTATTTCACCAGAAGAAAAATAATCTATCCTTCTCAATAAGGATACCATGATTCTGATACCATGTTAGAAATATAAGACTAAATTAGATAAAGCATTTATGTATTATTGAGTGTATTCAAGTTATTTAGAATGATACAATATAAAAAGATATTTATAGGTGTTAAAAAAATCATAACAATAAAAACGTAATATTATATAATAAATATTCAGATATGCTAAATAATTCTAATGAATGGTTCTTAATCCTAATATATTCTAAAAGTTAAAATGTTAATTCTTTTAATGAAAATGATAAAAACATATAATTTTTTATTTTTAATGGAAATAAACTAAATTTTTCTTTATTCATTAATCACTAAATGTAAATTTTTCTATCAAATAAACTTTTTTATTTAACATATTTTAACCTTTTTTGTTTTAAAGAAAGCCGTATTGTAACTTTTTTTTTATTTAACATATTCTATCGCTTTGAAATAACAAAAAATAACGGCTAGCATTTAATATTTTAAATAAAAAAATGCTATGAGCTTACATTTTTAGTAAAAAAGGAATTGGCTAATACGAGATAAATACAAGAAAAAAATATTTATCACCTAACATTTTTATTTTATTTTTTTATAACTAAACTAATATCCTCTATTCATTTTTATTTATGCGGTCCTTTGAACATTGACTATATGTTTGAGAATTTAATTCTACAAGTCAATGAATTTAATTAAATATGCAGTCAATTATTTGAATTTTGAATGATATTAAATATTCTAAAACTCACTTTGAAGCTACTATAAATGCAACATAACACATGTATGTTAGCAATAATTTGTCTTGAAAGAAAAAGATATTAGAGAATACAATTAGCAGTGAAACCTTATTTAAAATGGCTTCTCCCATAGCTCAACCTTGTCTCCTGGGCTTTTTATGCATTTTATTTATTCTGGCTTCATCAGGTAACGATAAATTCAAAAAAAGAAGCCAAATTTATTTATAAATCGCCATTTTTATCATACAATTAAGTTAAACCAATTGAAGAATGATAGATATTATTTAGCCTTTTATTGTTATTGTTTTTTTTTTATTATTATTCGTTAACATATATTTCTTCTTTTGTATTTTATGAATATAACTGCAAAGTAAACTTTTCCAATTATTATTATTTTTTAAACTTTGAAGGTTAGATCAGTAATATAGCACTGTCCCCTTAGATATGTCATTTTGAGATGTTTAAAATATTAATCATCTTACATATACACTAAAAATTAATTATTAATTTGTCATCAAATAGAAATACATAATTGGTGTTTTCTAGAAAAAAATTGTACGGTAAAAAAATTTGATTATTCTGATAGCTAATTATAACTAATTATATATTTAATTAAAAAATATGTAAAATAATACATATATCCCATGTGTGTGTGCGTACGTGCATGTACGAGTGTGTGCACTTAAAATTTTGGTTAAAATATATAATTTTGACAATCAAACCAAGTAACCCATTGTATTGATCATAATTTTGTTTGTTTTAGTAATTGATTATTCTTTATGTTGATTGCAGGACTATTATTAGCAGAAGGTAGGTCACCTCATCCTAGGTCAGTCTGCGATGGTCCATGCACTGGTTATGGAGACTGCATCACAAATTGCGCTCAAAAGGGCTTTCGTAGTGGTAGCTGTACTGGGTTTGCTCCGAGGGTTATACTTTGTTGTTGTTATTACTAGACCTTAGCAAATGATAATAAAACATATATGAAAATAAAATAAATGATGACACGACTTTTGGTTGGGGATTCATCTTAATTTTCTGTGCTACTGGATTATTTGATAAGTCCAGAAGAGACAATTGGATTTTGACCAAACTTTTAGAAATACTTTGTGTACTCACTTTTTATAAAAAAATAATTTTAAAATTAATAAATAAAATCTCATGGACATGGGCCAAAAGAGAGAAAGGGATGCTGAAAAGAGAAGAAGAAGAAGTTGAGAAAATTAAGGGAAAAAGAGAAAAAGGCACAGGGAAGCAATAATGGAGATAGTGGTTTAGCAAAAACTAGTACATGAATTATTTTCTTATGAACATTACTTTAACTGTTAGGTATTCAAATTTAAGTCTTTACTTTATTGGAATGGAATTATAAACAAGCTAGTCTTAACGAGTATTGACTCGAGTTAAAGAGCTTATAGGAACGATGTCTAAGATCAAGATCAAAATAATTAATCATTCGTATGATCCATTTATAAACCATGTTTTGTTATACATCACATACATAATCTTTTTATAAGCTTTTAAATCTAGAAAAAACATTCATCAATAGGCGTAAAAGAACATTTGTATACAGAAATTGCCTTCAGCCTTTATAATTGGCAGGAGAGAGAATAAGTAATGAAGAAACGAATTTATGTTGTGGAGATTATGGAGAATTCATTTAAATTTATATTTGTATGTTCAACAGCAAAATAGTTAAAGTTAATTACGAGTGGCTATGATGTTGAATAGAATTTTCAATTTTAATTTTCCAAAATAATATGTGATCATTATATTATTACAATAAAATAAATAAATAGATAAAATTAATTAACATTTTTTACTAACCTTAGATTAGTCAACGATGGCAAGTAAGAGTGATAATGAGATGGGCAAGGGCGAATTTTTGTCCTATTTTACTCCATTCTACAATAACTCGCATTAAACTCGTGTCAATTTTATTCGTGAAAAGTAAAAGGTTAAATCATGATTTGCTCCTGCAGGTACTCACCCTGTCAGACCCTTTTTAAAATCAAACAAATAAAATTAATTTTTAAAATTTATATAATTATCATTATATATATAACATAAATTAAAATAAAAATTTAAATATAATACTAATTATTTTATATATATATATATACTGGACTGGAATGGATAGAGGCGAATTTAATCTAAATCCAATTCCATTTCATTAAAAATTTGTTTCGGTGTACAGTTACGTAATTATCTGTTTTAAGTGAGAATAAATAGAGTAAATATTCACAAATTTAAATAGTATTGTCACGATTAATAATGATAAGTATATTAATCGTTTAATCTTTAGTCTCAAGTTAGAGTCTTATGCACAAAAAAAAAAAGAAAATCTCGTTGGTAGACATCTAATCCTTACATTGCATTTCAACTAAGTCGAGATAGGTTAGTCGAATTCTTAATAATAAAATTTGGAGGTCGGTGTTTAAGTTAGGAACAAAAGTAATTAATGTTGTTTTTTAATAATTTAATCAAATAATAATAATAAAAAAAGAATACGTAAAATGGTGAATTTTCAAAAAAATTAAATTTTCTGTACTAAAAAGTGTAATTAAAAATTAAAAATATATATCTTTGATAAAATTTACGTTTTTCTTTGTTTTGAAAATGTTTTAGTGGGAGATAAATATTCAGAGGTTGTTTATTTTTAAAGGCTATATTTTTCTATATCAAAAATTTGTTTTTGGCATTCAGAATATGGTAAATTTTTTAAATGATGCGTTTGAAAATCAAATGTTACATTTTTCATCACTCATGTTTACCAAAATTTAAAACAATAGATTACATTTATTTTTTCTATTGCATCACTTTGAAAATGTAACAAATACTCTATATAAGCATAGCCTTATGTCTTTTACTTTTTTTTAATTTATATATATATATATATATATATATATATATATATATATATATTCTAATATTTTTTTAAAGTTAATATTTACTAATATGATTATATATATCTTGTATTTTTAATTAAATTAGTTAAATATTATAAAAAAAATACATAATAATACTATATAATATTCTTTAAATAATAAAAATTATCCTTAAACAAAATATATTTATAATGAACCAAAAATATTAAGATAATCATAATTTTAAATATTCATACCTCTCACACTAAATTAAGCATATCCATATCAAAATATGTATGAGATTACTTAGAATTTACTACTAATAAACTACGAAAAATTAAAATATTATATCTCACATAAGTATCTTCTAATAAAAGTCATTAATCAATCGTACATTTTTCAATTCTCAACACTACTTCATCTTTTCTAATAAACCATCCTCAAAGTTATTTTGCATAATTATATAGAAAAATAATTAGATTGATATATATGTAAGCAAGAATGATCATAATTAACTCAGAATAAATAAATAAACACGAGAATGATACCTGATCTAAAGTTTGTTGAGCAAAATCTGTTATAGAAACCATAACACCAACCATAAATGAACCCCAACTCAAGACTAAGGCCGAGCTTATCAATGCACTCGAAAGATTTAAATAAAGTTAACAAAATGCACATAATCATAAGTAATTGTTTACTCTAACAAACTGCATATAACACAGATGTTAGACAAGGCCATTAGGTTTTGATTTTTTTTTTGCAAAAGCAATATGAAATGGCACACAAATAAAAAAAAAACTTGGTATATGATTTTTTTATCCATGCAGAGAGTAAGCAGAGAGCAACAACAGCTAGCTGATAAAGTTCATTTGTCTTCAAAGGAAAGCAAGCTCTTGAAAATTTCTAATAAAGGCAAGAAAGTCAAAGTAAAACGGAAACATCAGTTTAAGAAGGGGAGGAACAAATGACCAAGACAAGATAAAAGTAGCAGTGAGATATAAGGATAACATTAGCATCCCGAAATTATAAACAATAAACAATTAGATATATTCAATAATATAAATGATCATATCTCCTCTCCCCCAAAAAAAAAATAAATTAGAAAAACCTAAACGAGGGCCTTAAAATTAAACCATTATGAACCCTATATCTCACTAAAACTTGTGATGTAAAATTTTGCAAGATACATCAAGATTTCATTGTTTCCTCAAGTTCACAAGTAGAATTTTTTGCTCTATACAATTTTTCCACAAATTACAGTTGTTATACTAGTGTCATTTATCTATTTTCGAAGATAGTGTTAAATATATCTTAGAGTTGGTAAAGTTTATTTGATCAAGAACTTGTATGGCGAAAATTATGCCCTTAAGTTTAGGCCTTCAAAAACTCTTGAAAATGGAAACTAATAAAATATAGCAGCATTATTGCCTCAACTAACTAACAGAACAATTAGTTCTTGATCATTAATTAGAAAGGTATCTATGAAATGATAAAAAGGAACCAGAGAAAGGATTGCATACGGAAAGACTTACAGTTTTGTCATTGAAATAAATCCTTGTAGAAGACCACTGCTACCCAAAATTGGAAGCAGGCAAATAGTAAACTCACAATGCAATTATGTTATTATTAATTTTAGATACTTGTTATAATTATATCAAATTTAATTATGACTCTAAATAAATAAAATAATAGATAACATTCAATATTATTTTTTTTCTTTTTTATATTCAATATTTATTGTAAATATAAAAAGTAAAATAATTAATAAAAAATATGAGCAGAAAATAAAACATATTAATTAAAATTCAATTTGTTATCTAATTAATCTTGTGTCCATACAATATAATTTTAAGAAAATTATTATGAATCACAACATTTTTTATTCTACAAAAAAAAAACACTATATGTAGCCTTTAGTAGTACAAAAATAATTATAATTAATTATTGATATTGATATTAATCACAATTAATTATTAAATAATTTAATATTTATCTCGATCAAATTAAATAATAAATTAGTTATAATTAATTTGGTTTAATGAATCAAATAAAATTTAAAATAATTTGATATTTACTCTAATTAAATTAAATATTTGAAGTTATGATTAATGTAATTTAATTAATCAAATAAAATATTAAATGATGAAATATTTATCCTAATCAAATCAAATTTTATAATTGATTAGTTATAATTAATACAATTGAATAAATCAAACACATTAAATTGAAAAATAATTTAGTTAATTTGTGTCTTAAAAACACATTCTAAAAATATTTATTTTTCAATAACTTTTATAAAATATTTTTTATAATATTTTTAACCTATGGTCTAAAGGCACAGTTATAATAACCCATTAAAAAGTACTTAATTAGTTAATACAAATAATTAGTGTAATTGATTTAGTTCAATAAATTAAAATAAATAAATGAGAAAGGAAGAGATAAAGAAAAAGTAAAATTATAAAAACGTGTAGCCATTAAAAAATAATAAAAAAGTCCCCTTTAATTTTTTTTATTTATTAATTATTAATTTATTATAATTAATTTCATAATATTTATTATACGTTATTCATCTTACAAATTAATACAATCAATTAATTGATATCAATTATCGATAATTAATTATAATTGATATAACTCATTTCGCTATACTTTCTAAATAAATAATTAAAAATGCACGTCTCAATTTTTTGTTAAAGTAGAATAAAATAAAATACATAAATTGAGTAGATATAAATCTAAAAATTATAAAATTTTATTAACAAATCAAATAAATTAGTACCATAAAACTAAATTTAATGTCTATTTTAAAAATAATTACTGATCTTTTATTCTTTTAATTATTAATAATTTAAATAAAGTAATGCCATATAATTTATTTTGTTTTCTATTTTAAGTAAATACTAACATTCTATTTTTCTAATTATTTGCTTGTCTTATTTATCATTTATGCTTTCAATCAATTATATTAATAAACAAATAAACTAAATTAACTCCGATTATACTTGGACTATTCAATAATTCAACATAATCTTTTTAATTTGGAATTAACTACTAACGATAGAAAATAAAAAAATTTAGAGTAATTCAATATTATGAACATTAATTATTATTGTGAAATAACCTAAAATCATAATACAATTTATTTTTAAAGAAATAATCAAGTATTATTGTTAATTATGAAATAATCTAAAATCATAATGCATTTTATTTTTAAAAAAAAATCATTCATTGATATCTATAAATAGAAACTATCGTCAAAATGTTTGATTAAAAATATAAGGGGTTAATTACTATTTATTATTAATAATATATCAATTATATCAAAAAGTAAAAATATAATTATCCATATTTACACCATTAAAAGAATTACTATCATGAGTAAAATTTTGTCAAAAAAAAGATAAAATCGCATACATAGTAAATCTAAAAAATAAATATCCTAATATTGTAAATTCATTGATAGTGTTCTAATATTTTGGCATATCATAAATCATATTATAAATTTATATATCATATTATAATTTTAAGTCAACTCCTTAAACACATTATAACATAAACCATCTAAAAAGATACACCAAATTAACAAATATCACATGGATCACAACATACACTCTAAATTGTTACGATATTTCAAATAAAAAGAACATCAATATAAAAAAATCAATGAATATAACTAAAATAAAGAGCAACAAAGAGACACACAAAAAAAAATAATAACAAAAATTTAATAAAAACATTAACATATAAACCACATACACGAATAATGTATATATTAATTGTGAATCACAAAAAAAGACAATGAAATACTCATGATAAAATAAAATATTACAAAACAAAATTATAGTAAGATTATTTAAAAACAACATAAAGATAACATAATTTTTTTTGTTGTTCAGAAGTTAAAAGAAAAAAAAGTATGCGCCTAATAATAAGCAATTAAAATAAACAAAAATTTAAAAAAGTATAAAAAATAAAATGTATAAATAAAGATAAAAAGAAACAAAAATTAAATAAATAGTAAAGTATCGTTTTTATCCCCAATATTTGGGGTAAGTCCCAAAGTTGTTTTTAACGTTTTAATCGTCCTATTTAAGTACTTAACGTTTCAAAATGAACTCAATGTTGTCCTGCTGTTAGGGATCCGTTAACAGAACTGACGGTGGGACAAAATTGAGACGATTTTGAAACGTTAGGGACTTAAATAGGACGAAAACTTTGAGGACAAAAATGATACATAAAAATAAATTTTAATTTTATCCTTCAATAATATTAATTTTTTACTATACATAGTATTCAATTATTTTTTAATCACATCTAAGTAAATTACACTTAATCATATTACTTTCATTCTAAATAAATTAATTTTTTTATAATTTTATTCTTAAAAATTTTTAGTTATCATGAAATGTTTGTAGAATGACTAGTATATAAACTTGTAGAAAAGATAAAAAATAATATATATATATAATAAAATATAAATTATACTTTTTGTCTCTAATGTATTAAAATTTTTTAAAATTATAAAAAAATAAATTTATTTAAAATAAAAGTAATGTAATTAAGTGTAATTTATTTAGATGTAATTAAAAAATAATTGAATACTATGTACAGTAAAAAATTGATATTATTGAAAGATAAAATAAAATTAAAATTTATTTTTATGTATTATTTTTGTCCCCAACATTTTCGTCCTATTTAAGTCCCTAACGTTTCAAAATCGTCTCAATTTTGTCCCGCCGTCAATTCTGCTAAAACATCCCTAATAACGGTAGGACAACATTGAATCAATTTTGAAGTTAGGGATTTAAATATGAGGATTGAAACGTTATGGATAACTTTAGGACTTATCCCAAACATTGGGGACAAAAATAATACTTTACTCTTAAATAAAATTACAAAAATTATATCCTAAAGATGAGAGAGAGAGGGAGAGAGGGAGGGAAGGAGAGAGAAAGAGGAGGGAGGGAGGGAGAGAGGGAGATAAATAAAAATAAAAGAAATAAAAATTAAATAAATTACAAAAATTATACCCTAAACATGAGAGAGAGGGAGAGAAAAAAGAGAGCGAATGAGTAAAAATATTTTATCTTGTATAAATAGATGGTATTAAGAAAAATAAACTAATTAAATTAATTCATATATTTCGTTATCATATTTATTATTTATTAAATAATTTGATATTTACTTTAGTCAAATCAAATAATTAATATAATTAATCAAATTAATTAATTAATATAATTAATTATAATTAATCAATTCATATAAATTATAATAAATGGTGAGATTTAAATGTCTAATTAAATTAATTAATTGATATAATTAAGTAATTATAATTTATTTGTTTTAACAAATTAAATGAAATAGATCAAGAAATACCTCAAAAGCATGCCACATCAGTTCCATCATTAAGTGTAAAAATTCAATTTTTATATAATAGAATAGAATAGATATATAATAAAGATATTTTCTTAAATTAGAATAATTATACATTAGTCATTAAATATTAATTGTAATATTGTAATATAATTATTATAAAGATATTTTCGAAAATAAATTTATTTAGAGAAATATGAATTAGTTATTAATAACCGATGCCATTATCATATAATTATTATTATCAATATAATTAAAATGATTAAAAATATTTTTGATTGATAATTGATAAGTAGTTTAATAATGTATTAAATATTGATTTTATATAATTATAATAAAGACATTTTTCTAAATTAGTATAATTATGTATTATTACTTAAATGCTAATTATAGTATAATTATAATAAAGATATTTTTACAAAATAAACTTAGAAGAGAAAATAGTGCATTCATTTTGGCCGGAAAATAGATTCACGAGGAATCAACACCCCACTTCCATTAATTGGGGGAAAATCCAATTTTAATATATTAAATAGATATTCGGATTAGGGATTTATTTCAAATCATTCAAATTTTAATAATAATAAAAAATATATAATAATATAATTTATTGAATTATATCTTTTCTAATATTTTGTCATGATGAAAAATATTTTCACAAGCTAAAAATATATTAATTAATATTTTAATATATGTAATTTATGATTAAGGGTAAAATATAGTTTTTGTTTCTGAAATTTTGTAAAAATTTTAAAAATATCCTTAAGTTTTATTTTGTTTCAGTTTTGTCTTAAAAGTTTTCGTTTTGCCTCAAATATGCCCTCGACGGCTAAATTTTCAACAAATTTAAAACTAATCTAACAATAATGCATAAAAATTATGAAACTGTTGGGTGTTGTGTGTTGTTCTTATGAAACTGTTGTTGAATAGGTTTTAAATTTTTAAAAAATTAACCGTTAGAGATATATTTGATGCAAATAAAAAATTTTAAAACAAAATTGAAACAAAATAAACTTAAGGATATTTTTAAAATTTTTGTCAAATTTTAAGGACAAAAAACATATTTTACCCCATGATTAATTAAATATCGAAACAAAAATGTAATTTATTATCTCAATAATATGCATTATTGTAATTTAAAACAATATAGCATTTCTAAGATATATATATATATAACAAACATTGAAGGACATTTTTGTAAAATGAGTTAAAGATTAAAATAGTATAATATTGTAAGGGAGAAGAATGTAGACTGCGTATAAAAAAAGAAATGATAGTGATATTTCTCAAGGAAGAAAAGTTATTTATCTTAGTCAAATATAATTCAAACCTCTTGTTAATGAAAAGTAAATTCTTGATTTTTTTCATAATTTCATAAGTCAAAGCTATTGTTAATATACGTAATTTTTTGAAAGATTTATTTATTATGTTACGTCTAAAATTAATTATATATATTATTATTTTTCTTGAGAATTAATTACATTAATTTGAAAGTTGACTTAATTATTGTGTATAATTTACAGATATCATTTCTTTTTAAACAAGATTAGTGTATATTCTCGTACTCTATACGGGATAATACATAAAATTATATAAAAAATTTTATTAAAATTTAAATAAAATATATATAGTAATTATTATAAATATTTTACAAAGTTATAATTAAAATCAAACTTTCAGAATTTTAATATTAAAATATTAAAAATAATTAATATTTGTCTTAATCAATTTGAGTTTGTTGAGTGATCATCATTCTCACTCGTCCGCCTAAACAATTATTAGAAATTAGAATCTCGGCTAGCGGTAAACCCTTAATAAATGGAGTATCAATACGTGGTTAAACTTGGTACTCGACCCGTCCAAACCCAGTTAGAAAGAGTAATAACTTGACCCGAGTCGGGTCAGATTTTGCTCAGGACAGGGCATGCTCGGATTTAGGGTGTACCCGTCCTGGATATATACATATAAACACTTTTTAGGAATTAGAATTTGCCTCACATCAAAGATTCAGTGATTCACAACTTTAGTTCATACTCTATAGCCATGCAAGAGAAATCCAATCATTTTCATCCAAAGTCTTCTTCTTCACGAAAAACCTCATAGCTCTCGTCATCGTCATTGCTAAGCCCATCGCTGCCTACCCCTTTACAGCTATCATCTTCCTTTACAGCTCATGTCGCCATCGCTACTTATCCCGTTTTCATCGCTGTTGAGCCCATTGCCACCTTTCTCCTGCCGAGTCCCTTTTCTCTTAGGTAATTAAATTCCTCTCTCTCTCTCTCTCTCTCTCTCTCTCTCTCTCTCTCTCTCTCTCTCTCTCTCTCTCTCTCTCTCTCTCTCTCTCTCTCTCTCTCTCTCTCTCTCTTCAAGTTGGACCAGTTGAAAATAGGCATGCATGAGATCATTTTTGCATGTAATTTCTGAATATTCTCATTCAAATTTGATCTATGTGGTTGAGTATTTTAGTATGGCGATCATTGTAGTTTCATTGCGACAGTAATGTGATAAAAGCTGTTGTAATTTCATAATTAATATATGAGACAGACTAGATTATTAAAGTAATCAGGAAAATAATATTCATATGTGCGCATAAAATTTATAAGATGAGATTATCTCAAGAAAATATATACGTATAGCCCAAGTGGAAGATTGTTAGGAAATTATTATTTCTTAATATATTTATGGACAATACATATATTAATGATAATCGCAAATTAAGTAATTTCACATTAAATGGTTTATACAACGGTGATCTCATTTATTGTCATAAATGTTGAATTAAATAAGTCATTATTGCTTTTCATTTGGATAAAGAAGATTAAAACTATAGATACTATTTTATTTGAGTTTTAAGGTTTAATGAGTGGCACACTCAAATATAAATAATGACTTCATAATTTTGGTCTCCAACACATCAAACTCGCCTCCTTAGCTCTTTTCCCACGGTGGAGTTGTAATTCATCCCTATCAGAGATACAGAAGGTTTTGGTTGACGAAGATAAAAGAACCACAAGAGTCAAGCTCTCTAATCTCGATCATGCTCTGGAATGAAGGGACACTTCGCACTCTCAACTATATTTCTTAATGATTTAACATGGATGATCTTGAAGTTGAGAAATCCTAAAATTTTCAGATAAAATAGAATTTTTATTCAATCAAATGATGATAAATAATTTTAGTAAATTAAATGATATTAATGTGATCATTGGATGATAAAAAATTTTAGAAAAATAAATAAATAAATAATATTTTAAGAGTATAAAAATATTAAATTGTCATTTTAATTTATTTTTTTAATCAATGATAATAAATATCTTGAATTAATTAAATTTTTACAAAAAATTATATACCTAAAATTATTTTATTTCTTCAAAAAAATTTTGAACATACAATAGTTCAATGAGAGATTGACTATTGAGAATTGAATATAATATTTTTAAATTCATATTTTCAATAAAAAATGTAGTTAGTTCTATCCATCATAAATAATTCTATATTCACTATCACTTATCCATCTAAATAATTCTAACATTGATAGAATATTGTTTTTAGATGAAAAATTTAAAATATATTTATTCTATTTCAAGAATCAATATTCATATTTAACGTAGAATTTTAACAAATATGGCAAAAAAATATTATATTTTTTAGTTAAAAAAGTAAAATATTTATAAATATATCTTTATGCTATCTTTAGCTTTAGATTTTTCATTGGCAAGTCAATGGAATGAAATCATATTTCTATAACATATACAAGAATGTATATTATACATAAATAAAAAATGTTAGGTGTAATAAAAACAAATACATAAATTAAAGTAAAATTTAGAAAAATAAGAACAAAAAAAATATTGAAGGAAAGAAATATAAATAGAAGAAAAATAAAATTATTAGATAGAAGAAAAATAATTTAATAAATTTTATGTGTATATAAAAGAGAAATAAAAAGAAGATATAGAGTACCTTGCTTAATTTAGCAAGATTTATGAGAATAAATACATAGAATAAGAGAATAAAAAATAATAAAAAAATTAAATATCTGAATTAATATAAAAAATAAAAAATAATAAAATAATAATAATCCATCATAATCTTAATCTTTTAATATAATTAATTAATAACAATATAATTAGTCTATCATAATCCTAATCTAATCTTTTAATATAATTAATTCTAATTAAGTAATCAAATAAATTAAATATAAATATGTCTAATCTAATCATATAAAAAATAATATATTTTCTATATATATATATATATATTAGGGATAAAATGTCACTTTAAAGTGAGATTATTATTATTAATGACATATAAATATTAAAATTATATTAATGCATTAATTGAAATACATTATTAGGATAAAAAGTTGCAAGAATTAAAATAACTAAAATTTATTAACTTTAACTAGTTAAATTAGTATAAAAATAAGAAAGAAATGATTAGTCAGATTAAATAAATTTAAAAATATTACTGAGCAAAGTAAATGTCACAATAATTATATTACTGATTGACAAAAAATTAATTCAATCAATTCAAATTTTTATTTAAAATAGGCAATCAAAGATCACCAATGAATAAAAACGAATGGGATATAATAAAAAATAATTTTAGTAGTATAAATGATTAAATAAATTATTATATACAATTTTTACTTTTTATCTTATTATAATTTAAGTTAACATTAATGGTAAAAAAACTAATTTTAAATAGCTCTTTTGTATTTTACAACATAATTAAAGTACAATTCATAATTTTTTATTTTGTGATTAATCAAAAATTTTTAAATTTTTTGGTTAAGTCTTCTGTATTTTATGATTGATAATTTTTTTCTACAAAACACAAATTTTGTGATGAATTATTACAATCATAATTAATTAAGAGAATAAAAAATTGTAAAAAATCAAATAAAATATAAAAAACAGAATAAAAATTAATTTTGAAACTAAAAATTTGTCGATTGTGCTAGAAATTCTAAAAATTTGTATTTTATTATATAATCAATTTTGTTACTTACTTCAACTTCATTATCCCTTTGTATAAAAAAAAAAAAGTATATAATGTTACACTTATTTTAAAAAAGTTGAAACTTTTCAAATACACAATATAATGTATAATTTAAGAACAGTAAGATAAAAAATATCTAGAAATTCCTAATAGTATTTAAAATTTTCAGTGACGATAATACAAAGAGTTTAAATCTACCAAATGAATTCACCTTTGCACATCTTATTTAAATTTAAATTATAAAATTTAATTTGTATCTTCTTTTTTTCTCTTAATATAAATTATTTTTGACAAAAAATATGAAAAAATCTATTAGACCAAAAAGATATTCTATCCAAAAATTATTATAAGGAGATTTATAATTAATGAAGAAAATAATAAAAGCATTAATAATAATAAAAAAATGAAGCTCATATTAAAAAATGTTAGAAAAAAATAATAAAGTTCATATTAATAATAATAATATTGAGGAATGATATTATTGCTTTAGGTTTCTAGTTTCTGCTTTTGGCCATCGTTTTTTTTTTCTTTCTTTGCTTTTTTATTTAAATTATAAAGTCATAAAAAATAGGAAATAATTCAAGAAAACAAATTATATAGGTCATAGGAGAAAAATAAATTATTATATGATAGAATTAACATGAGTATATTTCATCATTAAATCAACAAATTACACATAAAGAGAAAAAAAAAGAAAAAAGAGTTAAAATATCAAAAGTAATAAAAAGAATATTTTTACAATTTTATTCCGTCATGTTTATAGAAGACTATAAAACAATGAATTTCTAACTAAATTAAATTGTATTTATTAGAGCAGTAGAGAAAAGATTTGTGTATATTCAAGTTGTGTAGAATGATACAATATAGAAGAGTATTTATAGGTGCTAAAAGAATCAAAATAATAAAGGTGTAATATCCTATAATATGTTAAAAGATGCTAATTGATCTAATTGATCCTAATTATACTCTAACATCTCCCCTCAAACTCAAGTGACAACTTGAGCTTGAAACTTATTTGAAACAACTAAATAAAAAAAATGCATAAATTGATAAAATGGGTACAAACGGAACTGCCTAAAGAAAGCGCAGATAGAATTGTCAGAAGAAAGCACAGAAGCGTAGGCGGAACTGTTGGAAGGAAGCGCAAACAGAACTGCCGAAAGGAAGCGCAGACGGAACTGTCGGAAGGAAGCGCAGACAAAACTGCCGGAAGAAAACATAGACGAAATTGTCGGAAGAGAACGTAGACAAAACTGCTGAAAAGATGGTGAACTGCCAGAAAACTGCTGAAAAGTGACAAAGTGCGAAGAGATAACAAATTATCGAAAGGTGACGAAAAACATATGATTTCTCCAAGTGAATAAGTAAGTAGTGGATGAGCTAATCAGTGAGCTCAGAAAAATATCAGAGCACTGACAAAAGAGAAAGAAAAAAATGGCACAGAAAAAAAATATGAAAAGTACGATGATTTTACTAGAAGAAATTCAACTTATCCTCCTCAAAGAGGATACCATGGCTCTAATATCATGTTAGAAAGGGGAGAGAGAGTAATAGAAAAAAGGTTTGTGAGTACTCAAGTTGTGTAGAATGATACAATATAGAAGAATATTTATAGATGATAAGAGAATCAAAATAATAAAGACGTAATATACTATAACAAATATTCAGATATGTTAAATAATGCTAATTGATCAAATTGATCCTAATTATACTCTAACAATTATATTCAATTAATTGATATACATAATATTAAATTGTGTGATACTTAAATATCTAATCAAATCAATTAGTTGATATAATTATTAAGCCATCGTAATATATTGTATTTAATAAAAAGAAATAAATCAGGAAACACTCTGAGAAGCATGCCATGCCAGCTTTATCATTAAGTGCAAAAAATCAATTTTTATATAATAGAATAAATAAAATAGATAAGTAAGTAAGTATTTGCACTATTATACTTCTTGTTCTAGATGATGACTTAAGATATTTGTTTTGTATGTTAAATAATATAAATAATATTTTGTATCTTATATTCATTAAATATTGATATTAAGAGGAGAAAATTATGTAATAAATTATATAAATAGTAATTATAAAAAATAAATAATTATTTATTATATATAATAATTCTTGGTATACATAATATCATGGATATATTAGGATGTCTATTTTAATTATGTGAGTAATTATTGTTATTTTTACTTTTTTTTATTATATTAATAAATAATATTTAAAACTAAAAGAAAGAAAAATAATTAAAAAACTTTCTTAATTTGAATAAAAATTTTCTTATAAATATAGTAAAAATATAAGATGTGACGTAGAAAAAAAAGTTAAAGCAACATAAATTTTTACTAAAAATAAAAATATTTGTTAGTTTATTTTTTTAGCCACGTGACTATTTTATTCAATGTATAAATTTCAATTGATATAAACTAATGATAGTTAAGTATACCAAAAAAAAGCAATCAATGAAAAAATAAAACGTAAATAAGGCAAATATGTTCTGAAAAAATTAGAATAAAATAAAAACCTCCAATTATAACCATTAATCATAATCACATATATTTATTTTAAAATTTATACTTCGAAAATTCAGAGTATTAATATTTTGTATTTTTATTTTTTCAATTTTAGACTATTATAAACATTAGTTGGTCTCTAATAATACCAATTCTTTTAAAATAATAAACATAATTAAACAATTCTAAAAATATATAATGATTTTTAAAATAATAAAAAATATACAATTACCTAAAATATATCATTTGTGGAGCATTTGAAATTTTTTGCCAATATAAAAATTATATATAATATCCTATTATAAACAAATAAGTGTTTAATCAAAGAATTTAATATTTATATAATATAAAAAATAAATTAAAATTTAAGGTTACTCATAATAAATGCTCAAGCTTAAATTTTTATAAATAAAATTTTATTATTTTTTTTTCGAAGTAACTTATACAATAAAAATTCCTAACGCATTATTAATATTCAAATAATAGAAATAAAATTATATTAATTATATTTATACAATAATTCAAAATTATAAAATTATATATATATATATATATAAATAAGTATGAAATAATATATTAATAAATAAAAAATATTATTAAAAGTTAAATATACAGATAAAAAATTATAACTTGTAAAAATATCTCTAGAATTTATTACATAAATATTAAAAGTCATGTATTTATATAAATTAAATTATATTAAATTATAAGATATTTAGATATTTAATTAAATTTAAAAATAAATAGTATGCCAATTCAAATAATTTAGATTGAAGATAAAAAAATATATAATCAAATTATATCATATAATATAACATTTCTATAAGTTTCTTTTATAACAAATCTAATATAAAAATATTTATCATCATCTGTTTAACGTAACAATTTGAATTTAGGTGGATTATTCCAAAAAAATACCTTTTTTGAATTATTTATTGTTAATATCAAGTCAATTTTATAACATTCAATAATGACATGAATGATTATATTTGAACCACAAAGTTCACCTAAAATAAAATATGAAAATTGATGAGAACAGAATATTAAGACAAAAAATTATTAGAAGCGTAAAAATAAAAAATATCAAATTTAAATAATGTAAAAAAGAATCTATATATAAAGATGTGAATTGTAAAAATAGAGGGATACATATATATAAAGAAGAATAGCATGCATGCATGAACGTTTATTCACTATATCATAATTTGCTTCGGCCATATGATGAATTCAGCGGCAGTTGGCAGCTCCAAAAGTTTGCATCGGTGCCCCTCGAACACATGGCCTGATTTCTTAAGCCGCAAGTATGCCAAGCATATTATCGTCCAATTCCATCAGCAACGGTAATACCTAAATTGAGATATTTTCGAATTACAAACAAACAATCAACGAAACACTATTCATCCATACTAGGGATGTTCAAAACCGATCCGGACCGAACAAAACCGATCGACCGAACCGAAAAAACCAAAAACCGAAAAAACCGAAAAAATTATGTTTTGCTGTTTTTATTGCGGTTCGGTTCGGTTTTCGGTTCTGACAATGAAAACCCTAACCGAACCGAACCGAACCGGTTCAAAAAAAACTAAAACAAAACCAACCCTCCCCCTACACCCACCCCCCCACAACCTGACCTAACCTAGCCGCCAACCCTCACATTCACTCTGCGCTCTCCACTCTCAAAACCGACTCCCACTCTCGCAACAGCCAACACCTCCCACTCCCAACCTGCGTGAACCCCTTCCTCCCACCATCTCCCTGCGCCGACGAACCCCTTCCTCTTCCCACCTCCCAGCGCCGCCGAACCCTTCCAGCTTTCACACAGCGCCGCCGAACCCTTCGTCCCAGCACCTCCTCGCGGATAGCACCAACCAACACCATCGTCGCGGAGCCAGCACCACCCCTGCCACCCACAGCATCGTTTCTGGCCTCGCGGAGACAGCACCACCCAGCCACCCACAGCATCGTTTCTGGCCTCGCGGAGACGCGGACAGCACCCGCCACCCAGCCACCGAGTCAAGTCAGATATAGAGCCTCCAATTCAGGTATTCAATTTCTGTTCAATAATCATTGATTCATTGTTGTTCAATTTCTGTTTCAGTGTATATTTGTTGCTGATTTTTGTTCTTGGTTTAATTTGTTGTTGATTTTTGTATATTGTTGTTCAATTTCCGTTTCAGGATATATTTGTTGCTGGTTTTTGTTCATGGTTTAATTTATTTGTTGTTGATTTACTGAAATTGCTTCTGATTGTTGATTTTCTTCTTCCTTCCTTGAATATGTTTCACTTTTATTTCTATTCTGCTGTCTGATTTTGTTGAGCCTCTGCTTTTACTTGGACTTTCCAACACCATTTCTTGTAGCTTTCCATTCGATTCAAATTCGTGGCTTTCTTGTTATAAATTTGTTCTTGATTATTGATTGTTGTTTTTGGTTCACTGCCATTATTAAATTTTTAATTTGTTCTTCATTTTAATTTGTTTTTTTATTTTGAGTTTAGGGTTCACTACTGCTATTATTGATTATTGATGAGGTAATCCTGAATTGAATAAATGTCTTTATTAATTCTGTGGCTGATTGGCTTTGTGGTTGGGTTTTTCGGGTTGATTGCAGTGGTTTATGTAGGGGTTCTTTGTTTTAGACTTGTGAAGGCTAAAAGAATTCAGGACATGGAAAGACAAGCCAATGAAGATTTGGTTCTTGAAAGTAGATGGGTTGGCAATAGTAAAATGCCTTCTGCAGCTGTCACAAGAACTCAACCAGTTCTTGAGAGTGGTGTTCAGTAGTTTTTGTTTTTGTTAGTATTGGTTCAATTACTTTACTGCTTTTCTCTTTGGTAAACAGGGATCTTCTATTATTATAAGCAATGAAGAAAGCATTTGTATCTTCATCATAACATGAAATTTCAGTTTTCTTTTTATACTAAGATCACACTACCTTGTTATTACTCCCTTCAATGTCTGGCACTATACTTATTTTTCGCCATGATAAACATGTATTCGATCGTCAAGGAATCATCAAGAACGGACGTGATATATTTGTGGTATTTGTTTATGCAGTTTGTTCACAGCTTCACTAATTGCCACTGTCTCTGCCTCTTGCCTGCCTCTGTTCCGCAGTTGTCACAGATTTTAATATATGTTTTGATTTTTTATTGATGAAATTGCTATGCTTTGAATTCTGTTAATGTGAAATTAGGATTAGGTTTAGGGTTTGAATTCTGTAATTGATAAATTTGGATTGAGTTATATTCTTGCTCTGAAATTGAGGTTAGGGTTTGTGAAATTGGGACAATTTAGGGTTTGGTCTCTGTTAAATGTAAATTATTTTTTTTATTTTTTTGTTTATTTAAATCTTTTTTAATAATTAAAAAACCGAACAAACCGAACCGAACCAAACCGATTTTAATTGGTTTGGTTTGGTTCGGATGATCTCGACAAAAAAACCGAACCAAATCGAACCGCAGTCTTAATAAACGATTGGATCGGATGACTTTTTCTTAATTAACCGAACCAAACCGCACCGCGAACACCCCTAATCCATACATTCTCATTTATATATAAAAGAAATTTTATATAAAAAAAAGAAGAAAAGAAGAGTTGAAATAGCAAGAGCGATAAAAATGATGATTCTTATAATTTTGTTTGGCCGTCTATATATAGAAGACCAAAAAATCATGATTATCTAACAAAATTAATTTGTATTTATTGCATTCAATTTGAATAAGCAAGAAATTATCATATTTTAGTTTAGTATTTAATTCAAATGATTTGAATTTGACTCAATACATATAATTTAATTTGATTTAATTATTAGTTAAAAATATCTCAGTTGTTTATTTTATTCATAAATTTATTATTTTGATTATTAATAATTTAATCAAATCAATTAATTAATATACATAACTAATATACCTAATTTGATTTAATAAATTAAAAAATAAATTTAAAATATTACCAAAATATTAAAAGAAATAAATTAAAAAATACTATTAAAATAAATTGATATAAATTATAATAATTATGTAATCTTTAAATACTAATCAAATTAATTAGTTAATATAATTAATCTCATAATAAATTGTATTTAATGAGTTAAAAGAAATAAAATAAGAAACACTCTCAAAAGCATGCCACGTCAGCTTTATCATTAAATGTAGAAATCTGATTTTTATATAATAGAATAGATAGAATAGATAAAGTAAGGTGGTCAATGTTGTTTTTTTCTCTTTTCCAAATCAATTGACCTTTTTAACAATTTCATGGGTTCTTATATTCTGTATATAGAGAGAGAGTTATTATATCCCTTCCTGAGATGGTCAATTTATTTATTATATCTTTTCATAAGAAAAAATAATCAATAAAATAAAATTAGAAATTAAAATAGATTAATACAGATAGATTTATAGATAGATTTAGTCTTTATTACAGATGGATTTTTGGTTACCGACGGATTTTGTTTTTCTGTAAAAGCCCCGTCGGAAATTATTTACCGACGGATTTTTACCAGTTACCGACAGATTTTCCCTCTGTAAATTCTTCATCCATTTCCTTGAGGCGACGAATTTTCCAACGGATTTTTTATCTGTAATTACAGACGAATTTTTAGACAGATTTTTCGTATGTGATTACAGACGAATTTTTCGACAGATTTTTCGTCTGTAATTTGAACTTTGAAAAATCATCTCACACTCTAATTACAGATAAAAAATCCATCTGTAAATCTGTCAGTAAGGTAAAATATTTTTTTTAAATTTTTCTATTGTAAAATAAACCTGTTTTCATACAAAATAAATATAAAAAAACTCAAATCAACTCATATAAATTATATATTTTTTTTCTTTGAGATATATAAAAAATAGATTATCTATATAATATTTCTTTGTATATAACTCTACTTATTCAATAATATACAGTTATACATTCATTTGGAGTGAAAATTACATCCATGTCTCAGAAACATTAGTAGAGTAGCTTCCTTAGAATTTTCTAAAATTTTTTGAACAATGCAAGCTAAGCTAGAGACCACTCATATGGTAAGTGTAGAACTTTATGGCAACTATGTATACTCTATTGATTCTACAATGTACACTCTATTAAAGCTGCAATGGCTGCAACGGCAGCAGCTATGCCTGCCACGGATACTGCAGCATGCAACTGAGAATTATGAGTCCTAATTTCCTGCTTTTTCCTCTCCTTTTGATCCTTCAGCCATCTTCCCATTGTCCTTCCTTTCAATAAACGGTAACATCAATGTTGATTAAATCACCATCCTGCAAACATAAATAAACAAATAAATGTATCAAAATATTCTTCACATAGGATGCATGATCTCATTTAAAAGGAAAAGAATGGTCTTGCAGACGGACCTCAAGCACACGGGAATGCAGTATTCCATGGCAAATGCATTCATTCATGGATGTGCAGACACTCTTTGGAAAACCACCATAGCCAAGAGGGGATGGGTATGCACCATTATCAACTATCATTTTGTGAACAGCTTGGTCAATGTCATCAGTTGTTATGCCTGGCTGTCAACAGAAGTTAAAACTAACATAAAATTGATTTTGTTTCCCTCTTAATAAAACATATCAATCCGTGTATTTATATAAGCAAAAGGGACATATAGGGATCAGGGAGTTGCACTGTTCATCAATATCACTAGAGTAATAATAAATTGGCTATTTAGTTCCATAATGAGCAGTCAAGATTTTATCTAGGAGACATACTAGGAGTGATTGATCGGCAAAAAAAGCATAAGCAACTCACCCTGACTAAGGTGCCAGCATATTGAAGAACCTGTGCAGCAAGCCTTCCAGAAGCTCTCATGCATTCTATCCCTTTCTCATCATGCACTTCAGGGCCAGTCACAAGTCCTGCTGGAGTTTTAGACTTTACATATGGGAGGCCTAGGAATATCCTTTGGAACTTCTCGACGAGAAGAAACATTTCCCGGCCTCAGACGTTTGCGTTTGCCTAGCAATTCATCTACGTTTCTGCGTAGCCATCATCTATGAGCTTAACAATAGGTATGAATCAAGATTTTTAATATTAAATTGTCAACAGATTACCACTGATTCCCAAATGCTATTGTCTAAGGACTATTGTTCCTAAAGTATAGCTAGATGACTAATATTACATGGTCATGGTAGTAGTAACAAAAGAACATTGACAAATATTGGAAATAATAATTTGGTGTAAAAAGGGAACTTTGAGTAGTGTACCTTCTATTGAATAAGAGATTGGTGAGTTTCTAAACTATATGATCCTAATTTTTTCTAAACTATACTCTAAAGAACAATGAAACAGAGAATTGTACCCAAAAATAAATAAATATATAAATCAAGAACCTCAATATCAGTTTAAACTGCATACTTGTTCATAATCTCTTGCTCTCTAAACTCCGTCAAAGGAATCAGAGCTGCAAATATAACCAAACGAAATTAGATCAGATCAATAACACAGGATTAGCACACTTGTAGGAGTATAGCACAATCCTATTGTAGCAACATGAGAGAAAATTGAAATAAATACTATGTTGCTTAAAATGGAGACAAATTCAGATATAAAACTTATCATTCGCCTAGATTCTTGGAGAAATTCAGTTCAATAGTTTTACAAGATAAGATCGAGCAGAAACCAGCTAAATTTTTTGCTGGGACTATAGGAACCTGAGGTAGCGATCGATCAAGAATAAGTAAAAGCTTGTAAGAAACACACAGAAAGAAGAAAATCCTACATGTAGTACATAAAAGACTACAAAAACTATGTATAGTTGATGAGTGTAGAAAAAAATTTCATAAAACTTTTGCCTTATCAAAGGTGAGTTAGTGGCCCACATGGCTAATCCTGGTATCAAAGCTACTTCTCCAGCCACATTTGAGACGCCAACTTTATTCCACATGAGCATCTACAATGAAAGATCTTGCAATGTTAGCCTATATAGTTTATGATTGAAAAAGGACTTTGCATTAAACAAGGACTTTGCATTGAACAAGTTGCTTATTGAATTTACCTTTTAGATTTGATTAGTGTTGTCCCAAAAGATAATGTAGCAAAGTCCATGGGCTGTAAAGAGGACCATTGCGGTGGTCCTAGCTAGATGTGGTACTTGATAATTCCCTCTAAAGTTAGGCCAATGAACTGCAAAAGCGAAGACACTCTTAATACTAGAAAGAACAGAAACATCATGCAAATATTTCCAACAAGGCCTGAGGCCATTGCTAAATCTTCCAGCTTGACCTCCCACCTATGCAATTAAAAAGCAAGAGCCACTATATATGTTCCAACTTAGAAGAAGAGAAATGTAACAAACAATATTTGATGAAGAGTGGGAAGTTTTTTTCTTACACTTGGCCTCATTAGTCAGCAGTAGGGCCACTTGTAGAAACCAGTCATGTAAGTAGGAATACAAGGACTAAATCAAATATAAAAGAAACATGAAAATAAGAGCGAGTTTTGTTAGAGAAATGATTTCAAGGAACCATTCACAAGCAACAGCAATATCAATATCAATAAAATCTTGTTTCACCAGTAATGCTGTGAGCTTATAGAGCCCAAAGGAAACAGGGCAGCTGACTTCCATGTGCTAATAATATTGAAACTTAAATCCAAGAATCTGTGAAGCATGAGATTGCAAAAAAAATAAATAAATAAAACCAGAGTATTAAAACTTGTCTAATCAATATCAGATATTGAAATAAGAAAAACTTAGAACAATAACCTTGGGGAATATAGGAATTAGCTCTAGAAACACACTGTTATCAGGTTAAAGTTCAAAACACTCAAGAACCTAATCAACAAATATCAATAGCAAGGTAAAACATAAAATGAGAACATAAATAAGCAAGTAAGTTAACTATAAAACGAGAAAGAAAGAAAAAAATCAATGTTAAAAGGAACATGTAATGAAGAGAAGAATGAAAATACAACAAAATTCTAAAACTCTAAAAGCCAAAGCCTAAATGAAGAGAAGAATGCCTTCCTCCACACACAACAAAAAAAATCACACGATTACAAATTTTTTAACTATATGGACTTATTTGAAAATTAGTTATTATCCAAACCAAATATTATTCTATCGTATATATGCAGGAGGATTTAAGTAGAGACAAGCTTGCCTTGGTTAGCTTTATCATCAGTAACAAAATTTGACTTTCTTCTGATGGCTTTATCACCAATAGAAAAATTGCAGGTGATTCATTAGTAAGACATATGGAATAGAAGAATTGCAGCTAACAGAGCTCGATAGGGTGTATGGATGTACCAGATCGGGTGGTCCACCACAGGACCGTGCTCATCATCAACGAAGAAATCATCACGCGTATTATTCTGTGTTCGAAGATTCAACGGTGGCGATAAGAATCTTCTCCTCCTTCTGAAGATTCTCGTGGAGATTGCACAACAAATAACAATGAAGAAAGTAGCTCCGATAACGGAGAGAGCAAGGACCAAGTAGGGCGAGAGTGCGTGGCTTTTTCCATGGTCTGATGTATCGTCTAATGGGAGAGGAGGAATCGGTGGCGGTGGCGGTGGTTGGGAATAATAGTAGTATTGGGGGTTGGTGATGCAGATTTTGAGGCAATCATCATAGTTTGAAGAACAATTCTGCTCCACGTGGCAGAGGGACTCGCAGATTTTTGGCATGAGTTTTCTGCGATGGTGAAACACCATTTCTGAGAGAAATTGTGGTTAGTTAGGATTTTAGGGTGTGAAAGAAGAGAAAGAGAGAAAGAAGGAAGAAAAAGAAGAGATCTCGATAGAGTGGGGATGAAGGTAGGTTTAAATTAAAATTTTTCGACGAAAAATTTTAAATTGCAGACGAAATTTTCTGTCTGTAATAATTTAATAAGACGCAGTATTTTTGTCTATTTAATTACAGACGAATTTTTTGTTTGTAACCATTTTCCACGAAAAAAATTAAATTTACCGATAAAATTATTAACGGATTCTGTTTTCCGTCTGTAATTTATGCTAATTCATTTTTTTATTTTCCAACAAAAAAATTTCTCTAAAATTTCGTCTGTATTTTCGTGGGATAAAATTCATCAGAAATATCCGTTTATAATAACTAATTTTCTAGTAGTAAAAGTATCCTTCTAAATTTGTTGAATTTTTTGTTTAGTATTGAGTACATACTCACTAAATTAAAAGTGTTATAGTAAATAATAGTTAATTATTAGTTTTTTCTAATCTTATTTTTTAATGGTAGATTTATATAAATATAATTAATTATTTTAGGATAATAATTTACCTCATGTTTAATACTGTATAAAAATAAATTGTTTACTTAATAAAAAAATTAAATAACTAAAATTATATATTTAATAAAAATTTAATTTTGTATTCTAAAATATTAAAAATATAATTTAAAAATAGACCAACTAAACATATTTTTATTATTTTCAATGTTAAGAAATGAATCTTTCTTAGACTAAGATTCTTAGACTAGTTTGAGATCTAATCTAAGTCGGTCTTAGTTTTGAAAAGGCTTAAGAAAATAATATATAGAGTTTTAGGTTTGATCCAATCTGAGTTAAGACTTAGACTAAGAAAACTTGTATAAAGAATATCTAAGGGTTTTAAATTTGCATTTGATTTAATCTGAGTCTCGTGGTCTTAAGAACGCTTGAGGAAAGAATATATTAAGTTCTTACTTTGGTTTATGATCTAACATGACTCAAATCTCAATTTGGCAAGATATGAAAAAATAATATCCTTGCGTATTGTCACTCATATTGTAAAATTCTCATGTTATCTTGAGGATTAGACATAGACATTTTAGCCAAATCAATATACTTTTTGGTATTCATCTTTTAAATCTTATCTCTTATTTATCTTTAAGTTTTTATCTTGCATTTTATTCTAAATTTTATTTCAAAATCAAGGTATTTTCATGAACTCGATTGAGACCTCAGAAGTTTTCTAAAGTCCATCTGAATTATGTTAATACCTCAAATGTTATTCTATAAAAACCAATAACTTCACAAATAGTTTTAAAGAATCCTTATAAAAGGGCTTTTTATTTAAATAAAATAAAAAAGGGATTGATATTATCAAATTGCCCTAAATCAAATTTTACCACATGAATCCTCTAAACCTATTAATATATAAATCATCCCAAGGCTTTGTATTTTTGATAATATGTAAAACACTACATCCTAGGATGATTTATGCATCAAACTCCTTCACGAAATGCAGATAAATTATCCCAAGACATTGAACTTTTCAAGTTGAATGTAACTCGTCCTAGGATAGACTAGATTACACGTTTTTCAACCTAAACCATTAAGAGTAGCACGATTTACATACAAAAAGGTAACTCACAATACCCTAGCATAATTAATGCGCAAAAAGTATACTCACAATACCCTAGCATGATTAACGTGCAAAAACCTAAGGCACAATAGCCTAGCACGATTCACGTGCATAAAGCTAAGGCACAATAGCCTAGTACGAGTTATGTATCTATTGAAACCCTCAATAGCTTCCCACGAGTAATGTGTGCCAAGGAGAGCCCCCATTGACAGAGAGCAAGCTCTTCGAAAGAAGGAGAGTTAGGGAAGAAGACGGTCTACAGTGGAGAAGGAAGAAGAATCCTCTAAGTTAATGGTGGAGCATTGCCAAATGGGCACTGGTGCAGGCACATAAGGTTCTGGAGGGCAGTGACGGTAGCTGCTAAACATGGTGGTTGAAGCTTCAGTGGGCGGCGGAGGGGAAAAGTGCACAGCGGGGCTAAGCAGCACAGGGAATAAGCAGTTTGGTGAAAGATGGTTAGGAACGAAGGAGACATGTATCGATTGAATGGTATTGCGCACGTTGCCGGATTTATCGACGAAGAGGTCAGTTGTCAAACTTGTTTACAATCTATATAATTGATGCTAGTAAACATTGCGTTATCTTAATGTAATGTATATAGTTTGTAAATTAGATATTTGTTAACATTTTAGGGTTAAAATGCTTAGGAATATTATGGTTGTTGTGGGCTTTAGGTGTGGATTTCACTTTTAATATATATTTTTGTTGTTATTATGCGTTGTTGAGTTGCGACTGTATATTCTTGTTTTATCATCCAACTCGATGTGTAAGGAGCATTCATAGGCAACAAAATATGATAATGCATGATCGTATAATTTCGTATCTAGATAGTGCCAGATTACTACATGTTGCAAGGCTAAATGATTATTGGTTTAAGCTTGATGAGCCACTAATTACTACATTTGTGGAGCAATGGCGTCCCGAGAACCATACGTTTCACATGCCATTGGGAAGTGCATGGTAACTTTACAGGATGTGGCATATGATGAACGGATAATTTATACGCTTTTTGGCATTATTTTTTAGGTAATTTTTAGTAGGATCTAGCTACTTTTAGGGATGTTTTCATTAGTTTTTATGCTAAATTCACATTTCTGGACTTTACTATGAGTTTGTGTGTTTTTCTGTGATTTCAGGTATTTTCTGGCTGAAATTGAGGGACCTGAGCAAAACTCTGATAAGAAGGCTGACAAAGGACTGCTGATGCTGTTGGATTCTGACCTCCCTGCCCTCGAAATGGATTTTTTGGAGCTATAGAACTTCAAATGGTGCGCTCTCAACGGCGTTGAAAAGTAGACATCCAGAGATTTCCAGCAATATATAATAGTTTATACTTTATTCGAGATTAGATGACGTAAACTGGTGTTCAACGCCAGTTCCATGCTGCATTCTGGAGTCAAACGCCAGAAACACGTCACGAACCAGAGTTGAATGCCAAAAACACATTACAACTTGGCGTTCAACTCCAAAAGAAGCCTCTACACGTGTAAAGCTCAAGCTCAGCCCAAGAACACACCAAGTGAGCCCCGGAAGTGGATTTCTGCATCAATTACTTACTTCTGTAAACCCTAGTAGCTAGTCTAGTATAAATAGAACTTTTACAATTGTACAAGGGGTCATTCTCCCTATTTTTGAATTCATATCACATTTTGGAGGCTGGCCATTCGGCCATGCCTGGACCATCACTTATGTATTTTCAACGGTGGAGTTTCTACACACCATAGATTAAGGGTGTGGAGCTCTGCTGTACCTCGAGTTTTAATGCAATTACTACTATTTTCTATTCAATTCAGTTTATTCCTGTTCTAAGATATTCGTTGCACTTCACCATGACGAATGTGATGATCCGTGACACTCATCATCATTCTCACCTATGAACGCGTGACTGACAACCACTTCCGTTCTACCTTAGACCGAACGCATATCTCTTAGATTCCTTAATCAGAATCTTCGGGGTATAAGCTAGAATTGATGGCGGCATTCATGAGAATCTGGAAAGTCTAAACCTTGTCTGTGGTATTCCGAGTAGGATTCAGGGATTGAATGACTGTGACGAGCTTCAAACTCGCGATTGTTGGGCGTGATGACAAACGCAAAAGAATCAATGGATTCTATTCCAGCATGATCGAGAACCGACAGATGATTAGCCGTGCTGTGACAAAGCATTTGGACCTTTTTCACTAAGAGGATGGGATGTAGCCATTGACAACGGTGATGCCCTACATACAGCTTGCCATGGAAAGGAGTAAAAAGGATTGGATGAAGGTAGTAGGAAAGCAGAGATTCAGAAGGAGCACAGCATCTTCATACGCCTATCTGAAATTTCCATCAATGATTTACATAAGTATTTCTATCTTTATTTTCTGTTTATTTATTATTATTATTATTCGAAAACTCCATAACCATATATTATCCGCCTAACTGAGAATTTCAAGATGACCATAGCTTGCTTCATACCAACAATCTCCGTGGGATCGACCCTTACTCACGTAAGGTTTATTACTTGGACGACCCAGTGCACTTGCTGGTTAGTTGTGCAAGGTTGTGAAGAAAGTGCTGAGTTATAAATGCGCATACCAAGTTGAATGCCATTATTAGAGATCACAATTTCGTCCACCAAGTTTTTGGCGCCGTTGCCGGGGATTGTTCGAGTTTGGACAACTGACGGTTCATCTTGTTGCTCAGATTAGGTAATTCTCTTTTTGTTTTATTTTCATAAAATTTTCAAAATTCTTTCAAAAAAATTTTACTTCTGTTTTCGAAAAAAATTATTCTAAATTTTTAAGAATGAATTCTAGTGTTTCATGAAGCATGTTGTAGCCTGGTTGGCTGTAAAGCCATATTCAAATTCTTTTGGACTGAGGCTTCAACTAATCACCACAATGCATGTAATGCCCTGCTGAAGTTTGGCTGGCTATTAAGCCATGTCTAATTTCTGGACCGGAGCTTTAGACTAACATTGAAAGATTCCTGGAATTCTTATTAAAAATTTTGAATTTCTTATTTTATTTTTCCTATATGTTTTCGAAAAAAATATACAAAAATAAAAAAATTATAAAATCATAAAAATCAAAAAATATTTTGTGTTTCTTATTTGAGTCTTATGTCATGTTTTAAGTTTGGTGTCAATTGCATATTCATCTTGTTCTTGCATTTTTCGAAAATTCATGCATTCATAGTGTTCTTCATGATCTTCAAGTTGTTCTTAGTAAGTCTTCTTGTTTGATCTTTAAATTTTCTTGTTTTGTGTTGTATGATGTTTTTATGTGCATTTTTGCATTCATAGTGTCTAAACATGAAAGATTTCTAAGTTTGGTGTCTTACATATTTTCTTTGCATCAAAATTTTTTTCAAAAATATGTTCTTGATGTTCATCATGATCTTCAAAGTATTCTTGGTGTTCATCTTGACATTCATAGTGTTCTTGCATGCATCATTGGTTTTGATCCAAAAATTTTTATGTTTTGGGTCATTTTTATGTTTTTCCCTCTCATCATTAAAAATTCAAAAATAATATATATATATATATATATATATATATATATATATATCTTTTCCTTATTTCTCTCAAAATTTCAAAAATTTGAGTTGACTTAGTCAAAATTTTTTAAAATTAGTTAGTTCTTATAAGTCAAGTCAAATTTTCAATTTTAAAAATCTTATCTTTTCAAAATATTTTTTCAAAAATCAAATCTCTTTTACTTTTATCTTATGATTTTTGAAAATTTAAAACTATTTTTCAAAATCTTTTTCTTATTTTATTTCAAATTTTCAAAACTTAACTAACAAGTAATGTGATTGATTCAAAAATTTTGAAGTTTGCTACTTTATTGTTAAGAAAGGTTCAATCTTTAAATTCTAGAATCATATCTTTTAGTTTCTTGTTAGTCAAGTAATTAATTTTAATTTTAAAAATTAAATCTTTTTAACCATATCTTTTTAATCATATCTTTTTATCATATCTTTTTAAATCATATCTCTTTCAAAAATTTGATTTCAAAATATCCCTTCTAACGTCTTATCTTCTTATCTTTTTAAAATTGATTTTCAAATCTTTTTCAACTAACTAATTGACTTTTTGTTTGTTTCTTATCTTTTTCAAAACCACCTAACTACTTTTTCCTCTCTAATTTTTGAAAATTTCTCCTTCCTTTTTAAAATTCTTTTTTTAATTAATTAATTGTTTTAAATTTTAATTTTAATTTTATTTCCCTGTAATTTTCGAAAATCACTAACTCTTTTTCAAAATTTATTTTCGAAATTCTCCCCCTCTCATCTTCTTCTATTTATTTATTTATTTACTAACACTTCTCTTCATCTCACGAATCTGAACCTATCTTCACCCTTGTGTTTGGATTCTAAACTCTTCTCCTTCTTCTATTCCTTTCTTCTTCTACTAATATAAAGGAATCTCTATACTGTGACATAGAGGATTCCTCTTCCTTTTCTGTTCTCTTCTTTCTCATATGAGCAGGAACAAGGAAAAAGGTATTCTTGTTGAAGCTGATCTTAAACCTGAAAGGACTCTGAAGAGGAAACTAAGAGAAGCTAAATTACAACAATCCAGAGACAACCTTACTGAAATTTTCGAACAAGAAAAGGATATGGCAGCCGAACCCAACAACAATAATGCAAGGAGGATGCTTGGTGATTATACTACACCTACTTCCAAGTTTGATGGAAGAAGCATCTCAATTCCTGCCATTGGAGCAAACAATTTTGAGCTAAAACCTCAACTAGTTGCTCTAATGCAACAAAACTGCAAGTTTCATGGACTTCCATCAGAAGATCCCTACCAGTTTTTAACTGAGTTCTTGCAGATCTGTGAGACTGTTAAGACTAATGGAGTAGATCCTAAAGTCTACAGGCTCATGCTTTTTCCTTTTGCTGTAAGAGACAGAGCTAGAACATGGTTGGACTTACAACCTAAGGATAGCCTGAACTCTTGGGATAAGCTGGTCACGGCCTTCTTGGTTAAATTCTTTCCTCTTCAAAAGCTGAGCAAGCTTAGAGTGGATGTTCAGACCTTCAAGCAAAAAGATGGTGAATCCCTCTATGAAGCTTGGGAAAGATACAAGCAGATGACCAAAAAGTGTCCTTCTGACATGTTTTTAGAGTGGACTGTCTGAGTTCTCTAAGATGTCACTGGATCATTCTGCAGGTGGATCCATTCACCTAAAGAAAACGCCTACAGAAGCTCAAGAACTCATTAACATGGTTGCAAATAACCAATTCATGTATACTTTTGAGAGGAATTCCATGAGTAATGGGACGCCTCAAAGGAAGGGAGTTCTTGAAATTGATGCTCTGAATGCCATATTGGCTCAGAACAAAATGTTGACTCAGCAAGTCAACATGATTTCTCAAAGTCTGAATGGATGGCAAAATGCATCCAACAATACTAAAGAGGTCTCTCCTGAAGAAGATTCTTATGATCCTGAAAACCTTGTAATGGCAGAGGTAAATTACATTAGGGAAGCCTTTGGCAACACCTATAACCCCTCATAGAGAAATCATCCAAATTTCTCATGGAAGGATCAACAAAAGCCTCAACAAGGCTTTAATAATGGTGGAAGAAACAGGTTTAGCAATAGCAAGCCTTTTCCATCATCTTCTCAGCAACAGACAGAGAATTCTGAGCAGAGCACCTCTAACTTATCAAATATAGTCTCTGATATGTCTAAAGCCACTCTAAGCTTCATGAGTGAAACAAGGTCCTCCATCAGAAATTTGGAGGCACAAGTGGGCCAGCTGAGTAAGAAAGTCACTGAAACTCTTCCTAGTACTCTCCTAAGCAATACTGAAGAGAATCCAAAAAGAGAGTGCAAGGCCATTGACATAATCAACATGGCCGAACCTAGAGAGGAAGGAGAGGACGTGAATCCCAATGAGGAAGACCTCAGGGGATGTCTCTCAAGCAAGAAGGAGTTCCTTATTGAGGACTTAAAGGAATCTGAAGGTCATATAAAGACCATAGAGATCCCATTAAACCTCCTTCTACCATTCATGAGCTCTGAAAACTATTCTTCCTCTGAAGAGGATGAAGATGCAACTGGAGAGCAAGTTGCTCAATATCTAGGAGCTATCATGAAGCTGAATGCCAAGTTGTTTGGTAATGAGACTTGGGAAGGTGAACCTTCCTTGCTCATTGGTGAACTAGATACATGGGTTCAGCAAACTTTACCTCAAAAGAAACAAGATCCTGGTAAATTCTTAATACCCTGTACCATAGGCACCATGACCTTTGAAAAGGCTCTGTGTGACCTAGGGTCAGGCATAAATCTTATGCCACTCTCTGTAATGGAGAAGCTGGGGATCATTGAGGTACAGCCTGCCATATTCTCATTGTAAATGGCAGATAAGTCAGTAAGACAAGCTTATGGATTGGTAGAGGACGTGTTGGTAAAGGTTGAAGGCCTTTACATCCCTGCTGATTTCATAATCTTAGACACTAGGAAGGAGGAGGATAAATGCATCATCCTTGGAAGACCTTTCCTAGTCACAGCAGGAGCTGTGATAGATGTTAACAGAGGAAAATTAGTCCTTCAATTGAATGGGGACTACCTTGTGTTTAAGGCCCAAGGGTGTTATTCTTTAACAATGGAGAGGAGGCATGAAAAGCTTCTCTCAGTGCAGAGTCAAACAGAGCCCCCACAATTAAACTCTAAGTTTGGTATTGGGAGGCCACAGCTGAACTCTAAGTTTGGTGTTGAATCTCCACATTCAAACTCTAAGTTTGGTGTTGGGAGTCTACAACATTGACCTGATCACCTTTGAGTCTCCATGAGAGCCCACTGTCAAGCTAGTGATATTAAAGGAGCGCTCATTGGGAGGCAACCCAATTTTTATTTATCTTATTTTTATTTTTCTTTTATTGTTCTTTTATGTTTTATTAGGTTCATGATCATGTGGAGTCACAAAATAAATATTAAAATTAAAAACAGGATCAAAAACAGTAGAAGAAAAAGCACACCCTGGAGGAAGGGCTTACTGGCGTTTAAACGCCAGTAAGGAGCATCTGGCTGGCGTTCAACACTAGAACAGAACTGGCGTTGAACACCATAACCAAGCAACATCCTGGCGTTTAAACGCCAGGAAAACACCCTGAGGAGAGCTGGCGCTGAACGCTAGAAACAAGCATGGAACTGGCGTTCAACGCTAGAAACATGCTGCAAATGGACGTTGAACGCCCAAAACAAGCATGAAGCTGGCGTTCAACGCCAGAAACAAGCACCAATCTGGCGTTGAACGCCAGGATTGCATGAAAATGGCGTTTTACATACCTTATTGGTGCAGGGATGTAAATCCTTGACACCTCAGGATCTGTGGACTCCATAGGATCATCTCAGGATCTGTGGACCCCACAGGATCCCCACCTACCTCAACTCACCTTCTCTCCTCTTCACACAATCCAATAACACTCTTCCCCAAAACCCTTCACCAATCACCTCAATCTCTCTTCCCCATCACCTCTACACCACTCACATCCTTCCACTCTTCCCCAAAAACCCCATCTACCTTTAAAATTCAAAATCTCTTTACCACCCAAACCCACCCTAAATAGCCGAACCTACTCCCTCTCCCTCCACTATATAAACCCCTCCATTCTTCTTCATTTTCACACAACACAACCATCTCTTCTCCTCCTTGGCCGAAACACAACCCTCTCTCCCTCTCCTCCATATTTTCTTCTTCTTCATCTATTATTTCTTCTCTTGCTCGAGGGCGAGCAATATTCTAAGTTTGGTGTGGTAAAAGCATAGCTTTTTTATTTTTCCATAACCACCTATGGCATCTAAGGCCGGAGAAACCTCTAGAAAAGGAAAAGGAAAGACAAAAGCTTCCACCTCCGAGTCATGGGAGATGGAGAGATTCATCTCCAAAGCCCATCAAGACCACTTCTATGAAGTTGTGGCCAAGAAGAAGGTGATCCCCGAGGTCCCTTTCAAGCTCAAGAAAAATGAGTATCCGGAGATCCGACATGAGATCCAAAGAAGAGGTTGGGAAGTTCTGACCAACCCCATTCAACAAGTCGGAATCTTAATGGTTCAAGAGTTCTATACCAATGCATGGATCACTAGGAACCATGATCAAAGTGTGAACCCGAATCCAAAGAATTATCTTACAATGGTTCGGGGGAAATACTTAGATTTTAGTTCGGAAAATGTGAGGTTGGTGTTCAACTTGCCCATGATGCAAGAAGATATATGCCCCTACACTAGAAGGGTCAACTTTGATCAAAGGTTGGACCAAGTCCTTATGGACATATGTGTTGAAGGAGCTCAATGGAAAAGAGACTCCAAAGGCAAGCCGGTTCAATTAAGAAGACTGGACCTCAAGCCTGTGGCTAGAGGATGGTTGGAGTTCATCCAACGCTCCATCATCCCCACTAGCAATCGATCCAAAGTTACTGTGGATCGGGCCATCATGATTCATAGCATCATGAATGGAGAGGAAGTAGAAGTTCATGAAGTCATCTCCCTTGACTTCTACAAAATAGCCGAAAAGTCCTCCACCATGGCAAGGCTAGCTTTTCCTCATCTTATTTGCCATCTATGTTACTCAGCTGGAGTTATCATAGAAGGAGACATCCCCATTGAGGAGGATAAGCCCATCACTAAGAAGAGGATGGAGCAAACAAGAGAGCCCACTCATGGATCCCAAGAGACGCATGAGGAAGCTCATTACCAAGAAATCCCGGAGATGCCTCAAGGGATGCACTTTCCTCCCAACAATTATTGGGAACAACTCAACACTTTTCTAGAAGATTTGAGTTACGATATGGATCAATTAAAGGTGGAACATTGATAAACCCCATTTTGACGGTTTATCTTGTGCTAGATTTAGGGGATTTTATAACCTTTTACCCACATTTATCCATTGAAATAGCATGGTTTTATAACTTCTCCCTTAATTGTGCTTAAGAGTGAAAACATGCTTTTTAGGACTTAAAATAGCTAAATTTAATTCACCTTGATTCCATTAGATGCCTTGATATGTTTGTTAAGTGATTTAAGGTTTAGGAGGCAAAGATTGGATCAAGGGAATGAAGAAAGAAGCATGAAAAGTTGGAGAACTCATGAAGAAATGAAAGAACCGGAAAGCTGTCAAGCCGACCTCTTCGCACTTAAACGACCATAACTTGAGCTACAGAGGTCCAAATGATGCGGTTTTAGTTGGGTTGGAAAGCTAACATCCGGGGCTTCGAAACGATATAAGATTTGCCATAGTTGCACCGCGCATAGGGGCGCGCACGCGCACGGTACGCGGACGCACTGATGGTGGCACATGACCCACTTAATGCAACATGTGGCCAGCGATTTTAGAAGCCTTGTGGGCCCAATCCAACTCATTTCTGATGCTATTTAAGCCAAGGATCGAAGGGGAATCAATATACTTTTCATACTTTAGAAGTTAGTTATCATTAGTCATATTTTAGTTTTAGAAGTAGTTTCTAGAGAGAGAAGCTCTCACTTCTCTCTAGGATTAGGATTAGGATTAGTTCTTAGATCTAGGTTTTAATCTTTGCTTTCTTCCACTTCTATCTCTCAATTCTTTGTTGCTACATTCATCTTCTTCTACTCTTTTGTTGTAATTTCCTTTATGTTGTTCTTATATTTTGTTGTAGATCTAGTATTGTTCCTTCTACTTTCTTCCAATTCAATAAGAGGTAATTCATAATAAATGTGTCTTCTTTGCTTTTCTATTGTTGATCTCTTGTTTTTGTAGTTGTAGATTCCTTTAATTCTTGCATTTAATAATGTTTACTTCTATTGCACTTTATGTGTTTGTTGAAATGCCTCTTCTAGATATAGTGTAGATTTTGCTCCTCTTGACCTAGGTAGAGTAATTAGTGACACTTGAGTTATCTAATTCCTTTGTTGATTGATAATTGGAGAGATTGCTAATTGGTTTGGAGTGCACTAAAGCTAGTCTTTCCTTGGGAGTTGGCTAGGACTTGTGGCTCAAGTCAATTCATCCACTTGACTTTCCTTTATTTAGTAAGGGTTAACTAAGTGGTAGCAATGAACAATTCTCATCATAATTGAGAAGGATAACTAGGATAGGACTTCTAGTTCTCACACCTTACCAAGAGCCTTTTATAGTTGTTAGTTACTTTCTTGCCATTTATCTTTCATGCTTCTTATCAAAACCCCAAAATAACTCACAACCAATAACAAAACACTTTATTGTAATTCCTAGGGAGAACGACCCGAGGTTTGAATACTTCGGTTATTAATTTTAGGGGTTTGTTACTTGTGCCAAACAATCTTTTGTATGAAAGGATTATTGTTGGTTTAGAAACTATACTTGCAACGAGACTTCATTTGTGAAATTCTAAACCGTCAAAAATCCATTCATCAAACATCAAGAACACTCCATCATTCTCCATGAAATTAGAGAAGATCAAAGAGCAATGAGGGAGGAGCAACAAAGGCAAGGAAGAGACATAGAAGAGCTCAAGGACATCATTGGTTCTTCAAGAAGAAAGCGTCACCATCACTAAGGTGGACTCATTCCTTGTTCTTATTTCTCTGTTTTTCGATTTTTAAGCTTTATGTTATCTATGTTTGTGTCTTTATTACATGATCATTAGTATGTAGTAACTATGTCTTAAAGCTATGAATAATTCTATGAATCCTTCACCTTTATTAAATGAAACATGTTTTTAATACAAAAGAACAAGAAGTACATGAGTTTCGAATTTATCCTTGAATTTAGTTTAATTATATTGATATGGTGACAATACTTTTTATTTTCTGAATGAATGCTTGAACAGTGCATATTTTTTATCTTGTTGTTTATGAATGTTAAAATTGTTGGCTCTTGAAAGAATGATGAACAAAGAGAAATGCTATTGATAATTTGAAAAATCATGAAATTGATTTTTGAAGCAAGAAAAAATAGTGAATAGAAAAAGCTTGCAAAAAAAATAATAGAAAGAAAAAGAAAAAGCAAGCAGAAAAAGCCAATAGCCCTTAAAACCAAAAGGCAAGGGAAAAAAGGATCCAAGACTTTGAGCATCAATGGATAGGAGGGCCTAAGGAAATAAAATCCAGGTCTAAGCGGCTAAATCAAGCTGTCCCTAACTATGTGCTTGTGGCATGCAGGTCCAATAGGGGTGGCAATGGGTAGGGTAGGGTAGGGTTTGAACCCAACCCTAACTCTACCCGCGGGTTGAGTTTTTGACTAACACTCAACCTTACCCTACCCGCGGGTTGAGAAATACCCAACCCTAACCCTACCCGCGCTCAACCCGCGGGTATCCGACCCTACCCGCGGGTTGACAAAAAAAATATTATAATGACACAAATATCTCATAAATAACACAAGTATCCTTGGTTCAGTAGCTAGGAACCTTTTGCACATGCTTAAGGTCCTTGGTTCAACTCCCATATGTAACATTTTTAAATATATATAACACATATTATGGGGGGTGCGGGTAGGGCGGGTAGGGTTGAGACTCAACCCGCACCCTACCCGCTCCGCAGGCCAACCCGCTCCGTGCCCAACCCTACCCGCAGTGGATCGGGTTGGCAACCCTACCCGACCGGGTTGGGTCGGGTTGGGTACCCAAGGATAGGGTCCATGCTGCCAGGCCTAAGGTCCAAGTGAAAAGCTTGAGACTGAGTGGTTAAAGTCATGATCCAAAGCAAAAAGAGTGTGCTTAAGAGCTCTGGACACCTCTAACTGGGGACTTTAGCAAAGCTGAGTCACAATTTGAAAAGGTTCACCCAGTCATGTGTCTGTGGCATTTATGTATCCGGTGGTAATACTGGAAAACAAAGTGCTTAGGGCCACGGCCAAGACTCATAAAAGTAGCTGTGTTCAAGAATCAACAAACTTAACTAGGAGAATCAATAACACTATCTGAAATTCTAAGTTCCTAGAGAGGCCAATCATTCTAAACTTCAAAGGATAAAGTGAGATGCCAAAACTGTTCAGAAGCAAAAAGCTACAAGTCCCGCTCATTTAGTTAGAACTAATATTCATTGATATTTTGAGCTTTATAGTATATTCTCTTCTTTTAATCCTATTTGATTTTCAGTTGCTTGGGAACAAGCAACAATTTAAGTTTGGTGTTGTGATGAACGAATAATTTATACGCTTTTTGGCATTATTTTTTAGGTAATGTTTAGTAGGATCTAGCTACTTTTAGGGATGTTTTCATTAGTTTTTATGCTAAATTCACATTTCTGGACTTTACTATGAGTTTGTGTGTTTTTTTGTGATTTCAGGTATTTTCTGGCTGAAATTGAGGGACCTGAGCAAAACTCTGATAAGAAGGCTGACAAAGGACTGCTGATGCTGTTGGATTCTGACCTCCCTGCCCTCGAAATGGATTTTTAGGAGCTACAAAACTCTAAATGGCGCGCTCTCAACTGTGATGGAAAGTAGACATCCAGAGCTTTCCAGAAATATGTAATAGTCTATACTTTATTCGAGATTAGACGACGTAAACTGGTGCTCAACGCCAGTTCCATGCTGCATTCTGGAGTCAAACGCCAGAAACACGTCATGAACCAGAGTTGAACGCCAAAAACATATTACAACTTGGCGTTCCACTCCAAAAGAAGCCTCTGCACGTGTAAAGCTCAAGCTCAGCCCAAGCACACACCAAGTGGGCCCCGGAAGTGGATTTCTGCATCAATTACTTACTTCTGTAAACCCTAGTAGCTAGTCTAGTATAAATAGAACTTTTTACAATTGTACAAGGGGTCCTTCTCCCTATTTTCGAATTCATATCACATTTTGGGGTTTCTACCTCCTTATGTATTTTCAACGGTGGAGTTTCTACACACCATAGATTAAGGGTATGGAGCTCTGCTGTACCTCGAGTTTTAATGCAATTACTACTATTTTCTATTCAATTCAGTTTATTCCTGTTCTAAGATATTCGTTGCACTTCACCATGACGAATGTGATGATCCGTGACACTCATCATCATTCTCACCTATGAACGCGTGACTGACAACCACTTCCGTTCTACCTTAGACTGAACGCATATCTCTTAGATTCCTTAATTAGAATCTTCGTGGTATAAGCTAGAATTGATGGTGGCATTCATGAGAATCTGGAAAGTCTAAACCTTGTATGTGGTATTCTGAGTAGGATTCAGGGATTGAATGACTGTGACGAGCTTCAAACTCGCGATTGTTGGGCGTGATGACAAACGCAAAAGAATCAATGGATTCTATTCCGGCATGATCGAGAACCGACAGATGATTAGCCGTGCTGTGACAAAGCATTTGGACCTTTTTCACTAAGAGGATGGGATGTAGCCATTGACAACGGTGATGCCCTACATACAGCTTGCCATGGAAAGGAGTAAGAAGGATTGGATGAAGGTAGTAGGAAAGCAGAGATTCAGAAGGAGCACAGCATCTTCATACGCCTATCTGAAATTTCCATCAATGATTTACATAAGTATTTCTATCTTTATTTTCTGTTTATTTATTATTATTATTATTCGAAAACTCCATAACCATATATTATCCGCCTAACTGAGAATTTCAAGATGACCATAGCTTGCTTCATACCAACAATCTCCGTGGGATCGACCCTTACTCACGTAAGGTTTATTACTTGGACGACCCAGTGCACTTGCTGGTTAGTTGTGCGAGGTTGTGAAGAAAGTGCTGAGTTATAAACGCGCATACCAAGTTGAATGCCATTATTAGAGATCACAATTTTGTCCACCAGCATATCAGTTTGGCCTTCCTATTGATGGATTTCTAGTTAGTGGATGTTGATAAATCCCATTTTTAGGGTTTATCTTGTGTTGAATTTAGAGGATTTTGTCAACTTGTCTCCCATTTATTCACTAAAATAGCATGATTTTGTAAATTCTCCTTTAATTGTTCTTAAGAGTGAAAACATGCTTTTTGGGTCTTAAAATAGCTAAATTTAATTTACCTTGATTCTATTAGATGCCTTGATATGTTTTTAAGTGATTTCAGGTTTAGGAGGTAAAGATTAGAATTGAGGGAATGAAGAAAAAGCATGTAGAAATGGAGAACTCATGAAGAAATGAAAGAATCGCAAAGCTGTTAAACCCGACCTCTTCGCACTTAATCGATCATAACTTAAGCTACAAAGATCCAAATGAGGCGGTTCTAGTTGTGTTGGAAAGCTAACATCTCGGGCTTCAAGGTGATATAAAATTTGTCATAGTTTCTGGCATTTAGAGATGTGTACGCATGATGTACGCGTACGCGTGGGAAGCTGCACGTGACTCACTAAAGGCAACTCGTGGCCAGTGATTTCTGAAGCATTTTGGGCCCAATCCAACTTATTTCTGATGCTATTTAACCCAAGAATTGAAGAGGGATGAGGTAATTAGTTAGATAGTTAGTTTTAGTTGAGTTTTATTAGGCTTTAGTTAGTTTTTAGAGAGAGAAGCTCTCTCTTCTCTCTAGAATTAGGATTAGGATTAGGTTTAATTCTTCTCTAGATCTAGGTTTAATTCATGCATGCTTTGATTTGCTTTTCCTTTACAATTTCTTGTTCCTTTACTTCTCTTCTCTCTAGTTTTGTTCTTTACTCCTTGTAATTCTTTACTTTTATGTTGATGCACTCTTGTTTCTTCTATTTCTCTTTTAATGCAATTTATGATTCATGTTCCTTTATTGTTGATTTGATTTGTTGATTGTTAATTCCTTGCTATTAGTAATTGTAGATTTACTTTTCTTGCAATTTTATTTTACTTTCCTTTGATGCCTTCCAAGTATTTGATTAAATGCTTGAAAGGATGCTAGTGTAGATTTTTCTCCTCTTAGCTTAGGTTGATTGATTGGAGACTCTTGAGTTATCAAACTCCTTTATTGATTGACAATTGGAAGTTGTTAATTGATTTGGATTCCACTAAAGCTAGTCTTTCCTTAGGAGTTGACTAGGACTTGAGGAATCAAATTGATTTATCCACTTGACTTTCCTTCATAGTTAGAGGTTAACTAAGTGGGAGCAATACACAATTCTCATCTCAATTGATGATGATAATGAGGATAGGACTTTCACTTCTCATTCCTTACCAAGAGCTCTCCTATTTGTTAGTCTATTTCTTTTGCCATTTATAATTCTTGTTTCTTATCCCAAAAACCCCAAAGATATTTCATAGCCAATAACAAGAACACTTTATTGCAATTCCTAGGGAGAACGACCTGAGGTTTGAATACTTCGGTTTATTAGTTTAATTAGGGGTTTGTACTTGTGACAAACAAATTATTGTATGAAAGGATTATTGTTGGTTTAGAAACTATACTTGCAACGAGAATTTATTGTGAAATTCTAGACCACACAAAAATCTGATCATCAAATATCTCAGGAACTTTGAGTAGTTGATGGAGGGGGAAGGCTTGCGTGGTGTGGTTTGAAAAGTTGTTTGGTGAACTTTCACTTGACGATTGTATTGATGAGTTCACTGTGTCATTTTCCTAGTTTCAAAACAAGTTTAGAGTCATGCCAACTAATGCATCAGAGGTCACGGTACAAGTTTATACGCGTGGTTACATCATGATGATGTTATCCATGATGCTTTTTGGGGACAAGTCTGGTGCCAGAGTTCACTTATGGTAGATCCTTATGTTGCGGACCTCAACGGACTCGGCAAGTGTAGCTGGGGTTCGGCCACATTGTCCTAGTTGTATAGGTATCTTTGCAGAGTTGCTAACTGAAACGTTAAGAACCTAGCTGGGCCATTAGCATTACTACAATCTTGGATATTTTAGAGGTTCTCCACATTCAGGCCCAGAGGGTTTGACATCATCCTCTGGTCACCTGCATTGAGGTGAGTAAGTTTCATGAATGAGGTGTATGGTGTACTAGTTCATATAGTTATTTTTATAAGTTTAATACTTGTCATTATGAATCTTCCAGATGGGGTAGGTACCTGCCATCATTAGACGAGAAGGGTCTTCGAGTTATCGCTACTCGACATAGACTATACAGGTTGAGTGTAGATGATGTAAATATAAGCTTCCATTACTTGCTTTATATTATATTGATTTGTTGTTTATGTTTATGCCATAATACTTAAATTTGACTAATTGACATGTTGCAGTTTATTTGGATGCTGTACAACACTCTTGAGATCATCTAAATAGTCCATCCTGATATCCTCAGGCCTGAGCACACACACTTAGGAAAGTCGATTACTGCATTGATTTACTTTGTATTAATTGAATGGCTTCAGGTTGATAGAGTTCTATCTCAGCTTGGGGGAGTTTAACACATCCCTGATCTAGCTATCAACATTGACTTCCTATTGTCGAAGGATGGTTGAGGACCGACCCGATGGTTCCTTGAATATTCACCACATGGCATGAGTATTGGGACCAGAGACATCAGAGTGTGCTCGCATTTCAGTTGGTGCCAGATCCTCAACCTTCAGTTGAGTATCTTGATTGGTGGTATAGGATAGCTCATAGATTCCTTTCACATGGTCGGGACCTAGTAGACCTTTGCCAGAATGGGATTCTTATAGATACTCCTGTTCGGGATAAAATTATTGTGCCAGCAAGACAATAGAAACCAAACTTTACAAACAATCAACGTAGGGCTACTCGTGAGTGTGTTGGCACCTGATACAGCCAGCCTATGACATGGGAGATCGATGATGTATTGGAGTTGAATGAGGCATAGAACATTGATTATGATAATGATGGGGGAAGTTAGTATCAGGGAGGTTGGAGACACAGTGGAGGTGGGTCTGGTTGGGGTTGGGTAGTGGTAGCTCTGGTTGGGGAGGTAGTGCGGGTGGCTCTGGGGGGGTGCGGGTGGCATTGGGTAGGGGAGGGGTGAGGGTGGCTCTGGTTGGGGAGGTGGTGCAGGAGGCTCTGGTCGGGGAGGTGGTGGAGGTGGCCCTAGGTGGGGAAGGGTTGCAGAAGCTAGTGGTTCTGAAGGTTATAGAGGTGGAGGAGTTGGGGGCTCTAGAGGGCAGGGTGATGGTAGAAGGGTTGAGGCATCTGGTGTTGCTGTTGGTGGTGAGGGTGGAGGTGGAGTGGTCGTGGCTTCCACACTATTTTCATACTTTGGCAGCCTGAATCAATTGGAGCAGGAGATTGGTGCTAGAAGTGATTCTTTGCTGAGATTGTGCAATTTCCCAATACAGGTGGTGATTATAAGCCACAGTTTGAGGGAGGTTCAGTGGACCTTAACATCTATCTGAATGAAGTGCCGATTGGTTACCAGGGAGGTCTATTTGCTACGGGTGGCACTCCGACATTTGTCTTGGGTGGACATATGTAGAGGCTATTTACGAATCAACCAGAGCAGTTTTTAGGACCTATGGTTCAGCCACCAGATCCATATGTACCAATCACCCAGAGGAAGAAGCACGTCATTAAGCCAACGAAATGTGGCACTGGGTTACTTACGTGTTAGCTAGTGGGTTTGGGTATTTCAGTGTTATTTTATTATTATGTTATTGCTATGTTATTGTGTCTTTTAGCTACCATGGTACATTATGTTTTTAACTCTTATATTTTGAACTCTTTGACCCGTATTGTAGCACTACTTGTTATGTTATTGTATTATCATAGTTAATGTTAAGGTGGGTGTAAAATTTAGTGCATCAAGAAAAACAACTATAAAATAAACATGATTTAAATGAATTCACTAACAACAGATAACATTCACTACATTGCCTGAGTAAGTTAGGAATCTGAAAAAATACTTGCTTTACACGCTTTTTGCTGCACTTTTCTAACTTCTGTAATATACTATTTTATAAATTCAATAAACTTGTTGAAGGATTTACAAACACTCCAATCTTTTACTAGAGAACGTAACACCCTCACTTGTGTTCTCATCATTTTTTTTTCTGTGATGAATTAGCAAAAACACACTCTCAACCATCTTTTTCAAAACTCTCAATTCATCTATGACTCATTATACATCATACTCATTTTTTTATAGCCTCTTTGTCTTCATAAATCGTCCTGGGGTCTTGAGCTTTATGTATTCAAACATAAATCGTCATAGCATATTGTGTCTTAGATTTTTAAACGTAAATCATGCTGGACTACTGTGTGTTGTGCTAAACACATAAATCATGCTATCCCCTAGTAGTTTAGGTAAAAAATGTGTAATCCATCCTACCCTGGGACGAGTTACATTCAACTTGAAAAACTCAGTACCCTGGAATGATTTACGTGCATTTCATAAAGGAGTTCCATGCATAAATCGTCATAAAATGTGATGTTTTACATATTATCAAAAACACACAGTCCTGTGACGATTTATATAGTAATAGATTTAGGGAATTTACGTTTTAAAATTTGGTTTAGGAGAATTTGATAATATTGATCCCTTTTATTTTATTTAAATAAAAAACCCTTATAAAAGTGTTTTTTTTATCTCAAGTTTACATATTCCAGTGCTTAGAAGTCCAAAGAGTTGATGTTGCTTCTAAAGTTTTTCTACTTCGAAAAAAAGAATGAAACCATGATTCAACCCGCCCATTCTCATATATCTTTTAGCGATTTCATAAAGGACACTTGATTTTTGAGTTGGAACTGTTTTTTCCATATATATAATATGCTATGTGCAAAGCACAATAGAGGGAAAGAAGAACTTTTCAAATAGTTTGCTTGTTGAGCATGTTCCTTAGTTGGAGCCAAAACATTATTTTTGTATGTGTTTGCATTTCTGAAGTAAGCTTTCTAGACCTAGTAATTCATCAGGAGAGGGAACGTGACCATGAACCATTTTTAAAGTATGGCAATTTAAGACCAATTATTTTTGAGGTAACCAAAGTATAGAATTACTTTTGATGTCATGCAAATGTTATACGGCCCTTTTCCAGCTTAATTTTACTTAATTTTACTTTATTTACAAAAGAAAAAATGTTTAATACATTAAAAATCTTGAAAAGAAATGAAGATTATGTAAAATATTTACTTAAGAAATGAAAACTGTGTAAAATATTTACTTTATTTACTAAAGTTAAAATATTTTTTTTTTTTTTACAAAAATGGAAGGACATTTTTGTAAAATGAGTTAAAGATTAAATTATTATAATATTATAAGTCTATTAAGGGAGGGGAATAATATGGAGTATGTATAAAAAATAGATATGGAAGTGATATTTCTCAAAGAAAAAAGTTATTTATCATAGTCAAATATAATTCAAACCTCTTATTAATGAAAATTAAATTCTAGATTTTATTCATTATTTGATAAGTCAAACTATTATTAATATATGTAATTTTTTGAAATATTTTTTTATTAAGTTACGTTTACAATTAATTATAATTTTTTTTTCATTGAGAATTAATTACATTAATTTAAAAGTTGACGTAATTATTGTGAATGATTTGCAGATATTATTTCTTTTTAAACAATAAAAAGTAAGGTGTTCAATGTTATTTTTCTCTTTTCTAAATGTATTGACCTCTTCCACAATTCCATGATTTTTTAATTTTTATCTTCTATATATATAGAGTTAGTATATCCCTTCTTGAGAAGCGAACAATGCATGCTTTACCCATAATTCCGTGATTCTCTTGTAGTCTTTCTTTCTTCTCTCATATTCATAGTTTCTTTAGTTATTATTCTCTTTCTTTGTGTATTATATTCAAAATGAGCGAAGTTCCTGATGGAGGCTCTGTCAGCCTTGATATGCTGAAGAAGTTAATGGCTCAATTTGCTGAAAAGAGGGACTGGAACCAGTATCATAGTCCGAGGAACCTTCTTTTGGCTTTGGTATATAACTTCTTTAATTAATTTTTCTATGTTACCATAATATAAAATCCAAACTATATTGATGCACACATGAACACTGATATACGCGCACATCCGCAGTTTGTGTGTGTATATATATAATTTGTACACACGTGAAATTTATACAACACTATTTTTTGTTCTTTTTGCGACTTTTCTCAAATGAGAGTCAAATTGACTTTAATGGAAAACATATTTCATTTGTTTACGCCATACAAATTAAACGTATGATTTTCTTTTCTTTTTTTTTTTTTTGTCTTTACTTAAATTATGATGTTGATATTACTTGTCTGGAACGGATTACCATAGAAAAAGATTTAATTTGAATTGAATTATTATTTTGTATTTCTAGTCGATTTATACATGAATTATGTATGACTTATAACAGCCAGATCAAGAAGAGATAACAACTAATCAGAGTTAACCAAAAAGACAAACAAGATTAAGGCTTAGTTTGGTAAAGTTTTATTTTTTAAAAGTAGTTTATAAAAGTTAATTTTTAAAAGATGGCTTTTTAAAAATTGTAACATTTATGTTTGGTAAATCAAATAAAAAGTAGCTCTTAATAAACACAAACAACATCAATTGCGTGTAGTAAAATAGCTTTTAAAATTTAAAATACTATAATGGACATAAAATAAGCATTAAATTTGAAAATTAGTTAACATATGAGGTTATATTAGACTTTTAAATTTTGAAAAGTACAAGCCAACTTTAAAAAACTCTATCTTAGGTACTTTCAAAAGTATTTCAATCTTTTAAAAACTGCAAGTACAAGCATATGGTCTTTTTGATTTACCAAACACAAAATGAAGAGTTTGCACTTTTAAAAAGCACAAACATCTCTTCAAAAAGTTTTACCAAACCAAACCTAAAAGATGTGGTTTCTAGATCATTTCCAATTCTTAATTAACTGATTTGTTTATTTGTATATTATTCTTTGTAGGTGGGTGAAGTTGGTGAATTGGCTGAGATATTTCAGTGGAAAGGTGAAGTCAAGAGGGGACTTCCCAATTGGAAAGAGGAAGAAAAAACACATCTTAGTGAGGAGCTTTCAGATGTGTTGCTTTACCTTGTCAGGCTCTCTGATACCTGTGGTATTGATCTTGGAAAAGCTGCTTTGAGAAAGGTTGAACTCAATGCCATAAAATACCCAGTAAAAAGTTATCAAGATGTTTCAACTTCAAGCAAGAAGTATAAACAAATCACTCTTGAAACTCCAACAAGTTATAATGGTGATCGCAATACTGAAAAAGATTGATCATATATTTTTAACTAGGGGATTATGACATTTGCTTGAAACTTTGTTATGGTCAGTGGCATATCTGGTAGTATAATAATATGTAATGGGTCATGCCATTCCATGTAGAATAATGTCTTGGTCATGTGTATTCTCACATATTTAGTTACTACTTTGTCATAATCAAATCTCCTTGCGAATGTTATATTAGACATGGATGGATGAAGAAACCTATATTTCGATTTAGTTTAAAAACATATATAAAAAATTATTTTTATATTAATTGTTTCATTGTTTCTTTACCAACAAAATGTAATTATACTTTAATTCAATTTAATGATTAAGTACTAATGCACATAAAATTGGGTAACAATATATATAAGATAAACATATCTTCAAATGAAACAAAACAAAACTCAATTTTAATTTAATTTTATCTTTTAATAATATCAATTTTTTTTACTATACATAGTATTCAATTATTTTTTAATTACATCTAAGTAAATTACACTTAATTACATTACTTTTATTTTAAATAAATTTATTTTTTTATAATTTTAAAGAATTTTGATACATTAGAGACAAAAAGTATAATTTATATACTAGTTTATATACTAGTCATTCTACAAGTTTATATACTACAAGTTTAATAGTTTATAATTTATATTACATTCAATATATATATATATATTTAATTTTTTATCTTTTCTACAAGTTTATATACTAGTCATTCTACAAACATTTCATGATAACTAAAAATCTTTAAGAGTAAAATTATAAAAAAATTAATTTATTTAGAATGAAAGTAACATGATTAAGTGTAATTTACTTAGATGTGATTAAAAAATAATTGAATACTATATATAGTAAAAAAATTGATATTATTGAAGGATAAAATTAAAATTTATTTCTATGTATCATTTTTGTCCTCAAAGTTTTCGTCCTATTTAAGTCCCTAACGTTTTAAAATCATCTCAATTTTGTCTCACCGTCAATTCTGCTAACGGATCCCTAACGGCAGGACAACATTGAGTCAATTTTGAAACGTTAGGGACTTAAATAAGACGATTGAAACGTTAGGGACAACCTTGGGACATATCCCAAACGTTGGGGACAAAAATGATACTTTACTCTTATTTATATATTTTATTTTAGAGGTTGTAATACCACACCACCTCTATTTTACGGCTTAAGCGTAAAGCTCTGTGTGGTAGTGTGTTAGAAGTTAGGGTTAGTGAGGGTAATTCATATAACATCTTTTTTTTTTAAATTAGCGACCGCTTTTGCGACTGATTAGTTTATAAAACCGGTCACTAACTTAAAAATTAGCAACTGATTTAGTGACCACAAATTTAGCGACCTAATTAGCAACCGACCAAGTTTTATTCTATTTACCTATCGATTGGTTGTAAAATCGATCGATAAATTAAAAAGTAGCAACCGATTTTATGACCAAGAGTCCCAAGGACATTCCTTCCTTTTTTTGGTTGATAATTTGGTCGCTAAATTAAAAAAATAGCGACCGATTTTAGCAACCATTTATATTCTAGTTGTATAATACTAATCGGTTGCTAAATCGGTGGCTATTAGTGACTGATTTTGTTAGTCACTAAAATCAGTCGCTAACTTAACAATTAGCAACTGATTTAGCGACCTGTAATCTAGCGACTGAATTACCGACCAAACAGTTATTCACCTTGTTTCACTATCAGTTGTAAAATCAATCACTAAAATAAAAAATAGCAACTGATTTTGTGACCAATAGTCCCAAAGACATTACTTTCCGTTTTGGTTTCTAAATCTGTCGCTAAATGAAAAAATAGTGACCGATTTTAGTGACCAGCTTTATTCTAGTTGTATCAAAACCTTATCAGTCACTAATTCGGTTGCTATTAGTGATCGAGTTTGTTAGTTGCTAAAATCGGTTGCTAAATGTAAATTACATTTAGCGACCGATTTAGCAACCGATTTAGAGACCAACATTTTTTTGGTCCTAAAAATTCTATATCAGTCGTTAAATCGATCGATATTAGAAACCGATTTTTTCAATTGCTAAAATTGGTCGTTATTCCGGTACTTTCTTGTAGTGGAAGCAAGCTTGATGAGAAGACTGAATAAGGAATCTTCCTTAGGTATAGTACACAATTAAAAGGATATTGTGTGTATAACTTGAAAACGAATGATGCGTGAGTATCTTTTCTTTATTTTCTTATTATTTTAGATATGAATTTATTGATTTTTATTTAGATTTTAGTGTTTGAAGCCTATTTGGATGCTACTTTAAGTCGTTCTATTTTTTTGATTATTTCAGGTGAAGTTAGATTAGTTTGACAGAGTATGTGCAGAAGAAAAGAGAAAAATTTTTATTCTGTTGAGTGATGGAGGAAAAATATCGGTAAAGAATTTTCAAAAAAATAAGCACGTTGTAAGTATAATTCTAAACCGAAGTATTTAAACCTCGGGTCGTCTCTCAAGGAATTGCAGGGAAGTGTAGTTTATTATTGGTTATGAGATTATATCTTTTTGGATTTTGAAATAGGAGACAAGAAATGTAAATAATAAGGAAGTAAAATAAAAATTTGTAGCAAGGATTGAGAATTGAAATTTCTATCCTCATTATCATCATCAATTGTGATGGTAATTGCCTTTTGCTTTCACTTAGTTAACTTCTAACAATGAAGGTAAGTCAAGTGAGTAAAATCAACTTAGGTGCACAAGTCCTAATCTAAGACTAGATTTAGTGAGGCCTAAGCCAAGCAGCAAGTCTCAATTACCAATCAACAAAAGACTTTTGATAACTCAAGAGTTTCTAAATAATCAATCCAAGTTAAGAACATAAAAAAAATCTAAATTAAAATCCTCCCAAATATTTTATCAAACACTTGAAAGGCACAAAATAAAAACATAAAAAATTAATAAGAGATAATAAAATCTAAGATACCCAATTGCAAGACAACAATAACCAATAATTAAAGAAAGCAATCATAAATGTGGAAACATAAATTGTATTAATATGGATCAAAAGAAACATAAGAGTTCATAAACTAAATTGGTAACATAAAGTAATCAACAAGAGAAATAGATAACTACGGTACTAGAACAAATAAAAGTAGAAGAGAAACTAAATTAAAGTGAAGTAGAAATCTGAATTATATTTGAGAAAAGCTAAACCTAAAAACCATAAAACCTAGAGAGAGGAGCTAGAAACTACATCTAAACCTAAAGTGTATGAATGGTGAATGATAGTGTGTCCTCTTTGATTTCCCCACTCTACAGCTTCTAATATGTGTTTTCGGGCTTGGAACTTGGCCAAAATCGGCCCAGAAATCGCCCCCAACATTTTTTGATATCTGCAGCATGTGACGCTTTGTCATGCGTACGCGTACGCGTGTTGAATCAAAAACTTGGTAACACATATGCGTCGTCCCACCCGTACGCGTCGCTTGTATCCTGCGCCAGTCACGCGTACGGGTCATACCACACGTGCCCTATAAATCCTGAAAATACTCAACAAACATATCATGGCATCGAATGGTAATAAGAAAGGATTAAAATTAGCTAATTTAAGGCCAAAGAAGCATGTTTTCACTCATATTACAAAATTAGGAAGGAAAATGTAAAACATACGAATTATATGAATAAGTGTGAGAATAATGGATAAAATCTACCAAATTAAGAATAAGATAAACCCTAAAAATGGAGTTTATCATTGAGCCGGCGCTAAACGCCGCATCTAGCGTTTAGCGCATAAGCACTTTGAATTGCGTGTAGCCATTCTGTCAAACTGGCGTTAAACCCAGACCTGGGCATTTAGTGCCAGGTGCCTCGTAACTTGTGCGAGCTCACTACCTCGAAGGGCGCCAAACGTCGAGCCTAAAGTTTAGCACCAAGAAGACAGCAACGATACCAAGCTTATTGTCTTGTGGGGCACTAAACGCTGATTCTGGTGTTTAGCGCCAGTAGCACGGATCCAACTTCAACAAAGGGGCTTTATTAGTTAGATTTGGGTTATATTTATTGTATTTTATTTGGTTTGGTTATTTTTATTTACAAACACAATCTTTTGGGCTTTAGTAATTATTATTTTATTTTATTCTCAAATCAAATTAGGTTAGATATAAAAGAGAAAAGTTTTTGCCTTTTGGGCTCGCTCTCTTCTCTTCTACCTCATTCTAGTTTTTACACACTTTTGAACCCTATTTTTCTCTCTAATCCATGAGCAACTAAACCTCCTTATTAAAGTTAGGAGCTCTGTTTATTCTATGGATTAATACTATTGCCACTCTATTTTAATTAATGTATTGATTCGAATTCAAAGATTACTTTTCTTCATCTTATGAATTTGAGTGTATTGGAAAGTAACTCCTGTTCTACATGAGTTCTTCTTGATTCTTGAAAAAGTTATCTCACCTGAATACTAGCTTAAAAGTAAACTCCTCCTAAATCGCTAATTGCCTAGACTTTACGGGATACGTGACATATAATCCTCTTATATTTGGATAATTAGGATTTTTGTGGCTAATAAAATAGAATTGAACCTAACCCTCTAATCTATATTAAGTGACCAAGGAATTGGCGATTGATTAGGTGAGAGGAGACTAAATCACTAAGGAATTAAGGTTTAGTCAACTACAGTTTGCCATGAATTGAATCTTGTATGATTAAAGTAGTTGGTAAGAATAACTAATAAAAAATAAACATCTGTGAAACCTTAACTGTTCTCTCACATAGCTTTCACACCAAATTTACTACTTGCTTTATTAATCCTAAATTACTGTTTAATGCAATTAAACCCCTAATACACTCTTTTCTTCTTGCCTGACTAAGTGAATCACTCAATTGTTGTTTCTTGGTCCATCAATCCTCGTGGGATTGACCCTTACTGATGACATGTCACCATGTCATGTTTTTCTATGCTTTTTCATACAAGAAATTGATGATTTGTGCTTAAATATTGAATGCTTTTGTGCTTAAATAGTATATTTCCTTGATCTTTTAATTTTATAAATCTTGTAGGAAATAAGAAGAAAAAGAAGCAAAAAAGCACAAAATAAGTTAAAAAGGAGAAAAAAAAGAGCTTTGGGGCACACTTTGAAGTTGGAGCATACTTTGGAGCCATAGGTCACGCTTTTAAAGCGTGGCCCATGACCAAACCAAGGGAAGAAAAGTGTGTCTCACAACAAGGAACAAAAAAAAGGGAAGCAAGGCACAAAGCTAAGTTAACTTAGTTAACTGAGCATCAAAGAAAGCAAGGCAAGAGCATAAAGCTCAGTTCACTAAGTGAGGTTTATCGGGCTTCTTCAAAAATAAATTCAAAGCAAAATCTCAAGGAATGAAGCCACCAAGTTTCGAACTTATGACCCAAGGGAAGCAAGGAACGCTCCTTGCAAGGAAAACAAGCAAAAATTGGCCAAAAAGCCTTCCTCAAGGTTCGAACAAGGGACCTCATGCTACAAAGCTTGCAAGGAAAATAAGCCAAAATGAATTAGCAAGGATTCGAACCTGGGAGCTCCATGGAGAATAAGGGAGGAGCGCTACTCTTTGTGCAAAGAAAATAAGCCAAAATGGCTCTCCCAAGGTTCGAACTCAAGGCATCACACTCCAAGGTGGGGCGCTACACAAGGAAAGAAGGGAAGCTCAGTTCATTTTCCCAACTGAGCGCTACTACTCCCCCATGCACTCCAACAATGTGACACGGGCAAGGGGGCAGCAACAAGGAAGGCTTGGTGCGCACAAATTGGCACGCCACAAGCAAATAGAGAGCTCGGTTCACTTAATCAACTGAGCCGTTCCCTGGGAGGTGCACCATGGCACAATTTCAATTAAAAAGCCATTTTGGATCCACTCTTCTTCAAACAAAAAGCAAGCAAAGCCCATTGACTCACGGGCACAAGGATCAGTAGATTAGGATTTTCATTTGAATTTTTAATTTGTTTTCAATTTCATTTTCATTTCCACTTTGTAAAGCCTATATAAGGCATCATTTTCATTTCATTAAAGTGGCTGGCTCCACTAGGGAGCATTAGGATTAGAGAGCTCTCTCTTTTAGTTTTCCTTACTTTGTTTTGAATTTTGGATCAAGAATTGAAGGAATTCTGTTTCACTTGATCTGAAATCTCTTTGTTCTTCTTCTGCATTGAATATGAGTTTCCTTTATTGTTTTCATTTTCTTTTTCTTCTGCAAATTGTTCTCTGTTGAATCAAGGAAGGGCTTGAGATCTAGACTTGTTTTCTAGCCTCTTTGATTCCCTGAGATCTTGAATTTCTTTTCTAAATTTTACAATTGAGTTGAATTTTGTTTCTGTCTTGATCAAGTGAGCAATTGAGCTCTTGGCTTTCCTTCTGCTTTTACTGTTTCATTGAAATTGTTAGTTTCACTTTGAGATTTGAGAAATGATCTATGTCTCTTTGTTGCATCTCATTGCTCCCAATTTAATTTCCTGCACTTGTGTTCTTCTGCAATTTACATTTAAGCTACTGTGACCTTGAATTTACTTTTCCTGCAATTTAATTTCCTAGCAATTGTTCTAAGCTTTGATCTACTGCTTTCATTTAATTTCCCTGCACCCACTCCCCTTTACATTTCCTGCAATTTACATTTCTTGTCATTTAAGATTCCGTTAATTTACATTTCTTGCTCTTTAAGTTTCTGTCCATTTTTACTTTCTGCACTTTAAATTCATTGCAATTTTACTTTCTGATGATCAACTTCACACAATTCACTCAATGTTAGCTTGACTAAACTAATCACCCACTAAAGTTGCTTGATCCATCAATCCCTGTGGGATCGACCTCACTCTTGTGAGTTATTACTACGTGATGCGACCCGGTACACTTGCCGGTTGGATTTGTGTGTTGGAAATTCATTTTTCCACAAAAACACCATCACTTACTCACCTGAGGTATTACTTGGTACAACCCAGTGCAGTTGCCGGTTCAGTTGTGGTTTCCAAATTTCACACCAACGAAGAAACTCATAATCAGTCAAGATGTGGAGTTCGACGAAAATGCTTTATGAAACTGGGAAGATGAAAATGCCGAGAAAGAAAGCATTGAAGTATCACAGCAATCACCTACAATACTAGAAAAAGAAGAATGTTAAGATGCAAGGACAACTACTCCAATAGTAGAAGCAACCACTGATTCTCCTCCAAGAAAAACTAAGCCTCTACAAGATGCATATGAAACATGTAATATTTTCAAGATCGAGCCTACAAACTTTGAAGAAGCAAAAAAGCAAGAAGAATAGAGAAATGTTATGGAAGAAGAAATCAAGATGATCGAGAAGAACAACACATGGAAATTAATAAATCACCCCTAAAATAAAGATATCATTGGAGTAAATGGGAATACAAGACTAAGCTCAATCCCGACAGATCTATTCAGAAGCATAAAGTAAGGCTCATAGCTAAAGCATATGCACAAATTCCTGAGATAGATTACACAGAGATATTTACACATGTAGCTCGCCTAGATACAATAAGGGCGCTCATTGCACTAGTCGCACAAAAGCAATGGAAGATCTTTCAATTAGACGTGAATCTGCCTTTCTAAATGGAGAACTAGTAGAAGAAGTATATGTTGATCAATCACAAGGGTTCACTGTAGAAGGACATGAAAACAAGGTGCTAAGGATAAAGAAAGCACTCTATGGACTCAAGCAAGCTCCACAAGTATGGTATAGTCGAATATACAAATATTTCACTAATCATGAATTCAAGAGGAGTAAAAGTGAGCCTACACTCTCATAGTTTTCTTGTACGTAGACGATTGATGCGTGAGCATCTTCCCTATCTTTTCCTAGTAAATTTGCATTTGAATTGTTAAGTTTAATCAAGATTTAAATACTTTTTAGCCACTATGAATGCTACTCTGAGTTGTGCAATTCTGTTTATTTCAGGTAGCGTTCAGATGGATTTGATGGAGTTTTATAGAAGAAGAGGAAGAAAGTAGATGATGCTGTCAACCCTGACCTCCTTGCACTTGAACGGACATACCTTGAGCTACAGAGATTCAATCGATGTGATTTTAGCGGCATTGGAAATTTAACTTCCATAACTTTCCAACGATATATAATAGTATACCCTTTTTCTCCATTTTGTTCGGCCACATTGGCGCCTAACTTGGGATTTCCCAAGTTAGACGCCGGATGAAGAGTTACACGCATAATCAATTCGGGAATGGTGGCGCCTATCCTGGAATTTCCCAAGTTAGGTGCCAATTGAAGCCAAATCATGCCAAAGCATACTGCCATACTCACACCTAACTGGTCTCAGCCTAAGTTAGGCGCCAGCCTTGAAGAAAGCAATGGTCCCCACGCCAATTGAAGCCAGCAATGAAGATTTTATTTTATTTTTATTAAAAATTTATTTCATTTACAAATAGGAAAAGATATTATTTAATTTTAAAAAATATATTTTACATTAATTAGGATTAGACATAAAAAGGGAAAAGAATCAGCCCTTCGAGCTCTTCTCTTCTTTCTTACCTCATTCCGCACTTTATAGTTTTTCAGAATCCTAGTTTTTTCTCTGAACCATGAGCAACAAAACCTCCACTATTAAGGTTAGGAGCTCTGTTTATTCTATGGATTAATACTATTACTGTTCTATTTTAATTCATGTATTGATTTCAATTTCAAAAATTGTTTTCGTTCTTTATCTTATGAGTCTGGGTGGAACGGAAGTATGACCCTTGTTCTAATTGAGTTCTTGTAAAATGTAGAAAAGCTTTTTACTTGAACAACAGCTTGAAAATAATTTCTCCTAAATTTTGAATTATCTGGACTTAACAGGATACATGACATATAATCATCTCATATTTGGATAATTAGGATTTCTGTGGCATATAAACTAGAATTGAACTTAACCCTCTAATTGGAATCAAGTGACCAAGGAATTGGCGGTTGATGAAGGTTAGAGGAGACTAAAAAAGTATAAGGAATTAGGGTTTAGTCACATATAGTTTGCCTTGAATTGAATCTTGCATGATTAAAATAGTTGGTAAGAAAAGTTAATCCGAAAAATAAATATCTCTGAAACCTTAACTGTTTTCTCCCATATAATTCACACCAATTTACTACTTACTTTCTGATATTCTGAATTTACTGTTAATACTTTTGAACTCTCAAAACACCATTTTCTGTTTGTCTAACTGAGTAAATCACGCAATCATTGTTGCTTAGTCCATCAATCCTCGTTGGATCGACCCTCATTCACTTGAGGTACTACTTGGTACGACCCGGTGCACTTGCGGGTTAGTTTGTGGGTTATAAATTCCGCACCAAGTCTTTGGCGCCGTTGTTAGGGATTGACTGTGATTGCCAACTATTAGTTGTTTGATTGCTTAGATTAGACGTTTTAGATTTAATTTTATTTAATTTTTAGCTTTAATTTTCGAATTTTGCATCACAAATCTTTGCTTAATTTTTATAATTAAGTTTGGTGTCCCTGTAGTAATTTTTCTTTTAAATTTTTTTTTCAAAATACTAGTATTTTTCTTTGTTTTATTTTTGAATTTTTAGTTCACCTCTTCTCATTTCTTTTCAAATTTTTTTATTTTTATTATTCTTTATTTTATTTCTTTTAAAAAAAAATCTGTTCTTTCTTCTTTGCTTTCCTATTTACCATATGGTGCGTTTAATTTTTTTGGTATTTTGTGCTAAGAAAAATAATGGAGAGAGATCACATGGGTTACTACTCACACCTAAGGAGTGATTCATATTATTGTGGATGGAGAAACTACCCGGATATTGGTTGGCAATGTCAAGAGCAAAAAGATTTCAATGTCCCATATCCTATCCATCAAGAGCCATTATCTTTGGATACATTTATGCAAAATTGTCCAACCACACCTCCTAAATTTTCATATCAAAATTCTTCACTACTTGAGTATGCCGCAACACAAAATTCATTTCAAAACCCATATAGTTCATTTCACCAACCACAAAACTTATTCTACTATACACAAACCTCCTTTCAAAATCCACAAAATTCATTTCATAATTCACAGAATCCATATCAGTTCCCTCAAAAGAATTTCACCACAACCTATGCACCTTTACAAGCTCATCAAAAATTCTCTCTGGCATTTGCACTAGAACAACTCTCCCAGACATGTGCCTCAACTAGCCAACTCATTGAGTTCTTAAGGGAAGAGGTCAGAGAAAGGATTAAAAATATGGAAGCCTCAAGAAGAAATATAGAAGTGCAAATGAGCCCAATGGCATAACATTCTGCTGAGAAACATACCTATGTCTTCCCTTGGCTAGGGGAAGAATACAATGCCATAAGCTTGAGGAGTGGGGTAGTGTTTAGCAAGAAGGATGAATACCAAATTGTGGGTGAAAATGAGGAATTGGAAGAGCAAGAAAAAGAGGTCTCTATACCAAGTGAAGCCCCAATGAAGAAGGAGGTTGTAAGCGAGAAAATCAATTATAGGAATTTTCACTCCAATGAAGCAAAGAGTGGCATAGAGGGTGAGTTCATTGAACCACCAATTCAAGAAGCTCTTGATGAAGGGTACACTTCACCCATCACACAACACCCATGTCCTAAAATCAGAGAGGTGAATGCCATCAAGTAAAGCACTAAAAAGGGGATTGTGACCAAGAAACAAAAGAAAATATCCATGAAAAAGAGAAGGTCAACAAAAGACAATCAAACCTCTACCCGAACAAGTAAGGTGAATCAAGCTAATTAGGAGGAATTCAAGTCCGAGGCACTAATTTTTGCCTTTCCTCCCTTGGAGTCATTTCTTTTAACCAACTGGAAGAAGAGGAAGAAAATTCGACAATCAAGTGTCAAGCTAGTGACATTAAAGAAGCGCTTGTTGGGAGGCAACCCAATATTCCGTATCCTTAGATTTTCTATTTATTTTCAATTTATTTAGTTTATTTTAATTTCTTATAGTCTTCCTTCTTTTGAAGTGTGTTTTGATCATGTAGAGGGTGTAAAATAGGAACAATTTTTCTTTTCTTAAGGACAAGCAAACATTTAAGTTTGGTGTTGTAGAGCGCGCTCTCTATGTACCTTATCATCAGTGGCACCAAAGGGAGACGAATCATCTTCATGAAGGAGCACAGCCTGAGGAATGAGATGGCCACCAGGATTACTGAGGTGGTTGAGTTCCTTTCATTCTATTTCCCCTTCTGTTCTTATTTTGTTATATTCCTATTTTCTGTTGCTTTAATTGTTTGCATGATCTTTAGTACTTTCAGTTCTTAGATTTAGTTTTATTCTATTATTTGTTTTTAGTAAAAAAAATTATCTCATGTACCGCTCACTGAGCTTAAATCTAAAAAGAAAAGAAAAGAAATGATGTATTGCATGAGAAATTGAGTTTATATTTAAGAGTAGTCTTATTTACTTAAATATGGTGGTGTTATTTGTGATTTTGAATGCATGATATGAATAGTACATATTTGAATTTGAATCAAAGGATGTTGATGCATGAAGAATAGGAATTTAGAGAACTATTATGAATTTTCTATATTAAACAAAAGCTTAATCCTTGAAGCAAAAGAAACAGCAAAAAGAAAATAAAGAAAAGCAAGGTCCAAGTCTCTAAGCATCAATGGCTAGGAAGGTTAAATATGATTAAAAGCCCAAAGAGTGACATTCCTAGCCATATGCTTGTGGTGTGAATGTGTCAAGTAACCCTTGAGACAGAGCACTAAGAGTTGAGATCAAGAGCAATTAACAGAGTATACCAAAGGCTTTGAGCACCACTGTCTGGGAGTAATTAAAAGAAAAATCAGAACTCAAAGAGAGTTCCCCAGTTAAGTGCTTGTGGTGTTTTTGTGTCAAGTAAAACTTGAGACAAAACATTTAAAATTACGGCTAGGCTCAAGGTGCAAAGCACCAAAGAAAAAGAATAAAAGAAAATTTGTTGTGTTCAAGGATTAATCCAAAGTAAAAAGGCCAGAGAATTCATAATATTATCCGGATTTTAATTCCGAATGACAGTGACATTCCTCATATTCAAAGGATAGTGAGATGCCAAAACTATTCAGAGTTTCAGTATTATAAATCCCACTTTGAGAAAAGACAGGAGCTTAATTGAGCACTCACTTCTCATGTAAATTCACATTCTAAGTTTATGTTGGATTTGGTTGCTTGAGGACAAGCAACAATTCAAGTTCGGTGTTATGATGATGCATGAGTATCTTTCCTATCTTTTTCTAGTGAATTTGCATTTGAATTGTTAAGTTTAATAAAAATTTAAATTATTTTTAGCCACTATGAATTCTACTTTGAGTTGTGTGTAATTCTATTTATTTTAGGTAACGTTCGGATGGATTTGACGGAGTTTTATAAAAGAAGAGGAAAAAAGTGGATGATGCTATCAACCCTGACCTCCTTGCACTCTAACGAACATAACGTGAGCTACAGAGGTCCAATTGATGTGCTTTTTGCGACATTGAAAAGATAACTTCCAGAGTTTTCTAATGATATATAATAGTATACCTTTTTTCTCCATTTTGTTCGGCTACATTGGTGCCTAACTTGGGATTTTTCAAGTTACGCGCCGGATGAAGACTTACACGCATAATCAATTCGGGAATGGTGGCGTCTAACTTGGAATTTCCCAAGTTAGGCACCAATTGAAGCCAAATCATGCCAAAGCATACTGTCATACTAGTGCCCAACTTGGCTCAGCCCATGTTAGGCGCCCGCCTTGAAGAAAGCAATGGTCCCGACGCCAATTGAAGCCAGCAACAAAGTTTTTATTTTATTTTGATTAAAACTTTATTTTATTTACAAATAGGAAAATATATTATTTAGTTTTAGAAAATATACTTTACATTAATTAGGATTAGATATAAAAAGGGAAAAGAATCAGCCCTTCGGGCTCTTCTCTTCTCTCTTACCTCATTCTGCACTTTACAGTTTTTCAGAATCCTAGTTTTATCTTTAACCATGAGCAACTAAACCTCCACTGTTAAGGTTAGGAGCTCTGTTTATTCTATGGATAAATACTATTACTGTTCTATTTTAATTGATGTGTTGATTTCAATTTCAAGAATTGTTTTCGTTCTTTATCATATGAATCTGGGTGGAACGAAAGTATGACCTTTGTTCTAATTGAGTTCTTGTAAAACTTGAAAAAGCTCTTTACTTGAACAATAGCTTGAAAACAATTTCTCCTAAATTTCTAATTATCTAGACTTAACGGGAAACGTGACATATAATCCTCTTATATTTGGATAATTAGGATTTCTGTGGCATATAAACTAGAATTAAACTTAACCTTCTAATTGAAATCAAGTGACAAAGGAATTGGCAGTTGATGAAGGTTAGAGGAGACTAAAGAGGTCTAAGAAATTAGGATTTAGTCAGATATAGTTTGCCATTAATTGAATCTTGCATGATTAAAATAGTTTGTAAGAAAAGTTCATTCAAAAAATAAATATCTCTGAAACCTTAACTATTTTCTCCCATATTATTCACACCAATTTACTGCTTGCTTTATGATATTCTGAATTTACTGTTAATGATTTTGAACTCTCAAAACACCATTTTCTGTTTGTCTAACTAAGTAAATCACGCAATCATTATTGCTTAGTCCATCAATTCTCGTGGGATCGACCCTCATTCACTTGAGGTACTACTTGGTACGACCTGGTGCATTTGTTAGTTAGTTTGTGGGTTATAAATTTCGCACCAACGATCTTATCTACACCAGAAACAATGAGATTATGATTAGAGAATTCAAAGAAGAAATGAAGCACACATTGATGACTAACTTAGGATAGATGCATTATTATGTTGATATTGAGATAAACCAAAACGAAGACGGATTTTTTATCTCGCAAAAGAAATACACTCAAAATTTGCTAGAAATGTTCAAAATAAATAATTGCAAAATAGTATCTACTCCTCTAGTCCATAATGAGAAATTACAAAAAGAAGATAGATCTAGAGAGGCAGATGCTTCGTAATACATAAGTCTCATTGGAAGTCTCCTTTATCTAACTATCACAAGACCCAATATCATGTATGCAATAAGTCTACTATCAAGATTCATACAAAAGTCAAATGAGAAGCACTATGGGACTGCAAAAAGAATCTTAAGATACCTACAAAGCACAAACGATTATGGCATTCACTATAAATCAGTTGAAGATCTAAAACTACTTGGATATACCGATAGTGATTGGACAGAATCAATTGACGATATGAAAAGAACTTCTGGATATGCCTTTATACTACGATTTGGGATATTCTCTTGGACATCAAAGAAATAAAAAATTGTTGCTCAATCATCTGCTGAAGCCGAGTATGTTGCAGTCGCAAATGCTACTAGTCAAGCAATATGGCTAAGAAAAATATTCGAAGACATAGGAGAACAACAAGAAGAACCAATAACTATGTTGTGCGACAGCAAGTCAGCAATATCAATGGCAAACAATCGAATCCATCATAGTAGAACCAAGCATATAGCTATCAAGTATCATTTTATACAAGAAGCTATATTGGAGAAAAAAATAAAGATCGAGTATTGCAACACAGATGAGCAACTAGCAGACATCTTCACTAATGCACTACCAAAATCAAAGTTCGAACTATTTCGAGAGATGGTTGGAGTTACACAAATTGCATCAAGGAGAAGTATTAATGATGCTACATATTTGTAGAACTTTCTAAAATTTTTATGATCTTGTTTCATAAAAATAAATATCTAGATATTATGATGAAGAAGTTTAGAAATTAAATAATAAATCAAGTACTAGAAATATCTAAGATTAGTATCTAGAAATATCTAGATTAATATCTAATTAAAAATATCTAATTAAAAATATATAAAATATGGAATTATTTAAAATCAACTTATGAAACTTATAAATAGGCCATAATGAAGTTCATTGTAACTAACTAACAAAAATATTAAATTCCATTCACCTTTGTATTTTATCCTTAGCCCATCAATAATATAACTTATCAAATTTTTCAAACCATTTATCCAAACTACTTATTCATCAGCACTATATCCTTGTTATAATATTCAAGTTCATAATACACTAAACTAACATTAACTTATTTCATAAAAACTAATATTTTTAAATCAGCTTCTATGATTAGAATAAAAAATTTTAATTTAAACTAAATTATCCATATTTATTATCCTAAACTAATCTACTCAAAATCTAAATTCTCAAAAATTTATTTGTCATTTTACTCTTATCAAAATAGCAGCGACAAATATCCCCCAATTTAAAAGGCCATAAGTTTAGCAACAAAAGGCTGAGTTACCACATGTTTCAATTAAAGTCCTTTTTTATTATTTGCATCCTGTATGGTGAGAGAACTCCAGATTGATGAACAAAGGACAAGGAATCCACACTAAATAGACTTAAAAGGCCATACAACAGGATGGGGCCATGTTAATGTATGAATCCAAATTTACCGGTTTGACAATATATAGAATCTCTAATATCAATTGACCCTTTTAGCCAGAACATATAATATTCTCTGATCTATGATAACTAAACTAATGAAAGTGTAGAAAATAACTAGCAGTAGCAGGAGAAAAGAGAAAACATAGAGAAATAAATGACATGACATGTCCATTGTAGTGTTCTAGGATAAAATAATATCAAAAAATATTATTTGCATACAAATTAATCACTAAAATTAATTATTATATATTTATTATATATTTGTATGTTATATATAAATAAATATATAATTTAACTCATTTATAATATGTATTTTATATTGTAATATGTATTCTATTTTTATAATTAATTTTAATGTACACCTAACTAGTTAAATAATACCAATATTATATCATTCATAGTGAGGTGTGTCAAATACCCTAGGATTTGCACGATATACAAAAGTACTAATTAAGTTAATTATTTTCATACTTCTAGTTTTTCGTGGTGCAACCAAATGTCCTACGTACAAGACTATTTATTCTTTGTAGTAAGATTAGATCGGATTCTCAAGTTCAGATTCCCTTAAAGATAATAACATTCTGCAAACCACATGTCTCCTAAGAAGAACACACTTTAGCATTTTGCATCAAATTTCACTACCACCCATCAAGAGTCTTGGTGCAATCTTCTTTGATTCTGGTAGTGGATGTGACTGGAAACAGATCAAGAGTCTTGAGAGGTTGATTAGTAGTAGTGCAACATGATGATTCATGATAATGGTTAACATCGCCGCCAAGTGTCCAACCATAGTTATTATTGAAGAATCTCATCTCTTTATTCTTCTCCAACAAACTTTCTGAGTTATGATGCACACTACACTTGCAATTCATCGCCCCTTCTTGCGATGCGTATGCAGCTACTCCTCCTCCCTGATCATTTATAATGAAAATGAAGAAAACTACCATTAAAGTAACACGCATATGCATAATTCAGAGGAATATTATATGCACTTCTTCTTTTGTGTTTCTATTTTGTACATTTTTCAGTTTTAGTATTCAATGTGATGGAGATGTGAGAAAAGACAAAAAAATAAAAAATAAAAAAATCTATTATTAAATTATTATATTTATGTATAAATATACGTTGTTTAATTTATTTTTAGTTTATATTTTATTTTATTATTATATATTTTATATAAATAAGTAATTTAATGATTAATCTTTTATGTCCAAATATCTTGATGGATAAAAAAATTACAAAAGAAATGTGTATAAAGTATAATACAATCATCAGTTTTTCATAATATATAATAATTTAGGTCCGTGTTTATTACTGATGACTACTTCATATTGTTCAAACTAGAAACATGCCTTTCTTTTGGAATATATAGAGTTCTTGCTTCTTCATTCCTCTTACCTTCCCTTAATAATTATTGTGCGATTGATCCCAAGTGGTATTATATTCTACCTTTTTTGTTAACTAAACTCATTACTATAAACTAAGCCATCATCATTTCTAATCCGCAGCCTAACGAATATACTATAAATTAACGATAAAAGATATAAAAAACAGTTAATTTTTAATTAGTTAATATTAATTACTTGTTTTTATTCTTTTTAGAGATTCAAATTTTAGGTTTATCATTTAAGATTTATGGTTAAAAATTTATAATTAAAAATCTAAAATTTAAAATAAATAAAATAATTTAAAAAAAAAACATTAGTAATGTTGAGAGACAAAAATTAACTTTTTAACGTTACTCATTATCGAATTCCACGCAAAGAATTAGCTGGGAAGAGAAAACTAACTAGCTAATGTAATAATCAATATAAGAAAAATGAACATTTTTTAATAATATTATTATAAAAAATATTAAAAGACCGACATTTTTATTAATATTAGTGAATATTTTAGATGAACATTTTATTTTCTTTTAATGATGGTCAGAAATAATAACCCTATTATGATTGAAAATAACACAAAAGCAAGGCTTTGTAAATACATGGTGCGTGTGAAACTAAGTGACTACAATTAATTATTACCTGAAAAGACAAACCAGAAGTGGCATAGAAGGGAACTTGTTTGGTAACAGGAGAACAAGAAGGATAACCAAAACCAGCAAGAAAATGGTTACTGAAATCTTGGTTGAAGTGATGGACATTATGGAGCTGAAGTTGCTGCTGTAGCTGGAGCTGTTTGTTAAGCTTTCTCCTAAGCTTCTGTCTATCCCTAGCCTTATGATTTTGGAACCAGTAGAACACATTCTTGCCTTCAATCCTTCCATAGAAGGAAAGATGAGTCGTTATTTGTTGAATCTGAGAAGCACTTGGAGTTCTAATCCCACTCCTATACAGTTCCTCCAAGATCATGAGTTGTTCAGTTGTAGGGCTCCATCTTGATGAACCTGTTGGGGACATTATTGTTATTTTTTTTTAATTTTTTTTCTATTATTGTTGTTCAGTTTCTTGATGATGATGAGGAGGAACAAGTTACAAGTATGTGTGAATGTGAATTTGAAAGGGATGTATAAATAGAGGGACAGAGAGAAAAGATACAGTGAAGTTTAGAGGAAGAGACAAAATGGAAAGAGATTGAAAGCAGAAAAAGGGAGTGGTGAATTGGATAGGTGAAAAAGGACTATAGCCTCATGCTGATGTTCCTTTTAGAGGAGCATTCAAGTGAGGTTTCAGTGAGAGAGAGAAAATGAGAGAGAGAATCTGATATGAGATGAATGAATGAATGAATGAACAATGCATGATGTATGAGTCATCATGACCTTATTATTATTATTGTTAACTTTTCTTAACAGAATGAATCAGATTCTCCCAAAGTAAGTCTAATTCAGAACCACATATTCCTGATAATGAATCAAAACGGCCCCTTCCTTTTCCCCTAATAACACTTGTAACTGTTTCTGGCAGCTGCTATTACTGTTACAAAAATATATATCACGGAAAAGAGCTTTAACTATAAATTATCTGTCAAATGATATTTAGTTACGTCACATATACTGATTAGAGTGAAATGAGTACAATATTATTTTAAATAGAATTAGTAGTATAAATTGTATAGTATCATAAATTGTTATTTTGTGCATTATTTATTCGCTCCAAGAATTTACAAACATATGAAAATCTTTGTTTTTGTCCTCCATATTATATTATGATATATTAAAAAGTTAATAAATTGGTTCGATATTTTACTATCAACTTCTTGACCTAAAAAATAAGAGTTTTTTTTCTATAAAATTGATTGATTAGAATAAGATTTTATCTTTTTAGGAGCCCTACATGCATATTTTGATGCATACCGTTCATAAAAAGATCACAAAAATAAATCAATATATAGATTTTAATCTTTTTTTTATTAATTTATGACTCTTTTTTAGAATAAATTTTTTAGAATTTTTAACAAAGAAATTTTTTTATTTTCTTTTTTAATAAAGAGAACTTTTGAGCCCTTCTTTTATCCATACATATAGAATGTATTTAATTTTTTGAACTAATTCCTCATTTATGTATCATTTTCATCAAGATCAATTACCAATATATTTATACATGTGTAGTTTAATTTATTTTAAATATATATTTATATTTCAACATGTATTTTATATTAATGGTTGATTTTGGTGTATACATAATAATTGTAGAGATTTTATCTATTCAGCTGTTGACCTACAATTACTTATTATAAGAGTACAAATTATTTTTATTTATAAAAGTTTAAAATATTGATAAATTTATTCATAAATGAATAAACTGGTTTGTATTTATAAAAAAGTAAATAAGTTATTATTTTTATTTATAAAAATTTAGAATACAAAAAATTAAAATTTATATATTTAATTTTTTGTGAGTATAAAATTAATTTATTCTTTCATAAATAAATTTATCCGTGTTTTAAATCTATAGTATAGAAATGATAATTTATTTTTTTATTTAATATTTTTTTACTAAATTTTGTAAAATTTAAATATCAATATAACCATAATATCTAATAAATTATATTTATCTAAATTTTAACATTTTATATTACTTTGCTATGTAATTTATCAAAAAATATCAAATAATTTAAATTAATATGTAATTTTATAATTCTATAGAACAAAGTATTGTTTTAGTCTTTATTATTTGGGTTAAGTCTTAATTTTATTTCTAATGTTTGAACGTTCTATTTTTTACCCAAATATTTATTTCGTTTTATTTTAATCTTTTAATCAAAATTAATATTTTTTTCCTTCAAAAATTTCCTTTTTCTTTCATTCTCATCCTCTTCTAGATAAGGATAATAGTCTTAATTGTTGTTGTTATAATTGTAGTTGCAATTATTTGAGAGTGAAATTGGCATAAAAATAAAAAAAATAAGAAGATAATGTAATAGAGAAAAATGATTTTTTTATAAATAGTTTTATTTTTGACTAAAAGATAAAAATATGACGAAATAAAACGTTTAAAATAAAAATAAGATATTTTAGATGTTAAAAACGAAATTATCACTTACTAACGATATTTTACCCTATTTTATAATACATCCTATAATGTATAAGATTCGAATCTAATAATACATTTTGTAAGAGAAAAATAATAAAAAAAACAATTGTTCAATAAAATATAGCATTTACTTAAATTTAAGCTTACAGCTATATCATATATAATTCTATCCACAGAAGAAGGCATTGCATAAAGCAACAAACTTAAATGTAACAGAGAAAAAGAAGAGTGTGAAAAAAGAAAGGGAAGTGAATCAGGCAGATGAGATGCATTGAATTAAAGGGAGATAGATCATAGATGAGAGTTTAGAAATGGAATTGGCAAATTGATAAGTCCCATTATTGGAAGCACAATTCTGAAATATGAATGCAGGCTTATGGACAATGGTAGGAAAGGAAAGGGAGTGAGACTTGGCAAAATGGCAAGTCATTCACAGTGACAGAGACAGAGACAGAGACAGAGTGTGTGTGGGGCCTCTCTGATTATGTAATGTGCATTGTGCATGTCTTCCCTCTCTTAGCCCCTTCTTCTTCGTCCTTGTCCTCATTCAGTGAGTGCTGACAGCTTGAAAAGTGAAAACGCAATGCAATGCAAGCCTCTCCAACTGTTAAGACTTAAGAGAAAAGAAGAGAAGAGAGGAGAGGAGTCTTCATAAATGCAATGTAGCAGGGTTTGTCCCAATGCAATGCCTTGTCTGTTTTTTATGGTTTAACTTAATTAGTAAGGGGGACTTGTCACCTCTGCCAACATTCCTCACTATCTCCACCGTTCATTTTGTGACTAACCTACGTCATCATGCTTATTATTTATGTTTTTATATATTCTTCCCATAAAAAACTTATGAAAAATACCATCAGACCAACCCTTGCATTGTTATTAATATTAGTCAAAATTTAGAGTCAATATTTTAATTTTATAATATTAGAATTTATAATCTAAAATTTACAATTTAAAATTTAAGATATAGAATATACGAACGAGAGTAAACGCTTTAATAAAATAATAATTTAATTATTTAAAATAGGATAAAAAATTTAGAAGTATTTTTTTAAATAAAAAGGTAAAATTTGAATTTAATGAATTTTTTTATTGGAAAAATGTATTTTTTGTGAAATTTTTTTGTTAAAATGTTCACCAGGGTTTAAGCTGACAATATCGGCTCTAGTCTGTCCAGTACTGCATATTGAGAAAAAGAATACTTTTAAAAATTGAATTTATTATTTTGGAAAGACAAAATAATTTAGAATTGAAGATCGAACGCTAATCTTAAAGGTTTTGGTCCAAAGTTGGACTAAACAGACCTAAAATGCTAACAGATTGGACCGGGTCTAAGTTGGACCCAAATCCAATATATAAATACCCTAACTTAGAGCATTTCAGCTCATTTTATACATAAAGAGTGAGAGATGGACGGTGATGGAGAAGAGAGGAGATGAGGGTTTGGTTTCTATTCACTCATCCCCTTGTTTCACTCATAACTTGAACTACGATGCTCCGATTAACGAGCTATTTGTGGCCACGCGAAACTCTTGCCGAGCCCGTCGTTTCTAAGTAGATTTTGTTGGTAAGAAAATCTTTCCTTAGCTCTAGTTTTTTTCCCTAGCCTAAAACTCGAGAATGTCTTTTGATTTTTGAATTTCTTTGTATTTTTGTTGTTTAGGTGTAATCTAACTTGGGTGAGTAGTGAGTTTTACCCCAAAACTCATCAGACAAGGTAAGATATCACTAAACCCTTGTGTTTAGTTGTATGTCATAAACCCTAGCTTTGATTTTTATTGTTCTTCATGCTATAGAGTATTCTTAGTATTGTTTGGTCTTGAGTGGAGGCTTGAAAAGCTTGTGGTAAAGTGGATTTGTGCGTGGAGAATAATTGGCCAAGGTTTGGTTTCGATTTTCTTTATGTAATATGTAATGTTTCTAGACATTCAAGCTAGCTGACCCTAAGATAGGATTGAATGATGTTGGTATATGATTAAGTGTATGTGAAATTATGTTTGATGATGAATACTATGATATGGAGTGTAGGAGTGTATGATATTTGAATTATGATAATAATATGATGAGTATTGGGATTATTTATGATTGTGATGATTTCGATGAATATGATGATTTTGATGGATTATGATAGCAATTGTTGATGTTGAGTAATGAATGTAGATGATAAAAATGGGTGTTGATTATGTGGATGAAAATTGTGATATAATGATTGAGATACTATGGTAGTGATGTGATGATGTTGTAAATTGATGAAGGGTGTATATGAGGAATTAGATTGTGTAAATTGTTGATATTAAAATATTGAATTAGAATTATGAATTTGTGTTAAATTATGGTGGAGAGATTGAGTGAAATAGGTGTGAAAGTGATGAAAGTACAATGAAATGGTAAAAGTAGTGTGTGGTAGTAGTTTGTGCTGAATTGAGTAGGTTTAATTGTTGGTTTAGTTTTGAAAGTTTTGGAAAAACTAGAGAATTGTCACTTTTTGTAAAGACCTATTTTTGGTGAACTTTGACAGATTATAACTTGAGCTTCGATTTTTGAAATTAAATCGATTTTATTTTAAATTAAAGATGATTTTAAGAGCTTTAAAATGATATAAAATTTGAGAAAAATAGAGTTTTGTAGAGAATGTTATGAGCGTTTGAAGTTTGGTATGAAAATCTGATTTCTGCAGCTTTAACATTTTTCTGAGTCTACTAAGGCTTGCGTACATGACACAGTGAATGCGGCGCGAGCATTCTATTCGGGATGGGCATCTTGCATACGCGGGCATTGCATGCGTACGCGAACTATCACAATTTTAACCCTTGTGTACGCGAACACTTAACACGTGACGCGAGCATTCCATTCGGGTTGAAACACTTGTGTATGCGGGCAGGGGATCACATGCGCGAGCACCCATTTTTAACAGCATGCATACACGAGACATGGGCTTGCATATGTGAGACCCCCTGTTTTGCAGAAAATGTGTTTGCTTCACTTTTAAGGGTTCTCCAGCTTTCCACACTTCCTTAACTTCTCATTAAGGCTTGTGGCTAGTAATTAGGCACTAAGACTAGTATAGATGGGTTTATGCTTTGAGATTAGTGAATTTATGTATGAGTTAGAAGACGGTGACCTAGGCCTGATATGTCGGTTGGACGAAGTTGTCATGTGACCTGATGGGGGGCTGGGTTGATGATGAAATTGAGATATTGATTATGGATGATGAGATTGGAACTTGAAAATGAATGATTTTGGTTAATGGAATGAATATGAATGGAAGTGTGCTATGAGCAGCGGCCTCTGAGATGGATTATGTGATTGTGATATGCTTTGTTCTCTGTCGTGAGGGCTGTGGTAGTCTCCCGCTCATGTGACATGCATTGTTTTGGTAAGTCGCTATGCTCCTCGAGTAAGGGCTGTGGTAGTCTCCCGCTTGTCGAGGTAGCGGTACCGGCGTAGGGTCTATGGTAGTCTCCTACCTACATTGAGATGTGAGGATTGAAGTTGGGCTTCCCACTCATATTTCTCTTTGGTTGCAACATGGTAGGGCACTGGTGCACGAAATTGTGATCACTACACAACTTCGCACAACTAACCAGCAAGTGCACTGGGTCGTCCAAGTAATACCTTACGTGAGTAAGGGTCGATCCCACGGAGATTGTAGGTATGAAGCAAGCTATGGTCACCTTGTAAATCTCAGTCAGGCAGACTCAAATGGGTATAGATGATGAATAAAGCATAAAAGATAAAGATAGAGATACTTATGTAATTCATTGGTGAGAGCTTCAGATAAGCGTATGAAGATGCCTTCCCTTCCGTCTCTCTGCTTTCCTACTGTCTTCATCCAATCCTTCTTACTCCTTTCCATGGCAAGCTTATGCAAGGGTTTCACCGTTGTCAGTGGCTACCTCCCATCCTCTCAGTGAAAATGTTCCTATGCTCTGTCACAGCATATGGCTAATCAGCTGTCGGTTCTCGGTCAGGCCGGAATAGAATCCAGCGATTCTTTTGCGTCTGTCACTAACGCCCCGCCTGCTAGGAGTTTGAAGCACGTCACAGTCATTCAATCATTGAATCCTACTCAGAATACCACAGACAAGGTTAGACCTTCCGGATTCTCTTGAATGCCGCCATCAGTTCTCGCCTATACCACGAAGATTCCGGTTAAAGAATCCAAGAGATAAACACTAGAGCCTTGTTGCTTGTAGAACAGAAGTGGTTGTCAGTCACTTTGTTCATTGAGAATGATGATGAGTGTCACGGATCATCACATTCATCAAGTTGAAGAACAAGTGATATCTTGGAACAAGAACAAGCAGAATTGAATAGAAGAACAATAGTAATTGCATTAATACTCGAGGTACAGCAGAGCTCCACACCTTAATCTATGGTGTGTAGAAACTCCACCGTTGAAAATACATAAGAACAAGAGTGATCATTGGTTTCGGCCCCAGAGAGGGAACCAGAAGAACCAAGATCTGATCTAAGAACTAGATGTCCAAAGATGAAAATACAATAGTAAAAGGTCCTACTTATAGAAAACTAGTAGCCTAGGGTGTACAGAGATGAGTAAATGACATAAAAATCCACTTCCGGGCCCACTTGGTGTGTGCTTGGGCTGAGCAATTAAGCATTTTCGTGTAGAGACTCTTCTTGGAGTTAAACGCCAGCTTTTATGCCAGTTTGGGCGTTTAACTCCCATTTAGGTGCCAGTTCCGGCGTTTAACGCTGGGATTTCTGAGGGTGACTTTGAACGCCGGTTTGGGCCATTAAATCTTCGGCAAAGTATGAACTATCATATATTGCTGGAAAGCCCAGAATGTCTACTTTCCAACGCCGTTGAGAGCGCGCCAATTGGGCTTCTGTAGCTCCAGAAAATCCACTTCGAGTGCAGGGAGGTCAGAATCCAACAGCATCTGCAGTCCTTTTCAGTCTCTGGATCAGATTTTTGCTCAGGTCCCTCAATTTCAGCCAGAAAATACCTGAAATCACAGAAAAACACACAAACTCATAGTAAAGTCCAGAAAAGTGAATTTTAACTAAAAACTAATAAAAATATACTAAAAACTCAACTCAAACTACTAAAAACATACTAAAAACAATGCCAAAAAGCGTATAAATTATCCGCTCATCACAACACCAAACTTAAATTGTTGCTTGTCCTCAAGCAACTGAAAATCAAATAAGATAAAAGAAGAGAATATACTATAGACTCCAAATTATCAATGAAACTTAGCTCCAAATTAGATGAGCGGGACTAGTAGCTTTTTGCCTCCGAACAGTTTTGGCATCTCACTCTATCCTTTGAAATTCAGAATGATTGGCTTCTTTAGGAACTCAGAATCCAGATAGTGTTATTGATTCTCCTAGTTAAGTATGATGATTCTTGAACACAGCTACTTATTGAGTCTTGGCCGTGGCCCAAAGCACTCTGTCTTCCAGTATTACCACCGGATACATACATGCCACAGACACATAATTGGGTGAACCTTTTCAGATTGTGACTCAGCTTTGCTAGAGTCCCCAATTAGAGGTGTCCAGGGTTCTTAAGCACACTCTTTTTGCCTTGGATCACAACTTTATTTTTTTTCTTTTTCTTTCTTTTTTTTTTCTCGTTTTTTTTTTCGTTTTTCTCTTTCTCTTCTTTTTTTTTGTATTCACTGCTTTTTCTTGCTTCAAGAATCATTTTTATGATTTTTCAGATCCTCAGTAACATGTCTCCTTTTTCATCATTCTTTCAAGAGCCAACAATTTTAACATTCATGAACAACAAATTCAAAAGACATATGCACTGTTCAAGCATACATTCAGAAAACAAAAATTATTGTCACCACATCAAACTAATTAAGCTAGTTTTAAAGATGAATTCGAAATCCTGTACTTCTTGTTCTTTTGTAATAAAAACAGTTTTCATTTAAGAAAGGTGATGGATTCATATTCATAGCTTTAAGGCATAGACACTAAGACACTAATGATCATAAGACACAAACATTAATAAACATAAAGCATAATTTTCGAAAAACAGAAAAGCAAGGAACAAGGAGATTAAAGAACGGGTCCACCTTAGTGATGGCGGCTTGTTCTTCCTCTTGAAGGTCTTATGGAGTGCTTGAGCTCCTCAATGTCTCTTCCTTGTCTTTGTTGCTCCTCTCTCATGATTCTTTGATCTTCTCTAATTTCATGAAGGAGGATGGAATGTTCTTGGTGCTCCACCCTTAGTTGTCCCATGTTGGAACTCAATTCTCCTAGGGAGGTGTTGATTTGCTCCCAATAGTTTTGTGGAGGAAAGTGCATCCCTTGAGGCATCTCAGTGATCTCATGATGAGAGGGGTCTCTTGTTTGCTCCATCCTTTAGTAATGGGCTTGAGGTCATGCCTTCTCAGCTGAACCGGCTTTCCTCTTGAATCTCTCTTCCATTGAGCGCCCTCTTCACAAATGTCTGTGAGGACTTGGTCCAACCTTTGATCAAAGTTGACCCTTTTTGAGTTTGAAAGGGACCTCATGGATCACCTTCTTCAAGGCCACAACTTCATAGAAGTGGTCTTGATGCACCCTTGAGATGAATCTTTCCATCTCCCATGACTCGGAGGTGGAAGCTTTTGCCTTCCCTTTCCTCTTTCTAGATGTTTCTCCGGCCTTGGATGCCATAAATGGTTATGGAAAAACGAAAAAGCAACGCTTTTACCACACCAAACTTAAAAGGTTTGCTCGTCCTCGAGCAAAGAAGAAAGAAGAGAGTAGAAGAAGAAGAAATGAGGAGAAGGGAATGGCTTTGTGTTCGGCCAAAGAAGGGGAGAAGTGGTGTTTAGGTGTGTGAAAATAAAGGGGTGAAGAAGGGTATATAGGAGAGGGGGGGTCATGGTTCGGTCAAGTGAGGGTGGGTTTGGGTGGAAAGTGGTTTGAATTTGAATGGTGAGGTAGGTGGTGTTTATGAGGATGGATGTGAGTGGTGAAGAGGAAGAAGGGATTTGATAGGTGAAGGGTTTTGGGGAAGAGAAGTTGAGGTGATTGGTGAATGGGTGAAGAAGAGAGAGAGAGTGGTGGGGTTGGTGGGGATCCTGGGGGTCCACAGATCCTGTGGTGTCAAGGAAAAGTCATCCCTGCACCAAATGGCATTCAAAATCACGTTTTGAGCCATTTTGGCGTTAAACGCCGGGCTGGTGCCCATTCCTGGCGTTTAACGCCAGGTTCTTGCCCTTTTCTGGCGTTTAACGCCGTCTGGTGCCCCTTTCTGGCGTTAACGCCCAGAATGGTGCCAGACTGGGCGTTAAACGCCCAACTGCTAGCCTCATGGCGTTTAAACAGTGGGTTCTTCCTCCAGGGTGTGCTGTTTTTCTTCCTGTTTTTCATTCTGTTTTTGCTTTTCAATTGATTTTGTGTCTTCTTATGATCATCAACCTACAAAAAACATAAAATAACAAAGAGAAATAGATAACTATAACATTGGGTTGCCTCCCAACAAGCGCTTCTTTATGTCAGTAGCTTGACAGAGGGCTCTCATGGAGCCTCATATTTTCTCAGAGCAATGTTGGAACCTCCCAACACCAAACTTAGAGTTTATCACAGCCTTGGCTGTGGCTAGGAAGGGTCTGCCAAGGATGATGGTTTCATCCATGCACTTCCCAGTCTCTAGGACTATGAAATCAGCAGGGATGTAATGGTCTTCAATCTTCACCAAAATATCCTCTACAAGTCCATGAGCTTGTTTTCTTGAGTTGTCTGCCATCTCTAGTGAGATTCTTGCAGCTTGTACCTCAAAGATCCCTAGCTTCTCCATTACGGAGAGAGGCATGAGGTTTACACTTGACCCTAAGTCACACAGAGCCTTCTTGAAGGTCATGGTGCCTATGGTACAAGGTATTAAAAACTTTCCAGGATCTTGCTTCTTTTGAGGTAATTTCTGCCTAGACAAGTCATCCAGTTCTTTGGTGAGCAAAGGAGGTTTATGCTCCCAAGACTCATTTCCAAATAACTTGCCATTTAGCTTCATGATTGCTCCAAGGTATTTAGCAACTTGCTCTTCAGTGACATACTCATCCTCTTCAGAGGAGGAATACTCATCAGAGCTCATGAAAGGCAGAAGTAAGTCCAATGGAATCTCTATGGTCTCATTTTGAGCCTCAGATTCCCATGGTTCCTCATTGGGGGAACTCAGTGGAGGTCAGTGCACGCCCATTGAGGTCTTCCTCAGTGGCGTTCACTTCCTCTCCTTCCTCTCCAAATTCGGCCATGTTGATGGCCTTGCACTCTCCTTTTGGATTTTCTTCTGTATTGCTTGGAAGAGTACTTGGAGGGAGTTCAGTAATTTTCTTGCTCAGCTGTCCCACTTGTGCCTCCAAATTCCTAATGGAGGACCTTGTTTCAGTCATGAAACTTTGAGTGGTTTTGATTAGATCAGAGACCATGGTTGCTAAGTCAGAGGGGTTCTGCTTAGAATTCTCTGTCTGTTGCTGAGAAGATGATGGAAAAGGCTTGCCATTGCTAAACCTGTTTCTTCCACCATTGTTGTTGTTGAAACCTTGTTGAGGTTTCTCTTGATTCTTCCATGAGAAATTTGGGTGATTTCTCCATGAAGAATTATAGGTGTTTCCATAGGGTTCTCCTAGGTAATTCACCTCTTCCATTGAAGGGTTCTCAGGATCATAGGCTTCTTCAGATGAAGCATCCTTAGTACTGCTTGGTGCATTTTGCATTCCAGACAGACTTTGAGAAATCAAATTGACTTGTTGAGTCAATATCTTGTTCTGAGCCAAAATGGCATTCAGAGCATCAATCTCAAGAACTCCTTTCTTCTGACTTGTCCCATTGTTCACAGGATTCCTTTCAGAAGTGTACATGAATTGGTTATTTGCAACCATTTCAATGAGCTCTTGAGCTTCTATAGGCGTCTTCTTCAGATGAAGAGATCCTCCAGCAGAGCTATCCAAGGACATCTTGGATAGTTCAGAGAGACCATTATAGAAAATACCTATGATGCTCCATTCAGAAAGCATGTCAGAAGGACACTTTCTGATCAATTGTTTGTATCTTTCCCAAGCTTCTTCATAGAGGGATTCTCCATCCTTCTGTCTGAAGGTTTAGACTTCCACTCTAAGCTTACTCAATTTTTGAGGTGGAAAGAACTTTGCCAAGAAGGCATTGACTAGCTTTTCCCATGAGTCCAGGCTTTCTTTAGGTTGTGAGTCCAACCATGTCCTAGCTCTGTCTCTTACAGCAAAAGGGAATAGCATTAGTCTGTAGACCTCAGGGTCAACCCCATTAGTCTTGACAGTGTCACAGATTTGCAAGAATTCAGCTAAGAACTGATGAGGATCTTCCAATGGAAGTCCATGGAACTTGCAATTCTGTTGCATTAGAGAAACTAATTGAGGCTTAAGCTTAAAGTTGTTTGCTCCAATGGCAGGGATAGAGATGCTTCTCCCATAGAAGGGAGTAGGTGCAGTAAAGTCACCCAGCACCTTCCTTGCATTGTTGGCATTGTTGTTGTTTTCGGCTGCCATGGGTTCTTCTTCTTTGAAGATTTCTGTTAGGTCCTTTACAGAGAGTTGTGCCTTAGCTTCTCTTAGCTTTCGCTTCAAGGTCCTTTCAGGTTCAGGGTCAGCTTCAACAAGAATGCCTTTGTCTTTGTTCCTGCTCATATGAAAGAGAAGAAAACAAGAAAATATGGAATCCTCTATGTCACAGTATAGAGATTCCTTGAGGTGTCAGAGGAAAAGAAAAGTAGAAGACAGAAGTAGAAAATTCGAACTTATCAAAGAAGATGGAGTTCGAATTTTGCATTAAGGAATAGAGTTAGTTCATAAATAGAAGGATGTGAGAAGAAGGGAAGTAATTTTCGAAAATTGAGTGAAAGATTTTGAAAACATTTTGAAAAACACTACTTGATTTTCGAAAATCAAGAGTGGAAAAGAAATCAAGTAATTTTTGAAAAAGATTTTTGAAATTAGAAATTAACAAGATATGATTTGAAAACTATTTTGAAAAAGATGTGATTAAAGAGATATGATTGAAAAGTTATGGTTTTGAAAACAATTTTAAAAAGATTTGATTTTAAAAATTAATGACTTGCCTAACAAGAAAAGATATGATTCAAACATTAAACCTTTCTCAACAGAAAAGGCAACATACTTAAAATGTTCAATCAAATCATTAATTATTAGTAAGTATCTTTGAAAAAGGAAAGAAATTGATTTTGAAAACATTTGATTGAAAAGATATGATTTGAAAAAGATTTGATTTTGAAAAACTTTGAAAACTTGAAAAAAAATTGATTTTGAAAACAAAATCTTCCCTTGTGCCATCCTGGCGTTAAACGCCCAGAATGGTGCACATTCTGGCGTTTAACGTTAAACGCCAGAAGATAAATGAAGACACATGCATAAATTTGAAAAATGCAAGAAGAACAAACATGCAATTGACACCAAACTTAAAATGAGACACTAGACTTAAACAGAAATATTTTTTTTTGTTTTTATATTTGTTTTTTTTGGATTTTTTCGAAAATTAAGTGGAAGAAGAAAAAAAGGTATCAAATTCTTAATGAGAATTCCAAGAATCATGCAATGTTAGTCTAAAGCTTTAGTCTAAAGGAATTAGACATAGCTAGCTAAGCTTCAGCAGGACATTGCATTCAAGAGCTAAATTGATGATGATCAATCAGCTTTGGTGATGATAAGAACATCACCTTGAAACACTAGAATCATTTTTAAGAACTCTGAAGAAAAATAATACCTAATCTAAGCAACAAGATGAACCGTCAGTTGTCCATACACAAACAATCCCCGGCAACGGCGCCAAAACTTGGTGCGCGAATTGTGATCACTACAAACTTCGCACAACTAACCAGCAAGTGCACTGGGTCGTCCAAGTAATACCTTACGTGAGTAAGGGTCGATCCCACGGAGATTGTAGGTATGAAGCAAGCTATGGTCACCTTGTAATCTCAGTCAGGCAGACTCAAATGGGTATAGATGAATAAAGCATAAAGATAAAGATAGAGATACTTATGTAATTCATTGGTGAGAGCTTCAGATAAGCGTATGAAGATGCCTTCCCTTCCGTCTCTCTGCTTTCCTACTGTCTTCATCCAATCCTTCTTACTCCTTTCCATGGCAAGCTTATGCAAGGGTTTCACCATTGTCAGTGGCTACCTCTCATCCTCTCAGTGAAAATGTTCCTATGCTCTGTCACAGTATATGGCTAATCAGCTGTCGGTTCTCGGTCAGGCCGGAATAGAATCCAGCGATTCTTTTGCGTCTGTCACTAACGCCCCGCCTGCTAGGAGTTTGAAGCACGTCACAGTCATTCAATCATTGAATCCTACTCAGAATACCACAGACAAGGTTAGACCTTCCGGATTCTCTTGAATGCCGCCATCAGTTCTCGCCTATACCACGAAGATTCCGTTAAAGAATCCAAGAGATAAACTAGAGCCTTGTTGCTTGTAGAACAGAAGTGGTTGTCAGTCACTTTGTTCATAAGTGAGAATGATGATGAGTGTAACGGATCATCACATTCATCAAGTTGAAGAACAAGTGATATCTTGGAACAAGAACAAGCAGAATTGATAGAAGAACAATAGTAATTGCATTAATACTCGAGGTACAGCAGAGCTCCACACCTTAATCTATGGTGTGTAGAAACTCCACCGTTGAAAATACATAAGAACAAGAGTGATTGGTTTCGGCCCCAGAGAGGGAACCAGAAGAACCAAGATCCGATCTAAGAACTAGATGTCCAAAGATGAAAATACAATAGTAAAAGGTCCTACTTATAGAAAACTAGTAGCCTAGGGTGTACAGAGATGAGTAAATGACAAAAATCCACTTCCGGGCCCACTTGGTGTGTGCTTGGGCTGAGCAATGAAGCATTTTCGTGTAGAGACTCTTCTTGGAGTTAAACGCCAGCTTTATGCCAGTTTGGGCGTTTAACTCCCATTTAGGTGCCAGTTCCGGCGTTTAACGCTGGGATTTCTGAGGGTGACTTTGAACGCCGGTTTGGGCCATCAATCTTGGGCAAGTATGGACTATCATATTTCTGGAAAGCCCAGGATGTCTACTTTCCAACGCCGTTGAGAGCGCGCCAATTGGGCTTCTGTAGCTCCAGAAAATCCACTTCGAGTGCAGGGAGGTCAGAATCCAACAGCATCTGCAGTCCTTTTCAGTCTCTGGATCAGATTTTGCTCAGGTCCCTCAATTTCAGCCAGAAAATACCTGAAATCACAGAAAAACACATAAACTCATAGTAAAGTCCAGAAAAGTGAATTTTAACTAAAAACTAATAAAAATATACTAAAAAATCAACTCAAACTACTAAAAACATACTAAAAACAATGCCAAAAAGCGTATAAATTATCCGCTCATCAGGCACTATCCCATAGAATCATGCGAAATCTAGAGGAAGGTGGTAGGGCACTCTCCCTCAGAATTATTCCTCCTGAGTATGCGTAACAGAGAGACTAATCCAGGAGTTGCCGACCGGATTTTGTATCAGGTTTCGCACTATAACCGATATGTGATATCACAACCAATAGGACAAGCACTCATCACATCCATCTCTTATGTGCTTGTTTTCTTTGATTTCTTGTAGTTTGCCTAAATGTATAATATGCCTACTTGCTTCTTGAATTACTTGTTATACACGAATATTACCTGTGTGTATTACTTGTTTGCATATACTTGTGATTGTTTAGGATTGAGGAGGCTAGGTAGGAGGCGGCGATGGGATCGCACGGAGGTTAGATTGGCGAAGACTGTGGGATACAGCAGTCTGATTAGTATTAGTTAGAAATCTCCTAAGTTTAGATAACCTTGTTTTTTGGTTGTGGTTTAAGTTATGTATTTTTATTAAGCTTGAATATTTGTATCAATGTGAAGTTCTAGGATTGCCTGTGGCGTCCCGAAATCTTACATCTTATATTTTGGGCACTATTACCATATTGAAAACCTCTGGTTTTCATATCATATGTTGTTGTTGTTTTTCAAATGCAGGTCGTAACCTACCTCAGTGAGTTACGAGATGGTGATGGAGCGGAGGATCTTATGCTCTCTTTTGTATTTCGACTATTTTGATGTAGTTACTCTCTCATCCTTTATTTTTATATAACTTTGTTGTCTTAGAGGCTTTATTTCTAAAATCTTTAAGAGATAGGTTGTTTCTGTTTTAAACTTCCAAACTCTTTTGTATTCAGTTTGACTAGCCGGCCTAAACTCTGCAGGCTGTAACTAATCTTCTTTTTGTATATCATACTTATATATATATTGTTTAATTTAATTTTTACCTTGTGTATCCTGGAGCTATTTACAAGATTTTATATATATTACGTCATGTTATGTTCGTGCCTATGCGTTTAGTTATCATGTGTGAACGCTTTGCATTTTGTAATTCCGCTTTATACGATTTTGAGCTGTATTCATTCATCGGGCTTCTAGCTATATAAATTCTAGGATATATATTATATATTATAAGTTTTAGAATAATAAATTTTATTGTTTAAATTTTAAATAATAGAGTGTTACATAAAATATTGCTTAAATGTTTGATAAAAATAATAAATTTTATTGATAGTATATATTGCTCAAACTTATATACTTTTATAATGACCTATCCTCTAAAATAATTGTGTTGAATCCATATGTTTTTAATTCATATCATATCTCACATAATTATATTAGAGGGCGCCACTTAGATAAAGATACAAAAAATATCTTTTTTAAAGAAACATTACTTCTACCAATTAATACTCGACATATAGCATTGATCAAACCAAAACACGGTTCATCTTTAATAGTTTTTTTTTTTATTTGTGGTCATAAACGGTTCATTTCGGGTTTTTTTCCTTCTTGCCAGTCCTCCCCTCTTAGCGCCGCGGTCTCTCACTCTCACGGCCTCATTGCAAAGTCGCCGTCTCCGCCTGAGGGCTGAGGTAGAATCGTCAGCTTCCCTCATCGCAACCTGAACGTCACCGCCTCCAGCCCCGTCTTCATCGCCATTGCAGCAGCATTTTCGTCGGTCTTTGTCGCAGCTCGTTCGTCAGCCTCTTTGCCATTCGTCGTTCTTCCTTCCAGTAAGTCTTCTGTGATTTTATTTAGTGTGTGTCTTATGACCTTGATGGAGTGTGGTAATTGAAGAGAAAGGGATGCTAATGAAGAAGATTGGAACCATTATTATAGGCAAGAATATTATTAAGGGTGCTGATTAGTTTTGGTGATTAATGATGATAATGATGAGATGATTGTGGGTGCTGTTGCTGAAAAAGCTCTATTACTTGTGTTCTTGATTTCAAACAGTTAAGGATGATTAAATAAAATGGCTCAGTAGGTGTGCCTCTTGTGTCATTGTTGAATTTGAAGTACGAAATTAGTGAATTTCTGTGTAAACAACTAATCTTGTGACATTGTTGGAATTTGAATTTATCATTGTCATGCAGATTGGTATCTTGAAGTTTCGTATATACAATGTTGATATTAAAGAAGAACTTGCAGCAATTCATATGATTTGGTGTTGCCTTGACTCATTTTATTTTGATTATGTTATATTTTACTTTTTTAGTTGGTTCTTTTAAAAAAGACTAGTACTAATGTTGTTGTTATAATTGATAATTCTTAATACAATTTATTTTGGGTTTCTATTTGATGATGAGCATTGTTGGAACCTTAAAACAAAAAGAAGTTTTTATAGTTCTTCACTTCTTCCCCAACTAAATGACAAGCTAACACCATGAACGAAAATCATGTATCATTTTGAATTGAACTAATAATATTACATGCTTCATATGATTCCGTTTTTATATTTCATAAATGAATCAATCTATATAATAGAGTTTTGATTAAAACTAATGAAAATTGACGGGAAAAGTTCAAATGTATTTGACGAAGATCATACTTTAATTACATGTATGAATTTAATATTTTCTATAAGAGGATAAGCTTCCTCAAGATAATACATTACAGATAACTTCTACTACAACAGTGAATCATGCCTATAGTATCGTTGATATTAAATATTTGGCCTATGTTTTGCCAACTTTTTCAATCTTTTGTTATTAATTCATTAAAATACATAGAATGGTGGAATCACGATGGATCTAAATGCCAGTTAATCTCCAATTGAGAGTCGTCAAGTGAGCCTTTCACTCTATTCAAAGCTGCTTGCCTGTGTTGCAGCAATGGACGTGAGGGATCTTTAATCTCTTTGGAGCTGCTGCCACCTTCACTTTTGCAGGGAGATTTCGTTGACAAATCTTTTCATTTGATTCAAAGGCACAAGCTATAATGATGAAGGAACACAGTACAAAATACACTAACTGCAAAGTCATGCTGTAAAAGTTTAAAGGAGCTAGATGATTATTTGAGCAAAGACAGTAATAAATTCAAGGTTCAGTCATGATAATTAATAACAAATTCAACTCAGATGATTTTTAGCAACAAAAAAAATTAACTCAGTGATTATTCAGCAACACAACTACAAATTCAAGGTTCAATCACTAACAAATTCAACTCAATGATGACTTTCAGCAACAAAAAGATTTACTTCAGTAATTATTTGAGTAAAACAACAATAAATTCAAGGTTTAGTGCCGATAATCAATAACAAATTCAACCAATTCAGGCATCAAGAGAGACCCCTTATATTGTATTTGTTGAATGCACTCCTATGCTTTGTTGCATTTGCACTATCCCTTAGTCTATTCAAGATATAGAACACGTTATTTAAGATAAAGGCAATTGATTTCTTGAAAATGTTGACATAATGTTAAAATTAATTATGTACCAAAATAATAAACTATTAAAAATAAAAATCCATTAGAGCTTAATGGACAAAGCTTTATGTCAACAACCAAAGAAATTCCTGGATAAAGTTCCAAAAAAAAATTATCCTGCCTCCTTTACCTTTAGATAGACTCCAAACAATATGTTAGCTAATCACCAAAATATCTCACAATACATAGAATGCTCACACAATGTTGAAGCTACCATTGTAATTCTTTATATAAGAATATAAAGGAGTAATAAATTAATATTAAATTTTATGCTTGCAGCAACAACTTTTACAAGCACTGTTCAGCATCCCAAGACATATCTATCTAAATAAACCATTAATCCAACTTCTAGACTGAAGTATACATATGCTCACAACTAATTAGGTTCAATCCAAACACAATGTAAATAAAAAGTTTCAGCTCAATAACAAATTATTCAAGGTTTAGCAATGATAATCAATAACAAATTCATGTCAGTGATGATTTTCAGCAACAGAAAATCTAGTTTAGTGATATTCTCAGCAACAAAATCAAAGTGCATTGATAAATTACAACAACAAAATTGAAAAAGAAATAATAGAAGAATTTGTTGGAACTCACCAAATTGGGGACCAGCTTCTGGCAAGGAAGCTGACGGCGGGGAGGAAGCTGCAGTGAAGAGGAAGTTGATGGCGAGAGTCGAAGCAAGAAGATAACAACGACGATCAGCTCCGGAACTTGTTGCTTCTGCCGCCGCCGGCGACGAGCGCAACAAAGGCAACAAAGTAGCAAGATTGAGTGTAAGACGGTGACGAGATAGGGAGCGACGACAATGAGTAGTCCCAGACTTGCTGCTTCTATCGCCACCGACGACGAGGGCAGGAAAGGTGCGCGAGCACGACTGAGTGCGAGACAGTGATGATTGATGACACAAAGAGGGACGACGAGCTTGAGTGCGACACCGGAGATAGTAGAGAGACTGGAGTCGAGAGAAGGAGAGAGCTTGTGCGAGAGCCACTAAACCACGGTGATAGAGATGAGAGAGCTCAGCTTTAGTGAGAAGGTGATGTTGAGGGAGGAGACGGTGAGAGTGTGGGCTAGGGTTTTAAACGACGTCGTTTACCAAAGTAAAAAAAAATGACCCAGTCCAGGTTATGTAAACCGGCCGGATCAAATCAAATCTAAAAAATGAATTAACCGATTTTATAAATACACTAATCAACGCATGATACATCGACATCTTTTAAAAAAGGACGTTTGGGAAGTCTTGATGGGAGTATCCGCCTATATTAGATTTTATTTGATTAATAATCATAGGGAAATTTTCTTAAGTAAGTTGTTTGATTCTAACATTATCGAATTGTCCTAATTGTGAAATCTACTTAATATAATAAAACTGGATTTTTCCCCAACTAATAAGGGTGATGTGTCGATCTCTCGTGAGTCCGTTTTCCTTCCAAAACGAATGAAATTTTTCATTTATTCTAAATTATTTTATAAAAAATACTTTTATTATAATTATATTATTATATTATAATTAATATTTAATGAATAATATATAATTATACTAATTTAGGAACATATCTTCATTATAATTATATCAAATCAATATTTAATGCACTATTAAACTACTTATCAATTATAATGCGTAATTACTGTACATAATAAAAAATTGCCTTAATAATAAGTAATTTACATATTTATTTTTGTTTTACTAAGGTCTATAAATAGTGTTTTTCTGTGGTACTTGAATCTAAATTTGAGAGTCAGCTCATAATTTTATATTTAGTATTTTTTTTACTACTTCATAGAATAAAAATGTATTCTTTATTTTTTATTGAAGTTGATCCTTTTAAGGTAAAATTTATAATTTTTTATAATATTTTTCATATACTCATTCTATTATATTATTCTTTTAATAATTTATTAATTGTTGTTACTCTAAGTTATTCTTATCATCTAATGTTCCAGTTCGATTGTCTTTTACCACAATCGTTTACAATGCATCACATCCATGAAATACCTCATCGAGTTGTCTTCACTGATTCAGGTTCCAACTACATGGATGTAAGCGTTCAAAGAAGGGGCAATAATCTCTACTTTACCGAAGGATGGTTCTCACCTATTATGACCAACCTAATGGAATGTGGTTAAAGTTAGCTTTCTTGGGAGGAGCTCGATTTTTGATTGAGGAATTGCATCCACGGAATTTTATAGAGCAAGTTCAAGTTCCATCCCCTCTATGCTTTTTTACGTCTGTCCGAAAATCTTCAAAGTGGAGCACATAATGAGATTGAATTCTCTCAGTTTAAGTTCAGTTCTGCTAAATTCGTGACAAACTCAGATATGCAATTTCAATGATTGGTAATATATTTAAATTTTCTTATTTTAAGTTGTTCTTTTGCATGCATACAATGCCATTGAGAGGAATAAAGGGTTAGTTTGGTTTCTCGATGTGGCAATTCTATACCTTGTCGCATTGCATGGATAGCGGATAATGAAACTTATTTAACAAGAGGACGGTTTGAATTTGCACGAATTCTAAATGTTGATATTTACGATATTATTTCAGTTGGTTATATCGTTACGAGAATGACTCTATATTATACGTGACTAAGAACTAGAATAGATTCGATATTGTTTAAGTAAATTGGTTTTAATATTAGTATTTGATTATATTATAATTAGAAAGTTTTAAATTATTGCCTCAATTATATATTATGAATATTTTTCGTGGATGTACTATTTTTAAATAATTTAATAATTAATAAAATGAAGTGGTGCCAGATATATTATTTAAATTTATTTTTATCCTTTATTTTTTTATTTGTATTTTCATTATATTTGAAAAAAAATCTCTACCTAAACATATAGTTTTCGTTGACCAAAACACAATTTAGTTGCCAATAAAAACCAATTTTATCTATAAAAAATAATGAAACATGTATCTTTTGATATTATATTAATATAGTAAGTAGACATTATGATATAATAATATCTTTAACTGTATTATAATTAGCTCATAAATAATGTATGATTATATTATTTTAGGAAATTTTTTTTATTATAATTATATCAAATCAAAATTTAATTATGATAAAACATGTTAATTATAATTATATCATAAAATTATAATAATTACGATAGTTATGTTATATATTTTAATCATTTATGTAAGTAAATAAACTAAAAAACAATCAAATCAAATCATGACGGTAAATAAATAATATAAAATAATATTATACATTTAATTGTATTATAATTAGCTCATGAATAATGTATGATTATATTATTTTAGGAAAATATTTTTATTATAATTATATCAAATTAATATTTAATATATTATTTAAATTTATTTTTTATATAACAATAATATTATATATATTTATATATCACTTTTTTAAACTCATTCTTACAAATATTGGCATATAATTAATATAGATAACATATATACTTAATAAATATCTTTATTAAATTAATTATAACGATTAATACAAGATAATCTCATAAGTATAACCTAATTATAGCAAGAATTTTCATAAAAATAATTGACTACTAATTTGAATATAATTGATATAGTTAAATTGATACAATCGATAAGATTGAGAATATGTAACAATTATAGCAATTATTATATCAATTATAATAATAATTCACGTGACTTCATATACAGTAATTTTTGAATTATAATTGTCACATAATTATACTTGAATATTATTTAATTTTAGATGTTTTATAGGTAATATTCATTATTACATGAATTATCATCATTACTCAATAATAATAATAATAATAATAATAATAATAATAATAATAATAATTTTGAATTTATATAATTAATATAATTGATATAGTTCTAATTCTCATTTTGTATGTAATAATTTTATTAGTATGTATTCACAGTTTTAATCAATATATAATAATAATAATATTATATGGACATAAAATTAATTAGTTAACAAATTAAATTTAGCTTATGAATTTTTATTTTCTATTCAAATTTTTAATCATTAGTGATTTTAGTTTTTATATTTACTGTAAATTTTGACTATAAAAAAAATTAGTTTTGATTGTTTTCTATTTTATTTATTTACAATTATAATTAAATTTGATATTATTATAGTAATATAAAGCTGCTTCATATATAGCAATAATATTATAAAAAATATTATTGCAATTGTAGAATAAAAAATAATCATATATATAAAACGAAATAATTATAACAAAAAAAATTAATACATGTGATTTAAATATTTTTAATAGCTGGTAATATGGAGTTTAACAAAATATAATTCATATATTTTTTTATTTATGTATATGTATATAATTATATATATATAATTATTTAACAAAATTAATATATACGTATATATAAATAAAAAAATTATTATAATTTCTGAAAATTATACATGAATTTTTTTTCTTAAATAAATTTATTTTAATTATATTACAATTAGCTCATGAATAATGCATGATTATATTAATTTAAGAAAACATCTTTATTATAATTATATCAAATTAATATTTAATAAGTTATTAAACTACTTATAAATCATCGATATTTTTAATCATTCTAATTATATCAATTGATATAGTTCTAATTCTTATTCAAGTGTAATAATTTTATTAGGAGATAATTGATACACACATTAATAGTGACCTACCTATTTAATTTGATATCAATTAGTGGACAACAACAACAACAACAACAACAACAACAACAACAATAATAATAATAATAATAATAATAATAATAATAATAATAAAGTCTACACGGTACATGCATTATATTTTAAAAAGGTAAAATATATTTTAAAAAATTAGAGTATTACTAATCAATTATGATTAATATCAATATCAATAATTAATTTTTATAATTATTTTTTGTACTACTAAAGGCTACATATAGTGTTTTTTTTAGAATAAAAAAGGTTGTGATTCATAACATTTTTGTAAAGTTATATCGTATGAACACAAGATTAATTAGATAACAAATTGAATTTTAATTAATATGTTTTATTTTTTGCTCATATTTTTTCATTAATTATTTTACTTTTTATATTTACAGTAATATTGAATGTAAAAAAAAAGTAATATTCAATATTATCTATTTTATTTATTTAGATTCATAATTAAATTTGATATAATTATAGCAAGTATCTAGGATTAATAATAACATGATAGTATAATTTTAAGTTGTATAACATAATAATAAAATGAAGCAATTTATGTATGCTTCCTATATAGCAATAATATTATATATATTTATATATCTCCTCTTTTAGCTCTTTCCTAAAAATATTGGCATATAATTAATATCCATAACATATATATTGAGTAAGTATCTCCATTGAAAATATTTGTTAACTATTACCGTGTATAATTAGTGTGTGTATATATATATAAGGATTAATAGTGAATTGTTACAATTATTTATCATCTAGAAAATTCGTACCTCAGATATAGAACTTCTTCTGTTTATTATTTTTCGTACCTAAAGGATACTAACTACGATTCTATCAACAATATTACCTATGATAGATTATGTAATGAAAAAGTTTGAAAATAAAGGCAAGAATTATAAGGTTATGAAAAGTCTCATCCAAATTTGACAAGAACAACACGACTTACATAGAAATGGTTCTTATGGATGATAAGATAAGTTGATTATTTTCCATGATTCTTCCAAGTGATGCCAGGTCCATCTTATAAATATTTTTTGTTTATATTTTAAGTTTATTTGATAAATAAACCCTTGCACGAATTAAAAACAGTGCGATTTTATATATTTATAATAAGTGTGTGCTAATAGCCTTTATATTTAATTTGTTTTAGAGTGTGATAATAGCCAATATGTTTGTTGGTAGATTTAACTATTACTATATTATTTATGATCACATTCAGTATATATGTCTGATTTATTGAAGAAAGTAGATTATTAAAATCGATTAATAACTATTTTAGAGTTAATCCAATTAATACTAAATTTAAAAAAAAAAAAACAATGCATAACATATTAATTTTTTATTAATCAAATTATTATAATTTAAATTAATTTTAAAAAATAATTTAAAATTATAATTTTAATCTTATCACGTGCATGACACGGGTAATTACACTTGTATTTAGTTATATTTCAGTTTGATTCAATTATATATAATTCGTGGGATTCTAGAACAAATTACACATATAAACATAATTGTGGCAGCCTAAAACGTATTAAAAGGATATAGAAAATCTTTAAGTCAACATAATTCGTTGGAAGCTGCAGTTAATTAAAAGAATATTATGCCTGAAGGTAATTTATTGGATACTGCAATGAATTACTGAGAGTATGGAGAAGCATAATTTGTTGCTCTCTATAACGAATTATAAGCAAAGACTAAATAATTATTTTTTATCATAAAAAATTTGGATACTGATAAAATTAATTAAAAAAATTAAATTAATGTTATATTTATGAAAAATGAATTTTTTTACAAATATAACAAATATTTAAAAAATTTTTTAATTTTATTAAAAAATTATTCAAAATTAAAAACTACTACTTTTATCATCCTCTTCAACTCTGAAACCTTTAACATTAACAACAATCAAACTATAAAAGCAAAATGCTACAATCCCACTTTAACATTTTGCGTTCAATAGAAATGGTGCTCCATATCCAAACTCAATATTAGATTAACACAGAAACGGAATCGAGCACCTATCAAGATTCAGATATAAGGTATATAAAAGAGCCAAAGCTTGATATGCATTCTAAACCATTGAACTAAGCATGCCTCAAAAATCTAGATCTAGATTATGTAAGTGATGTTCGTAATCTGAATTCCTAAAGAACATAGCTAGCTAGAAAATAGAAAAAAGAGAATGCATCTTCTTGACAGAAGCGGATCAAAAGAGAGTGAGACCAGGGAAGACAATTAAGAAGAAAGGCCCCAGACATCCCAATTACAGAGGGCCTTATCAGATCCTCACGGTAGGGGTTGGGGAAGACGATGAGCTTGAGTTTGCTAATGATTCTAGAGAGATTGCGCTTGACAGTATCCCATACGGTCTCGGTGAGAGTGTTGGGGGGCAGGGCCGAAGCCGGAGGCGGTGATTTCAGGGCAGGAAAAGAGGAGGGGGAGCAGCGACGGAGGAAGAGGGAGGAGGAAGGGGAGGGGGGAAGGAGTGTGCACTACAAAATTTCTATTTATTTGTGGGACTTTTTTTATGGAGATTTTTTAAAACCTTCCCAACATATTTTATTTATGGTAATTTAAAAAAACTCCATTAATTAAAATTCAAAATTATTAATGGAAAGTATGTCGTGTGAAAATAGAATTTGAGTGTGGTTCTTGATTTCCATTTTGTTCCATGCTCATTTTCTCTGTTTCCCCAAATGAAAGGTGATGTAGAATAATTTTCGGTAAAGAATTTCTCAATGAAATCTCGTTGCAAGTATAGTTCTAAACCAACAAACAATCCTCACATCAAAATTTAATTTGTTTGTCACAAGTACAAATCCCAATAAAAATAAATGAAGTATTTAAACCTCGGGTCGTCTCTCAAGGAATTGCAGGGAAATGTGCTCAATTATTGGTTATGGATTGTATCTTTTGGGGATTTTTGAATAAGAGACAAGAAATGCAAATGATAAGAAAGTAAATGAAATTCAAATGATAAAAAGGTTTTACCAAGTGTTGATGATTAAGGATCTCTATCCTTATCACTAACCACAACATGATAATTGCAAGGATCAATCTCATTAAGTCATGCTCTAACAAGTGAAGGAAAGTCAAATGAGATTTATCAATCCCAATCCATAAGTGCTAGCCACTCACTAATGGACTTAGTGAGAGCTAGTGTCAATGGATACCAATTATCAACCACTTGGACATTAGCAACTCAAGGTCACTGGTGCACGAAATTGTGATCTCTATCAATGGCATTCAACTTGGTATGCGCGTTTATAACTCAGCACTTTCTTCACAACTTTGCACAACTAACCAGCAAGTACACTGGGTCGTCCAAGTAATAAACCTTACGTGAGTAAGGGTCGATCCCACGGAGATTGTTGGTATGAAGCAAGCTATAGTCATCTTGTAGATCTCAGTTAGGCGAATAATAAATGGTTATGGAGTTTTCGAATAATAATAATAAATAAACAGAAAATAAAGATAGAAATACTTATGTAAATCATTGGTGGGAATTTCAGATAAGTATATGGAGATGCTTGTCCCTTCTGAATCTCTGCTTTTCTACTGCCTTCATCCAATCCTTTTTACTCCTTTCCATGGCAAGCTGTATGTAGGGCATCATCGTTGTCAATGGCTACATCCCATCCTCTCAGTGAAAAAGGTCCAAATACTCTGTGACGGCACGGCTAATCATCTGTCGGTTCTCGATCATGTCGGAATAGAATCCATTGATTCTTTTGCGTTTGTCATCACGCCCAACAATCGCGAGTTTGAAGCTTGTCACAGTCATTCAATCCCTGAATCCTACTCGGAATACCACAGACAAGGTTTAGACTTTCCGGATTCTCATGAATGCCGCCATCAATTCTAGCTTCTACCACGAAGATTCTGATTAAGGAATCCAAGAGATATGCGCCCGGTCTAAGGTAGAACGGAAGTGGTTGTCAGTCACGCGTTCATAGGTGAGAATGATAATGAGTGTCACGGATCATCACATCCATCATATTGAAGTGCAACGAATATCTTAGAATAAGAATAAGCTAAATTGAATAGAAAATAGTAGTAATTGCATTAAAACTCGAGGTACAGCAGAGCTCCACACCCTTAATCTATGGTGTACAGAAACTCCACCGTTGAAAATACATAAGTGATGGTCCAGGCATGGCCGAATGGCCAGCCCCCAAAATGTGATATGAATTCGAAAATAGGGAGAAGGACCCCTTGTACAATAGTAAAAAGTTCTATTTATACTAAACTAGCTACTAGGGTTTACAGAAGTAAGTAATTGATGCAGAAATCCACTTTCGGAGCCCACATGGTGTGTGCTTGGTCTGAGCTTGAGATTTACACGTGCAGAGGCTTCTTTTGGAGTTGAACGCCAAGTTGTAACGTGTTTTTGGCGTTCAACTCTGGTTCGTGACGTGTTTCTGGCGTTTGACTCTAGAATGCAGCATGAAATTGGCGTTGAGCGCCAGTTTGCGTCATCTAATCTCGAATAAAGTATGAACTATTATATATTGCTGGAAAGCTCTAGATGTCTACTTTCTAAAGCCGTTGAGAGCGCGCCATTTGGAGTTTTGTAGCTCTAGAAAATCCATTTCGAGTGCAAGGAGGTCAGAATCCAACGGCATCAGTAGTCCTTTGTCAGCCTTCTTATAAGAGTTTTGCTCAGGTCCCTCAATTTCAGCCAGAAAATACCTGAAATCATAGAAAAACACACAAACTCATAGTAAAGTCCAGAAATGTGAATTTAGCATAAAAACTAATGAAAATATCCCTAAAAGTAACTAGATCCTACTAAAAACTATCTAAAAACAATGCCAAAAAGTGTATAAATTATCTGCTCATCACAACAGCAAACTTAAATTGTTGCTTGTCCCCAAGCAACTGAAAATCAAATAGGATAAAAAGAAGAGAATATACTATAAATCCCAAAATATCAATGAATATTAGTTCTAATTAGATGAGCGGGACTTGTAGCTTTTTGTTTCTGAACAGTTTTGGCATCTCACTTTTTCCTTTGAAGTTTAGAATGATTGGCATCTCTAGGAACTCAGAATTTTAGATAGTGTTATTGATTCTCCTAGTTAAGTTTGAAGATTCTTGAACACATCTACTTTTATGAGTCTTGGCCGTGGCCCTAAGCACTTTGTTTTCCAGTATTACCACCGGATACATAAATGCCACAGACACATAACTGGTTAAACCTTTTCAGATTGTGACTCAGCTTTGCTAAAGTCTCCAATTAGAGGTGTCCAGAGCTCTTAAGCACACTCTTTTTGCTTTGGATCATGACTTTAACCACTCAATCTCAAGCTTTTCACTTGGACCTGCATGCCACAAGCACATGGTTAGGGACAGCTTGATTTAGCCGCTTAGGCCTAGATTTTATTTCCTTGGGCTCTCCTATCCATTGATGCTCAAAGCCTTGGATCCTTTTTACCGTTGCTTTTTGGTTTTAAGGGCTATTGGCTTTTTCTGCTTGCTTTTTCTTTTTCTTTCTATTTTTTTTGCCACACTTTTTTTTCGCAAGCTTTTGCTATTCACTGCTTTTTCTTGCTTCAAGAATCAAATTTATGATTTTTCAGATTATCAGTAACATTTCTCTTTGTTCATCATTCTTTCAAGAGCCAACAATTTTAACATTTATAAACAACAAGATCAAAATTATGCACTGTTCAAGCATTCATTCAGAAAACAAAAAGTATTATCACCACATCAATATATTTAAACTAAATTCAAGGATAAATTCGAAACTCATGTACTTCTTGTTCTTTTTGTATTAAAACATATTTCATTTAAGAGAGATGAAGGATTTATGGAATTATTCATAGCCTTAAGACATAGTTACTAAATACTAATGACCATGTAGGAAAGACACAAATATAGATAAACTTTAAGCATAAAAACCGAAAAACAGAGAGATAAGAACAAGGAAGTTAAGGAATGAGTCCACCTTAGTGATGGTAGCGCCTTCTTGAAGGACCAATGGTGCTTTGAGCTCCTCTATGTCTCTTCCTTGCCTTTGTGGCTTGATCCCTAGTGATTTTGGTGCTCTTATCTTTAGTTGCTCCCAATAATTGTGTGGAGAAAAATATATCCCTTGAGGTATCTCAGGGATTTCTTGATGAGGGAATTCCTCATGCTCTCTTGATGTGCAGTCAAATGCTCTTCTACTGAGCTATGGACCCTTGAGATGAAATTTTCCATCTCCCATGACTCGGAGGTGGAAGCTTTTTGTTTTCCATTTTCTCTTTTTTTGAGGTTTCTCTGGCCTTAGGTGCCATCAATGGTCATGGAAAAACAAAAAAGCTATGCTTTTACCACACCAAACCTAGAATGTTGCTCGTCCTCGAGCAAGAGAAGAAAGAATAGAAGAAGAAGAAGAAGATATGGAGGAGAGGGATAGAGGTGTGTATTCGGTCATTTAGGGTGGGTTTGGGTGGAAAAGAGTGGATGGATGTGAGTGGTGAATAGGTGATGGGGAAGAGAGATTGAGGTGATTGGTGAAGGAGAAAAGGTGAGTTGAGGTAGGTAGGAATCCTGTGGGGTCCACAGATCTTGAGGTGATTCTGTGGGGTCCACAGATCCTGAAGTGTCAAGGATTTACATCCCTGCACCAATGAGGCGTGTAAAATGCCCTCAGCATGCAATCCTGGCGTTCAACGCCAGATTGATGCTTGTTTCTGGCGTTGAACGCCAGCTTCATGCTTGTTTTGGGCGTTCAACGCCCATTTGCAGTATGTTTCTGGCGTTGAACGCCAGTTCCATGCTTGTTTCTGGCGTTCAGCGCCAGCTCTCCTCAGGGTGTATTCCTGGTATCTGAACGCCAGGATGCTACTTGTTTCTGGCGTTCAACGCCAGATCCATGCTCTGTTCTAGCATTGAATGCCAGCCAGATGTTCCTTACTGGCGTTTAAACGCCAGTAAGTCCTTCCTCTAGGGTGTGCTTTTTTTTCTGCTGTTTTTGATTCTGTTTTCAATTTTAGTATTTATTTTGTGACTCCATATGATCATGAACCTAATGAAACATAAAAGAACAATAAAAGAAAAATAAAATTAGATAAATAAAAATTGGGTTGCCTCCCAATAAGCGCTTCTTTAATGTCAATAGCTTGACAGTGGGCTCTCTTGGAGCCTCACAGGTGCTCAGGTCAATGTTGTAGACTCTTAACACCAAATTAAAGTTTGGATGTAGGGATTCAACACCAAACTTAGAGTTTGGCTGTGGCCTCCCAATACCAAACTTAGAGTTTGATTGTGGGGGCTCTGTTTGACTCTGTACTGAGATAAGCTTTTCATGCTTCCTCTCCACTATTACAGAAGAACACCCTTGAGTCTTAAACACAAGGTAGTCCCTATTCAATTGAAGGAATAATTCTCCTCTGTTAACATCTATCACAACTCCTGCTGTGGCTAGAAAAGGTCTTCCAAGGATGATGCATTCATCCTCCTCCTTCCTAGTGTCTAAGATTATGAAATCAGCAGGGATGTAAAGGCCTTCAACCTTCACTAACACGTCCTCTATCAATCTATAAGCTTGTCTTACTGACTTATCTGCCATTTGTAATGAGAATATGGCAGGCTGTATCTTAATGATCCCCAGCTTCTCCATTACAGAGAGTGGCATAAGATTTATGCCTGACCCTAGGTCACACAGAGCCTTCTCAAAGGTCATGGTGCCTATGGTACAAGGTATTAAGAATTTTCCAGGATCTTGTCTCTTTTGAGGTAAAGTTTGCTGAATCCATGTATCTAGTTCATTAATGAGCAAGGGAGGTTCACTTTCCCAAGTCTCATTACCAAATAACTTGGCATTCAGCTTCATGATGGCTCCTAGATATTGAGCAACTTGCTCTCCAGTTACATCTTCATCCTCTTCAGAGGAAGACTAGTCTTCAGAGCTCGTGAATGATAGAAGGAGATTTAATGGGATATCTATGGTCTCTATATGACCTTCAGATTCCCTTGGATCCTCAATAGGGAGCTCCTTCTTTCTTGAGAGACGTCCCATGAGGTCTTCCTCATTGGGATTCACGTCCTATCTTTCCTCTCTAGGTTCGGCCTTGTTGATTATGTCAATGGCCTTGCACTCTTTTTTTGGATTCTCTTCAGTGTTGCTTGGGAGAGTACTAGGAGAAGTTTCAGTGATTTTCTTACTCAGCTGGCCCACTTGTGCCTCCAAATTTCTGATGAAGGACCTTGTTTCACTCATGAAACTTAAAGTGGCCTTAGACAGATTAGAGACTAAGTTTGCTAAATTAGAGGTGCTCTGCTCAGAATTCTCTGTCTATTGCTGAGAAGATGATGGATAAGACTTGCTATTGCTGAGCCTATTTCTTCCACCATTATTAAAGCCTTGTTGAGGCTTTTGTTGATCCTTTCTGGAGAAATTTTGATGATTTCTCTATGATGAATTATAGGTGTTTCCATAAGGTTCACCTATATACTTTACCTCTGCTATTGCATGGTTCTCAGGATCATAAGCTTCTTCTTCCGAAGATGCCTCTTTAGTACTGTTGGATGCATTTTGCCATCCATTCAGACTTTGAGAAATCATGTTGACTTGCTGAGTCAACATTTTGTTCGGAGCCAATATGGCATTCAGAGCATCAATTTAAAGAACTCCCTTCCTCTGAGGCATCCCACTGTTCACGGAATTCCTCTTAGAAGTGTACATGAATTGGTTATTTGCAACCATATCAATAAGTTCTTGAGCTTCTGCAGGCGTTTTCTTTAGGTGAATGGATCCACCTGCAGAATGGTCCAATGACATCTTGGAGAACTCAGATAGACCATAATAGAATATATCCAGAATGGTCCATTCTGAAAGCATGTCAGAAGGACACCTTTTGGTCATCTGCTGTATCTTTCCCAAGCTTCATAGAGGGATTCACCATCTTTTTGTTTGAAGGTCTGAACATCCACTCTAAGCTTGCTCAGCTTTTGAGGAGGAAAGAACTTAACCAAGAAGGCCGCGACCAGCTTATCCTAGGAGTCCAGGCTATCTTTAGGTTGTGAATCCAACTATATTCTAGCTCTGTCTCTTACAGCAAAGGGGAAAAGTATGAGCCTGTAGACTTCAGGATCTAATCCATTAGTCTTAACAGTCTCACAGATCTGCAAGGACCCAGTTAAAAACTGGTAGGGATCTTCTGATGGAAATCCATGGAACTTGCAGTTCTGTTGCAGTAGAGCAACTAGTTGAGGTTTCAGCTCAAAATTGTTTGCTCCAATGGCAGGGATTGAGATGCTTCTTCCATCAAATTTGGAAGTAGGTGTAGTATAGTCACCAAGCATCCTCCTTGCATTATTATTTTCGGCTGCCATCTCCTCTTCCTTTTCGAAAATTTCTGTAAGGTTGTCTCTAGACTGTTGTAATTTAGCTTCTCTTAGTTTCCTCTTCAGAGTCCTTTCAGGTTCAGGATCTGCTTCAACAAGAGTATTCTTATTCTTGTTCCTGCTCATATGAAAAAAAAGGGAACAGAAAATAATAATAGGAATCCTCTTTACCACAGTAGAGAGATTCCTTTATGTTAGTAGAAGAAAAAAGGAATAGAAGAAGGAAAAGGTAAGAATCCAAACATAAGGGTGAAGATAGATTCAGATTCTTGAGATGAAGAGAAGTGTTAGTAAATAAATAAATAAATAAATTGAGATGAGAGAGGGATAAATTCAAAAATAAATTTTGAAAAAGAGTTAGTGATTTTCGAAAATTAATCAGAAGAAATAAAATTAAAATTGAAATTTGAAACAATTAATTAATTAAAAAGAATTTTGAAAAAGGAGGGAGGAATTTTCGAAAATTAGAGAGGGAAAAGCAGTCAGGTGGTTTTGAAAAAGATAAGAAACAAACAAAAAGTTAATTAGTTAGTTGAAAAAGATTTGAAAATCAATTTTGAAAAGATAAGAAGATAAGAAGTTAGAAAAGATATTTTTGAAATCAAATTTTTGGATAAGATATTATTTGAAAAGATATGATTAAAAAGATATAGTAAATAAATATGGTTGAAAAAGATTTAATTTTTAAAATTAAAATTAATTACTTGACTAACAAGAAACTAAAAGATATGATTCTAGAATTTAAAGATTCAACCTTTCTTAACAAGAAAGTAACACTTCAAAATTTTGAATCAATCACATTACTTGTTAGTTAAGTTTCGAAAATTTGAAATAAAATTAAGAAGAAGATTTTGAAAAGTATTTTTAAATTTTCGAAAAATAAAAAAAATGAAAAAGAATTGATTTTTGAAAAAGTTTTGAAAAATATAAGATTTTTAAAATTGAAATTTTGACTTGACTAACAAGAAATAACTAAATTTAAAATTTTTTTGACTAAATCAACCCAAAATTTTGAAAATTTATGAGAAAAAAAAAGGAAAAGATATTTTTTTGATTTTTGAATTTTTAATGATGAGAGAGAAAAACATAAAAATGACCCAAAACATGAAAATTTTTTATCAAAACACATGATGCATGCAAGAACACTATGAATGCCAAGATGAACACCATGAATACTTTGAAGATCATGATGAACATCAAGAACATATTTTTGAAAAATTTTTATGCAAAGAAAACATGCAAGACACTGGTGGACGAAATTGTGATCACTACAACTTCGCACAACTAACTAGCAAGTGTACTGGGTCGTCCAAGTAATAAACCTTACGCGAGTAAGGGTCGATCCCACAGAGATTGTTGGTATGAAGCAAGCTATGGTCACCTTGTAAATCTTAGTCAGGCAGACTCAAATGGGTATAGATGATGTACGAATAAAATATAAAGATAAAGATAGAGATACTTATGTATATCATTGGTGAGAGCTTCAGTTAAGCGTATGAAGATGCTCTGTCCCTTCTGTCTCTCTGCTTTCCTACTGTCTTCATCCAATCCTTCTTACTCCTTTCCATGGCAAGCTTATGCAAGGGTTTCACCGTTGTCAGTGGCTACCTCCCATCCTCTCATTGGAAATGTTCAACGCACCCTGTCACGGCACGGCTATCCATCTGTCGGTTCTCAATTAGGCCGGAATAGAATCCAGTGATTCTTTTGCGTCTGTCACTAACGCCCCGCCCTCAGGAGTTTGAAGCACGTCACAGTCATTCAATCATTGAATCCTACTCAGAATACCACAGACAAGGTTAGACCTTCCGGATTCTCTTGAATGCCGCCATCAGTTCTTGCCTATACCACGAAGACTCTGATCTCACGGAATGGCTGGCTCGTTTGTCAGGCGAGCGCTCGGTTGTCAGGCGATCAACCATGCATCGTGTATCAGGAATCCAAGAGATATTCACTCAATCTAAGGTAGAACGGAGGTGGTTGTCAGTCACACGTTCATAGGTGAGAATGATGATGAGTGTCACGGATCATCACATTCATCAAGTTGAAGAACAAGTGATATCTTAGAACAAGAACAAGCGGAATTGAATAGAAGAACAATAGTAATTGCATTAATACTCGAGGTACAGTAGAGCTCCACACCTTAATCTATGGTGTGTAGAAACTCCACCGTTGAAAATACATAAGAACAAGGGTCTAGGCATGGCCGAATGGCCAGCCTCCCAATGAGGGTTCAATCATAAAAACATAATCAGAAGATCCTAAGATTGAAAGATATCAAATACAATAGTAAAAGGTCCTATTTATAGGAAACTAGTAGCTTAAGAATTACAAAGATGAGTAAATGACATAAAAATCCACTTCCGGGCCCACTTGGTGTGTGCTTGGGCTGAGCAATGAAGCATTTTTCATGTAGAGACTCTTCTTGGAGTTAAACGCCAGCTTTTGTGCCAGTTTGGGCGTTTAACTCCCATTTTGGTGCCAGTTCCGGCGTTTAACGCTGGGAAATCTGAAGGTGACTTTGAACGCCGGTTTGGGCCATCAAATCTTGGGCAAAGTATGAACTATCATATATTGCTGGAAAGCCCAGGATGTCTACTTTCCAACGCCGTTAAGAGCGCGCCAATTGGGCTTCTGTAGCTCCAGAAAATCCACTTCGAGTGCAGGGAGGTCAGAATCCAACAGCATCTGCAGTCCTTTTCAGTCTCTGAATCAGATTTTTGCTCAGGTCCCTCAATTTCAGCCAGAAAATACCTGAAATCACAGAAAAACACACAAACTCATAGTAAAATCCAGAAAAGTGAATTTTAACTAAAAACTAATAAAAATATACTAAAAACTCAACTAAATATACTAAAAACATACTAAAAACAATGCCAAAAAGCGTACAAATTATCCGCTCATCACAACACCAAACTTAAATTGTTGCTTGTCCTCAAGCAACTGAAAATCAAATAAGATAAAGAGAAGAGAACATGCAATGAATTCCAAAAACATCTATGAAGATCAGTATTAATTAGATGAGCGGGGCTTTAGCTTTTTGCCTCTGAACAGTTTTGGCATCTCACTTTATCCTTTGAAATTCAGAATGATTGGCTTCTTTAGGAACTCAGAATCCAGATAGTGTTATTGATTCTCCTAGTTAAGTATGATGATTCTTGAACACAGCTACTTTATGAGTCTTGACCGTGGCCCAAAGCACTCTGTCTTCCAGTATTACCACCGGATACATACATGCCACAGGCACATAATTGGGTGAACCTTTTCAGATTGTGACTCAGCTTTGCTAGAGTCCCCAATTAGAGGTGCCCAGGGTTCTTAAGCACACTCTTTTTGCCTTGGATCACAACTTTATTTCTTTCTTTTTCTTTCTTTTTCTTTCTCCCCTTTTTTTTTCGTTTTTTTTTTGTATTCACTACTTTTTCTTGCTTCAAGAATCATTTTTATGATTTTTCAGATCCTCAATAACATGTCTCCTTTTTTATCATTCTTTCAAGAGCCAACATTCATGAACCACAAATTCAAAAGACATATGCACTGTTCAAGCATACATTCAGAAAACAAAAAGTATTGCCACCACATCAAAATAATTAAACTGTTATAAAATTCAAAATTCATGCAATTCTTTTCTTTTTCAATTAAGAACATTGTTTATTTAAGAAAGGTGATGGATTCATAGGACATTCATAACTTTAAGGCATAGACACTAATGATCATAAGACACAAACATGGATAAACATAAAGCATAATTTTCGAAAAACAGAAAAATAAAGAACAAGGAGATTAAAGAACGGGTCCACCTTAGTGATGGTGGGTTGTTCTTCCTTTTGAAGGCCTTATGGAGTGCTTGAGCTCCTCAATGTCTCTTCCTTGTCTTTGTTGCTCCTCTCTCATGATTCTTTGATCTTCTCTAATTTCATGGAGGAGGATGGAATGTTCTTGGTGTTCCACCCTTAGTTGTCCCATGTTGGAACTCAATTCTCCTAGGGAGGTGTTAATTTGCTCCCAATAGTCTTGTGGAGGAAAGTGCATCCCTTGAGGCATCTCAGGGATTTTATGATGAGAGGGGTCTCTTGTTTGCTCCATCCTTTTCTTAGTGATGGGCTTGTCCTCATCAATGGGGGTGTCTCCTTCTATGTCAACTCCAACTGAATAACAGAGGTGACAAATGAGATGAGGAAAGGCTAACCTTGCCAAGGTAGAGGACTTGTCCGCCACCTTATAGAGTTCTTGGGCTATAACCTCATGAACTTCTACTTCTTCTCCAATCATGATGCTATGAATCATGATGGCCCGGTCTAGAGTAACTTCGGACCGGTTGCTAGTGGGAATGATTGAGCGTTGGATAAACTCCAACCATCCCCTAGCCATGGGCTTGAGGTCATGCCTTCTCAATTGAACCGGCTTCCCTCTTGAATCTCTCTTCCATTGGGCGCCCTCTTCACAAATGTCAGTGAGGACTTGGTCCAACCTTTGATCAAAGTTGACCCTTCTAGTGTAAGGATATTCATCTCCTTGCATCATAGGCAAGTTGAATGCCAACCTTACATTTTCCGGACTAAAATCCAAGTATTTCCCCCGAACCATAGTAAGCCAATTCTTTGGATCCGGGTTCACACTTTGATCATGGTTCTTGGTGATCCATGCATTGGCATAGAACTCTTGAACCATTAAGATTCCGACTTGTTGAATGGGGTTGGTAAGAACTTCCCAACCTCTTCTTCGGATCTCATGTCGGATCTCCGGATATTCACTCTTTTTGAGTGAAAAAGGGACCTCGGGGATCGCCTTCTTCAAGGCCACAACTTCATAGAAGTGGTCTTGATGCACCCTTGAGATGAATCTCTCCATCTCCCATGACTCAGAGGTGGAAGCTTTTGCCTTCCCTTTCCTCTTTCTAGAGGTTTCTCCGGCCTTGGATGCCATAAATGGTTATGGAAAAACGAAAAGCAACGCTTTTACCACACCAAACTTAAAAGGTTTGCTCGTCCTCGAGCAAAAAAAGAAAGAAGAGAGTAGAAGAAGAAGAAATGAGGAGGAAGGGAATGGCTTTGTGTTCGGCCAAAGAGGGGGAGAAGTGGTGTTTAGGTTGTGTGAAAATGAAGTAGTGAAGAAGGGTTTATATAGGAGAGGGGGGCTCATGGTTCGGTCATGTATGGGTGGGTTTTGGGAGGGAAAGTGGTTTGAATTTGAAGGGTGAGGTAGGTGGGGTTTTATGAGGGATGGATGTGAGTGGTGAAGAGAAAGATGAGATTTGATAGGTGAAGGGTTTTTGGGGAAGAGGGATTGAGGTGATTGATGAATGGGTGAAGAAGAAAGAGGGTGGTGGGGTTGGTGGGGATCCTGTGGGGTCCACAGATCCTGAGGTGTCAAGGAAAAGTCATCCCTGCACCAAATGGCATGCAAAAATGCATTTTTAGCCAATTCTGGCGTTAAACGCCGGGCTGATGCCCATTTCTGGCGTTTAACGCCAAGTGATTGCCCTTTTCTGGCGTTTAACGCCAGTCTGGTGCCCCTTTCTGGCGTTAAACGCCCAGAATGGTGCCAGACTGGGCGTTAAACGCCCAACTGCTAACCTTACTGGCGTTTAAACACCAGCAACATCTTCCTCCAGAGTGTGCTATTTTTCTTTCTGTTTTTCATTCTGTTTTTGCTTTTTCAATTGTTTTTGTGACTTCTCATGATCATCAACCTACAAAAACATAAAATAACAAAGGGAAATAGATAAAATATAGTAAGATTGGGTTGCCTCCCAACAAGCGCTTCTTTAATGTCAGTAGCTTGACAGAGGGCTCTCATGGAGCCTCACAGATGCTCAGAGCAATGTTGGAACCTCCCAACACCAAACTTAGAGTTTGAATGTGGGGGTTCAACACCAAACTTAGAGTTTGGTTGTGGCCTCCCAACACCAAACTTAGAGTTTGACTGTGGGGGCTCTGTTTGACTCTGTTTTGAGAGAAGCTCTTCATGCTTCCTCTCCATGGTGACAGAGGGATATCCTTGAGCCTTAAACACAAAGGATTCTTCATTCACTTGAATGATCAGTTCACCTCCATCAACATCAATCACAACCTTTGCTGTGGCTAGGAAGGGTCTGCCAAGGATGATAGATTCATCCATGCACTTCCCAGTCTCTAGGACTATGAAATCAGTAGGGATGTAATGGTCCTCAACTTTTACCAGAACATCCTCTACAAGTCCATAGGCTTGTTTCTTTGAATTGTCTGCCATCTCTAGTGAGATTCTTGCAGCTTGCACCTCAAAGATCCCTAGCTTCTCCATTACAGAGAGAGGCATGAGGTTTACACTTGACCCTAAGTCACACAGAGCCTTCTTGAAGGTCATGGTGCCTATGGTACAAGGTATTGCAAACTTCCCAGGATCTTGTCTCTTTTGAGGTAATTTCTGCCTAGACAAGTCATCCAGTTCTTTGGTGAGCAAAGGGCGTTCATCCTCCCAAGTCTCATTACCAAATAACTTGTCATTTAGCTTCATGATTGCTCCAAGGTATTTAGCAACTTGCTCTTCAGTGACATACTCATCCTCTTCAGAGGAGGAATACTCATCAGAGCTCATGAAAGGCAGAAGTAAGTCCAATGGAATCTCTATGGTCTTATTTTGAGCCTCAGATTCCCATGGTTCTTCATTAGGGAACTCATTGGAGGTCAGTGCACGCCCATTGAGGTCTTCCTCAGTGGCGTTCACTTCCTTTCCTTCCTCTCCAAATTCGGCCATGTTGATGGCCTTGCACTCTCCTTTTGGATTTTCTTCTGTATTGCTTGGAAGAGTACTAGGAGGGAGTTCAGTAACTTTCTTGCTCAGCTGACCCACTTGTGCCTCCAAGTTTCTAATGGAGGATCTTGTTTCAGTCATGAAACTTTGAGTGGTTTTGATTAGATCAGAGACCATGGTTGCTAAGTCAGAGTGGTTCTGCTTAGAATTCTCTGTCTGTTGCTGAGAAGATGATGAAAAAGGCTTGCCATTGCTAAACCTGTTTCTTCCACCATTATTGTTGTTGAAACCTTGTTGAGGTCTCTCTTGATTCTTCCATGAGAAATTTGGGTGATTTCTCTATGAAGAATTATAGGTGTTTCCATAGGGTTCTCCTAGGTAATTCACCTCTTCCATTGAAGGGTTCTCAGGATCATAAGCTTCTTCTTCAGATGAAGCATCCTTAGTACTGCTTGGTGCATTTTGCATTCCAGACAGACTTTGAGAAATCAAATTTACTTGCTGAGTCAATATTTTATTCTGAGCCAATATGGCATTCAGAGTATCAATCTCAAGAACTCCTTTCTTCTGATTTGTCCCATTGTTCACAGGATTTCTTTCAGAAGTGTACATGAATTGGTTATTTGCAACCATTTCAATTAGTTCTTGAGCTTCTGTAGGCGTCTTCTTCAGATGAAGAGATCCTCCAGCAGAGCTATCCAAAGACATCTTGGATAGTTCAGAGAGACCATCATAGAAAATACCTATGATGCTCCATTCAGAAAGCATGTCAGAAGGACATTTTCTGATTAATTGTTTGTATCTTTCCCAAGCTTCATAGAGGGATTCACCTTCCTTCTGTCTGAAGGTTTGGACTTCCACTCTAAGCTTACTCAATTTTTGAGGTGGAAAGAACTTTGCCAAGAAGGCATTGACTAGCTTTTCCCAAGAGTTCAGGCTTTCTTTAGGTTGTGAGTCCAACCATGTCCTAGCTCTGTCTCTTACAGCAAAAGGGAATAGCATTAGTCTGTAGACCTCAGGGTCAACCCCATTAGTCTTGACAGTGTCACAGATTTGCAAGAATTCAGCTAAAAACTGATGAGGATCTTCCAATGGAAGTCCATGGAACTTGCAATTCTGTTGCATTAGAGAAACTAATTGAGGCTTAAGCTCAAAGTTGTTTGCTCCAATGGCAGGGATAGAGATGCTTCTCCCATAGAAGTCTGGAGTAGGTGCAGTAAAGTCACCCAGCACCTTCCTTGCATTGTTTGCATTGTTGTTGTTTTCGGCTGCCATGTCTTCTTCTTTGAAGATTTCTGTTAGGTCCTCTACAGAGAGTTGTGCCTTAGCTTCTCTTAGCTTTCGCTTCAAGGTCCTTTCGGGTTCAGGGTCAGCTTCAACAAGAATGCCTTTGTCTTTGTTCCTGCTCATATGAAAGAGAAGAGAACAAGAAAATGTGGAATCCTCTATGTCACAGTATAGAGATTCCTTGAGGTGTCAGAGAAGAAGAAAATTAGAAGGAAGAGGTAGAAGAATTCGAACTTAATCAGATAGAGTTCGAATTGTGCATTGAGAAGGAGTGGTACTCCATAAATAGAAGGATGTGAGAAGAGAGGAAGAAATTTTCGAAAATTAAGTGAAAGATTTTGAAAACATTTTGAAAAACTTTAATTGATTTTCGAAAACCAGGAGTGGAAAAAAATCAAGTAATTTTTGAAAAAGATTTTGAAATTAGAATTTAAAAAGATATGATTGAAAACTATTTTGAAAAAGATGTGATTAAAAAGATTTGATTGAAAAGTTATGGTTTTTTTTTTTAAAAAAAAGATATGATTGAAAAGATATGATTTGAAAAACAATTTAAAAAGATTTGATTTTGAAAATTAATGACTTGGCTAACAAAGAAAGATATGATCCAAACATTAAACCTTTCTCAATAGAAAAGGCAACATACTTGAAATGTTGAATCAAATCATTAATTGATAGCAAGTATTTTTGAAAAAGGAAAGAAATTGATTTTGAAAAAGATTTGATTGAAAAGATATGATTTGAAAAAGATTTGATTTTGAAAACTTTGAAAACTTGAAAAAAAATTGATTTGAAAACAAAATCCTTCCTCTTGTGCCATCCTGGCGTTAAACGCCCAGAATGGTGCACATTCTGGCGTTTAACGCCCAATGCACTACCTTTTTGGGCGTTAAACGCCCAACCAGGCACCCTGGCTGGCGTTTAAACGCCAGTCTGTCCTTCACTGGGCGTTTTGAACGCCCAGCTTTTTCTGTGTAATTCCTCTGCTGCATGTTCTGAATCTTCAGTTCCCTGTACTATTGACTTGAAAATAGAACCAAGATCAAATAAACAATGCATGCAAGACACCAAACTTAAAATTAGACACTAGACTCAAACAAGAAACATAAAATATTTTTGGTTTTTTATGATTTTGAAATTTTTTTTGGATTTTTCGAATATTATATGGAAATAGAAAATAAAGGTTTTAGAATTCTTAATTTGGATTCCTTGAATCATTGCAATGCTAGTCTAAGACTCCGGTCCAGGAATTAGACATGGCTTCACAGCCAGCCAAGCTTTCAAAGAAAGCTTCGGTCCAAAACACAAGACATGGCCAATGGCCAGCCAAGCCTTAGCAGATCATTGCTCCAATAGCAAGATTGATAGAAATCAACAAGCTCTTGTGACGATAAGTTGAAACCTCGGTCCAATAAGATTAGACATGGCTTCTCAGCCAGCCAGATTTCAACAGATCATCATGAAACTCTAGAATTCATTCTTAAGAATTCTGAAAAATACCTAATCTAAGCAACAAGATGAACCGTCAGTTGTCCATACACGAAACAATCCCCGGCAACGGCGCCAAAAACTTGGTGGACGAAATTGTGATCACTACAACTTCGCACAACTAACCAGCAAGTGTACTGGGTCGTCCAAGTTATAAACCTTACGCGAGTAAGGGTCAATCCCACAGAGATTGTTGGTATGAAGCAAGCTATGGTCACCTTGTAAATCTTAGTCAGCCAGACTCAAATGGGTATAGATGATGTACGAATAAAATATAAAGATAAAGATAGAGATACTTATGTATATCATTGGTGAGAGCTTCAGATAAGCGTATGAAGATGCTCTATCCCTTCCGTCTCTCTGCTTTCCTACTGTCTTCATCCAATCCTTCTTACTCCTTTCCATGGCAAGCTTATGCAAGGGTTTCACCGTTGTCAGTGGCTACCTCCCATCCTCTCATTGGAAATGTTCAACGCACCCTGTCACGGCACGGCTATCCATCTGTCAGTTCTCAATCAGGCCGGAATAGAATCCAGTGATTCTTTTGCGTCTGTCACTAACGCCCCGCCCTCAGGAGTTTGAAGCACGTCACAGTCATTCAATCATTGAATCCTACTCAGAATACCACAAACAAGGTTAGACCTTTCGGATTCTCTTGAATGCCGCCATCAGTTCTTGCCTATACCACGAGGACTCTGATCTCACGGAATGGCTGGCTCGTTTGTCAGGCGAGTGCTCGGTTGTCAGGCGATCAACCATGCATCGTGTATCAGGAATCCAAGAGATATTCACTCAATCTAAGGTAGAACGGAGGTGGTTGTCAGTTACACGTTCATAGGTGAGAATGATGATGAGTGTCACGGATCATCACATTCATCAAGTTGAAGAACAAGTGATATCTTAGAACAAGAACAAGCGGAATTGAATAGAAGAACAATAGTAATTGCATTAATACTCGAGGTACAGCAGAGCTCCACACCTTAATCTATGGTGTGTAGAAACTCCACTGTTGAAAATACATAAGAACAAGGGTCTAGGCATGGCTGAATGGCCAGCCTCCCAATGAGGGTTCAATCATAAAAACATGATCAGAAGATCCTAAGATTGAAAGATATCAAATACAATAGTAAAAGGTCCTATTTATAGGAAACTAGTAGCTTAAGAATTACAAAGATGAGTAAATGACATAAAAATCCACTTCCGGGCCCACTTGGTGTGTGCTTGGGCTGAGCAATGAAGCATTTTTCGTGTAGAGACTCTTCTTGGAGTTAAACGCCAGCTTTTGTGCCAGTTTGGGCGTTTAACTCCCATTTTGGTGCCAGTTCCGGCGTTTAACGCTGGGAAATCTGAAGGTGACTTTGAACGCCGGTTTGGGCCATCAAATCTTGAGCAAAGTATGGACTATTATATATTGCTGGAAAGCCCAGGATGTGTACTTTCCAACGCCGTTGAGAGCGCGCCAATTGGGCTTCTGTAGCTCCAGAAAATCCACTTCGAGTGCAGGGAGGTCAGAATCCAACAGCATCTGCAGTCCTTTTCAGTCTCTGAATCAGATTTTTGCTCAGGTCCCTCAATTTCAGCCAGAAAATACCTGAAATCACAGAAAAACACACAAACTCATACTAAAGTCTAGAAAAGTGAATTTTAACTAAAAACTAATAAAAATATACTAAAAACTCAACTAAATATACTAAAAACATACTAAAAACAATGCCAAAAAGCGTACAAATTATCTGCTCATCAGACACCAAACTTAGAAATATTTAATGCTTAGACACTATGAATGCAAAAATGCACATGAAAAATAACAAAAGACACAAAACAAGAAAACATCAAGATCAACAAGAAGACTTACCAAGAACAACTTGAATATCATGAAGAACAATGGCATGAATTTTCGAAAAATTCATAAATTTTTAAAACATGCAATTGACACCAAACTTAAAATTTTGACACTAGACTCAAACAAGAAACACAAAAATATTTTTGATTTTATGAATTCTTTGTATTTTCTTTTATTTTTTTTCGAAAAACATATAGGAAAAAAAAAGAAATTCAAAAATTTTTAAGAAAAATTCCAGGAATCTTTCAATATTAGTCTAAAGCTCTGGCCCAGGAATAGGACATGGCTTAATAGCCAGCCAGCTTTAGGATATAAATCAGGCATGCAATAGCTGATACTTCATCCAACTCCATATACATGCCTTTTATGTTGACAGGTGGAAGCCTCAATCCAAAAGAATTTGGATATGGCTTTACAGCCAGCCAGGCTTCAACTTGTTACATGAAACTCTAGAATCCATTCTTAAAAATTCTAAAGTCATAGAATAATTTATTTATTATTTTTTTGTTTGAAAATAGGGTTAAATTTTTGAAAAAAATTTTGAAAAGAAAATTACCTAATCTGAGCAACAAGATGAACCGTCAGTTGTCCAAACTCGAACAATCCCCAGCAACGGTGCCAAAAACTTGGCGCACAAAATTGTGATCTCTATCAATGGCATTCAACTTGGTATGCGTGTTTATAACTCAACACTTTCTTCACAACTTCGCACAACTGACTAGCAAGTGCACTGGGTCGTCCAAGTAATAAACCTTACGTGAGTAAGGGTCGATCCCACGGAGATTGTTGGTATGAAGCAAGCTATGGTTATCTTGTAGATCTCAGTTAGGCGAATAATAAATGGTTATAGAGTTTTCAAATAAAAATAATAAATAAACAGAAAATAAAGATAGAAATACTTATGTAAATCATTGGTGGAAATTTCAGATAAGTATATGGAGATGCTTGTCCCTTCTGAATCTCTGCTTTCCTATTGCCTTCATCCAATCCTTTTTACTCCTTTCCATGGCAAGCTGTATGTAGGGCATCACCGTTGTCAATGGCTACATCCCATCCTCTCAGTGAAAAAGGTCCAAATGCTTTGTCACGGCACGGCTAATCATCTGTCGGTTCTCGATCATGTCGGAATAGAATCCATTGATTCTTTTGCGTTTGTCATCACGCCCAACAATCACGAGTTTGAAGCTCGTCACAGTCATTCAATCCCTGAATCCTACTCGGAATACCACAGACAAGGTTTAGACTTTCCAGATTCTCATGAATGCCGCCATCAATTCTAGCTTATACCACGAAGATTCTGATTAAGGAATCCAAGAGATATGCGCCTGGTCTAAGGTAGAACGAAAGTGGTTGTTAGTCATGCGTTCATAGGTGAGAATGATAATGAGTGTCGCGGATCATCACATCCATCATGTTGAAGTGCAACGAATATCTTAGAATAAGAATAAGCCGAATTGAATAGAAATTAGTAGTAATTGCATTAAAACTCGAGGCACAGCAGAGCTCCACACCCTTAATCTATGGTGTGTAGAAACTCCACCGTTGAAAATACATAAGTGATGGTCCAGGCATGGCCGAATGGCCAGCCCCCAAAATGTGATATGAATTCGAAAATAGGGAGAAGGACCTGATAAACCACTATTTTATGGTTTATCTTATGCTCAATTGAGTGGTTTTTATCAACTCTTTACTCACTTATTCATACAATTCGCATGTTTTACATTTTCCTTCCTGATTTTGTGCTATGATTGAAAACATGCTTCTTTGGCCTTAAGTTCCCTATGTTTAATCCTCTCTTATTACCATTAGATGCCTTGATATGCGTGTTAAGTGATTTCAGGAATTACAGGGTAGGAATGGTTTAGAGGATGGAAAGGAAGCATGCAAAAGTGGAAGGAATACAAGAAGTTAAAGGAACTGCAAAGCTGTCCAGCCTGACCTCTTTGCACTCAAACGATTATAACTTTTGCTATAGAAGTCCAAATGACGCGGTTCCAGTTGCGTTTGAAAGCTAACGTCTGGGGCTTCGATTTGAAATATAATATCCCAAAGTTGCTCTGACGCTAGATGACGCAACCGCGTGCTCTATGTGGCCGCGTCGCAGTGACGAAAAACCAGCGTGGCAGATTTCTTCTCCAGTGATTTCTGGGCTGTTTTCGACCCAATTTTCGGCCCAGAAAACTCATATTAAAGGCTATAAAGTAGAGGGATTGCATCCATTCAGAGGAGGCTTTCATAATTCACTTTTCCATGATTTAGTTTTAGTGAGAGAGGTTCTCTCCTCTCTCTTAGGATTAGGATTAGGATTCCTCTTAAAGGATTTAGGATTTATTATTATTCCAACTTACAATTTTCTTCTTCATTCCAGGTTTAATGTTCCTTTCTATTTAATTTCATTCCTATTTTTATTCACCTTTATACTTTAATTGATATTTATCTTTTGAATTTGGCTCATGACTTTCATGTTAGGATTTTCTTAATTAATGTGATTTGAGGTATTTAAGTTTATGATTGTTTCTTTTTATTATTCCCAATCTGAAGACATTTTATTCCAGTAGATATAATTTTCTTTCCTTTTGGTCTTGGTTAAGAAATCAGTAACTCAGGAGTTATCTTAGCTCAACATAATTGATAACTGTTATCTTTACTAATTGGACTGAACTTCAATAATCCCAACCTTTTCTTAGGAAATAAATAGTATTCGAAGGTCAACTAATTTATCCCTTGACTTTCCTTTGTTTTAGCAAAGGTTAACTAAGTGGAATTAAGATTCAACTTTCATTATTATTGCTAAGAATAACAAAGTCTGGACTTCCAATTTCTCATACCTTGCCAAAGGTTTGCTTTACAGTATTTATTTATTTTAATTGTCATTTAAATTATTTGCCATATTTATTCCTCATTCTCAAAACCCTAATTCTACCTTTTTCATAGCCAATAATAAGAACATACCTCCCTGCAATTCCTTGAGAAGATGACCCGAGGTTTAAATACCCGGTTATCAATTTTAAAAGGGGTTTGTTACTTGTGACAACCAAAACATTGGCACGAAAGGATTTTTGTTGGTTTAGAAACTATATCTACAACGCGACTATTTTTATAAAATTCTTTACTAGCAAAAATCTTAACGTCAAAATGGCGCCGTTGCCGGGGAATTGCAAACGTGTGCCTTATTATTGGTTATTGTAAATATTTATTTAAAAAAAAAATATATATTTTTTCTTTTACTTGTTTATTTGTTTCTCTCTTCCCCCTTATTTCTGATAACTACTATGAATTCTCACCCTTCTTGCTTTGAGTTTAGTTCTAACTTTGTTGAAGGAAATAGAAACCACAGCAGGAATATGCATCAAGGTCAGACAAATCAAGGATGGATGGAGTCAAGAGGATCTAATCAACCCTTTAGGCAACAACACCCTCCAAGATATCATGGACAACGACCATTCTACAATGTATACCCAGCTGAAAGATATGGTGGACAACCTTGTAACTACCAACAAACCCCACCCCATGCCTATAGACCATCCTCTCAACATAACCTCGAACTACTACACTCACAAGCTTCTTTTCACCTTTCGCCACCATACGATCCTTATCCGCCCCATCACCAATCCAATTACTCCCAAGAACCACCACTCCCCCATACACCATACCCATATCCATCAAAGCCAGAATCACAGGTTCGCCTTGAAGAATCAATGAAACAATTTACTGCAACCCTTCATCAACTGGAGCAAGCAATAGTGGAGGAGTTAAAGCAATTATCTTCCAGATGTTCAGCCCCTCAACAGACCCCCATGGCTTTATGTGGAGAATCCAATGAAGAACGCAGTACAAAGAAGACGCTAGAAGCTCCAGTGAACAGCATAGAGCATAACTTCGTACTAGAACAAGTAGAGGAAGCTGTCATTGCAGAAGAAGAAGAGTTGGTTGAAGATTCAGGAGATGCCGAACCGCCACTTGAATACAGAGTTGTGGAGAACTCCGTCGAGGATGTTACAATTAACGCTGAGGAGGATTTTGCACCGCCTCCACTGCAAATATCTTATGAAGAACTGAACGGAATAACCCAGGACACAGGCTTCCTTGATGATGATGATCACGAGTCCTGTTCTCTTAGTGACGACCTTGCATCCGCAAGTGATTTCTCTAAGACAGAAGAATCTTCCCTGAGTGAACATGAAGATGATGCTGAGGTAGATTTTTCTCAACCTCCAATATATGGCTCGAGCGATGATGAGGGAGAAATTGAAGACTCTGATCAAGATATGGTTAAAGTGGAAGAATTCACAGAAGATTATAAGGGAGTAGAACTTATAGAACCACTGGAAACACCTATCCCAAGGCCATTACCGCCCAACACAAATTACAAGTGGGTAACACCTTTGCCTTTTATCTTTACTTTTCCACTTGAATATGGTTTACTTGAAACAGATGGCCAGCTTAGAGCTCTCTGCGGTTTTAAGAGGAAAAGGGATATGACTCGCACTCAGTGCTGGTATGAAAGATTCAGTAAGGGTTCGCACTTCAACTTGAGGTGCAAGAATTGGTGTCAAGCTCAATTTAAAGGATCTCGGAAGCTGTTTGGTCACTGCAGTGAGAATTCGGATTACTCATCACCCGACTGGACCAATGTAGATCAAGACAAAGACGGGTGCAGAAGAAAAGTTTGGGATCCTGGAGTCTATTCTGACATTCAATACTCCGAGAGCCTACAAGCCTGTTTGAACTCACACAAGGGCTTTACGTACTTTGTTTGGGACCCCGGAGGCTATTGGCATTCCAAACATTGGTGGAGATTTTTGCATGAATTTAAGCATAAGCCGCCATAACAGGAAGCTCCTCCAATGTCCAACTTAAGGACTTTAACTAAAAGTGCTAGGTGGGAGACAACCCACCATGGTATGGGCGTTTTTTTTTTCCAGTTTATTTCATGTTATTTGTTTTTATTTTTATCTCCTTTTTATTCTATTTTATTATAGTAAACCTGGAATTTTGCATCTCACTCATGTTAATCACTGCATTCTGCATTTTTCATGCATTAAAAAAAAAGAGGCACGCACGCGACGCGGCAGCGTCACTGACGCGTCTGCGTCGCATGTGCGTTGTGAAGAAGAGAAATCGAATAGAGAGTCACGCGAGAGCATGGCTGGAGGCGTGCCCGTGGCATAAATTGTCCCACGCGACCGCGTCGCTGACGCGTCTGCGTCGAGTGGGAACACTGGCCTCCCACGCGACTGATAAACCCCATTTGTAGGGTTTATCTTGTGCTTGATTTAGGGGATTTTATAACCTTTTACCCACATTTATTCAATGAAATAGCATGGTTTTATAACTTCTCCCTTAATTGTGCTTAAGAGTGAAAACATGCTTTTTAGGACTCAAAATAGCTAAATTTAATTCACCTTGATTCTAGTAGATGCCTTGATATGTTTTTTAAGTGATTTAAGGTTTAGGAGGCAAAGATTGGATCAAGGGAATGAAGAAAGAAAGCATGAAAAGTTGGAGAACTCATGAAGAAATGAAAGAACAGGAAAGCTATCAAGCCGACCTCTTCGCACTTAAACGACCATAACTTGAGCTACAGAGGTCCAAATGATGCGGTTCCAGTTAGGTTGGAAAGCTAACATACGGGGCTTCAAAACGATATAAGATTTGCCATAGTTGCATCGCGCATAGGGGTGCACACGTGCATGGTACGCGGACGCGCCGATGGTGGCACATGACCCACTTAATGCAACACATGGCCAGCGATTTTAGAAGCCTTGTGGGCCCAATCCAACTCATTTCTGATGTTATTTAAGCCAAGTATTGAAGGAGAATCAACATACTTTCATACTTTTGATCATTAGTCATAGTTTAGTTTTAGAAGTAGTTTAGAATTAGTTTCTAGAGAGAGAAGCTCTCACTTCTCTCTAGGATTAGGATTAGGATTAGGTTTAGTTCTTAGATCTAGATTTTAATTCATCTTCTTCTACTTCTATCTTCTCAATTCCTTGTAGTTACATTCATTCTTCTTCCATTCCTTTGTTGTAATTTTCTTTATGTTGTTCTTATGCTTTGTTGTTGATCTACTATTGTTCCTTCCATTTTCTTTCAATTCAATAAGAGGTAATTCATAATAGTTGTTCTTCTTTGCTTTTCTATTGTTGATCTCTTGCCTTCGTAGTTAGATCTCTCTTTAATTCTTGCAATTTATGTTGTTTACTTTTATTGCCTTTTATGTGTTTGTTGAAATGCCTCTTCTAGATATAGTATAGATTTTGTTCCTCTTGGCCTAGGTAGAGTAATTAGTGACACTTGAGTTATCTAATTCCTTTGTTGATTGGTAATTGGAGAGATTGCTAATTGGTTTGGAGTGCACTAAAGCTAGTCTTTCCTTGGGAGTTGGCTAGTACTTGTGGCTCAAGTCAATTCATCCACTTGACTTTCCTTTATTTAGTAAGGGTTAACTAAGTGGTAGCAATGAACAATTCTCATCACAATTGAGAAGGATAACTAGGATGGGACTTCTAATTTTCATACCTTGCCATGAGCCTTTTATAGTTGTTAGTTTATTTTCATTGCCATTTACTTTTCATGCTTCTTATCCAAAACCCCAAAACACATTTCTAACCAATAACAAGACACTTTATTGTAAATCCTAGGGAGAACGACTCGAGGTTTAAATACTTCGGTTTATTAGATTTTAGGGGTTTGTACTTGTGACAAACAAATTTTTGCATGAAAGCATTATTGTTAGTTTAGAGACTATACTTCAACGAGATTTCATTTGTGAAATTCTAAACCGTCAAAAACTCAATCATCAAAATGGCGCCGTTGTCGGAGATTTGCAATGGTGTTATGTTATTGGTTATTGTACATATGTGAATATTGTAAATAGCTTGTCTTTTGCTTGTTTACTAGATTTTGTTAGTTTTTTTTTGTCTTTCCGTAATGAATTCTCCCTATGGCTATGAGTTTGGTTCTAATTTTGTTGTAGGAAATGTGCACTTCAATGATAACATGTACCAAGGATGGAACCAACAAAGATGGGAGGAGCCTCAAGGAATTGATCACTCCTATTGGCAACAACCTCCGGATACTTATAGGTATAATTTCTATCCTAATGCAAGCCAATTTAACGGCTATGATGACTCTTTTTGTGACACTCAACAACCACCATCATATACCTATGAATCTCATCCTCAACATGAACCTCAACCATTCTCACAAGCCTTTCATTACCAAACACCACCCTATGATCCATATCCATCATATGACCAAACCCCCATACCATACTCTTATGACCATTATGAGCAAGAACCCTTAGAATCACCACAACCCTATCAAGATTACTCCCAAGAACCACCTCAATACACACAATCTCCACAACCTTACCAAGAAGAACCACCTTCCTATTATGAACCCTCTCTCCAAAATAATGAACCTTCTTACTCACCCCAAACCCCAATAGACGATCCTCTCACTTTGATACTTCAAGGAGAAGAAGCCATGAAGCGGGATACACTTGAGTTTGTGACCAATTTGACCAAGGTGGTGCATACTTTAGCCCACCAATGCTTGAATACTCAAAGTACTTCCGTGACCACATGTAAAAAGTCAAAAGAAGAGTAAAGCATGAAGAAGAAATCGGAAAATTCGGTGGAGAAGGAGGAGTCAAATTTTGTGTTAGAATATTTGGAGGAGCCTATGATCATTGAAAAAAAGGAAGAAGTGGTTGAAGATTTGGGAGATGTTGAAAGTCCATGGGAATGTAGCATCATAGAGAACTCTTCCAAGAAGCTTGATATCGATGTTGAAGAGGGTGCGCAACCTCCAAGGCATATCATCGTTGGAGACTTGGAAGAGGCTTATCAAGAGATGGATTCAATCATGGATGAATTTTTCTCTACAATGGAATCCTCTCCCATTGGACATGAAGTTGAAATTATAAAAGAATGTGCACAACCTCCCGTACCCTTGGTGAGCAACGAAAAAGAGAGTGAATTGGAGGAGAGCTACCAAGAGGGAAAAGTTGGCATGGTGTATATCGAAATTGAAGAATATGAAGAGATGGATTCATTCATCAATGAATTCCTATCTAAAATTTACTCACCTCCCATTGGGAAAGATGAAGTTCTTAAAGACAACACCAAGCCAAGTGAAAAAGGGGAAAAGGTTGAAATTGAAGAAGCTTGTGAAGAGGTGGGAACAACTAAAGAAGAGCCTAAAGAAGTAGACCTTGCATTGTCTAAGTGTGGGGAAGTCTCCCTCCCCAAGTCACCATCCAACACAACATTCAAGTGGGTAAAACTCTTATCCCTAAGCTTTACTTTCTCACTTGAATATGGTTTAATTGAAAATGATGGTGAACTTAGAGCTCTTTGTGGAGTTAAAAGTATAAGAGAGTTGTGTAGTGGTTGGAAACATCATTCTAAGCTCATGACGGTTGTAAGCTCAAAATTCAAGAGCAATGGTTGGTGTAGAACCAAATTGCATGGGTCTAGGAAGTTGTTTGGAAGCTTCTTTAAGAATTCTAAGGTCATGCCACCCACATGGACTAATAATGATCAACTTAAAGATGGGTGTAGAAACAAGATATGGGATCCCAGTATACATGAGGATCAACTTTGGGAGCCCCAAGCTTGTGAAGAACTCCATCAACACTTGGTGCAACAAATAAGAAATCTTGGGGCACAATGGAGAACCAAGCATTGGTGGAAGTTCCAAGATGAGTACAAGCACAAGCCACCTTGAGAGGAGCTCTCCATAAGTCCAACTTAAGGACAATAAACAAAAGTGCTAGGTGGGAGACACCCCACCATGGTAACATCTTTTCATTTTCTTTTTTTTGTACATATTGGTAGAATTAGTTTAATTTCATGTTTTTATTAGGTTGTTAAGTTTACTTAGAAGTATTGTATGATAAATAAGGTTTTAGGGTGTTTTGGTAGCTGTTTGGAGGATTGAAAGGCTTGGATTGGTGCAAGAACTTAGAAAAAAATTTTTGAAAAACAGAACACCATCCACGCGTGCGCGCACTGTACGCGTACGCGTGGATGCAAAATTTCACCTCCAGCCAAAAAAACCCGAGAGTTAGGCCTGCACTGTGCGAACATTGGGCCTAAGGCACAAGTCTGTGCACGCGTGCGCGCACCTGGCGCGTACGCGCACATGATCTTAAATTGGCAATGCACGCGCATGCACCCTGTGCACGCGCGCGTCGATTGCACAATCTGCACCCCCGGTACTTCTACCCGAGAGTTCTGCCACTTTTGAGCCAACATTATGCCTCTCGCTAACTCGATGCACGCGTGTGCGCATCTGGCGCGTACGCGCCCTTCGACCAATATGCACATCGACGCGTAAGCACGCATGACGCGTACGCGTCGGTAAAAAAAAAGGGTGTTTTTTCTCCCCTTCCATTTTCTTTTGCTTATCACATTCGCATACTTCTACTCTTCCCATTTTCATTTAGTTTTTGTAGCATGTTTTCATTTTTTTAAGTCATTTTAATAATGGTGTTGCATCTTCCTACTCAATTATTGAGGATTCCTTGCATTACTTTGGTGCCTCTTGACTTGTTTCATATTGTTGGGTGATGTTTCTCTTCAAATCAATGCTCAATCTTGTATGACTCTTGTGTCTTTGTGCATTGATATGACCTCATATTGTCTTTCATGACCCACTTCTTCTCATTTGAACTTGATGCTCAATACACTCTTCATGCTTTAACTTTACTCTTGCATCGAGCTTAATGATATGCCTTAGCTTACATTGTTTTCTCACTCACATGCTTAGCTAACATGTAGTAGGGAATCATACTCTTATTTGGCATTAGCCCCCGCCTATGTTCTAATTGCCTTGATATCTTTGTTATATGCTTAATTTTCTTTCTTTCTTTCCTTTTGGGTTGGCCACCAATACGGAAGGAAAGGAAAGTTTCTAAATGAGGCAACAAACAAGTCATCCGCACAACCTTTTAAAGGAGCTCATCAATTGTAGCAACCCGTCCACCTTGCTCTCCTTTGCGTGCACCGAGGACGGTGCAATCTTCAAGTGTGGGGAGGTTGTCGACCGATCTCCATGGGTAACAATTTCGTTTTCAACACCAATGTTAGTTAGTTGCTGCATTTGCATGATAGGTTGCATGTTAGTTAGAATTTGTACATATTTTACTACCTTCTTCTTATTAGGACTACTTGGTTAGAGTGATGATTTCTTTCCTAAGAAACCGTTTTAGGGCAACCTACCAATTTGAAAAAATTTTGTAGAACTTGCTTGAAAGAATGTATTTTGGAACATGGTTTTTGAGCTAAGAACACAAGCTTGCGAGATTCGAGCCTAATGGTGTGGTTACATCTTATAACCACTTATCGTCCTTCTTGTGTGCATTATTCTCTTTCTATGATTGTAATCTTTGATTTGTTTGATTCTTTATGTCCATTGTTCCATGTATTCATGCATTTATATGATTGAAGGCCATCATTTCATTAGCTCACTTATCCAGATAGCCTTACCTTTTACTCTCCTTTGTTAGCCGATTTTGAGCCTACGCTTAACCCACTTGTTCTTATTTTAGCACATTCCAAGCCTTAAAGCGGAAAACAATGAATGTCCTTTATTTGGATCTTTGATTGGCTTAGGCTAGTGTATGTAAGTATCATTCAAGTGTGGGAGAACCTTGGGACATTGGGTGAATAAAAGGGTAGTTTTGTATTATTAGTGTAAATATTGGGAATTGGGTACATACTCATGTATTGATCAAATGTAAAACCTTATGCATTGATGCTCTTGTATATAAAAAAAATGAGAAAAAGAAAAGAAAAAAATAAAAGAAAAAAATATAGAAAAAGAAAGAAAAAGAAGAAAAAGAAAGAAATAAAAAAGGGGACAAAATGCCCCAAAGTAAAGCTCAAATAAAAGTCAATGCATATTTATTGTGAAATGAAAAGAGAATGCATGAGTATGTGGAAAAGTGAAGAATGGGTAGTTAGGTTAGAACTTAATTGTATAGGATGTCATAGGTTAGGTGGGAAGTCTAAGCCTATCAAAGATTCAAACTTCAAGCTCACTTGACCAAATATGCATCCTACCTTAACCCTAGCCCCATTACAACCTAAAGAAAAGACCTCATGATAATTGTATGCGTGCACTGAATAATTGTTGATTGTTAGATGAAAAACAAATCTTGGAAAGCATGATTAGGGGAGAATTGAGAGAATCAACCCTATACACTTGAGCGACTAGAGTGCAAACACTTTCGGTGAGGGTTCGATGCTCAATTCCTTGATTCTCGGCTTTCACGAGCGTTCTTCTTGCAAGTCTATGTGAACTTCATGTTTATACTTCAATTGGTAGGACTCATGAATCGTTATATGATCTTAAGCCCTACTTGTGCATGTCTTGGAGATTGATTTATTTTTAACCAAGTAGGTAAAACCATTTTGCATTTAGTTGCATATAGTTTAGGTTGCATATAGTTTATTTACATTGAATAAATGTTGATACCCTTTGTTTCTCTCTTGGCTTAAGCATGAGGACATGCTTGGTTTAAGTGTGGGGAGGTTGATAAACCCCATTTGTAGGGTTTATCTTGTGCTTGATTTAGGGGATTTTATAACCTTTTACCCACATTTATTCAATAAAATAGCATGGTTTTATAACTTCTCCCTTAATTGTGCTTAAGAGTGAAAACATGCTTTTTAGGACTCAAAATAGCTAAATTTAATTCACCTTGATTCTAGTAGATGCCTTGATATGTTTGTTAAGTGATTTAAGGTTTAGGAGGCAAAGATTGGATCAAGGGAATGAAGAAAGAAAGCATGAAAAGTTGGAGAACTCATGAAGAAATGAAAGAACAGGAAAGCTGTCAAGCGACCTCTTTGCACTTAAACGACCATAACTTGAGCTACAAAGGTCCAAATGATGCGGTTCTAGTTGGGTTGGAAAGCTAACATCCGGGGCTTCGAAACGATATAAGATTTGCCATAGTTGCATCGGCATAGGGTCGCGCACGCGCATGGTACGCGGACGCGCCGATGGTGGCACATGACCCACTTAATGCAACACATGGCCAGCGATTTTAGAAGCCTTGTGGGCCCAATCCAACTCATTTCTGATACTATTTAAGCCAAGGATTGAAGGGGAATCAACATACTTCATACTTTTGATCATTAGTCATAGTTTAGTTTTAGAAGTAGTTTAGAATTAGTTTCTAGAGAGAGAAGCTCTCACTTCTCTCTAGGATTAGGATTAGGATTAGGTTTAGTTCTTAGATCTAGATTTTAATTCATCTTCTTCTACTTCTATCTTCTCAATTCCTTGTAGTTACATTCATTCTTCTTCCATTCCTTTGTTGTAATTTCCTTTATGTTGTTCTTATGCTTTGTTGTAGATCTACTATTGTTCCTTCCATTTTCTTTCAATTCAATAAGAGGTAATTCATAATAATTGTTCTTCTTTGCTTTTCTATTGTTGATCTCTTGCCTTCGTAGTTAGATCTCTCTTTAATTCTTGCAATTTATGTTGTTTACTTTTATTGCCTTTTATGTGTTTGTTGAAATGCCTCTTCTAGATATAGTATAGATTTTGTTCCTCTTGGCCTAGGTAGAGTAATTAGTGACACTTGAGTTATCTAATTCCTTTGTTGATTGGTAATTGGAGAGATTGCTAATTGGTTTGGAGTGCACTAAAGCTAGTCTTTCCTTGGGAGTTGGCTAGGACTTGTGGCTCAAGTCAATTCATCCACTTGACTTTCCTTTATTTAGTAAGGGTTAACTAAGTGGTAGCAATGAACAATTCTCATCACAATTGAGAAGGATAACTAGGATAGGACTTCTAATTTTCATACCTTGCCAAGAGCCTTTTATAGTTGTTAGTTTATTTTCATTGCCATTTACTTTTCATGCTTCTTATCCAAAACCCCAAAACACATTTCTAACCAATAACAAGACATTTTATTGTAAATCCTAGGGAGAACGACCCGAGGTTTAAATACTTCGGTTTATAGATTTTAGGGGTTTGTACTTGTGACAAACAAATTTTTGCATGAAAGGATTATTGTTGGTTTAGGGACTATACTTCAATGAGATTTCATTTGTGAAATTCTAAACCGTCAAAAACCCAATCATCAGCGACCGCATCACTCACGCGGCCGCGTGCCTTGGAATTTGACGTAGAAAAGGTGCACGACCGAAAGTTGTGCTAGAGTGGTGTTGGATTGGTGCTAAACGCACAATTCTTCCCACGCGGCCGCGTGACCGACGCGACCGCGTGACCGACGCGACCGCGTGACCGACGCGACCGCGTCATATCCTCATAATGGCCACTCACGCGACCGCGTGCCCCACGCAATCGCGTCACCCAATATTTGGCAATTAATGATTTTTAACAGAGAGTTGTGCGAGCGCAAGGCTACCCTCGGGCCAGTGGCTTAAAACGGGTCACGCGACCGCGTGACCGACGCGACCGCGTCAATCTGTATAAGTGCAAGTCACGCGACCGCGTGCCCCACGCATCCGCGTCGCTTGTGCCGCACAGCTTATCCTAATCTGCCATATATGTTATATTTTCTTCCCCAATCCTAATTTTTCCTCCCTCCTTTCTTACTTACTTCTTCTTCCCTTCTTTCCATTCTCATTCTTCTTATCTTTCATTTCCTTTTACTTAATTGCATACTTTCATTCATTGCATTATTTTCATTGGTGTTGGAATTTTATTTGGGTCATTGTTTTTCTATATTTTTGTGGATTATTTGACAATTATATATTACTTTTTAAAGGGTTGCTTGCATGTTCAATTTAATACTTTCAAATAGCTTATTCACCATGCATGCTATGTGTTTGTGAAAACGCCCGTATGGCATTGTGCACTATTTTTAAGATTTCTTTTAATCTATTACTATAAATGCTTGCTTTTCACAAAACCCTTTTTATATTTTATTAATTAAATATAATTGTTATTACAAACATGATTGTTAGTTTGAAAGACTTGGTAGTCTAACTTGGACATTGAATGCTTGATCTATGCTACTCATGCCTTTGCCAGCATGCCAATAAACATCTTGCATTTAACTGTCATCACATGCACTTACTATATTTCCATTGATGACTTTTCACATGTAGTCATGACCACGTGTTAACATCATTCTTCTTTACTGTGCATTGATTACCACCTTTCCCGCTGGTGCGCGAAATTGTGATTCACTACACAACTTTGCACAACTAACCAGCAAGTGCACTGGGTCGTCCAAGTAATAAACCTTACGCGAGTAAGGGTCGATCCCACGGAGATTGTTGGTATGAAGCAAGCTATGGTCACCTTGTAAATCTCAGTCAGGCAGACTCAAATGGGTATAGATGATGAATAAAGCATAAAGATAAAGATAGAGATACTTATGTATATCATTGGTGAGAGCTTCAGATAAGTGTATGAAGATGCCTTCCCTTCCGTCTCTCTGCTTTCCTACTGCCTTCATCCAATCCTTCTTACTCCTTTCCATGGCAAGCTCATGTAGGGTTTCACCGTTGTCAGTGGCTACCTCCCATCCTCTCAGCGAAAATGTTCCTATGCTCTGTCACAGCATATGGCTAATCAGCTGTCGGTTCTCGGTCAGGCCGGAATAGAATCCAGCGATTCTTTTGCGTCTGTCACTAACGCCCCGCCTGCTAGGAGTTTGAAGCACGTCACAGTCATTCAATTATTGAATCCTACTCAGAATAGCACAGACAAGGTTAGACCTTCCGGATTCTCTTGAATGCCGCCATCAGTTCTCGCCTATACCACGAAGACTCTGATCTCACGGAATGGCTGGCTCGTTTGTCAGGCGAGCACTCGGTTGTCAGGCGATCAACCATGCATCGTGTATCAGGAATCCAAGAGATAAACACTAGAGCCTCATATGCTTGTAGAACAAGAGTGGTTGTCAGTCACCTTGTTCATGAGTGAGAATGATGATGAGTGTCACGGATCATCACATTCATCAAGTTGAAGAACAAGTGATATCTTGGACAAAGAACAAGCGGAATTGAATAGAAGAACAATAGTAATTGCATTAATACTCGAGGTACAGCAGAGCTCCACACCTTAATCTATGGTGTGTAGAAACTCCACCGTTGAAAATACATAAGAACAAAAGTGATCATTGGTTTCGGCCCCAGAGAGGGAACCAGAAGAACCAAGATGAAAATGCAATAGTAAAAGGTCCTACTTATAGAAAACTAGTAGCCTAGGGTGTACAAAGATGAGTAAATGACATAAAAATCCACTTCTGGGCCCACTTGGTGTGTGCTTGAGCTGAGCAATGAAGCATTTTCGTGTAGAGACTCTTCTTGGAGTTAAACGCCAGCTTTTATGCCAGTTTGGGCGTTTAACTCCCATTTTGGTGCCAGTTCCGGCGTTTAACGCTGGAATTTCTTGAGGTGACTTTGAACGCCGGTTTGGGCCATCAAATCTTGGGCAAAGTATGAACTATCATATATTGCTGGAAAGCCCAGGATGTCTACTTTCCAACGCCATTGATAGCGCGCAAATTGGGCTTCTGTAGCTCCAGAAAATCCACTTCGAGTGCAGGGAGGTCAGAATCCAACAGCATCTGCAGTCCTTTTCAGTCTCTGAATCAGATTTTTGCTCAGATCCCTCAATTTCAGCCAGAAAATACCTGAAATCACAGAAAAACACACAAACTCATAGTAAAGTCCAGAAAAGTGAATTTTAACTAAAAACTAATAAAAATATACTAAGAACTCAACTAAAACTACCAAAAACATACTAAAAACAATGCCAAAAAGGGTACAAATTATCCGCTCATCACAACACCAAACTTAAATTGTTGCTTGTCCCCAAGCAACAGAAAATCAAATAAGATAAAAAGAAGAGAATATACTATAGACTCCAAATTATCAATGAAACTTAGCTCCAAATTAGATGAGCGGGACTAGTAGCTTTTTGCCTCCGAACAGTTTTGGCATCTCACTCTATCCTTTGAAATTCAGAATGATTGGCTTCTTTAGGAACTCAGAATCCAGATAGTGTTATTGATTCTCCTAGTTAAGTATGATGATTCTTGAACACAGCTACTTATTGAGTCTTGGCCGTGGCCCAAAGCACTCTGTCATCCAGTATTACCACCGGATACATACATGCCACAGACACATAATTGGGTGAACCTTTTCAGATTGTGACTCAGCTTTGCTAGAGTCCCCAATTAGAGGTGTCCAGGGTTCTTAAGCACACTCTTTTTGCCTTGGATCACAACTTTATTTCTTTCTTTTTCTTTTCTTTTTCTTTCTCCCCTTTTTTTTTCTTTTTCGTTTTTCTCTTTCTCTTCTTTTTTTTTTTGTATTCACTGCTTTTTCTTGCTTCAAGAATCATTTTTATGATTTTTCAGATCCTCAGTAACATGTCTCCTTTTTCATCATTCTTTCAAGAGCCAACAATTTTAACATTCATGAACAACAAATTCAAAAGACATATGCACTGTTCAAGCATACATTCAGAAAACAAAAAGTATTGTCACCACATCAAACTAATTAAGCTAGTTTTAAAGATGAATTTGAAATCCTGTACTTCTTGTTCTTTTGTAATAAAAACAATTTTCTATTAAGAAAGGTGATGGATTCATAGGACATTCATAACTTTAAGGCATAGACACTAAGATACTAATGATCATAAGACACAAACATGGACAAACAATAAGCACAATTTTCGAAAAACAGAAAAATAAAGAACAAGGAGATTAAAGAACGGGTCCACCTGAGTGATGGCGGCTTGTTCTTCCCTTTTGAAGGTCTTATGGAGTGCTTGAGCTCCTCAATGTCTCTTCCTTGTCTTTGTTGCTCCTCTCTTAGTTGTCCCATGTTGGAACTCAATTCTCCTAGGGAGGTGTTGATTTGCTCCCAATAGTTTTGTGGAGGAAAGTGCATCCCTTGAAGCATCTTAGGGACTTCATGAGGAGGAGGATCTCTTGTTTGCTCCATCCTTTTCTTAGTGATGGGCTTGAGGTCATGCCTTCTCAGTTGATCTGGCTTCCCTCTTGAATTTCTCTTCCATTGGGCGTTGGTGCACGAAATTGTGATCAATACTTTTCAAAACACAAACAATCCCTAGTAATGGCTCCAAAGACTTGGTGCTCAATACCATGGCATAAACACAACTTTGCACAACTAACCAGCAAGTGCACTGGGTCGTCCAAGTAATAAACCTTACGCGAGTAAGGGTCGATCCCACGGAGATTGGTGGTATGAAGCAAGCTATGGTCACCTTGTAAATCTTAGTCAGGCAGACTCAAATGGGTATGGTGATGAACGAAAATAACATAAAAGATAAAGATAGGGATACTTATGTATATCATTGGTGTAAGAGCTTCAGACAAGCATATGAAGATGCCTTCCCTTCTGTCTCTCTGCTTTCCTACTGTCTTCATCCAATCCTTCTTACTCCTTTCCATGGCAAGCTCGTGTAGGGTTTCACCGTTGTCAATGGCTACCTCCCATCCTCTCAGTGAAAACACGTCCCTGATGCTCTGTCACAGCATAGGCTAATCATCTGTCGGTTCTCGGTCCGGCCGGAATAGAATCCAGTGATTCTTTTGCGTCTGTCACTAACGCCCCGCCTTTCGGAGTTTGAAGCACGTCACAGTCATTCAATCATTGAATCCTACTCAGAATACCACAGACAAGGTTAGACCTTCCGGATTCTCTTGAATCCCGCTATCAGTTCTTGCCTATACCACGAAGACTCTGATCTCACGGAATGGCTGGCTCGTTTGTCAGGCGAGCACTCGGTTGTCAGGCGATCAACCATGCATCATGCAATCAGAAATTCAAGAGATATTCACCAAGCCTCGAATGCTTGTAGAACAAGAATGGTTGTCAGTCACCTTGTTCATAGGTGAGAATGATGATGAGTGTCAATCATCACCTTCATCAAGTTGAATAACAAGTGATATCTTGGACAAAGAACAAGCGGAATTGAATAGAAGAACAATAGTAATTGCATTAATACTCGAGGTACAGCAGAGCTCCACACCTTAATCTATGGTGTGTAGAAACTCCACCGTTGAAAATACATAAGAACAAGGTCTAGGCATGGCCGTGAGGCCAGCCCTCAAATGATCTAAGAACTAGATGTCCGAAGATGAGAATACAATAGTAAAAGGTCCTATATATAGAAAACTAGTAGCCTAGGGTGTACAGAGATGAGTAAATGACATAAAAATCCACTTCCGGGCCCACTTGGTGTGTGCTTGGGCTGAGCAATGAAGCATTTTCGTGTAGAGACTCTTCTTGGAGTTAAACGCCAGCTTTTATGCCAGTTTGGGCGTTTAACTCCCAATTAGGTGCCAGTTCCGGCGTTTAACGCTGGAATTTCTTGAGGTGACTTTGAACGCCGGTTTGGGCCATCAAATCTTGGGCAAAGTATGGACTATCATATATTGCTGGAAAGCCCAGGATGTCTACTTTCCAACGCCGTTGAGAGCGCGCCAATTGGGCTTCTGTAGCTCCAGAAAATCCACTTCGAGTGCAGGGAGGTCAGAATCCAACAGCATCTGCAGTCCTTTTCAGTCTCTGAATCAGATTTTTGCTCAGATCCCTCAATTTCAGCCAGAAAATACCTGAAATCACAAAAAAACACACAAACTCATAGTAAAGTCCAGAAAAGTGAATTTTAGCTAAAAACTAATAAAAATATACTAAGAACTCAACTAAAACTACCAAAAACATACTAAAAACAATGCCAAAAAGCGTACAATTTATCCGCTCATCACAACACCAAACTTAAATTGTTGCTTGTCCCCAAGCAACTGAAAATCAAATAAGATAAAAAGAAGAGAATATACTATAGACTCCAAACTATCAATGAAACTTAGCTCCAAATTAGATGAGCGGGACTAGTAGCTTTTTGCCTCCGAACAGTTTTGGCATCTCACTTTATCCTCTGAGGTTCAGAATGATTGGCTTCTTTAGGAACTCAGAATCCAGATAGTGTTATTGATTCTCCTAGTTAGGTATGATGATTCTTGAACACAGCTACTTATTGAGTCTTGGCCGTGGCCCAAAGCACTCTGTCTTCCAGTATTACCACCGGATACATACATGCCACAGACACATAATTGGGTGAACCTTTTCAGATTGTGACTTAGCTTTGCTAAAGTCCCCAATTAGAGGTGTCCAGGGTTCTTAAGCACACTCTTATTGCCTTGGATCACAACTTTATTTCTTTCTTTTTCTTTCTTTTTCTCTTTCTCTTTTTTTCGTTTTTCTCCTTCCCTTTTTTTTCTTTTTTTTTTTTTGTATTCACTGCTTTTTCTTGCTTCAAGAATCATTTTTATGATTTTTCAGATCCTCAGTAACATGTCTCCTTTTTCATCATTCTTTCAAGAGCCAACAATTTTTAACATTCATGAACAACAAATTCAAAAGACATATGCACTGTTCAAGCATACATTCAGAAAACAAAAAGTATTGTCACCACATCAAACTAATTAAGCTAGTTTTAAAGATGAATTTGAAATCCTGTACTTCTTGTTCTTTTGTGATAAAAACAGTTTTCATTTAAGAAAGGTGATGGATTCATATTCATAGCTTTAAGGCATAGACACTAAGACACTAATGATCACAAGACACAAACATAGATAAACATAAGCATGAAAATTTCGAAAAACAGAAAAATAAAGAACAAGGAGATTAAAGAACGGGTCCACCTTAGTGATGGCGGCTTGTTCTTCCTCTTGAAGATCCTATGGAGTGCTTGAGCTCCTCAATGTCTCTTCCTTGTCTTTGTTGCTCCTCTCTCATGATTCTTTGATCTTCTCTAATTTCATGGAGGAGAATGGAGTGTTCTTGGTGCTCCACCCTTAGTTGTCCCATGTTGGAACTCAATTCTTCTTGGGAGGTGTTTAGTTACTCCCAATAGTCTTGTGGAGGAAAGTGCATCCCTTGAGGCATCTCAGGGATCTCTTGATGAGAGGGGTCTCTTGTTTGCTCCATCCTTTTCTTAGTGATGGGCTTGAGGTCATGCCTTCTCAGTTGAGCCGGCTTTGGATGCCATAAATGGTTATGGAAAAACAAAAAGCAATGCTTTTACCACACCAAACTTAAAAGGTTTGCTCGTCCTCGAGCAAAAGAAGAAAGAAGAGAGTAGAAGAAGAGGAATGGAGGAGAGGGAGATGGCTTTGTGGTTCGGCCAAAAGGGAAAGAAGTAGTGTTTAGGGTGTGTGAAAATGAAGGAGTGAAGATGATAGTGGGATGAGGTATTGAGGTGATTGGTGAATGGGTGAAGAAGAAGAGAGAGAGTGGTGGGTTGGTGGGGATCCTGTGGGGTCCACAGATCCTGTGGTGTCAAGGAAAAGTCATCCCTGCACCAAATGTTGCTCAAAATCACGTTTTGAGCCATTTCTGGCGTTAAACGCCGGGCTGATGCCCATTCCTGGCGTTTAACGCCAGGTTCTTGCCCTTTTCTGGCGTTTAACGCCAGTCTGGTGCCCCTTTATGGCGTTAAACGCCCAGAATGGTGCCAGACTGGGCGTTAAACGCCCAACTGCTAGCTTCACTGGCGTTTAAACGCCAGTGAGTTCTTCCTCCAGGGTGTGCTGTTTTTCTTCCTGTTTTTCATTCTGTTTTTGCTTTTTCAATTGATTTTGTGATTTCTCATGATCATCAACCTACAAAATAAGATAAAATAACAAAGGAAAATATCTAAAATATATCATTGGGTTGCCTCCCAACAAGCGCTTCTTTAATGTCAGTAGCTTGACAGAGGGCTCTCATGGAGCCTCACAGATACTCAGAGCAATGTTGGAACCTCCCAACACCAAACTTAGAGTTTGAATGTGGGGGTTCAACACCAAACTTAGAGTTTGGTTGTGGCCTCCCAACACCAAACTTAGAGTTTGACTGTGGGGGCTCTGTTTGACTCTGATTTGAGAGAAGCTCTTCATGCTTCTTCTCCATGGTGACAGAGGGATATCCTTGAGCCTTAAACACATAGGATTCTTCATTCACTTGAATGATCAGTTCACCTCCATCAACATCAATCATAGCCTTTGCTGTGGCTAGGAAGGGTCTGCCAAGGATGATGGACTCATCCATGCACTTCCCAGTCTCTAGGACTATGAAATCAGTAGGGATGTAATGGTCTTCAACTTTCACCAAAACATTCTCTACAAGTCCATGAGCTTGTTTTCTTGAGTTGTCTGCCATCTCTAGTGAGATTCTTGCAGCTTGCACCTCAAAGATCCCTAGCTTCTCCATTACAGAGAGAGGCATGAGATTTACACTTGACCCTAAGTCACACAGAGCCTTCTTGAAGGTCATGGTGCCTTTGGTACAAGGTATGGAAAACTTCCCAGGATCTTGTTTCTTTTGAGGTAATCTCTGCCTAGACAAGTCATCCAGTTCTTTGGTGAGCAAAGGAGGTTCATTCTCCCAAGTCTCATTTCCAAATAACTTGTCATTTAGCTTCATGATAGCTCCAAGGTATTTAGCAACTTGCTCTTCAGTGACATACTCATCCTCTTCAGAGGAAGAATACTCATCAGAGCTCATGAAAGGCAGAAGTAAGTCCAATGGAATCTCTATGGTCTCATTTTGAGTCTCAGATTCCCATGGTTCCTCATTGGGGAACTCAGTGGAGGCCAGTGGACGTCCATTGAGGTCTTCCTCAGTAGCGTTCACTGCTTCTCCATCCTCTCCAAATTCGGCCATATTGATGGCTTTGCACTCTCCTTTTGGATTTTCTTCTGTGTTGCTTGGGAGAGTACTTGGAGGGAGTTCAGTAACTTTCTTGCTCAGCTGTCCCACTTGTGCCTCCAAATTCTTAATGGAGGACCTTGTTTCAGTCATGAAACTTTGAGTGGTTTTGATTAGATCAGAGACCATTGTTGCTAAGTCAGAGGGGTTCTGCTTAGAATTCTCTGTCTGTTGCTGAGAAGATGATGGAAAAGGCTTGCCATTGCTAAACCTGTTTCTTCCACCATTGTTGTTATTGAAACCTTGTTGAGGTCTCTCTTGATTCTTCCATGAGAAATTTGGGTGATTTCTCCATGAAGAATTACAGGTGTTTCCATAGGGTTCTCCTAGGTAATTCACCTCTTCTATTGAGGGGTTCTCAGGATCATAAGCTTCTTCTTCAGATGAAGCATCCTTAGTACTGCTTGGTGCATTTTGCATTCCAGACAGACTTTGAGAAATCAAATTGACTTGTTGAGTCAATATTTTATTCTGAGCCAAATGGCATTCAGAGTATCAATTTCAAGAACTCCTTTCTTCTGACTTGTCCCATTGTTTACAGGATTTCTTTCAGAAGTGTACATGAATTGGTTATTTGCAACCATTTCAATGAGCTCTTGAGCCTCTGTAGGCGTCTTCTTCAAATGAAGAGATCCTCCAGCAGAGCTATCCAAAGACATCTTGGATAGTTCAGAGAGACCATCATAGAAATACCTATGATGCTCCATTCAGAAAGCATGTCAGATGGACATTTTCTGATCAATTGTTTGTATCTTTCCCAAGCTTCATAGAGGGATTCTCCATCCTTCTGTCTGAAGGTTTGGGCTTCCACTCTAAGCTTACTCAATTTTTGAGGTGGAAAGAACTTTGCCAAGAAGGCATTGACTAGCTTTTCCCAAGAGTCCAGGCTTTCTTTAGGTTGAGAGTCCAACCATATTCTAGCTCTGTCTCTTACAGCAAAAGGGAATAGCATCAGTCTGTAGACCTCAGGGTCAACCCCATTAGTCTTGACTGTGTCACAGATTTGCAAGAATTCAGCTAAAAACTGATGAGGATCTTCCAATGGAAGTCCATGGAACTTGCAATTCTGTTGCATTAGAGAAACTAATTGAGGCTTAAGCTCAAAGTTGTTTGCTCCAATGGCAGGGATAGAGATGCTTCTCCCATAGAAGTCGGGAGTAGGTGCAGTAAAGTCACCCAGCACCTTCCTTGCATTGTTGGCATTGTTGTTGTTTTCGGCTGCCATGAGTTCTTCTTCTTTGAAAAATTCGGTCAAGTCCTCTACAGAGAGTTGTGCCTTAGCTTCTCTTAGCTTTCGCTTCAAGGTCCTTTCAGGTTCAGGGTCAGCTTCAACAAGAATGCCTTTGTCTTTGTTCCTGCTCATATGAAAGAGAAGAGAACAAGAAAATATGGAATCCTCTATGTCACAGTATAGAGATTCCTTGAGGTGTCAGAGGAAAAGAAAAATGGAAGATAGAGGTAGAAAATTCGAACTTATCAAAGAAGATGGAGTTCGAATTTTGCATTAAGGGATAGTGTTAGTCCATAAATAGAAGGATGTGAGAAGAAGGGAAGTAATTTTCGAAAATTTAAGTAAAAGATTTTGAAAACATTTTGAAAAACACTAATTGATTTTCGAAAAATAAAAGTGGGAAAGGAATCAAGTGATTTTTGAAAAAGATTTTGAAATTAGAAATCAAAAAGATTTGATTGAAAATTATTTTGAAAAAGATGTGATTAAAAAGATATGATTGGTTTTAAAAAGATGTGATTGAGAAGATATGATTTAAAAACAATTTTAAAAAGATTTGATTTGAAAACAATTTGAAAAGATATGATTTTAAAAATTAATGACTTGCCTAACAAGAAAAGATATGATTCAAACATAAAACCTTCCTCAACAGAAAAGGCAAAAAATGTTCAATCAAATCATTAATTGTTAGTAAGTATCTTTGAAAAAGGAAAGAAATTGATTTTGAAAACATTTGATTGAAAAGATATGATTTGAAAAAGATTTGATTTTGAAAAACTTTGAAAACTTGAGAAAAAATTGATTTTGAAAACAAAATCTTCCCCCTTGTGCCATCCTGGCGTTAAACGCCCAGAATGGTGCACATTCTGGCGTTTAACGCCCAAACTACTACCCTTTTGGGCGTTAAACGCCCAGCCAGGCACCCTGGCTGGCATTTAAACGCCAGTCTGTCTTCTTCACTGGGCATTTTTGAATGCCCAGCTTTTTCTGTATAATTCCTCTGCAGTATGTTCTGAATCTTCAATTCTCTGTATTATTGACTTGAAAAGACACAAATTGAAAATATTTTTGGATTTTTAATAATGAGGAATAATCAAAATGCAACTAAAAATCAAATAACAATGCATGCAAGACACCAAACTTAGCAGTTTGTATACTACTGACACTAACAAGATGAGAATGCATATGAGAAACAACAAAAATACTCAAGTCAATAGAATTCAAAGATCAAAACAAGAAAATCATCAAGAACAACTTGAAGATCAATGAAGACACATGCATGAATGCAATAAGTACAGAAACATGCAATTGATACTAAACTTAAGATGAGACTCTAGACTCAAACAAGACATATTTTTGGATTTTATGATTTTGTAATTTTTTTGTGCTTTTTCGAAAATTAAGTGAAAAGAAAAATAAAGGTATCAAAATTCTTAATGAGAATTCCAGGAATCATGCAATGTTAGTCTAAAGCTTTAGTCTAAAGGAATTAGACATGGCCGGCTAAGCTTCAGCAGGACCTTGCATTCAAGAGCTAAATTGATGATGATCAATCAGCTTTGGTGATGATAAGAACATCACCTTGAATCACTAGAATTCATTCTTAAGAACTCTGAAGAAAAATACCTAATCTAAGCAACAAGATGAACCGTCAGTTGTCCATACACAAGAACAATCCCCGGCAACGGCGCCAAAAACTTGGTGCACGAAATTGTGATCAATACTTTTCAAAACACAAACGATCCCTAGTAATGGCTCCAAAGACTTGGTGCTCAATACCATGGCATAAACACAACTTCGCACAACTAACCAGCAAGTGCACTGGGTCGTCCAAGTAATAAACCTTACGCGAGTAAGGGTCGATCCCACGGAGATTGGTGGTATGAAGCAAGCTATGGTCACCTTGTAAATCTTAGTCAGGCAGACTCAAATGGGTATGGTGATGAACGAAAATAACATAAAAGATAAAGATAGGGATACTTATGTATATCATTGGTGTAAGAGCTTCAGACAAGCGTATGAAGATGCTTTCCCTTCTGTCTCTCTGCTTTCCTACTGTCTTCATCCAATCCTTCTTACTCCTTTCCATGGCAAGCTCGTGTAGGGTTTCACCGTTGTCAATGGCTACCTCCCATCCTCTCAGTGAAAATACGTCCCTGATGCTCTGTCACAGCATAGGCTAATCATCTGTCGGTTCTCGGTCCGGCCGGAATAGAATCCAGTGATTCTTTTGCGTCTGTCACTAACGCCCCGCCTTTCGAAGTTTGAAGCACGTCACAGTCATTCAATCATTGAATCCTACTCAGAATAGCACAGACAAGGTTAGACCTTCCGGATTCTCTTGAATGCCGCCATCAGTTCTTGCCTATACCACGAAGACTCTGATCTCACGGAATGGCTGGCTCGTTTGTCAGGCGAGCACTCGGTTGTCAGGCGATCAACCATGCATCATGCAATCAGAAATCCAAGAGATATTCACCAAGCCTCGAATGCTTGTAGAACAAGAATGGTTGTCAGTCACCTTGTTCATAGGTGAGAATGATGATGAGTGTCAATCATCACCTTCATCAAGTTGAATAACAAGTGATATCTTGGACAAAGAACAAGCGGAATTGAATAGAAGAACAATAGTAATTGCATTAATACTCGAGGTACAGCAGAGCTCCACACCTTAATCTATGGTGTGTAGAAACTCCACCGTTGAAAATACATAAGAACAAGGTCTAGGCATGGCCGTGAGGCCAGCCCTCAAATGATCTAAGAACTAGATGTCCGAAGATGAGAATACAATAGTAAAAGGTCCTATATATAGAAAACTAGTAGCCTAGGGTGTACAGAGATGAGTAAATGACATAAAAATCCACTTCCGGGCCCACTTGGTGTGTGCTTGGGCTGAGCAATGAAGCATTTTCGTGTAGAGACTCTTCTTGGAGTTAAACGCCAGCTTTTATGCCAGTTTGGGCGTTTAACTCCCAATTAGGTGCCAGTTCCGGCGTTTAACGCTGGAATTTCTTGAGGTGACATTGAACGCCGGTTTGGGCCATCAAATCTTGGGCAAAGTATGGACTATTATATATTTCTGGAAAGCCCAGGATGTCTACTTTCCAACGCCGTTGAGAGCGCGCCAATTGGGCTTCTGTAGCTCCAGAAAATCCACTTCGAGTGCAGGGAGGTCAGAATCCAACAGCATCTGCAGTCCTTTTCAGTCTCTGAATCAGATTTTTGCTCAGATCCCTCAATTTCAGCCAGAAAATACCTGAAATCACAGAAAAACACACAAACTCATAGTAAAGTCCAGAAAAGTGAATTTTAGCTAAAAACTAATAAAAATATACTAAGAACTCAACTAAAACTACCAAAAACATACTAAAAACAATGCCAAAAAGCGTACAATTTATCCGCTCATCAGGCGTCCTCTTCACAGATATCTATGAGGACTTGGTCCAACCTTTTGATCAAAAGTTGACCCTTCTTCATGGCCACAACTTCATAGAAGTGGTCTTGATGCACCCTTGAGATGAATCTCTCCATCTCTCATGACTCGGAGGTGAAAGCTTTTGCCTTCCCTTTCCTCTTTCTAGAGGTTTCTCCGGCCTTGGATGCCATAAATGGTTATGGAAAAACAAAAAGCAATGCTTTTACCACACCAAACTTAAAAGGTTTGCTCGTCCTCGAGCAAAAGAAGAAAGAAGAGAGTAGAAGAAGAAGAAATGGAGGAGATGGAGGTGGCTTATGGTTCGGCCAAAAGGGTGGGTTTGGGAGGTAAAGTGGTTTGAAGTGATTGGTGAATGGGTGAAGAAGAAGAGAGAGGGTGGTGGGGTAGGTGGGGATCCTGTGGGGTCCACAGATCCTTAGGTGTCAAGGAAAAGTCATCCCTGCACCAAATGGCATTCAAAAACACGTTTTGAGCCAATTCTGGCGTTAAACGCCAGGCTGGTGCCCATTCCTGGCGTTTAACGCCAGGTTCTTGCCCTTTTCTGGCGTTTAACGCCAGTCTGGTGCCCCTTTCTGGCGTTAAACGCCCAGAATGGTGCCAGACTGGGCGTTAAACGCCCAACTGCTAGCCTCACTGGCGTTTAAACGCCAGTGGGTTCTTCCTCCAGGGTGTGCTGTTTTTCTTCCTGTTTTTCATTCTGTTTTTGCTTTTTCAATTGATTTTGTGACTTCTTATGATCATCAACCTACAAAAAACATAAAATGACAAAGAGAAATAGACAAAATATAATCATTGGGTTGCCTCCCAACAAGCGCTTCTTTAATGTCAGTAGCTTGACAGAGGGCTCTCATGGAGCCTCACAGATACTCAGAGCAATGTTGGAACCTCCCAACACCAAACTTAGAGTTTGAATGTGGGGGTTCAACACCAAACTTAGAGTTTGGTTGTGGCCTCCCAACACCAAACTTAGAGTTTGACTGTGGGGGCTCTGTTTGTCTCTGATTTGAGAGAAGCTCTTTATGCTTCTTCTCCATGATGACAGAGGGATATCCTTGAGCCTTAAACACAAAGGATTCTTCATTCACTTGAATGATAAGTTCACCTCCATCAACATCAATTACAGCCTTTGCTGTGGCTAGGAAGGGTCTGCCAAGGATGATAGATTCATCCATGCACTTCCCAGTCTCTAGGACTATGAAATCAGTAGGGATGTAATGGTCTTCAACTTTTACCAAAACATTCTCTACAAGTCCATGAGCTTGTTTTCTTGAGTTGTCTGCCATCTCTAATGAGATTCTTGCAGCTTGCACCTCAAAGATCCCTAGCTTTTCCATTACAGAGAGAGGCATGAGGTTTACACTTGACCCTAAGTCACACAGAGCCTTCTTGCAGGTCATGGTGCCTATGGTGCAAGGTATTGAAAACTTCCCAGGATCTTGTTTCTTTTGAGGTAATTTCTACCTAGACAAGTCATCCAGTTCTTTGGTGAGCAAAGGGGGTTCATCCTCCTAAGTCTCATTTCCAAATAACTTGTCATTTAGCCTCATGATTGCTCCAAGGTATTTAGCAACTTGCTCTTCAGTGACATACTCATCCTCTTCAGAGGAAGAATACTCATCAGAGCTCATGAAAGGCAGAAGTAAGTCCAATGGAATCTCTATGGTCTCATTTTGAGCCTCAGATTCCCATGGTTCCTCATTAGGGAACTCATTGGAGGCTAGTGCACGCCCATTGAGGTCTTCCTCAGTGGCGTTCACTTCCTCTCCTTCCTCTCCAAATTCGGCCATGTTGATGGCCTTGCACTCTCCTTTTGGATTTTCTTCTGTATTGCTTGGAAGAGTACTTGGAGGGAGTTCAGTAACTTTCTTGCTCAGCTGTCCCACTTGTGCCTCCAAATTTCTAATGGAGGACCTTGTTTCAGTCATGAAACTTTGAGTGGTTTTGATTAGATCAGAGACCATGGTTGCTAAGTCAGAGGGGTTCTGCTTAGAATTCTCTGTCTGTTGCTGAGAAGATGATGGAAAAGGCTTGCCATTGCTAAACCTGTTTCTTCCACCATTATTGTTGTTGAAACCTTGTTGAGGTCTCTCTTGATTCTTTCATGAGAAATTTGGGTGATTTCTCCATGAAGAATTATAGGTGTTTCCATAGGGTTCTCCTAGGTAATTCACCTCTTCCATTGAAGGGTTCTCAGGATCATAAGCTTCTTCTTCAGATGAAGCATCCTTAGTACTGCTTGGTGCATTTTGCATTCCAGACAGACTTTGACTTGTTGAGTCAATATCTTGTTCTGAGCCAGAATGGCATTCAGAGTGTCAATCTCAAGAACTCCTTTCTTCTGATTAGTCCCATTGTTCACAGGATTCCTTTCAGAAGTGTACATGAATTGGTTATTTGCAACCATTTCAATGAGTTCTTGAGCCTCTGTAGGCGTCTTCTTCAGATGAAGAGATCCTCCAGCAGAGCTATCCAAAGACATCTTGGATAGTTTAGAGAGACCATCATAGAAAATACCTATGATGCTCCATTCAGAAAGCATGTCAGATGGACATTTTCTGATTAATTGTTTGTATCTTTCCCAAGCTTCATAGAGGGATTCTCCATCCTTCTGTCTGAAGGTTTGGACTTCCACTCTAAGCTTACTCAATTTTTGAGGTGGAAAGAACTTTGCCAAGAAGGCATTGACTAGCTTTTCCCAAGAGTCCAGGCTTTCTTTAGGTTGAGAGTCCAACCATATTCTAGCTCTGTCTCTTACAGCAAAAGGGAATAGCATCAGTCTGTAGACCTCAGGGTCAACCCCATTAGTCTTGACTGTGTCACAGATTTGCAAGAATTCAGCTAAAAACTGATGAGGATCTTCCAATGGAAGTCCATGGAACTTGCAATTCTGTTGCATTAGAGAAACTAATTGAGGCTTAAGCTCAAAGTTGTTTGCTCTAATGGCAGGGACAGAGATGCTTCTCCCATAGAAGTCGGGAGTAGGTGCAGTAAAGTCACCCAGCACCTTCCTTGCATTGTTGGCATTGTTGTTGTTTTCGGCGGCCATGGGTTCTTCTCCTTTGAAGAATTCGGTCAGTTCCTCAACAGAGAGTTGTGCCTTAGCTTCTCTTAGCTTTCGCTTCAAGGTCCTTTCAGGTTCAGGGTCAGCTTCAACAAGAATGCCTTTGTCTTTATTCCTGCTCATATGAAGGAGAAGAGAACAAGAAAATATGGAATCCTCTATGTCACAGTATAGAGATTCCTTGAGGTGTCAGAGGAAAAGAAAAGTAGAAGACAGAAGTAGAAAATTCGAACTTATCAAAGAAGATGGAGTTCGAATTTTGCATTAAGGAATAGAGTTAGTTCATAAATAGAAGGATGTGAGAAGAGAGGAAGAAATTTTCGAAATTCAAGTGAAATATTTTGAAAACATTAAAAAAAATTAATTAATTTTTGAAAATCAAGAGTGAGAAAAAAATCAAGTAATTTTTGAAAAAGATTTTTGAAATTAGAAATCAACAAGATATGATTTGAAAACTATTTTGAAAAAGATGTGATTAAAGAGATATGATTGAAAAGTTATGGTTTTAAAAAAAGATATGATTGAAAAGATATGATTTGAAAACAATTTTAAAAAGATTTGATTTTAAAAAAATTAATGACTTGCCTAACAAGAAAAGATATGATTCAAACATTAAACCTTTCTCAACAGAAAAGGCAACATACTTAAAATGTTCAATCAAATCATTAATTGTTAGTAAGTATCTTTGAAAAAGGAAAGAAATTGATTTTGAAAACATTTGATTGAAAAGATTTGATTTGAAAAAAATTTGATTTTGAAAAACTTTGAAAACTTGAAAAAAAATTGATTTGAAAACAGAATCTTCCCTCTTGTGCCATCCTGGCGTTAAACGCCCAGAATGGTGCACATTCTGGCGTTTATCGCCCAAAACTCTACCCTTTTGGGCGTTAAACGCCCAGCCAGGTACCCTGGCTGGCGTTTAAACGCCAGTCTGTCTTCTTCACTGGGCATTTTTGAATGCCCAGCTTTTTCTGTATAATTCCTCTGCAGTATGTTATGAATCTTCAATTCTCTGTATTATTGACTTGAAAAGACACAAATTAAAAATATTTTTGGATTTTTAATAATGAGGAATAATCAAAATGCAACTAAAATCAAATAACAATGCATGCAAAACACCAAACTTAGCAGTTTGTATACTATTGACACTAACAAAATGAGAATGCACATAAGAAATAACAAAACACTCAAGTCAATAGAATTCAAAGATCAAAACAAGGAAATCATCAAGAACAACTTGAAGATAAATGAAGACACATGCATAAATTTGAAAAATGCAAGAAGAACAGAAACATGCAATTGACACCAAACTTAAAATGAGACACTAGACTTAAATAAGAAATATTTTTTTTTGTTTTTATGATTTTGTAAATTTTTTTTTTGGTTTTTTCGAAAATTTAAGTAGAAAAGAAAATAAAGATATCAAAATTCTTAATGAGAATTCCAGGAATCATGCAATGTTAGTCTAAAGCTTTAGTCTAAAGGAATTAGACATAGCTAGCCAAGCTTCAGCAGGACATTGCATTCAAGAGCTAAATTGATGATGATCAATCAGCTTTGGTGATGATAAGAACATCACCTTGAAACACTAGAATTCATTCTTAAGAACTCTGAAGAAAAATAATACCTAATCTAAGCAACAAGATGAACCGTCAGTTGTCCATACACAAACAATCCCCGGCAACGGCGCCAAAAACTTGGTGCGCAAAATTGTGATTCACTACACAACTTTGCACAACTAACCAGCAAGTGCACTGGGTCGTCCAAGTAATAAAGCTTACGCGAGTAAGGGTCGATCCCACGGAGATTGTTGGTATGAAGCAAGCTATGGTCACCTTGTAAATCTCAGTCAGGCAGACTCAAATGGGTATAGATGATGAATAAAGCATAAAGATAAAGATAGAGATACTTATGTATATCATTGGTGAGAGCTTCAGATAAGTGTATGAAGATGCCTTCCCTTCCGTCTCTCTGCTTTCCTACTGCCTTCATCCAATCCTTCTTACTCCTTTCCATGGCAAGCTCATGTAGGGTTTCACCGTTGTCAGTGGCTACCTCCCATCCTCTCAGTGAAAATGTTCCTATGCTCTGTCACAGCATATGGCTAATCAGCTGTCGGTTCTCGGTCAGGCCGGAATAGAATCCAGCGATTCTTTTGCGTCTGTCACTAACGCCCCGCCTGCTAGGAGTTTGAAGCACGTCACAGTCATTCAATTATTGAATCCTACTCAGAATACCACAGACAAGGTTAGACCTTCCGGATTTTCTTGAATGCCGTCATCAGTTCTCGCCTATACCACGAAGACTCTGATCTCACGGAATGGCTGGCTCGTTTGTCAGGCGAGCACTCGGTTGTCAGGCGATCAACCATGCATCGTGTATCAGGAATCCAAGAGATAAACACTAGAGCCTCATATGCTTGTAGAACAAGAGTGGTTGTCAGTCACCTTGTTCATGAGTGAGAATGATGATGAGTGTCACGGATCATCACATTCATCAAGTTGAAGAACAAGTGATATCTTGGACAAAGAACAAGCGGAATTGAATAGAAGAACAATAGTAATTGCATTAATACTCGAGGTACAGCAGAGCTCTACACCTTAATCTATGGTGTGTAGAAACTCCACCGTTGAAAATACATAAGAACAAAAGTGATCATTGGTTTCGGCCCCAGAGAGGGAACCAGAAAAACCAAGATGAAAATGCAATAGTAAAAGGTCCTACTTATAGAAAACTAGTAGCCTAGGGTGTACAAAGATGAGTAAATGACATAAAAATCCACTTCCGGGCCCACTTGGTGTGTGCTTGGGCTGAGCAATGAAGCATTTTCGTGTAGAGACTCTCCTTGGAGTTAAACGCCAGCTTTTATGCCAGTTTGGGCGTTTAACTCCCATTTTGGTGCCAGTTCCGGCGTTTAACGCTGGAATTTCTTGAGGTGACTTTGAACGCCGGTTTGGGCCATTAAATCTTGGGCAAAGTATGGACTATCATATATTGCTGGAAAGCCCAGGATGTCTACTTTCCAACGCCGTTGAGAGCGCGCAAATTGGGCTTCTGTAGCTCCAGAAAATCCACTTCGAGTGCAGGGAGGTCAGAATCCAACAGCATCTGCAGTCCTTTTCAGTCTCTGAATCAGATTTTTGCTCAGATCCCTCAATTTCAGCCAGAAAATACCTGAAATCACAGAAAAACACACAAACTCATAGTAAAGTCCAGAAAAGTGAATTTTAACTAAAAACTAATAAAAATATACTAAGAACTCAACTAAAACTACCAAAAACATACTAAAAACAATGCCAAAAAGGGTACAAATTATCCGCTCATCACCCGCTCTCTTCCTTGCTGGATCCCCTAGCTTTACTTGTTACTTTCCTTTTTCTCCTTTCAGGATGGTCACCAAGAAGGGTAAAGAGAGAAAGCTACTCCCAACCACCGACAAGGAAAGGAACACAAGAGAGCACTAGCTGAGGAACTACAACCCCCATCCACCTGCACATCTCAGCATGCACCGAGGACGGTGCAATCTTTAAGTGTGGGGAGGTCGATACCGATCTCCACAGGTTAGTTAGTCCCTTCTCAACACCAATGTTAATTTGTTAATTGTTGCATTTGCATGTTTGTTTAATTTTATGCATTTAGTCACTACTTGGTTGATGTAATACTTTCTTTTTAAGAAATTTTTATAGTATTTCACTAATTTAAATTGAAAATTTTTTGTTAAATTTGTTTGAGGTTATATTTGGAACATGGTTTTTGAGCCAAAGAACACACAACCTGTGAGATTTTGAGCTTATTTACATGGTTACATTATTTAACCATAAATATTTTATTCTTGTGTGTTTCCTCCTCTATGATTGTAATCTATATTTTGTTCCAATCTATATGTCCATTATTTAGTATATTTACATGCTTGCATATGATTGTGGCCATTGTTTGATTCTAGCTCACTTATTCCAAAATTAGCCTATCTTTTACATCAGCCTTGTTAACCCCCTTGAGCCTTTAATTTCCTCTTATTCTATAAACCACAACACTAGCCTTAAGCAGAAAAACAAATTTAAAAATCTCAAGTTGAATCCTTGGTTAGCTTAAGATAGAAATTGTGTAATTGTTTAAGTGTGGGAAACCTATTGGGAACATGGATGATAAAAACAAAGGGTAAGAAGCTGAAAAGAATGAAATAATTCAAAATAAAAATTTTGGGAAGCATGCTCATGTGAAATCAAAATAATTGAATTACCATGTGCATTAAAAAAAATTTTATTCAGTATTTGAATAAAGGGGATACAAAAGAATTCCCCAAATGCAAAATAAAGCAATGCACATGGGACAAAATTAAAACAAATACATGAGTATGTAACATCAAAAGTGGGAAAAATATGGGAGAATAGGTAAAGAAGCTTTGCTTTACAAAGTATGTATGTTAGGTGAGATCTTAGACTAATCAAGGATTCACTTAATTAGCTAACTTAGCCTTATATATACCCTTACCTTTACCTCAGCCCCATTACAACCCTGAAAAGACCTCATGATGTTTGCATTAGTATGCTAAATATTTGTTGATTGATTAAATGAGGAACAAAAGTTTAGAAAGCATGATTAGAGAAGAATAGAGTGATTGACCCTAGACACTTGAGAGATTAGAGTGATATACACTACTAGTGAGGGTTCAATGCTTGATTCTATGTTCCCTGCTTTCATTAGCTATCTTCTTACAAGTTTACTTGCTTTTTATTCTATGATTTGAATTAGTGGAATTTAATTCATATTTGTCTTGAAGAACTTATTTATTTTTAACCAAGTAGGTAGAAAACATTTTTTGCATGTAGTTGCATTCATATAGATAGGTTGCATTTCATACATCCTACCATTCCTCTTCATCTCTTTATAGTTTCTCTTGAGCTTAGCATGAGGACATGCTATTGTTTAAGTGTGGAGAGGTTGATAAACCACTATTTTATGGTTTATCTTATGCTCAATTGAGTGGTTTTTATCAACGCTTTACTCACTTATTCATACAATTCGCATGTTTTACATTTTCCTTCCTGATTTTGTGCTATGATTGAAAACATGCTTCTTTGGCCTTAAGTTCCCTATGTTTAATCCTCTCTTATTACCATTAGATGCCTTGATATGTGTGTTAAGTGATTTCAGGGATTACAGGGCAGGAATGGTTTAGAGGATGGAAAGGAAGCATGCAAAAGCGGAAGGAATACAAGAAGTTGAAGGAACTACAAAGCTGTCCAGCCTGACCTCTTCGCACTCAAACGGTTATAACTTTTGCTACAGAAGTCCAAATGACACGGTTTCAGTTGCGTTGGAAAGATAACGTCCGGGGTTTCGATTTGATATATAATATCTCATAGTGGCCCTGACGCTAGGCGATGCGACCGCGTGCTCCATGTGGCCGCGTCGCAATGACGAAAAACCAGCGTGGCAGATTTCTTCTCCAGCGATTTCTGGGCTGTTTTCCACCCAGTTTTCGGCCCAAATTAGAGGCTAGAAAGTAGAGAGATTGCATCCATTCAGAGGAGGCTTTCATAATTCACTTTTCCATGATTTAGTTTTAGTGAGAGAGGTTCTCTCCTCTCTCTTAGGATTAGGATTAGGATTCCTCTTAAAGGATTTAGGATTTATTATTATTCCAACTTACAATTTTCTTCTTCATTCCAGGTTTAATGTTCCTTTCTATTTAATTTCGTTCCTATTTTTATTCACCTTTATACTTTAATTGATATTTATCTTTTGAATTTGGCTTATGACTTTCATGTTAGAATTTTCTTAATTAATGTGATTTGAGGTATTTAAGTTTATGATTGTTTCTTTTTATTATTCCCAATCTGAAGACATTTTATTCCAGTAGATATAATTTTTTTTCTTTTGGTCTTGGTTAAGAAATCAGTAACTCAGGAGTTATCTTAGCTCAACATAATTGATAACTGTTATCTTTGCTAATTGTACCGAACTTCAATAATCCCAACCTTTTCTTAGGAAATAAACAGGATTCGAAGGTCAACTAATTTATCCCTTGACTTTCCTTTGCTTTAGCAAAGGTTAACTAAGTGGAATTAAGATTCAACTTTCATTATTATTGCTAAGAATAACAAAGTCTGGACTTCCAATTTCTCATACCTTGCTAAAGGTTTGCTTTACAGTATTTATTTATTTTAATTGTCATTTAAATTATTTGCCATATTTATTCCTCATTCTCAAAACCCTAATTTTACCTTTTTCATAGCCAATAATAAGAACATACCTCCCTGCAATTCCTTGAGAAGACGACCCGAGGTTTAAATACCCAGTTATCAATTTTAAAAGGGGTTTGTTACTTGTGACAACCAAAACATTTGCACGAAAGGGTTTTTATTGGTTTAGAAACTATATCTACAACGCGACTATTTTTATAAAATTCTTTACTAGCAAAAATCCTAACGTCAGGACCCCTTGTACAATAGTAAAAAGTTCTATTTATACTAAACTAGCTACTAGGGTTTACAGAAGTAAGTAATTGATACAGAAATCCACTTCCGGGGCCCACTTGGTGTGTGCTTGGGCTGAGCTTGAGCTTTACACATGCAGAGGCTTCTTTTGAGAGTTGAACGCCAAGTTGTAACGTGTTTTTAGCGTTCAACTCTGGTTCGTGACGTGTTTCTTGCGTTTGACTCTAGAATGCAGCATGGAATTGGCGTTGAGCGCCAGTTTGCGTCGTCTAATCTCGAATAAAGTATTGAAAGCTCTGGATGTCTACTTTTCAACGCCGTTGAGATCGCACCATTTAGAGTTCTATAGCTCTAGAAAATTTATTTCGAGTGCAGGGAGGTCAGAATTCAACAGCATCAGCAGTCCTTTGTCAGCCTTCTTATCAGGGTTTTGCTCAGGTCCCTCAATTTTAGCCAGAAAATACCTGAAATCACAGAAAAACACACAAACTCATAGTAAGTCCATAAATATGAATTTAGCATAAAAACTAATGAAAACATTCCTAAAAGTAACTAGATCCTACTAAAAACTATCTAAAAACAATGCCAAAAAGCGTATAAATTATCCGCTCATCAGTCACCCAAGTTACCATCCCAAACCAAGAACACAAAAATCTACACTAAAATCCAACCAAGCATTTTGTCAAACACTTGAAAGGCATAAAAGAAAATCATAATAAATTGTAAGGAATAATAAAATCTACTACTACGCAATGCAAGAAAAGTAAGATTAACAACTCAATTAACAATAAAAGAACATAAAACATCAATTGCATTAAAAGGAAAGCCAAATCTAACAAGAGTGCAACAACATAAAAGAGGCATAAAAAGAGAGATTAACAAGGAAAAATAAGGGAATTAAGACAATAGAACAATGAATTGTATAAAAAACAAGAAATTAAACCTGGTACTAAGTGAATTTAACCTAATCCTAACCTAATTCTAGAAAACTAATTAAAGGCTCCTCATAACTAATCTAAGTGCTCCCCCCTTTGACCCATCTTGAATTCTACATGAAATAGTCTCTGGAACCAGTTGGATTTGGGCTTAGGAAGCTCAGAAATCGCCCCCAGCATTTTCACTTTAATGAGGTCACGTGTGTGCTGCGACGCGTACGCATGTGTCACGCGTATGCGTCGCTTGGCGTTTTCTTCTCACGTGTACACGTTGCCATGCGACTTCATCTCCACGCATGTGTGTCGATGTATGCGCTCCAAATCCTTAATTTTTCATAAATTCTCCACTTTGCATGCTTTTCTCTTCACTCCTTTGATCCATTCCTAGCCTTTTCAACCTGAATTCACTAACAAACACATCAAGACATCTAGTGGAATCAAAGGGGAATTAAAATTAGCAAATTAAAGGCTTAAAAAGCATGTTTTTACACTTAAGCACAAATTAAGGGAGAATTACAAAACATGCTATTTCATTGAATAAGTGTGAGAAAAGTTGATAAAATCTCCTAAATTAAGCCCAAGATAAACCACAAAATTGGGGTTTATAAAACCTCCCCACACTTAAACCAAGTATGTCCTCATGCTAAAATAAAAAAGAAAACAAGGGGTATGAACATTTATTCAATGCAAACTATCTAAATGCAACCATCTAAATGCATCTATCTAAATGCATGTAACTATTTGGTCAAAACAAATCAATTTCCAAGAAAACATATATAAGCATAAGGGCTAGAGCAATAGCAATTAAATCAAACCCACAATTGAATTGAGTTCTTAAGAGATTTTACAAACTCGCAAGAAAAGGGATGATCATGGTGAAAACATGTAATTGAGCAATCGAACCCTCACCAGATGTGTATCCGCTCTAGTCACTCAAGTGTATAGGGTTGATTCACTCGATTCTTCCCTAATCATGCTTTCCAAGATTTGTTTTTCATCTAAAAATCAACAATTATTTCATGCATGCATACAAATATCATGAGGACTTTCCATTAGGTTGTAATGGAGCTAGGGTCAAGGTAAGGTTATATATGGTTAAGTGAGTCTGAAACTTGAATCTTTGATTAACTTAAGCTCTCACCTAACCTACAACCGATACAATTCAAATACAAACCTAACTACCCATTCTTCACTTTTTACACACTCATGCATTATCTTTTTTATCACAACAAAGATGCATTGTTATTATTACTTTACTTTGGGACATTTTTGTCCCCTTTTTGTTGCTTTCTTTTTCTTTTCTATTCTTTTTCATTCATTTTTTTTATATATGTATATTTTTTTTCTTTTGTTTTTTTTTTCTTTTCAACTAAAAATATATACAAGAGCATCAATGCATATGATTTAACATTTAATGCATGAGTATGTACCCATTTCCCAAGATCTTCAATGAAAATACAAAACATACTTTTACCTCAACCAACATCCTAAGTTTCCCCACACTTGAATGATACACACACTCACTAGCCTAAGCTAATTAAAGATCCAAATAAAGGGCATTTATTGTTTTTCACTTTAAGGCTTGTAATGTGCTAAAATTAAGAACAAGAGGGGATTAAAATAAGCTCAAAATTGGCTAACAATGGTTGATGAAAAGTAGGCTATTTGGGTAAGTGAGCTAAATAAAATGATGGCCTCAATCATATAAATGCATGTATACATGGAATAATGGACATAAAGAATCAAACAAATCAAAGATTACAATTATAGAAAGAGAATAAATAATCACACACAAGAAGGAAAATAGTGGTTATATGATGTAACCACACAATTAGGCTCAAAACTCACAAGGATGTGTATTCTTAGCTCAAAAATATGTTCCACAATGTATAATTCAAGCAAGTTCGATGAAAAATTTTTACTCAAATCAATTGGGATGTCAAGGCCCTATTAAGAACGTTTTTCTTGGAGAATTTCATTATTTTAACTAAGTTTATTATATATATGTATGCAACTAAAACTCCTAAAAGACTAAAAAAATGAAATGCAAAAATGTTGGGATTAGAAATTTGTCACCCAAAAACGCCGAGTGGTCGGACGACCTCCCCACACTTAAAAGTTTGCACCGTCCTCGGTACATTCAAAGATGAGCAAGGGGGTACGGCGACTTTTCGGATTGCCACCTTCAGCTGGTAGATCAACCGGCTGCTGCATGTTCTTTCTCCCACTTCTGTTTTTGCTTATGGTGACTTATCCTGAAATTAGAAGGTAGGATAGTGAGAAAAGTAAATGCAAAAGCAAGAAAGCCTAAATTGTTGGAATAAGGAAATGATCACTAGAAAGAAGTGAGTGAATTAGTGTGACATTAAAGAAAAGAGTGTGTGAGTTCTAAATTGCGCACAGTTTAGAACACACGCAAACTAGCATAAAAAGCTTTGTCATAATTTACACAAAAGAATAATGCATTTCACTCATTCTAGTGTGCTTGAAATACTCTAAACTCGTAGGTTAAGATAACCAAACAAGCGATAAAGAAGCATGAAAGCATTCAAGCCAAAAATCAAGCAATTATGAATTGGATAATGAATGGACATTGATTGATGTGCAAGAAAACTTAATGGACTAAATGATATATAAAACTTACACATCAATCAATGACACTCTTTGAATTTGGGCTCACATTACCCTGTGGACATAAGATGGGAAACATGGTTTCTATGAAAAGTAGTAAAAGAGACTAGAGGTGAAAAGTCAATCACATAGCAAGCATGGTCCATATAGCTTGAGAATTTCAAAAGGATATACCTAGGTGAACTTCCAATCTAATTTCACAAAAGAAACATTATGCAAAAATGACTAATTTCAAATATGTATAGAGCACATAAGTAAACAATTAATGGTTAATCAAGTCATTAAGGCATAAGCATAACATATGGATGCATATGATCAAGAAACACAATGAATTAAGATAAATACACAACATCCATCAAGAAATTGCCTAATCAAAGAAAAGGATTCCAATCACATGATGGCTAGCTACAACATGCAATTCAAAAGATTTAGAATGCTTGAAAGGCAATTCTCATGCACTTGGTATGCATCAAATTAAGCATGAAGAACTCAAAACCAAGTAACAATTTATAACCTCAATAAAGGATCCAACAAGGAATATAAACAAAAAGGATGTTAAAACAACATCGTATCAGTAATTAACCACAATAAACAGCAAACAATATTAATAATCCAACACTTATAATGAAAAATAGAAAATTAAATGAAAAATTAAACTAACTAAATAACTAACTAACTAAACTAACTAATGGTTGATGGTATGTGGTAGTGTTGGATGATGGGTAAGAGAAGGGAAGATGAGAGGAGAGGAGAAGAAACGGAGAGAAGAGAAGAAAAGAAGGTGGATGAGACAGGGCATCTCATGCGTACACGCAGAGTGACGCGCACGCGTAGAGGGACATGAAAAGGGTGCGACGCATATGTGTGGGTCACACGTACGTGATGAGCGGATAATTTGTACGCTTTTTGGCATTGTTTTTAGTATGTTTTTAGTATGTTTTAGTTAGTTTTTAGTATTTTTTATTAGTTTTTAGTTAAAATTCACTTTTCTGGACTTTACTATGAGTTTGTGTGTTTTTCTGTGATTTCAGGTATTTTCTGGCTGAAATTGAGGGACCGGAGCAAAAATCTGATTCAGAGACTGAAAAGGACTGCAGATGCTGTTGGATTCTGACCTCCCTGCACTCGAAGTGGATTTTCTGGAGCTACAGAATCCCAATTGGCGCGCTCTCAACGGCGTTGGAAAGTAAACATCCTGGACTTTCCAGCAATATATGATAGTCCATACTTTGCCCAAGATTTGATGGCCCAAACCAGCGTTCAAAGTCACCTTCAGAATTCCCAGCGTTAAACGTCGGAGCTGGCACCAAAGTGGGAGTTAAACACCCAAACTGGCACAAAAGCTGGCGTTTAACTCCAAGAAGAGTCTCTACACGAAAATGCTTCAATGCTCAGCCCAAGCACACACCAAGCGGGCCCGAAAGTGGATTTTTATGTCATTTACTCACCTTTGTAATTCTTAAGCTACTAGTTCCCTATAAATAGGACCTTTTGCTATTGTATTTAGATATCTGGGTAGCTATCTTTGATTAGTTTTATGCTATCTTAGATCATTGGGAGGCTGGCCTCACAGCCATGCCTAGACCTTGTTCTTATGTATTTTCAACGGTGGAGTTTCTACACACCATAGATTAAGGTGTGGAGCTCTGCTGTACCTCGAGTATTAATGCAATTACTATTGTTCTTCTATTCAATTCAGCTTGTTCTTATTCCAAGATATCACTTGTTCTTCAACTTGATGAATGTGATGATCCGTGACACTCATCATCATTCTCACCTATGAACGTGTGACCGTCAATCACCTCCGTTCTACCTTAGATTGGGTGGATATCTCTTGGATTCTTTAACTGGAATCTTCGTGGTATAAGCTAGAATTGATGACTGCATTCAAGAGAATCCGGAAGGTCTAAACCTTGTCTGTGGTATTCTGAGTAGGATTCAATGATTGAATGACTGTGACGAGCTTCAAACTCGCGATTGTGGGGCATTAGTGACAGACGCAAAAGAATCACTGGATTCTATTCCGACATGATCGAGAACCGACAGTTGGATAGCCGTGCCGTGACAGGGTGCGTTGAACATTTCCACTGAGAGGACGGGACTGTAGCCATTGACAACGGTGATGCCCAACATACAGCTTGCCATGGAAAGGAGTAAGAAGGATTGGATGAAGACAGTAGGAAAGCAGAGAGACGGAAGGGACAAAGCATCTCCATTCGCTTATCTGAAGTTCTCACCAATGAATTACATAAGTATCTCTATCTTTATCTTTATGTTTTATTCATATATCATCCATAACCATTTGAGTCTGCCTGACTAAGATTTACAAGGTGACCATAGCTTGCTTCATACCAACAATCTCCGTGGGATCGACCCTTACTCACGTAAGGTTTATTACTTGGACGACCCAGTGCACTTGCTGGTTAGTTGTGCGAAGTTGTGTTTATGCCATGGTATTGAGCACCAAGTCTTTGGGGTCATTACTAGGGATTATTTGAGTTGTGAAAAGTAGTGATCACAATTTCGCATACCAGTACGCGTGATGGGTTATTCAGAGGGGCGACGTGTACGCGTGGGGTGACGCGTACGCGTGGGTGGACTTTGTGCTAGAGGCACAACTCCAGCCCAAAACTTGCACAACTCTCAAGTTTTTGTATGGGAGGTGAAAATTTTGGATCCACGCGTACGCGTGGGTGAGGTGTACGCGTGGATGGTCCAAAAGCTTACCCACGCGTACGCGTTGCATGGTGTTCTGTTTTTCAAAATTTTTCCAAGTTTTTGTACCAAACCAAGCATTCCAAACCTCCAAACAGCTACCAAAACACCATAAAATCTTATTTAACATATTAAACTACCAAATAAACTCAACTAACTAAACAAAACATGAAATCAAACTAATTTCTACCAATATTTACAAAAAGGAAAGATGAAAAGATGTTACCATGGTGGGGTGTCTCCCACCTAGCACTTTTATTTTAAGTCCTTAAGTTGGACATTTGGTGAGCTCCTTGTCATGGTCGCTTGTGCTTGAATCCATCCTTGAACATCCACCAATGCTTGAACTTCCAATAAGCTCCATCATTCATAATTAATAATTCCAATCTTTGATGGAGTTCCGCACAAGCTAAGGGCTCCCAAAATTGATCCTCATGTATGCCGGGATCCCAAATCTTATTTCTACACCCGTCTTCAAGTTGATCATCGTTAATCCATCCGGGAGGCAAGCAAGAGGAATTCTCAATGTAGTGCCAAATTCTCCTTCTAGACCCGTCTAGTTGAGCGCTAGTCCACCATTTGTATTTCATCTTTGATGTGTCAACCAAAATGAGCCTTGATTGCAACGCCAACCATGTAACATCCTTTTTTTACGCTTTATCCCGCAAGGCACCCTAAGTTGACCATCCGTTACAAGCAAGCCATACTCAAGTGGCACAATAAAGCTAATAGAGATGACTTTTAGCCACTCAAATGAAGCAGTAGATGACAACCTAGGTAGAGAAGCTTCCAAGGATCTTGATAAAGCGTATTCAACTCCCGTCCTTCTCTTTTTAAGGACCTCCACTTCTTTACAAGATTTCTCAAATTCAATCTTTTGTTCATCAATTTCATCTAACTCTTCTCCATCACTCAAATCATAAATGGGAGGATGAGAGAAATCTACCTCCACATTAGTTCCTATCTCACTGGGAGAAGGTTCTTCAAGTTCAAAGGATTCACCACCAAGAAGGTTTAATGCATGATCTTCGTCACCAATGGAACTCAATTCTTGCTTCATTCCCCCCAAGTCTTCATTCAAGAATTGTTTTGGAGGTTGTGCACTCTCCTCCTTACATCAAATTCAATTTTCTTGGAGGAATTTTCTATAACTTTAGGTTCCTATGGAGGTTCCGCATCTCCTAAATCTTCATCCACTTCTTCCTCTTCTTCAATAATCATAGGTTCCTCCAATTGTTCTAACACAAAGTAACATTCCTCATTTTCCACCGGAGTTTCCAATCTCTCCTTCATACTATGCTCTTCAATTGATTCTCCATATGTGGCCATGGGAGTTCCTTTAGTGTTCAAACATTGGGAGGCTAATCGATTTACTACCTCGGCCAAAGCGGCTGTGAATTTTAGTACCTCCCTTTGCATTTCTCTTTGCCCTTGAAGAATGAGGCCAAGGGTTTCATCTATTGGAGATTGGGATGGATAAGATGATTCATTATTTTGTGGGAAGGGTTCATGATAGGAAGATGGTTCTTCTTGGTAAGGATATGAAGGTGGTGTGTATGAAATTTATGGTCCTTGGGAGTGATTGTATAGGAATGTGGGTGGTTCTATAGGTTTTCTCTCATAATGGTCACAAGGATGAGCTAAGGGTGATTGGTTATATGATGAATGACGGTCATAGGAAGGTATTTGGTAAAAAGGAGCTTGTGAGTATGGTGGTTGAGGGCTATGTTGAGGATGGGGCTCATAGGCATATGGTGATGGTTGTTGACAACCACAATGAGGATCACCACATCCATTAGATTGATATACATTAGGAGTGGGATTATACCTATAAGAAACCAGAGGAGGTTGTTGCCAAGAAGGTTGTCCATAAGCTTGAGGCTCCTCCTACCTTTGATTGTTCCATCCTTGATGCCTATTCTCACTGAAATTCCCATTTCCTACAATATAATTTGAACCAAACTCATAGCCAAAGGGGTGAGAATTCATTGTAACAAGACAAAATAAACTCAAAAGCTAACAAGAAATAATGAAAGAAAACTACTAAAACTAGCAACAACTAAAAAAGAAGCATATTCACAATATTCACATATACACAATAACCAATAACAAGGCACACATTTGCAACTCCCCGGCAACTCCTCGGCAACGGCGCCAAAATTTTGATGTAGGATAATTGTCGGCAAATAATTTTTCAATGAAATCTCGTTGCAAGTATAGTTTTAAACCAACAAATAATCCTCATATTGAAATTTAATTTGTTTGTCACAAGAACAAACTCCAATAAAAATAACCGATGTATTTAAACCTCGGGTCATCTCTTAAGGAATTGCAGGAAAGTGTGCTCAATTATTGGTTATGGACTGTATCTTTTGGGAGTTTTTGAATAAGAAACAAGAAATACAAATGATAAGAGAGTAAATAAAATTCAAATGATAAAAAGGTCATGGCAAGGGTTGATGATTAAGGATCTCTATCCTTATCACTAACCACAACATGATAATTGCAAGGATCAATCTCATACGTCATCCTCCAACAAGTGAAGGAAAGTCAAATGAGCTTTATCAATCTCAATCCATAAGTCCTAGCCACTCACTAATGGACTTAGTGAGAGCTAGTGTCAATGGATACCAATTATCAACCACTTGGACATTAGCAACTCAAGGTCACCCAAGTTATTATCCCAAACCAAGAACACAAAAATCTACACTAAAATCCAACCAAGCATTTTGTCAAACACTTGGAAGGCATAAAAAAAAGCATAATAAATTGTAAGGAATAATAAAATCTACTACTACCCAATGCAAGAAAAGTACAATTAACAACTCAATTGAATAATAAAAGAACATAAAATGCCAGTTGCATTAAAAGGAAAGCCAAATCCAACAAGAGTGCAACAACATAACATAGGCATAAAAAGAGAGATTAACAAGGGAAACTAAGGGAATTAAGACAATAGAACAAGGAATTGTAAAGAAAACAAGATAAAAGCAAGAAATTAAACCTAGATCTAAGAGAATTTAACCTAATCCTAACCTAATTCTAGAGAGAAGAGGGAGCTTCTCTCTCTAGAAGACTAACTAAAGCCTCCTCATAACTAATCTAAGTGCCCCCCTTTGACCCATCTTGAATTCTGCATGAAATAGTCTCTGAAATCAGTTGGATTTGGGCTTGGGAAGCTGGTGCATGGATTTGTGATCATCAAGAATGGCTCCAATAACTTGGTAGTGCTCTCAAACGTGAATCACACTTAGTCACAACTCCGCACAACTAACCAGCAAGTGCACTGGGTCGTCCAAGTAATACCTTACGTGAGTAAGGGTTGATCCCACGGAGATTGTTGGTATGAAGCAAGCTATGGTCGTCTTGTAAATCTCAGTTAGGCGGATAATAATTGATTATGGAGTTTTCGAATAATAATAATAAATAAAACATAAAATAAAGATAGAAATACTTACGTAAATCATTGGCGAGAATTTCGGATAAGTGCATGGAGATGAATTGTCCCTGTTGGATCTCTGCTTTTCTACTTCCTTCCCTCAATCCTTCTTACTCCTTTCCATGGCAAGCTGTAGGTAGGGCATCACCGTTGTCAATGGCTACATCCCATCCTCTCAGTGAAAATGGTCCAAATGCTCTGTCACAGCACGGCTAATCATCTGTCGGTTCTCGATCATGTCGGAATAGAATTCCTTGATTCTTTTGCGTTTGTCATCATGCCCAACAATCGCGAGTTTGAAGCTCGTCACAGTCATTCAATCTCGGAATCCTACTCTGAATACCACAGGCAAAGTTAAACTTTCTGGATTCCCATGAATGCCGCCATCAATTCTAGCTTATACCACGAAGATTCTGATTAAGAAATCCAAGAGATATACGCCCGGTCTAAGGTAGAACGGAAGTGGTTGTCAGTCACGTGTTCATAGGTGAGAATGATGATGAGTTTCACGAATCATCACATTCATCATGTTGATGTGCAACGAATATCTTAGAATAAGAACAAGCGGAATTGAATAGAAAATAGTAGTAACTGCATTGAAACTTGAGGTACAGCAGAGCTCCACACCCTTAATCTATGGTGTGTAGAAACTCCACCGTTGAAAATACATAAGTGATGGAGGTTCAGGCATGGCCGAATGGCCAGCCCCGAAATGTGATCAATAGTCTCCTAAGATGAATAATAAAATAAAACTGAGACCAAAGATGTAACGTGGTCAAAAGACTAATACACTAGTAAAAAGTTCTATTTATACTAAACTAGCTGCTAGGGTTTACAGAAGTAAGTAATTGATGCAGAAATCCACTTCCGGGGCTCACTTGGTGTGTGCTTGGGCTGAGATTGAACTTTACATGAGCTGAGGCTTCTTTTGGAGTTGAACGCCAAGTTGTAACGTGTTTTTGGCGTTCAACTCTGGTTCGTGACGTGTTTCTGGCGTTTGACTCCAGAATGCAGCATGGAACTGGCGTTGAGCGCCAGTTTACGTCATCAAATCTCGAATAAAGTATGAACTATTATATATTTCTGGAAAGCTCTGGATGTCTACTTTCCAAAGCCGGTGAGAGCGCGCCATTTGGAGTTTTTTAGCTCCAGAAAATCTGTTTCGAGTGCAGGGAGGTCAGAATCCAACAGCATTACCAGTCCTTTGTCAGCCTTTTATCAGAGTTGTGCTCAGGTCCCTCAATTTCAGCCAGAAAATACCTGAAATCATAGAAAAACACACAAACTCATAGTAAAGTCCAGAAATGTGAATTTAGCATAAAAACTAATGAAAACATCCCCAAAAGTAACTAGATCATACTAAAAACTACCTAAAAACAATGGCAAAAAGCATATAAATTATCCGCTCATCACAACACCAAACTTAAATTGTTGCTTGTCCCCAAGCAACTGAAAATCAATTAGGATAAAAAGAAGAGAATATACTATAAATCCCAAAATATCAATGAATATTAATTCTAATTAGATGAGCGGGACTTGTAGCTTTTTGCTTCTAAACAGTTTTAGCATCTCACTTTCTCCTTTGAAGTTTAGAATGATTGGCATCTAACTTAGAATTTCAGATAGTGTTATTGATTCTCCTAGTTAAGTTTGTTGATTCTTGAACACAGCTACTATTATGAGTCATGGCCGTGGCCCTAAGCATTTTGTTTTCCAGTATTACCACCGGATACATAAATGCCACAGACACATAACTGGGTGAACCTTTTCAGATTGTGACTCAGCTTTGCTAAAGTCCCCAGTTAGAGGTGTCTAGAGCTCTTAAGCACACTCTTTTTGCTTTGGATCATGAATTTAACCACTCAGTCTCAAGCTTTTCACTTGGACCTGCATGCCACAAGCACATGGTTAGGGACAGCTTGATTTTAGCCGCTTAGGCCTGGATTTTATTTCCTTGGGCCCTCCTATCCATTGATGCTCAAAACCTTGGATCCTTTTTACCCTTGCCTTTTGGTTTTAATGGCTATTGGCTTTTTTTGCTTGCTTTTTCTTTTTCTTATATTTTTTTCTTTTTTTTTTCGCAAGCTTTTGATTTTCACTGCTTTTTCTTGCTTCAAGAATCAATTTTATGATTTTTCAGATAATCAATAACATTTTTCTTTGTTCATTATTCTTTCAAGAGCCAACAATTTTAACATTCATAAACAACAAGATCAAAATTATGCATTGTTCAAGCATTCATTCAGAAAACAAAAAGTATTGTCACCACATCAATATAATTAGACTAAATTCAAGGATAATTTCGAAATTTATGTACTTCTTGTTCTTTTGAATTAGAATATTTTTTTCTTTTAAGAAAGGTGAAGGATTCAGGGAATTATTCATAGCTTTAAGACATAGTTACTAAATACTAATGATCATGAAGTAGAGACACAAAACATAAACAAACATATAGCATAAAAATCGAAAAACAGAGAAATAAGAACAAGGAATGAGTCCACCTTAGTGGCGTCTTATTCTTGAAGGACCAATAATGTCCTTAAGCTCTTCTATGTCTCTTCCTTGCCTTTGTTGCTCCTCCCTCATTGCTCTTTGATATTCTCTAATTTCATGGAGAATGATGGAGTTCTCTTGATGTTCCACCCTTAATTGATCCACATTGTAACTCAAATTTTCAAGAGAAGTGTTGAGTTGTTCCCAATAGTTGTTGGGAGAAAAGTGCATCCCTTGAGGCATCTCTGGGATTTCTTGGTGATGAGCTTCCTCATGCGTCTCTTGGGTTCCATGAGTGGGCTCTCTTGTTTACTCCATCCTTTTCTTAGTGATGCGCTTGTCCTCCTCAATGGGGATGTCTCCTTCTATGATGACTCCAGCTGAGTAACATAGATGGCAAATAAGATGAGGAAAAGCTAGCCTTGCCAAAGTAGAGGACTTATCGGCTATTTTGTAGAATTCAAGGGAGATAACTTCATGAATTTCTACTTCCTCTACATTCATGATGCTATGAATCATGATGGCCCGATCCACAGTAACTTCAGATCGGTTGCTAGTGGGGATGATGGAGTGTTGGATGAACTCTAACCATCCTCTAGCCACAGGCTTGAGGTCCAGTCTTCTTAATTGAGCCGGCTTGCCTTTGGAGTCTCTTTTCCATTGAGCTCCTTCAACACATATGTCCCTAAGGACTTGGTCCAACCTTTGATCAAAGTTGACCCTTCTTGTGTAGAGGTGTGCATCTCATTGCATCATGGGCAAGTTGAATGCCAACCTTACATTTTCCATACTAAAATCTAAGTATTTCCCCCGAACCATTGTAAGATAGTTCTTTGGATTCGGGTTTATACTTTGATCATGGTTCCTAGTGATCCATGCATTGGCATAGAACTCTTGAACCATTAAGATTCTGACTTGTTGCATGGGGTTGGTTCCTAACCTCTTCTTTGGATCTCATGTCAAATTTCCGGATACTCATTTTTCTTGAGCTTGAAAGGGACCTCGGGGATCACCTTCTTCTTGGCCACAACATCATAGAAGTGGTCTTGATGGGCTTTGGAGATGAATCTTTCCATCTTCCATGACTCGGAGGTGGAAGCTTTTGTCTTCCCTTTTCCTTTTCTAGAGGATTCTCCGACCTTAGGTGCCATCAATGGTAATGGAAAAACAAAAAGCTTATGCTTTTACCACACCAAACTTAAAATATTGCTCGTCCTCGAGCAAGAGAAGAAAGAAAAGAAGAAAAAATATGGAAGAGAGTAAGGGAGGTGTATTCGGCCAAGGTGTAGAAGAGGGGGTTGTGTTGTGTGAAAATTAAGGAGAATGGAGGGGTTTATACAGTGAGGGGAGAGGGAGTAAGTTCGGCCATTTAGGGTGGGTTTGGGTGGGAAAGAAATTTGAATTTTGAAGGTAGGTGGGGTTTATAGGGAAGAGTGGATGGATGTGAGTGATGAAGGGGGTAATTGGGAAGAGAGATTGAGGTGATTGGTGAAGGGTTTTGGGGAAGAGTGTTTATTGGAAAGAGAGGATGAATGTTGAGAAGAGGGGAGAATATGGTAGGTGGGGATCCTGTAGGGTCCACAGATCCTGAGGTGTCAAGGATTTACATCCCTGCACCAATTAGGCATGTAAAATGCCTTTGCATGCAATTCTGGCATTTAAACGCCGAAGTGATGCATGTTCTGGGTGTTCAACGCCCATGTGCAGCATGTTTCTGGCGTTGAACGCCAATTCCATGCTTGTTTCTAGCGTTCAGCACCAGCTCTCCTCAGGGTGCATTCCTGGCGTTTGAACGCCAGTTCCATGCTTGTTTCTGGCGTTCAACGCCAGATCCATGCTCTGTTCTGGCGTTGAACGCCAGCCAGATGCTCCTTATTGGTGTTTAAACGCCAGTAAGTCCTTCCGCCAGGGTGTGATTTTTCTTCTGCTGTTTTTGATTCTGTTTTTAATTTTAATATTTTTTTCGTGGCTCCATATGATCATGAACCTAATAAAACATAAAAGAACAATAAAAAGAAAAATAAAATTAGATAAATAAAAATTGGGTTGCCTCCCAATAAGCGCTTCTTTAATGTCAATAGCTTGACAGTAGGCTCTCATGGAGCCACACAGGTGATCAGGTCAATGTTGTATAGTCTCATCACCAAACTTAGAGTTTGGTTGTGGGGATTCAACACCAAACTTAGAGTTTGGTTGTGACCTCCCAACACCAAACTTAGAGTTTGACTGTGGGGGTTCTGTTTGACTATGTACTGAGAGAAGCTCTACATGCTTACTCTCCCTTGTTACAGAAGGATAGCTGTGTGCCTTAAACACAAGGTAGTCCTTATTCAATTGAAGGACTAATTCACCTCTGTTAACATCTATCACAGCTTCTGCTGTGGCTAGGAAAGGTCTTCCAAGGATGATGCATTCATCCTCCTCCTTCCTAGTGTCTAAGATTATGAAATCAGCAGGAATGTAAAGGCCTTTAACCTTTACTAACACGTCCTCTACTAATCCATAAGCTTGTCTTACTGACTTGTTTGCCAATTGTAATGAGAATAAGGTAGGTTGGACCTCAATGATCCCCAGCTTCTCCATTACAGAGAGTGGCATAAGATTTATGCCTGACCCTAGGTCACACAGAGCTTTCTCAAAGGTCATGGTGCCTATGGTACAGGGTATTAAGAATTTCCCAGGATCTTGTTTCTTTTGAGGTAAAGTTTGCTGAACCCATGTATCAAGTTCACTAATGAGCAAGGGAGGTTCACCTTCCCAAGTCTTATTACCAAATAACTTGGCATTTAGCTTCATGATGGCTCCTAGATATTGAGCAACTTGCTCTCCAGTTACATCTTCATCCTCTTCAGAGGAAGAATAATCTTCAGAGCTCATGAATGGTAGAAGGAGATTTAATGGAATCTCTATGGTCTCTATATGAGCCTCAGATTTCTTTGGATCCTCAATAGGGAACTCCTTCCTGCTTGAGAGACGTCCCATGAGATCTTCCTCATTGGGATTCGCGTCCTCTCCCTCCTTCTTGCATTCGGCCATGTTGAGTATATCAATGGCCTTGCATTCTCTCTTTGGATTCTCTTCTGTATTGCTTGGAAGAGTACTAGGAGTGGTTTCAGTAACTTTCTTACTCAGCTAGCCCACTTGTGCCTCCAAATTTCTAATGGAGGATCTTGTTTCACTCATGAAACTTAAAGTGGCCTTAAACAGATCAGAGACTAGATTAGCTAAATTAGAAGTGCTCTACTCAGAATTCTCTGTCTGTTGCTAAGAAGATGAAGGAAAAGGCTTGCTATTGCTGAGCCTAGTTCGTCCACCATTATTAAAGCCTTGTTGAGGCTTTTGTTGATCCTTCCATGAGAAATTTGGATAATTTCTCCATGATGAATTGTAGGTGTTTCCATATGGTTCACCTAAGTAATTTACCTCTGCTATTGCAGGGTTATCAGGATCATAAGCTTCTTCTTCAGAAGATGCCTCTTTAGTACTGTTGGATGCATTTTGCCATCCATTCAGACTTTGAGAAATCATGTTGACTTGCTGAGTCAACATTTTGTTCTGAGCCAATATGGCATTCAAAGCATCAATCTCAAGAATTCCCTTCCTCTGAGGCATCCCATTATTCACGGATATCCTCTCAGAAGTGTACATGAACTGGTTATTTGCAACCATGTCAATAAGTTCTTGAGGTTCTGCAGGCGTTTTCTTTAGGTGAATGGATCCACCTGCAAAACGGTCCAATGACATCTTAGAGAACTCAGATAGACCATAATAGAATATATCTATCATGGTCCATTCTGAAAACATGTCAGAAGGACATCTTTTGGTCATCTGTTTGTATCTTTCCCAAGCTTCATAGAGGGATGCACCATCTTTTTGTTTGAAGGTCTGAACATCCACTCTAAGCTTGCTCAACTTTTGAGGAGGAAAGAATTTAGCCAAGAAGGCCGTGACCAGCTTATCCCAGGAGTCCAGGCTATCCTTAGGTTGTGAATCCAACCATGTTCTAGCTCTGTCTCTTACAGCAAAAGGGAAAAGCATGAGCCTGTAGATTTCAGGATCTACTCCATTCGTCTTTACAGTCTCGCAGATCTGCAAGAACTCAGTTAAAAACTAATAGGGATCTTCTGATAGAAGTCCATGAAACTTGCAGTTTTGTTGCATTAGAGCAACTAGTTGAGGTTTCAGCTCAAAATTGCTTGCCCCAATGGTAGGGATTGAGATGCTTCTTCCATTAAACTTGGAAGTAGGTGTAGTATAATCACCAAGCATCCTCCTTGCATTATTGTTGTTAGGTTCCGCTGCCATCTTCTTCTCTTGTTCGAAAATTTCAGTAAGGTTGTCTCTGGATTGTTGTAATTTAGCTTCTCTTAGTTTCCTCTTCAGAGTCCTTTCAGGTTCTGGATCAGCTTCAACAAGAATGCCTTTTTCCTTGTTCCTGCTCATATAAAAGAGAATAGAACAAGAAAAGAAGAGAAAAGGAATCCTCTATGTCACAGTAAATAGGTTCTTTATTATTAGTAGAAGAAGAAAAGAAAGGAGAATCCAAACACAAGGGTAAGGATAGGGGCAGTGATTTGAGATGAAGAGAGGTGAAGAGAGGTGTTAGTGAATGAATAAATAAATAAGAAAAGATGAGAGAGGGAAAAATTTTCGAAATTAAATTTTGAAAAGGAGTTAAATGATTTTCGAAAATAAAGATAAGAAATGAAATTAAAATTAAAATTTAAAATAATTAATTAATTAAAAAAAAAGAATTTTTGAAAAAGAGGGAGGTATTTTCGAAAATTAGAGAGAGAAAAGTTGTTAGGTGGTTTTTGAAAAAGATAAGAAACAAACAAAAAGTCAAATAGTTAGTTGAAAAAGATTTGAAAATCAAATTTGAAAGGATGAGAAGATAAGAAGTTAGAAAAGATATTTTAAAATCAAATTTTGAAAAAGATAAAATTTTGAAAAAGATATGATATAGATAAGATAAATTTAATTTTTTAAAATTAAAATTAATTACTTACTAACAAAACTAAAGATAAGATTCTAGATTTAAAGATTGACCTTTCTTAACAAGAAAGTAACAAACTTCAAATTTTTGAATCAATCATATAATTGTTAGCATAATTTTGAAAAATAAAATTAAGAAAATTTTGAAAAATTTTTAAAGAATTTTGAAAATAAATAAGAAAAATGAAAAGATTAATTTTGAAAAAGTTTTGAAAAGATAAGATTTTTAAAATTTGAAAATTTGACTTGACTTACAAGAAACAACTAATTTTAAAAATTTTTGACTAAGTCAACCCAAATTTTTGAAATATTGAGAGAAAAAAGGAAAAGATATTTTTTGTTTTTTGAATTTTTAATGATGAGAGAGAAAAACATAAAAAAGACCCAAAACATAAAAATTTTGGATCAAAACATAAGATGCATGCAAGAACACTATGAATGTCAAGATGAACACCAAGAACACTTTGAAGATCATGATGAACATCAAGAACATATTTTTGAAAAATTTTTGATGCAAAGAAAACATGCAAGACACCAAACTTAGAAATCTTTAATCCATGGACACTATGAATGCAAAGATACACATGAAAAACAATAAAAGACACAAAACAAGAAAACATCAAGATCAAACAAGAAGACTTACCAAGAACAACTTGAAGATCATGAAGAACACCATGAATGCATGAATTTTCGAAAAATAATGCATAAATTTTTAAAAACATGCAATTGACACCAAACTTAAAAATTGACTGAAGACTCAAACAAGAAACACAAAATATTTTTGGTTTTTTTATGATTTTATGATTTTTTTGGATTTTCTTTTAATTTTTTTTTGAAAAACACATAGAAAAAAAAAGAAAATAAGAAATCCAAAATTTTTAATAAGAATTCCAAGAATCTTTCAATGTTAGCCTAAAGCTCCAATCTAAGGGTTGGGCATGGCTTAATAGCCAGCCAGCTTCAGAAGATATAAATCAGGCATGCAACAGCTGATATTTCATCCAACTCTCTATACATACCCTTTTATGTTAACAAGTGGAAGCCTCAATCCAATTGAGTTAGACATGGCTTTACAGCCAGCCAAGCTTCAACATGCTTTATGAAACACTAGAATTCATTCTTAAAAATTTTGAAAAATCTTCGAAAACAAGTGAGAACATTTTGAAAAATGTTTTGAAAAATTATATATATATATATATATATATATTTGAAAACGTTTGAAAAGAAAATAAAAAGAAAATTACCTAATCTGAGCAACAAGATGAACCGTCAGTTGTCCAAACTCGAACAATCCCCGGCAGCAGCGCCAAAAACATGGTGCATGGATTTGTGATCATCAACAATGGCTCCAATAACTTGGTAGCGCTCTCAAACATGAATCACACTTAGTCACAACTCCGCACAACTAACCAGCAAGTGCACTGGGTCGTCCAAGTAATACCTTACGTGAGTAAGGGTCGATCCCACGGAGATTGTTGGTATGAAGCAAGCTATGGTCATCTTGTAAATCTCAGTTAGGCGGATAATAATTGATTATGGAGTTTTCAAATATTAATAATAAATAAAATATAAAATAGAGATAGCAGTACTTATGTAAATCATTGGTGAGAATTTCGGATAAGTGCATGGAGATGAATTGTCCCTGTTGGATCTCTGCTTTCCTACTGCCTTCCCTCAATCCTTCTTACTCCTTTCCATGGCAAGCTGTATGTAGGGCATCACCGTTGTCAATGGATACATCCCATCCTCTCAGTAAAAATGGTCCAAATGCTCTGTCACAGCACGGCTAATCATCTGTCGGTTCTCGATCATGTCGGAATAGAATCCCTTGATTCTTTTGCGTTTGTCATCACGCCCAACAATTGCGAGTTTGAAGCTCGTCACAGTCATTCAATCCCGGAATCCTACTCTGAATTCCACAGACAAGGTTAAACTTTCTGGATTCCCATGAATGTCGCCATCAATTCTAGCTTTTACCACGAAGATTGTGATTAAGAAATCCAAGAGATATGTGCCCGGTCTAAGGTAGAACGGATGTGGTTGTCAGTCATGCGTTCATAGGTGAGAATGATGATGAGTGTCACGGATCATCACATTCATCATGTTGAAGTGCAACGAATATCTTAGAATAAGAACAAGTGGAATTGAATAGAAAATAGTAGTAATTGCATTAAAACTTGAGGTACAGCAGAGCTCCACACCCTTAATCTATGGTGTGTAGAAACTCCACCGTTGAAAATACATAAGTGATGGAGGTTCAGGCATGGCCGAATGGCCAGCCCCCAAATGTGATCAATAGTCTCCTAAGATGAATAATAAAATAAAACTGAGACCAAAGATGTAACGTGGTCAAAAGACTAATACACTAGTAAAAGGTTCTATTTATACTAAACTAGCTACTAGGATTTACAGAAGTAAGTAATTGATACAGAAATCCACTTCCGGGGCCCACTTAGTGTGTGCTTGGGCTGAGCTTGAACTTTACACGAGCTGAGGCTTCCTTTGGAGTTGAACTCCAAGTTGTAACGTGTTTTTGGCGTTCAACTCTGGTTCGTGACGTGTTTCTGGCGTTTGACTCCAGAATGCAGCATGGAACTGGCGTTGAGCGCCAGTTTACGTCGTCAAATCTCGAATAAAGTATAGACTATTATATATTGCTGGAAAGCTCTGGATGTCTACTTTCCAACGTCGTTGAGAGCGCGCCTTTTGGAGTTTTTAGCTCCAGAAAATCCATTTCGAATGCAGGGAGGTCAGAATCCAACAGCATTAGCAGTCCTTTGTCAGCCTTTTATCAGAGTTTTGCTCAGGTCCCTCAATTTCAGCCAGAAAATACCTGAAATCACAAAAAAACACACAAACTCATAGTAAAGTCCAGAAATGTAAATTTAGCATTAAAACTAATGAAAACATCCCTAAAAGTAACTAGATCATGCTAAAAACTACCTAAAAACAATGCCAAAAAGCGTATAAATTATCCGCTCATCAGAAGCTCAGAAATCTCCCCCAGCGTTTTCACTTTATTGAGGTCACGTGCGTGCTGTGAGGCATACGCATGGGTCACGTGTACACATCGCTTGGCATTTTCTTCTCATGTATACGCGTCATGTCACGCGTACGCGTCGCCATGTAATTTCATCTCCACGCGTGCACATCTGTCACGCGTGCGCGTCGATGTATGCGCTCCAAATCCTTGATTTTCCATGAATTCTCCACTTTGCATGCTTTTCTCTTCACTCCTTTGATCCATTCCTAACCTTTTCAACCTGAATTCACTAACAAACACATCAAGGCATCTAGTTGAATCAAAAAGGAATTAAAATTAGAAAATTAAAGGCCTAAATAGCATGTTTTTACACTAAGCACAAATTAAGGGAGAATTACAAAACCATACTATTTCATTGAAAAAGTGTGAGAAAAGTTGATAAAATTTCCTAAATTAAGTACAAGATAAACCACAAAATTGGGGTTTATCAAGAAGCACTGAGTTAGCCGAGAGAGAGGCATGAAACCCTAAATTTTCTACCACCATTTTCGCCACTATTCTCGCTGCCGTTTTTGCCGCCGTTTTTGCCGCTGGCACCATTATCACTGCCGTGTCCGTTGCAGTAGAGAGCTTCTGAATCGAGCCACCTCTTCTATTAACGCATCTCTTCTCTCTATACTGTCGTTGCTGCCACTGTTGCCACCGCAGTTTTTGCTGCCATTTCTGCCACAGTTTCTGCCGTCGGTGCCACCTCCTCTATCAACGCATTTTCAGATTTGTTCACTTCGGAGCTTCTTCTTCAACGACGCTTTCTCTCACTCCAATTTCTCCTTTGAACCACTGCTGGTACTTCTTTTTCTTCTTCTTCCCTATTAATTTGCTGATATTACTCCTTTGAATGACGCGTTGTTTATTATATTTTAGGATTGCGTTGTTCGAACAAACATGAATTAGAAAGAATGCTAGCCACGTATGTTTCTTCAACTTCAATCACTTCTCGATGATTTAATTCTTTTTTCTGAGGCTTTTTTTTCTACAACGAAGATCATTGTTATTTTGTTTGAATGTTACTTAATTTTGTTTTCTTTGCCAAAGTCTCAATGCAATTATCTTATTGACTCAATGCAATGATCCTTTAGGAGCAGTCAGTAATCCGCTCTATTAGACTGCTACTTTTAAGCAGGTGAAGCTTTGATTTTTTGATAAACACTGTGACATGAACCTTTCCAATGTATATGGACATAAATGTGTCTAGATACATTGATTTTCTGATGTACTGGAAAAGTAAGAGTGCTAATTGGAATGGAGAGAGTAGTTTTCTCTTGATCTCATTATGTTTATTGACCAGTACTCTTATTCATGTAGCCTAATGCAATAGAAAATGCTCCCTATGATTATACTAGAAGTGGAAATCCCACTCGAGATGCTTTAGAAAGGTTCGCTGTGTCTTGTTAGTTGTGTTTGTTTACCATTGCAACTGCCAATATTGGGGCATTAATGTTTTCTTTTCTCACCATGTTTTACCTTGCATGCTGTGTTCTCAGTTTGTTGGCGAAACTTGATAAGGCGGATAGAGCCCTATGCTTCACCAGTGGAATGGCTGCTCTGAGTGCTATTTTTTATCTTGTTCAAGCTGGTGCCTTTTCTTTCTTGATTGTGCTATAATCTGGTTTTTCGTCATTTTTAGTTGTGAAATTTAGATTAGATTCATCACTGAGTATTTAAGAATATGAGTAGTTTCATGCTTTGGAGTCTCTGCATGCATTCACTCATGCAGTGTAGTGTCATCACTATTGGTATTTTTCCAAGATTATTCGTTTGTTGGATTCATTTGGAAAACTTACCGATTACTACACTATGGGACTGAAAGCCGTGAATTCTCAAAGGACTGTTCTTTTTCCCCTTTTTGATGCAAAAATTATATTTTCTGATATTTGGCACTGATAATATAATATAGTGTAGGTGAGAAAATTGTTGCTGGAGATGATCTATACGGTGGAACAGACATGTTGCTGTCTTGAGTAATTCCAAAGAATGGCATTGTGGTCAAGTTAGTCTAACTTGTCAGTTAATGTTGTTCATTTTTTCCCTAACTAGTAATTAATTATGGCAACAAACAAACAAGTTTGTTTGTTCCAAGAAGTAAAATACCAATTACTGATTGTAGTTGAATTCTTATGTTTGCAGACGGGTAAATACAAGTGCTCTTAATGAGGTTGCATCTACTATTGGACTCGTACTAAGCTATGTGGCTTGAGAGCCCAACCAATCCTCGACTAGAAATTACTGAAATTCGAGTATGATGCTGAATGTGAAGTTCTAAATTTTTAGTGTTGTTACCTGAAGTTTTTTGTTGTTTTCAGCTATGAAGTCATTTATAATCATGATTTTAGATTTGACTATGGAATATTCTTTGGTGGTTTCTTCTCACAATAATGATATTTTTACCCTTTATTAATTCATTAACAGAAAATATCTGAGATGGCTCATGCACACGGTGCTCTGGTGTTGGTGGATAATAGTATAATATCACCTGTGTTTCCTCGGCCATTAGAACTTGGAGCAGGTATAAGCATTATTATTATTTTTTTTATTATTACTATTATTTGATGGTATAAGCTTTATAAGGAAATAGCAATGATAAACCACTATTTTATGGTTTATATTGTATTTAATTGAGTGGTTTTATCAAGCTTTTCACCCACTTATTCATATGATTTGCATGATTTTACAATTCCTTCCTAGTTTAGTTCTATGATTGAAAACATGCTTCTTTGGTCTTAATTTAGCTAATCTTAATCTTCTCCTATTACCATTCGATGTCTTGATCTGTGTGTTAAGTGTTTCAGGCTTCATAGGGCAGGAATGGCTTAGAGAATAAAGAGGAAGCGTGCAAAAAATGGAAAGAACACAAGGAATTGAGGAGATGACCAGCGAGAAGTCACGCGGTCGCATGGCTCTCGCGATTGCGTGAAATGGAAGAAATCAGAGTGACATGATCGCGTGCCTGACGCGACCGCGTGGATTGGAAGCTGCACGAACGACGCGAATGCGTGGACGACGCGCACGCGTGATACGAAAAATGCTGAGTGACGCGATCGCGTGGACAACGCGGACGCGTGACGTGCGCGATCTGTAGAATTACAAAAGTCACTGGCAGAGATTCTGGGCCGCATTTCAACCCAGTTTTTGGCCCAGAAACGCAGATTAAAGTCAGGGAACATGTAGAGACTCAAGATGCTCTCATAATTCATAATTTTAGTTTTAGATGTAGTTTTTAGAGAGAGAGGTTCTCTCCTCTCTCTTAGGATTAGGATTAGGATTTCATCTTCTTCAATCACAGGTTCAATATCCCTTTTATATATTTTTCCAATTTAGTTTATGAACTCTTTATGTTTGGATTGATTTTCTTAATTAATGTTATTTGAGGTATTTCAGTTTATGATTGTTTTATTTATATGAATGCTTTTGATTTAATTTAGATATTTTCCCTTTTGGCTTATGTTGAATAATTGGTGACTCTTGAGTTATCAAACTCATTGTTGATTGAAAATTGGAATTCTTCAAGAATTAATTCGAGATCCAATAACTCCAACTTTTCCCAAGGAAAGACTGGGACTTGAGGATTCGAATTAATTCATCCACTTAACTTACCTTCATAGTTAGAGGTTAACAAAGTGGGAGAAAAATCCAATTCTCATCACAATTGATAAGGATAACTAGGATAGGACTTCCAGTTCTTATACCTTGCCAAGAGATTTTATTATTGTTAATTTATTTTACTTGTCATTTAAATATACCTGTGCCCATTGCCCAAACTTCAAAACCCTAATTTACAATCTTCATAACCAATAATAAGAACATACCTCCCTTCAATTCCTTGAGAAGACGACCCGAGGTTTAAATACTCGGTTATCAATTTTAAAGGGGTTTGTTACTTGTGACAACCAAAACGTTTGCACGAAGGGATTTCTGTTGGTTTAGAATCTATATCTTCAACGCGACTATTTTTATAAAATTCTTTACTAGCAAAAATCCTAACATCAAAATGGCGCCGTTATTGGGGAATTGCAAACGTGTGCCTTACTATTGGTTATTTTAAATATTTAAAAAAAATTTCAGATTTTAAAAATTTTTATCTTATCTTATATTTTTTTAAAAAAATCATATCTTTTTCAGAATCCTATCTTATTTTTTTTCAAAAATTATATCTTTTTTAAAATATTTTCTTTTTGTTAGTTTTTGTTTTTATTTTCTTCTACTACTATGAACTTTCACCCCTTTGGCTATGAGTCTGGTTACAACTATGTTGCAGGAAGAGGAGATTATAATGGGAAGAGGCATCAAGGTTAGAACAATCAAAGATGGGAAGAGCCACAAGGATTTAATCAACCCTCATGGCAACAACCACCTCCATACGCCTATGAACCCCCTCCTCAACATAGCTTTGGACCACCATACTCACGAATCCCTTACCACCAAACACCCTCATACGATCCTAACTCTTACCCACCATACCAACCACCATATGAGCCAAATGAACCATACACAGAACCACCACCTCAATATACACCATCTCCTTATCATTATCAAGATGAACCACCTGCCTACCATGAACCCCTTCTCCCAACAAATGAACCCTCCTATCCACCCCAAACCTCTATGGAGAAAGCATTTACCAATCTAAACTCTACTATACAAGCTCTCGCTGCTCGAATCGGACCACCAAATACCTTCAACAATCAACCCTCAAGCTCTAGTGCACTTCCTTTTCAACCACATAATGATCCACCCATCCCATCACCACCATCCATGGAAGAGCACCCACATCCATCAATCCAAGAGCAAGATGATCCCAATGATGCTATTGATATGGAACAAGAGAGAGAGGATCATCTTCGCGAATCCATACTTCATAAGGAGCTAGAGGAGGCACTAAAGATGAAGGTAGGAGAGACCCTTGAAGATGAAGGAGTAATTGAAGGGAGTTGTCACGGAAAGGTAATCATCAAGGAGGAACAAGAGTCAATGGATCATTTTCCTAAAACAGTAGATCAATTTCATGCAACCCTTCATCAATTGGAGCAAGCAATATATCAATTAGCTTCCCGACGTTCGAACACTCAAGGAACCCCCATGGCTTCATGTGTACAATCTAATGAAGAATGTAGCATGAAGGAGACATTAGAAACTCCAGTGGACAATAAGGAGCATGAATTTGTACTGGAACAAGTGGTTGAAGACTTAGGAGATGCAGAACCTCCAGGGGAAATTCAAGTCATAAAGCCTCCTTCCAAGGTATTTGAAATTGATGTTGAGGAGGGTGTACAACCTCCAAGGCATGTCATAATAGAAGAATTGGAAGAGGTTAATCAAGAGATAGAGATTCAAGAAGAAGAAGCACAACCTCCCATGCCCTTGGTGTGCAATGAAAAAGAGTTTGAATTAGAAGAAAGCTACCAAGAGGAAGAGGTTGAAATCAAAGAAGTTTGCAAAGAGGTGGACGTTGTCAAAGAGCACAAGGGAGTGGAGCTTGGAATCACCTTGCCAAAGTTGTTGGAGACCCTTCCCCCTAAGTTGCCATCATCCTTCACAATATTCAAGTGGGTAAAATTCATATCCCTTAGCTTTCTAATTCCACTTGAATATGGGCTACTGGAGACGGATGGTCAACTTAGAGCTCTTTGTGGCATTAAGAGTAAGAGGAAGATGGCCAGTGGTAAGAATTGTCAAGCAAGGTTCAACATGGTTGTGTGCTAAAAGTTTAAATGCAAAGGTTGGTGTAAAGCTCAACTAAATGGGTCTAGGAAGTTGTTTGGCCGCTTACGTGAGAATTCAGACTGCTTGCCACCCGGATGGAACAATATTGCTCAACCAAAAGACGGGTGCAAAGGCAAGGTCTGAGACCCAGGAATCCATTCTATCAATCACCACTCTTGGGGCCTTGTCACTTGCTTTAACTTACTTAAAGGCTTTCTGTGCCTAGTTTGGGACCCCGGAGGTTACTGGAATCACAAACATTGGTGGAGATTCCTGGATGAGTTCAAGCACAAGCCACCATAACAGGGAGCTCACTGATAAACCACTATTTTATGGTTTATATTGTGTTTAATTGTGTGGTTTTATCATGATCCTTACCCACTTATTCATTAATTTAGCATGCATTTATATTTCCTTCCTGAAATTATTACATGATTGAAAACTGCTTCCTAGAGACTTTTAATTATGCATTTTAATTCTCCTTTATTCCATTCGATGCCGTAATCTGTGTGTTAAGTGTTTCAGGCTTTATAGGGCAAGAGTGAGTTGGAGATTGGAAAGGAAGCTAGCAAAAATGGAAGGAACACAAGAAATTGAGGTAATAACCAGTGAGAAGTGACGCGGCCGCATGGCTCACGCATTCGCGCGAAAGAGGAGAAATCGCAGTGACGCGGCCGCATGGCTCCTGCGACCGTGCGGATTGGAAAAGCACAAGTGATGCGGAAGCGTGGACGACGCAACCGCGTGGCAGGGAAAAACACAAATGACGCGTCCGCATGGATGACGCGATCGCGTGACGAGCGCGATCTGCATAATCTGCAGAATTCGCTGGGGGCCATTTTGGACCTTATTTTGACCTAGTTTTTGGCCCAGAACAGCAGACTAGAGCCAGAGAACATGCAGAAACCAGAACAACAATTCATTCTACACAGTTTTAGTTTTAGATCTAGTTTTTACTCTTCCTCTAGGTTTTCTCTCTGGAGACATTGATAGTTCTTAGGATTTTATTTTTCTACCACTTTTTGCATTGGGATACTGAGAAGAGTTATTACCTCATCAAGACTTCGTCATTCTAGTTCGTTTTCTTTACTTGGCTTTACTCTTCCATGTCCTTTGCTTTGTTAATTTTACCATTGGAATATTTTTAGGATTATTTAATACAAGGATTATTTTTATTTTTAATTGATTATTTTGATTTTTATTTACAATGTCTTTCTTCAATTCCCTTTCATATGTTATGAATTTTACATTCACAATGAGCGAGTAGTTCCCTAACTTGATGGGGAGTTGATTGAAAGGAACCCTTGAGTTGGAAGGCTTAAAAGAAAGATTGTAATTGGGTTTATTGTTGGATTGGCCTCTAGTCACTAACACCAATCCCTTTTAATTAAGTGGGTTGCAACTTGTGAACGGACATAGCATTCAAACTTGTTTGACTTTCCCTTACCTAGTAAGAGATAACTAAACAGGATAACCTTTAATTATCAATCAATCTAGTGAGTAATCCAACAATAATGGGGCTTCCAACTAATCAACTCCCAGTCAAGGCTTTTATTTACATTATTCAAATTCTCCAATTTTATTTCCTGTTTACTTAACTCAAACCTTTTTGAAAACATCTGATTAATAAAATAGCACACTTTTCTGCAACTCGTTGGGAGACGACCTGGGATTCATACTCCCAGTATTTTAATTTTAAATTCCTGTGACACATTTCTAAATTGATAAGTGGATTTCTGGCGAGTTAAGAACTATACTTGCAACGTATATATTTTAATAATTTTTAATTCACCAATTTCCGCCGCATCACTCAACAAATGTCCAACTTAAGGACTTTAACTAAAAGCGCTAGGTGGGAGACAACCCACCATGGTATGATCGTTCCTTTTTCAATTTTAATTTTATTTAGTTTTGTTTGTTTTTGAATTTTCTTTTATTTTATTGAACCTGGAATCATACATAGCATTCACATTAAGCATTGCATTCTGCATTTTGCATAAAAAAAATAATGCACGCAACGCGGCAGCGTCGCTGACGCGTCCGCGTCACTAGTGCGCTGTGAAGAAAAGAAAGTGAACAGAGAGTCACGCGAAAGCGTGGCTGGAGGAGCGCTTTAGGCACAAACATGCTCACGCGTCTGCGTCACCCACGCGGCCGCGTCATATGGAAAATAAGCCTCCCACGCGTCCGCGTCATCCACGTGGCCGCGTGCCCTGATTTTTGACGTAAAAAGGGTGCACAACGAATTATTGTGCAAGAGTGGTGCTGGATTGGCGCTGAACGCACAATTCTACCCACGCGGACGCATGGCTCACGCATCCGCGTCATATCCCCATATTGGCCACTCACGCGATCGCGTCGACCACGCGATTGCGTCACCCAAAATTTGGCAAAATATGATTTTGAACAGAGAGTTGTGCGAGCGCGAGGCTGCCCTCGCGCCAGTAGCATAAAACGTGTCACGCGACCGCGTGACCGACGCGACCGTGTCAATTAACTTAAAGCGCAAGTCACGCGACCGCGTGCCCCACGCGTCCGCGTCGCTTGCGCCGCACAGCTTATCCTAATTTGCCAAATATCTTATCTTTTCTTCCCCAAACCTAATTTTTCCCTCCCTCCTTTCTTACTCACTTATTTCCCTTCTCATTCTTCTTATCTTTCATTTTATTTATTTGCATATTTCATTCATTGCATTTTAATTTAGTGCATATTTTTCTTTTCTTTTCTTTTCTACACTTATTATTTTTCCTTTGGTGTTACTTTTCTTATTTAACTGTTGAATCTTTTCTGGTATAATTTTTAGTGACTTGTTTTACAATGTTGGGTAATGCTATTTTTCGGTCAATGTCAATCTTTTATGATACCTGTATTCCTTTTGCATTAACATGAACTTACATTATCTTTCATTACCCAATCTCTTCCCCATTGTTGTACATTTTGTACCACTGGCATGCCATGGCTTCTATTGTTTTCTCACGTACATGTTGAAGCTTCCCTATAAATGAGACCCTTATCATTTGGCATTAACCCATCCATACTTCATTTACTTTCTTATCTTTATTTATGGGTTACTTTTCTTCCCTTTTTCTTTCAGGATGGCCACCCGGATGGGAACCGGAAGACCTTTACATGGGGAGACAAGACAAGTCCATCTGCACAATCTTTGGAGAGAAGCATCAGTTGGAATAACCCGTCCACCTGCCCATCTTAGCATGCACCGAGGACGGTGCAATCTTTAAGTGTGAAGAGGTCGATACCGATCTCCATGGGTTAGCTATTTTCTTCCTTTCAACACCATTATTTTATTTTTTTTTGTTTATTCATTATTGCATTTGCATATTTGATTGCATGTTTGTTTGATTTTTTTTTTGCATATTTTACCACTTGGTTAAAGTGATATTTTCTTTTTCAAGAAATTTTTATAGTATTTCACTAATTTGAATAAAACTTTTTGACAAAAAAACTTGTTTGAAGAAATCTTATTTTGGAACATGGTTTAAAGCTCGAACACACAAAACCAGTGAGATTTTGAGCCTATTTGATTGGTTGCATTTTATCAACCAATATTTTATTTTTGGTGTGTGTTTTTCTCTCTAAAATTGTGATCTTTGTCTTGCTTAATTCTATATTTCTATTGTTTGATGTATGCATGCACTGATATGATTGAGGCCCTTGTTTCACTAAGCTTACATACCCATATGGCCTTACCCTTTCATTATCTTTTGCAAACCAATTTGAGCCTAATATACCCATTTGTTATTTACTTTAGCTCATTACTAACTCTAAGCGGAAAACAATAATGTCCTTAATTTGAATTCTTGGTTAGCTTAGACTAGTAAAGTGCTCATGATTTAAGTGTGGGGAAGTTGGGTTTGAAAATATTAGGTTTGAATAATTGGGTGTTGTATATTTTAGTGAAAATGTGCAAAATAATAGTTGAGCACATATTATTGCATTCAATACTTTAATCATATGCATTGAGAAAAATAAAAAGAAAAAGAAAAAAATAATAAATAAATAAAAAGAAAAAAAAGTGAAAAAGAAAAAGAAAAGAGCAATTAATAAAAGGGGACAAAATGCCCCAAAGTAAATGTTGGTATCAATGCATATGTACTAAACTCAATTTTAGGATGCATGAACATGTGGAAAGCACAGTTAATGGGAAGTTAGATTTTGCATTTTAATTAAATGGATTGTCTTAAGTTAGGTGGAAAGTTTATGTTAATTAAAGATTCAGATTTTAGTCCACTTGGCCAAATACAATCCTACCTTGACCTTAACCCCATTACAACCCTTAAAAGACCTCTTGATTTGTGTATTGGTGCATTAAATTTTTGTTGATTAGATGAAGAGCAAGCTATAGAAAGCATGATTAGTAGAGAATTGAGAGAATTGACCCTAGACACTTGAGAGTTAGAATGATATACACCACCAAGTAAGGGTTCAGCGCTTAATTCTATGTCCCCTGCTTTTATGAGCTATCTTCTTCTTGCAAGTTATTTGTATTGTATTTTGTGATTTGAATTAGTAAAATCCAGTTCATATTTATTCTTGAAAGATTTATTTACTTTTTCACCAAGTAGGTAGAATCATTTTAGCATGTAGTTGCATTCACATTCATAGGTTGCATTGCATGAGTCTTGCCTTTCCCTACTCATTTATTTGGTCTCCTTGAGTTTAGCATGAGGACATGCTAATGTTTAAGTGTGGGGAGGTTGATAAATCACTATTTTATAGTTTATATTGTATTTAATTGAGTGGTTTTATCAAGCTTTTCACCCACTTATTCATATGATTTGCATGATTTTATAATTCCTTCCTAGTTTGGTTCTATGATTGAAAACATGCTTCTTTGGTCTTAATTTAGCTAATCTTAATCCTCTCCTATTACCATTCGATGCCTTGATCTGTGTGTTAAGTGTTTCAGGCTTCATAGGGCAGGAATGACTTAGAGAATAAAGAGGAAGCGTGCAAAAATGAAAGAAACACAAGGAATTGAGGAGATAACCAGCGAGAAGTCACGCGGTCGCATGGCTCACGTGACCGCGTGAAATGGAAGAAATCAGAGTGACGCGATCGCGTGCCTGACGCGACCGCGTGGATTGGAAGCTGCATGAACGACGCGAATGCGTGGACGACGCGCATGCGTGATACGAAAAATGCTTAGTGACGCGATCGCGTGGACGACGCGGACGCGTGACGTGCGCGATCTGCAGAATTACAAAAGTCGCTGGCAGAGATTCTGGGCCGTATTTCAACCCAGTTTGTGGCCCAGAAACACAGATTAAAGTCAGGGAACATGTAGAGACTCAAGATGCTCTCATAATTCATAATTTTAGTTTTAGATGTAGTTTTTAGAGAGAGAGGTTCTCTCCTCTCTCTTAGGATTAGGATTAGGATTAGGATTTCATCTTCTTCAATCACAGGTTCAATATCCCTTTTATATATTTTTCCAATTTAGTTTATGAACTCTTTATGTTTGGATTGATTTTCTTAATTAATGTTATTTGAGGTATTTCAGTTTATGATTGTTTTATTTATCTGAATGATTTTGATTTAATTTAGATATTTTCCCTTTTGGCTTTGGTTGAATAATTGGTGACTCTTGAGTTATCAAACTCATTGATGATTGAAAATTGGAATTCTTCAAGAATTAATTCGAGATCCAATAACTCCAACTTTTCCTAAGGAAAGACTGGGACTTGAGGATTCGAATTAATTCATCCACTTAATTTACCTTCATAGTTAGAGGTTAACAAAGTGGGAGAAAAATCCAATTCTCATCACAATTGATAAGGATAACTAGGATAGGACTTCCAGTTCTTATACCTTGCCAAGAGATTTTATTATTGTTAATTTATTTTACTTGTCATTTAAATATACCTGTGCCCATTGCCCAAATTTCAAAATCCCGATTTACAATCTTCATAACCAATAATAAGAACATACCTCCCTGCAATTCCTTGAGAAGACGACCCGAGGTTTAAATACTCGGTTATCAATTTTAAAGGGGTTTGTTACTTGTGACAACTAAAACGTTTGCACAAAGGGATTTCTGTTGGTTTAGAATCTATATCTACAATGGGACTATTTTTATAAAATTCTTTACTAGCAAAAATCCTAACGTCAGGCAATGAACATATTCTCCCACTTTTCTTGTATTTTATGATTTGGTCACTTAATACTCTGTTCTTATCTAATATTTACTCCATTTTTTTTAAGTAGAAATATATATTGGATGAGATAAAATGAAAAGCTTTAACTCTTTATTGTCCCCTGCAGATATTGTTATGCATGGCCGTGAGGCCAGCCTCCCAATGATCTAAGAACTAGATGTCCCAAGATATCACCTGTTCTTCAACTTGATGAATGTGATGATCCGTGACACTCATCATCATTCTCACTTATGAACAAAGTGACTGACAACCACTCTTGTTCTACAAGCATACGAGGCTTGGTGAATATCTCTTGGATTCTTTAATCGGAATCTTCGTGGTATAGGCAGGACCTGATGGCGGCATTCAAGAGAATCCGGAAGGTCTAAACCTTGTCTGTGGTATTCTGAGTAGGATTCAATGATTGAATGACTGTGACGTGCTTCAAACTTGTAACCTGCTGGGCGTTAGTGACAGACGCAAAAGAGGGATTCTATTCCAGTAGGGGAGGGAACCAACCGGTGATTAGCCGTACTGTGACAGAGTGCGTGAGCATTAGTTTTCACTGAGAGGATGGGAGGTAGCCATTGACAACGGTGAAACCCTACACGAGCTTGCCATGGAAAGGAGTAAGAAGGATTGGATGAAGGCAGTAGGAAAGTAGAGAGACGGAAGGGAAGGCATCTTCATTCGCTTATCTGAAGCTCTCACTAATGATATACATAAGTATCTCTATCTTTATCTTTGTGTTATTTTCGTTTATCACTATACCCATTTGAGTCTGCCTGACTGAGATTTACAAGGTGACCATAGCTTGCTTCATACCAACAATCTCTGTGGGATAGACCCTTACTCACGTAAGGTATTACTTGGACGACCCAGTGCACTTGCTGGTTAGTTGTGCGAAGTTGTGTTTATGCCATGGTATTGAGCACCAAGTCTTTGGAGCCATTACTAGGGATTGTTTATGTTTTGAAAAGTAGTGATCACAATTTCGTGCACCAAGTTTTTGGCGCTTTTTGGCATTGTTTTTAGTATGTTTTTGGTAGTTTTAGTTGAGTTCTTAGTATATTTTTATTAGTTTTTAATTAAAATTCACTTTTCTGGACTTTACTATGAGTTTGTGTGTTTTTCTGTGATTTCAGGTATTTTCTGGCTGAAATTGAGGGACCTGAGCAAAAATCTGATTCAGAGACTGAAAAGGACTGCAGATGCTGTTGGATTCTGACCTCCCTGCACTCGAAGTGGATTTTCTGGAGCTACAGAAGCCCAATTGGCGCGCTCTTAACGGCGTTGGAAAGTAGACATCCTGAGCTTTCCAGCAATATATGATAGTCCATACTTTGCCCAAGATTTGATGGCCCAAACTGGCGTTCAAAGTCACCTACAGAAATTCCAGCGTTAAACGCCGGAACTGGCACCTAAATGGGAGTTAAACGCCCAAACTGGCATAAAAGCTGGCGTTTAACTCCAAGAAGAGTCTCTACACGAAAATGCTTCATTGCTCAGCCTAAGCATACACCAAGTGGGCCCGGAAGTGGATTTTTATGTCATTTACTCATCTTTGTACACCTTAGGCTACTAGTTTTCTATAAGTAGGACCTTTTACTATTGTATTTAGAATCTTCTGATCTTTGGAACCTTTTTCTTGAGATCTTTTGATCACTTTGGGAGGCTGGCCTCATGGCCATGCCTAGACCTTGTTCTTATGTATTTTCAACGGTGGAGTTTCTACACACCATAGATTAAGGTGTGGAGCTCTGCTGTACCTCGAGTATTAATGCAATTATTATTGTTCTTCCATTCAATTCCGCTTGTTCTTTGTCCAAGATATCACTTGTTCTTCAACTTGATGAAGGTGATGATTGACACTCATCATCATTCTCACCTATGAACAAGGTGACTGACAACCATTCTTGTTCTACAAGCATCCGAGGCTCTAGTGAATATCTCTTGGATTCTTTAATCGGAATCTTCGTGGTATAGGCAGGACCTGATGGCGGCATTCAAGAGAATCCGGAAGGTCTAACCTTGTCTGTGGTATTCTGAGTAGGATTCAATGATTGAATGACTGTGACGTGCTTCAAACTCCTAACCTGCTGGGCGTTAGTGACAGACGCAAAAGAGGGATTCTATTCCAGTAGGGGCGGGAACCAACCGGTGATTGGCCGTACTGTGACAGAGTGCGTGAGCATTAGCTTTCACTGCGAGGATGGGAGGTAGCCACTGACAACGGTGAAACCCTACACGAGCTTGCCATGGAAAGGAGTAAGAAGGATTGGATGAAGACTGTAGGAAAGTAGAGAGACGGAAGGGAAGGCATCTTCATGCGCTTATCTGAAGCTCTCACCAGTGATATACATAAGTATCTCTATCTTTATCTTTTATGTATTTTCGTTCATCACCATTATACATTTGAGTCTGCCTGACTGAGATTTACAAGATGACCATAGCTTGCTTCATACCACCAATCTCCGTGGGATCGACCCTTACTCGCGTAAGGTTTATTACTTGGACGACCCAGTGCACTTGCTGGTTAGTTGTGCGAAGTTGTGTTTATGCCATGGTATTGAGCACCAAGTCTTTGGAGCCATTACTAGGGATTGTTTATGTTTTAAAAAGTAGTGATCACAATTTCGTGCACCAAGTTTTTGGCGCCGTTGCCGGGGAATTAAATGTCCTAACTACAGTTTCGCATTTGTTCCCTGCAATAACAGTGCCAAGTTTTGATCCGGCAACAACACCAAGTTTTTGGCGCCGTTGCCGGGGATTGTTCTTGTGTATGGACAACTGACGGTTCATCTTGTTGCTTAGATTAGGCATTTATTTTTTTCGAAATTCTTGAAGATGAATTCTAGAGTTTCATGATGATTTGTTGAAATCTGGCTGGCTGAGAAGCCATGTCTAATTTCATTGGACCGAGGTTTCAACTTATCATCACAAGAGCTTGTTGATCTTGCTTTTGGAGCAGTGATCTGCTAAGGCTTGGCTGGCCTTTGGCCATGTCTAGTGTTTTGGACCGAAGCTTTCTTTGAAAGCTTGGCTGGCTGTGAAGGCATGTCTAATTCCTGGACCGGAGTCTTAGACTAGCATTGCACTGATTCCTGGAATTCTCATTAAGAATTTTGATATCTTTTTCCACTTAATTTTCGAAAATCACAAAAAAAATTCACAAAAACCATAAAAATAAAAAATATTTGATGTTTCTTGATTGAGTCTAGTGTCTCATCTTAATTTTGGTGTCAATTGCATGCATTCATTCATGTGTCTTAAGGATCTTCAAGTAATTCTTGATGATTTCTTACTCTAATCTTTGAATTCTTTTGACTTGAGTGTTTATGTGTCTCATATAGTGTCAATAGTATACAAACTGCTAAGTTTGGTGTCTTGCATGCATTGTTATTTGATTCTTGTTGCATTTTGATTATTAAAAATCCAAAAATATTTTTAATTTGTGTCTTTGCAAGTCAATAATACAGAGAATTGAAGATTCAGAACATACTGCAGAGGAATTATACAGAAAAAGCTGGGCATTCGAAAATGCCCAGTGAAGAAGGCAGACTGGCGTTTAAACGCCAGCCAGGGTACCTGGTTGGGCGTTTAACGCCCAAAAAGGGTGCATTTTGGGCGTTAAACGCCAGAATGGATACCATTCTGGGCGTTTAACGCCAGGATGGTGCTAGGGGGAAGATTTTGTTTTCAAAACCAATTTTTTTCAAGTTTTCAAAGTTTTTCAAAATCAAATCTTTTTCAAATCATATCTTTTCAATCAAATGTTTTCAAAATTAATTTCTTTCCTTTTTCAAAGATACTTACTAATAATTAATGATTTGATTGAACATCTCTAGTATATTGCCTTTTCTGTTGAGAAAGGTTTAAATGTTTGAATCATATCTTTTCTTGTTAGGCAAGTCATTAACTTTCAAAATCAAATCTTTTTAAAATGTTTTTCAAATCATATCTTTTTAAAATTGTTTTCAAATCATATCTTCTCAATCACATCTTTTTCAAAATAAGTTTTCAATCAAATCCTTTTAACTTCTAATTTCAAAATCTTTTTCAAAAATCAATTGATTCCTTTTTCACTTTGAATTTTCGAAAATTATCAATCAAATTTTCAAAATGTTTTCAAAATATTTTTAATTGAACTTTCGAAAATTCTCTTCCCTCCTTCTCACATCCTTCTATTTATGGAGTACCACTCCTTCTCAATGCACAATTCGAACCTTATCTAAGTAAAGTTCGAATTCTTCTTCTCCTTCTTCTTTCTATTTCTCTTTTCCTCTGACACCTCAAGGAATCTCTATACTGTGACATAGAGGACTCCACATTTTCTTGTTCTCTTCTCTTTCATATGAGCAGGAGCAGAGACAAAGGCATTCTTGTTGAAGCTGACCCTGAACCCGAAAGGACCTTGAAGAGAAAACTAAGAGAAGCCAAAGCACAACTCTCTTTAGAGGACCTGACCGAATTCTTCAAAGAAGAAGAAGACATGGCAGCCGAAAATAACAATAATGCAAACAATGCAAGGAAGGTGCTGGGTGACTTTACTGCACCTACTCCTGATTTTTATGGGAGAAGCATCTCTATCCCTGCCATTGGAGCAAACAACTTTGAGCTTAAACCTCAATTAGTTTCTCTAATGCAACAGAATTGCAAGTTCCATGGACTTCCAATGGAAGATCCTCATCAGTTTTTAGCTGAATTCTTGCAAATCTGTGACACAGTCAAGACTAATGGGTTGACCCTGAGGTCTATAGACTGATGCTATTCCCTTTTGCTGTAAGAGACAGAGCTAGGATATGGTTGGACTCTCAACCTAAAGAAAGCCTGGACTCTTGGGAAAAGCTAGTCAATGCCTTCTTGGCAAAGTTCTTTCCACCACAAAGATGGAGTAAGCTTAGAGTGGAAGTCCAAACCTTCAGACAGAAGGATGGAGAATCCCTCTATGAAGCTTGGGAAAGATACAAACAATTGATCAGAAGATGTCCTTCTGACATGCTTTCTGAATGGAGCATCATAGGTATTTTCTATGATGGTCTCTCTGAACTATCCAAGATGTCCTTGGATAGCTCTGCTGGAGGATCTCTTTATCTGAAGAAGACGCCTACAGAGGCTCAAGAGCTCATTGAAATGGTTGCAAATAACCAATTCATGTACACTTCTGAAAGGAATCCTGTGAACAATGGGACAAGTCAGAAGAAAGGAGTTCTTGAGATTGATGCTCTGAAGGCCATATTGGTGCACGAAATTGTGATCACTACTTTTCAAAACATAAACAATCCCTAGTAATGGCTCCAAAGACTTGGTGCTCAATACCATGGCATAAACACAACTTCGCACAACTAACCAGCAAGTGCACTGGGTCGTCCAAGTAATAAACCTTACGCGAGTAAGGGTCGATCCCACGGAGATTGGTGGTATGAAGCAAGCTATGGTCATCTTGTAAATCTCAGTCAGGCAGACTCAAATGTATAATGGTGATGAACGAAAATACATAAAAGATAAAGATAGAGATACTTATGTATATCACTGGTGAGAGCTTCAGATAAGCGCATGAAGATGCCTTCCCTTCCGTCTCTCTACTTTCCTACAGTCTTCATCCAATCCTTCTTACTCCTTTCCATGGCAAGCTCGTGTAGGGTTTCACCGTTGTCAGTGGCTACCTCCCATCCTTGCAGTGAAAGCTAATGCTCACGCACTCTGTCACAGTACGGCCAATCACCGGTTGGTTCCCGCCCCTACTGGAATAGAATCCCTCTTTTGCGTCTGTCACTAACGCCCAGCAGGTTAGGAGTTTGAAGCACGTCACAGTCATTCAATCATTGAATCCTACTCAGAATACCACAGACAAGGTTAGACCTTCCGGATTCTCTTGAATGCCGCCATCAGGTCCTGCCTATACCACGAAGATTCCGATTAAAGAATCCAAGAGATATTCACTAGAGCCTCGGATGCTTGTAGAACAAGAATGGTTGTCAGTCACCTTGTTCATGGGTGAGAATGATGATGAGTGTCAATCATCACCTTCATCAAGTTGAAGAACAAGTGATATCTTAGAACAAGAACAAGCGGAATTGAATGGAAGAACAATAATAATTGCATTAATACTCGAGATACAGCAGAGCTCCACACCTTAATCTATGGTGTGTAGAAACTCCACCGTTGAAAATACATAAGAACAAGGTCTAGGCATGGCCGTGAGGCCAGCCTCCCAAAGTGATCAAAAGATCTAAAGAAAAAGGTTCCCAAGATCAGAAGATTCTAAATACAATAGTAAAAGGTCCTACTTATAGAAAACTAGTAGCCTAAGGTGTACAAAGATGAGTAAATGACATAGAAATCCACTTCCGGGCCCACTTGGTGTGTGCTTGGGCTGAGCAATGAAGCATTTTCGTGTAGAGACTCTCCTTGGAGTTAAACGCCAGCTTTTATGCCAGTTTGGGCGTTTAACTCCCATTTAGGTGCCAGTTCCGGCGTTTAACGCTGGAATTTCTGTAGGTGACTTTGAACGCCGGTTTGGGCCATCAAATCTTGGGCAAAGTATAGACTATCATATATTGCTGGAAAGCCCAGGATGTCTATTTTCCAACGCCGTTGAGAGCGCGCCAATTGGGCTTCTGTAGCTCCAGAAAATCCACTTCGAGTACAGGGAGGTCAGAATCCAACAGCATCTGCAGTCCTTTTGAGTCTCTGGATCAGATTTTTGCTCAGATCCCTCAATTTCAGCCAGAAAATACCTGAAATCACAGAAATCACACAAACTCATAGTAAAGTCCAGAAAAGTGAATTTTAACTAAAAACTAATAAAAATATAATAAAAACTAACTAAAAGATACTAAAAACATACTAAAAACAATGCCAAAAAGTGTACAAATTATCCGCTCATCACAACACCAAACTTAAATTGTTGCTTGTCCCCAAGCAACTGAAGATCAAATAAGATAAAAAGAAGAGAATATGCAATGAACTCCAAAAACATCTATGAAGATCAGTATTAATTAGATGAGCGGGGCTTTTAGCTTTTTGCCTCTGAATAGTTTTGGCATCTCACTTTATCCTTTGGAACTCAGAATGATTGGCTTCTTTAGGAACTCAGAATCCAGATAGTGTTATTGATTCTCCTAGTTAAGTATGATGATTCTTGAACACAGCTACTTTATTGAGTCTTGGCTGTGGCCCAAAGCACTCTGTCTTCCAGTATTACCACCGGATACATACATGCCACAGACACATAATTGGGTGAACCTTTTCAGATTGTGACTCAGCTTTGCTAAAGTCCCCAATTAGAGGTGTCCAGGGTTCTTAAGCACACTCTTATTGCCTTGGATCACAACTTTATTTCTTTCTTTTTCTTTCTCTTTTCCCCTTTTTTTTTTCGTTTTCTCCCCTTTTTTTTCGTTTGCTTTTTTTTTTTTTTGTATTCACTGCTTTTTCTTGCTTCAAGAATCATTTTTATGATTTTTCAGATCCTCAGTAACATGTCTCCTTTTTCATCATTCTTTCAAGAGCCAACATTCATGAACCACAAATTCAAAAGATATATGCACTGTTCAAGCATACATTCAGAGAACAAAAGTGTTGCCACCACATCAAAATAATTAAACTGTTATAAAATTCAAAATTCATGCAATTCTTTTCCTTTTCAATTAAGCACGTTTTTATTTAAGAAAGGTGATGGATTCATAGGACATTCATAGCTTTAAGGCATAAACACTAAGACACTAATGATCATAGGACACAAACATGGATAAACATAAGCACTAAAATTCGAATAAAGAACAAGGAAATCAAGGAACGGGTCCACCTTAGTGATGGCGGCTCTTCCTTCCTCTTGAAGGTCCTATGGAGTGCTTGAGCTCCTCAATGTCTCTTCCTTGCCTTTGTTGCTCCTCTCTCATGATTCTTTGATCTTCTCTTATTTCATGGAGGAGAATGGAGTGTTCTTGGTGCTCCACCCTTAGTTGTCCCATGTTGGAACTCAATTCTCCTAGGGAGGTGTTTAGTTGCTCCCAATAGTTTTGTGGAGGAAAGTGCATCCCTTGAGGCATCTCAGGGATCTCATGATGAGAGGGGTCTCTTGTGTGCTCCATCCTTTTCTTGGTAATGGGCTTATCCTCATCAATGGTGATGTCTCCCTCTATGTCAACTCCAACTGAATAATAGAGGTGACAAATGAGGTGAGGGAAGGCTAACCTTGCTAAGGTAGAGGACTTATCCGCCACCTTGTAGAGTTCTTGGGCTATAACCTCATGAACTTCCACTTCTTCTCCAATCATGATGCTATGGATCATGATGGCCCGGTCTAAAGTAACTTCGGACCGGTTGCTAGTGGGAATGATTGAGCGTTGGATAAACTCCAACCATCCTCTAGCCACGGGTTTGAGGTCATGCCTTCTCAATTGAACCGGCTTACCTCTTGAATCTCTCTTCCATTGTGCGCCCTCTTCACATATGATTGTGAGGACTTGGTCCAACCTTTGATCAAAGTTGACCCTTCTTGTGTAAGGATGTTCATCTCCTTGCATCATAGGCAAGTTGAACGCCACCCTCACACTTTCCGGACTAAAATCCAAGTATTTCCCCCGAACCATAGTAAGATAATTCTTTGGATCCGGGTTCACACTTTGATCATGGTTCTTGGTGATCCATGCATTGGCATAGAACTCTTGAACCATCAAGATTCCAACTTGTTGAATGGGGTTGGTAAGTACTTCCCAACCTCTTCTTTGGATCTCATGGCGGATCTCCGGATATTCACCCTTTTTGAGTGAAAAGGGGACCTCGGGGATCACCTTCTTCAAGGCCACAACTTCAAAAAAGTGGTCTTGATGCACCCTTGAGATGAACCTATCCATCTCCCATGACTCGGAGGTGGAAGCTTTTGTCTTCCCTTTCCTCTTTCTAGAGGTTTCTCCGGCCTTGGATGCCATAAATGGTTATGGAAAAACGAAAAAGCAACGCTTTTACCACACCAAACTTAAAGGTTTGCTCGTCCTCGAGCAAAAGAAGAAAGAAGAGAGGAGAAGAAGAAGAAATGAAGAAGGAGGGAATGGCTTAGTGTATTCGGCCAAGGAGGGGGAGAAGTGGTTTTTTGGTTGTGTGAAAATGAAGGAGTGAAGAAGGGTATATATAGGAGAGAGGGGAGATGGGGTTCGGCCATATTGGGTGGGTTTGGGAGGGAAAGTGGTTTGAATTTGAAGGGTGAGGTTGGTGGGGTTTATGAAGGATGGATGTGAGTGGTGAAGAGAAAGATGGGATTTGATAGGTGAAGGGTTTTTGGGGAAGAGGTGTTGAGGTGATTGGTGAATGGGGGAAGAAGAGAGAGAGTGGTGGTGGGGTCCTGTGGGGCCCACAGATCCTGTGGTGTCAAGGAAAAGTCATCCCTGCACCATATGTTGCTCAAAATCACGTTTTGAGCCATTTCTGGCGTTAAACGCCGGGCTGGTGCCCATTCCTGGCGTTTAACGCCAGGTTCTTACCCTTTTCTGGCGTTTAACGCCAGTCTGGTGCCCCCTTTCTGGCGTTAAACGCCCAGAATGGTGCCAGACTGGGCGTTAAACGCCCAACTGCTAGGTTTACTGGCGTTTGAACGCCAGCAACATCTTCCTCCAGGGTGTGCTGTTTTTCTTCCTGTTTTTCATTTTGTTTTTGCTTTTTTAATGGATTTTGTGACTTCTTATGATCATCAACCTACAAAAAACATAAAATAACAAAAGAAACTATATAAATTATAATCATTGGGTTACCTCCCAACAAGCGCTTCTTTAATGTCAGTAGCTTGACAGAGAGCTCTCATGGAGCCTCACAGATACTCAGAGCAATGTTGGAACCTCCCAACACCAAACTTAGAGTTTGAATGTGGGGGTTCAACACCAAACTTAGAGTTTGGTTGTGGCCTCCCAACACCAAACTTAGAGTTTGACTGTGGGGGCTCTGTTTGACTCTGAATTGAGAGAAGCTCTTCATGCTTCCTCTCCATGGTGACAGAGGGATATCCTTGAGCCTTAAACACAAAGGATTCTTCATTCACTTGAATGATCAGTTCACCTCTATCAACATCAATCACAGCTTTTGCTGTGGCTAGGAAGGGTCTGCCAAGGATGATGGATTCATCCATGCACTTCCCAGTCTCTAGGACTATGAAATCAGTAGGGATGTAATGGTCTTCAACTTTTACCAAAACATTCTCTACAAGTCCATGAGCTTGTTTTCTTGAGTTGTCTGCCATCTCTAATGAGATTCTTGCAGCTTGTACCTCAAAGATCCTTAGCTTCTCCATTACTGAGAGAGGCATGAGGTTTACACTTGACCCTAAGTCACACAGAGCCTTCTTGAAGGTCATGGTGCCTATGGTACAAGGTATTGAAAACTTCTCAGGATCTTGTCTCTTTTGAGGTAGTTTCTGCCTAGACAAGTCATCCTAGTTCTTTGGTGAGCAAAAGGAGGTTCATCCTCCCAAGTCTCATTTCCAAATAACTTGTCATTTAGCTTCATGATTGCCCCAAGGTATTTAGCAACTTGCTCTTCAGTGACATACTCATCCTCTCCAGAGGAAGAATACTCATCAGAGCTCATGAATGGCAGAAGTAAGTCCAATGGAATCTCTATGGTCTCATTTTGAGCCTCAGATTCCCATGGTTCCTCATTGGGGAACTCATTGGAAGTTGGTGCACGCCCATTGAGGCCTTCCTCAGTGGCGTCCACTTCCTTTCCATCCTCTCCAAATTCGGCCATGTTTATGGCTTTGCACTCTCCTTTTGGATTTTCTTCTATGTTGCTTGGGAGAGTACTTGGAGGGAGTTCAGTAACTTTCTTGCTCAGCTGTCCCACTTGTGCCTCCAAATTTCTAATGGAGGACCTTGTTTCATTCATGAAACTTTGAGTGGTTTTAATTAGATCAGAGACCATGGTTGCTAAGTCAGAGGGGTTCTGCTTAGGATTCTCTGTCTGTTGCTGAGAAGATGATGGAAAAGGTTTGCCATTGTTAAACCTGTTTCTTCCACCATTATTATTGAAACCTTGTTGAGGTCCCTCTTGATTCTTCCATGAGAGATTTGGGTGATTTCTCCATGAAGAATTATAGGTGTTACCATAGGGTTCTCCTAGGTAATTCACCTCTTCCATTGAAGGGTTCTCAGGATCATAAGCTCCTTCCTCAGATGAAGCATCCTTAGTACTGTCCGGCGCATGCTGCATTCCGGACAGACTTTGAGAAATCAAATTGACTTGTTGAGTCAATATTTTATTCTGAGCCAAAATGGCGTTCAGAGTGTCAATCTCAAGAACTCCTTTCTTCTGACTTGTCCTATTGTTCACAGGATTTCTCTCAGAAGTGTACATGAATTGGTTATTTGCAACCATTTCAATGAGCTCTTGAGCTTTTGTAGGCGTCTTCTTCAGATGAAGAGATCCTCCAGCAGAGCTATCCAAGGACATCTTAGATAGTTCAGAGCGACCATCATAGAAAATACCTATGATGCTCCATTCAGAAAGCATGTCAGAAGGACATTTTCTGATTAATTGTTTGTATCTTTCCCAAGCTTCATAAGGGATTCTCCATCCTTCTGTCTGAAGGTTTGGACTTCCACTCTAAGCTTACTCCATCTTTGTGGTGGAAAGAACTTTGCCAAGAAGGCATTGACTAGCTTTTCCCAAGAGTCCAGGCTTTCTTTAGGTTGAGAGTCCAACCATATTCTAGCTCTGTCTCTTACAGCAAAAGGGAATAGCATCAGTCTATAGACCTCAGGGTCAACCCCATTAGTCTTGACTGTGTCACAGATTTGCAAGAATTCAGCTAAAAACTGATGAGGATCTTCCATTGGAAGTCCATGGAACTTGCAATTCTGTTGCATTAGAGAAACTAATTGAGGTTTAAGCTCAAAGTTGTTTGCTCCAATGGCAGGGATAGAGATGCTTCTCCCATAAAAATCAGGGGTAGGTGCAGTAAAGTCACCCAGCACCTTCCTTGCATTGTTTGCATTATTGTTGTTTTCGGCTGCCATGTCTTCTTCTTCTTTGAAGAATTCGGTCAGGTCCTCTAAAGAGAGTTGTGCTTTGGCTTCTCTTAGCTTTCTCTTCAAGGTCCTTCCGGGTTCAGGGTCAGCTTCAACAAGAATGCCTTTGTCTCTGCTCCTGCTCATATGAAAGAGAAGAGAACAAGAAAATGTGGAATCCTCTATGTCACAGTATAGAGATTCCTTGAGGTGTCAGAGGAAAAGAGAAATAGGAAGAAGAAGGAGAAGAAGAATTCGAACTTTAATTAGATAAGGTTCGAATTGTGCATTGAGAAGGAGTGGTACTCCATAAATAGAAGGATGTGAGAAGGAGGGAAGAGAATTTTCGAAAGTTCAATTAAAAATATTTTGAAAACATTTTGAAAATTTGATTGATAATTTTCGAAAATTCAAAGTGAAAAAGGAATCAATTGATTTTTGAAAAAGATTTTGAAATTAGAAGTTAAAAGGATTTGATTGAAAACTTATTTTGAAAAAGATGTGATTGAGAAGATATGATTTGAAAACAATTTTAAAAAGATATGATTTGAAAAACATTTTAAAAAGATTTGATTTTGAAAGTTAATGACTTGCCTAACAAGAAAAGATATGATTCAAACATTTAAACCTTTCTCAACAGAAAAGGCAATATACTAGAGATGTTCAATCAAATCATTAATTATTAGTAAGTATCTTTGAAAAAGGAAAGAAATTGATTTTGAAAACATTTGATTGAAAAGATATGATTTGAAAAAGATTTGATTTTGAAAAACTTTGAAAACTTGAAAAAAATTGATTTGAAAACAAAATCTTTCCCCTAGCACCATCCTGGCGTTAAACGCCCAGAATGGTATCCATTCTGGCGTTTAACGCCCAAAATGCACCCTTTTTGGGCGTTAAACACCCAACCAGGTACCCTGGCTGGCGTTTAAACGCCAGTCTGCCTTCTTCACTGGGCATTTTTGAATGCCCAGCTTTTTCTGTATAATTCCTCTGCAGTATGTTCTGAATCTTCAATTCTCTGTATTATTGATTTGAAAAGACACAAATAAAAAATATTTTTGGATTTTTAATAATCAAAATGCAACAAGAATCAAATAACAATGCATGCAAGACACCAAACTTAGCAGTTTGTATATTATTGACACTATATGAGACACATAAACACTCAAGTCAAAAGAATTCAAAGATCAGAGTAAGAAATCATCAAGAATTACTTGAAGATCCTTAAGACACATGAATGCATGCAATTGACACCAAACTTAAAATGAGACACTAGACTCAAGCAAGAAATATTTTTGGTTTTTATGGTTTTTGTGAATTTTTTTGTGATTTTCGAAAATTAAGTGGAAAAAGATATCAAAATTCTTAATGAGAATTCCAGGAATCAGTGCAATGCTAGTCTAAGACTCCGGTCCAGGAATTAGACATGGCTTCACAGCCAGCCAAGCTTTCAAAGAAAGCTTCGGTCCAAAACACTAGACATGGCCAAAGGCCAGCCAAGCCTTAGCAGATCACTGCTCCAAAAGCAAGATCAACAAGCTCTTGTGATGATAAGTTGAAACCTCGGTCCAATGAAATTAGACATGAAATTTCAAAATCATCAAAAATCTAGAATTCCTAATCTAAGCAACAAGATGAACCGTCAGTTGTCCATACACAAGAACAATCCCCGGCAACGGCGCCAAAAACTTGGTGTTGTTGCCGGATCAAAACTTGGCACTGTTATTGCAGGGAACAAATGCGAAACTGTAGTTAGGACATTTAATTCCCCGGCAACGGCGCCAAAAACTTGGTGCACGAAATTGTGATCACTACTTTTCAAAACATAAACAATCCCTAGTAATGGCTCCAAAGACTTGGTGCTCAATACCATGGCATAAACACAACTTCGCACAACTAACCAGCAAGTGCACTGGGTCGTCCAAGTAATAAACCTTACGCGAGTAAGGGTCGATCCCACGGAGATTGGTGGTATGAAGCAAGCTATGGTCATCTTGTAAATCTCAGTCAGGCAGACTCAAATGTATAATGGTGATGAACGAAAATACATAAAAGATAAAGATAGAGATACTTATGTATATCACTGGTGAGAGCTTCAGATAAGCGCATGAAGATGCCTTCCCTTCCGTCTCTCTGCTTTCCTACAGTCTTCATCCAATCCTTCTTACTCCTTTCCATGGCAAGCTCGTGTAGGGTTTCACCGTTGTCAGTGGCTACCTCCCATCCTCGCAGTGAAAGCTAATGCTCACGCACTCTGTCACAGTACGGCCAATCACCGGTTGGTTCCCGCCCCTACTGGAATAGAATCCCTCTTTTGCGTCTGTCACTAACGGCCAGCAGGTTAGGAGTTTGAAGCACGTCACAGTCATTCAATCATTGAATCCTACTCAGAATACCACAGACAAGGTTAGACCTTCCGGATTCTCTTGAATGCCGCCATCAGGTCCTGCCTATACCACGAAGATTCCGATTAAAGAATCCAAGAGATATTCACTGGAGCCTCGGATGCTTGTAGAACAAGAATGGTTGTCAGTCACCTTGTTCATGGGTGAGAATGATGATGAGTGTCAATCATCACCTTCATCAAGTTGAAGAACAAGTGATATCTTAGAACAAGAACAAGCGGAATTGAATGGAAGAACAATAATAATTGCATTAATACTCGAGGTACAGCAGAGCTCCACACCTTAATCTATGGTGTGTAGAAACTCCACCGTTGAAAATACATAAGAACAAGGTCTAGGCATGGCCGTGAGGCCAGCCTCCCAAAGTGATCAAAAGATCTAAAGAAAAAGGTTCCCAAGATCAGAAGATTCTAAATACAATAGTAAAAGGTCCTACTTATAGAAAACTAGTAGCCTAAGGTGTACAAAGATGAGTAAATGACATAGAAATCCACTTTCGGGCCCACTTGGTGTGTGCTTGGGCTGAGCAATGAAGCATTTTCGTGTAGAGACTCTCCTTGGAGTTAAACGCCAGCTTTTATGCCAGTTTGGGCGTTTAACTCCCATTTAGGTGCCAGTTCCGGCGTTTAACGCTGGAATTTCTGTAGGTGACTTTGAACGCCGGTTTGGGCCATCAAATCTTGGGCAAAGTATGGACTATCATATATTGCTGGAAAGCCCAGGATGTCTACTTTCCAACGCCGTTGAGAGCGCGCCAATTGGGCTTCTGTAGCTCCAGAAAATTTACTTCGAGTACAGGGAGGTCAGAATCCAACAGCATCTGCAGTCCTTTTGAGTCTCTGGATCAGATTTTTGCTCAGATCCCTCAATTTCAGCTAGAAAATACCTGAAATCACAGAAAATCACACAAACTCATAGTAAAGTCCAGAAAAGTGAATTTTAACTAAAAACTAATAAAAATATAATAAAAACTAACTAAAAGATACTAAAACATACTAAAAACAATGCCAAAAAGTGTACAAATTATCCGCTCATCATTATGCATTCAACTACCAAATTTATTTCTGGAAATAGTGATATTATGACTGGTGTGCTTGCTGTGAAAGATAAAAGGTGGTTCCTGATTTTTAAGGTCTATCTATCCCTTAGTATGTTAATTTCTAAGCTTAAATGATTATGATTAATGTACTTTTATGTGATTTGATGAAATTTGATTGGTCAAAGACTCACATTATTTTTTACGTTTCAATGATCTATTTGTAATTTGTACAATTCAATTTCCGGTCTTGTAGCTTCTTCTATACTTATCAGATTCCTTTTTTTATTGATATAGTGATTGAGAAAATTTGATTTATCCAAAACACTTTGATTGTCATTTTGTATTTTATGTTTATCTGTATGTGATTTCATAGGATTACAATTTGTCATTTAGTACTCATAATCGTAATGTGTCATATAACTCAAAATATTACACATGGTTTTGCTCCAGCATCTTGTCTACTTCCTCAAAAAGGAAAAAATTGCATATTGAAGAACATAGCTATTCAATATAGGGCATTCATGCTTTCATGGTGTTATGGTTTAAAAATAGACATTCCTTTTTTATCCTCATCAACTTTTATCATGGCCAATGACATGTTTGATTTGTGTTGATGAATATTAATGAGGGTATTATGTGAAGTTGTCAACCTCTTCATTGTCTTTTTATTGTTTGGAGCTATACATGCCTCATGTAATTCATGTAAAACTCCTCTAGTAGGAAAAAGGCTTCTATCATTGTTGTATGTTGTTAACAGCATAGACACATGCATATTTTAAGGATGACACCAGCTATTTAGATGATTGATGCTGTTCATACCCTGACCGGGCTCCTCCAACTCGGCAGATCCATAAAAGGTCCGACCTCGTCCTAAGGCCCACGCCTAAAGGTCGGACCTCGGACAATGAAGCAAAGGAAGGCCCATCAAAAGGAACACAGCCCAAAACCCAAAGGCCGAAAGGGCCTAGAAAAGGCGGTTCCACAAAGATAGAGATAAAACTCCCAAAAGATAAGATAAGATAAGAATAATCTTATCCAGGGAAAGATCACGGCCAACTACTATAAATACACTGGAACACCCAGGTATGACATTCATTCCACATTCTACACATATCTGCTTGGACCCATGCTAACTTAAGCATCGGAGTGTCATTGCAGGTACAACCACCAACCACTCCACACATCAAGCTCGGGTCACGGAACCCCCACCTCGGGCCTCTCCAGACAACCGAGCTACACGTTTCAGGTAACCCTCGGAACATTGGCGCCGTTGCCGGGGACCTGGAAATCATCCCTCTATCATGGCGGACGACCCTCTCAACAATGACCACGCTGCATCTGAACAAGAGGACAAAATTGACACCGGAGAACGACCGGACAGCCCTCTATCACCACGCACCCCAGGAGGAAACAAACAGAATCGCCCAAAGACATCACTCCCAAACAAAGATCCACAAAATTCCGAAAAAGAAAAGAACTCGGAGATTCTAGAAACAGTCCGGGCACAACAAGACCGACTGAAACAACTCGAAGAGGACATAAAGAAGCAGAAAGAAACTGAACAAGATCTGAGAAGGGAGGCTCGCAAGCGCAGAGAATTAGAAGAAAAACTACGGAAAGTAGAGGCCAACCTGAAAAGCCGGACAGAGCGCGGCACCACCCCCGAAGGCAACCATGATCCCTTCACACAAGAGATCATGAAGGAGAAGGCACCACGAAACTTCAAGCCACCCGATATGGATCTCTACGACGGCACCACCGATCCAAGTCACCACCTCAGCAACTTCAGAAGCAGAATGTACCTAGTCGACGCCTCCGACGCGATTCGGTGCAAAGCCTTCCCCACCACTCTCACCAAGTCAGCCATGAAGTGGTTTGACAACCTGCCACCAAGATCAATCACCAGCTTCGAAGACCTAACCAAAAAATTCCTAACAAGGTTCTCTATTCAAAAAGACAAGACAAAACATGCCCCCAGTCTACTCGGGATCAAGCAAGGTAACCAAGAAACTCTCCGAGAATACATGGAGCGATTCAACAAAGCCTGCCTGGACATACAACACTTGCCCACTGAAGCAGCCGTCATGGGACTAGCAAACGGCCTAAAAGAGGGGCCATTTAGCCAATCCCTATCCAAACGATACCCGACCTCCCTATACGAGGTGCAGGAGCGGGCAGAAAAATATATCAACATGGAGGAAACCTCCCAGCTAAAAGACTCTTCTAGGAAAGAATCAACCTACCCACTCCGAGATCGGGATCGGGAACAGAAGAAAAAAGAAGATCCCAACTCGGACAAGCCATGGAAGTACCACAACTACACCCCCCTCCGGGTCTCTGGTGCGCGAAATTGTGAACTATACTTTTTCACAACTCTCATAATCCCTGGTAATGGCTCCAAAAACTTGGTGCGCTCAATACCATGGCATTACACAACTTCGCACAACTAACCAGCAAGTGCACTGGGTCGTCCAAGTAATAAACCTTACGTGAGTAAGGGTCGATCCCACGGAGATTGTTAGTATTGAAGCAAGCTATGGTCATCTTGTAAATCTTAGTTAGGCAAACTCAGATATATATATGGTGATGAATGAAAATAACATAAAAGATAGAGATAGTGATACTTATGTAATTCATTGGTAGGAACTTCAGATAAGCGCATGAAGATGCCTTCCCTTCCGTCTCTCTGCTTTCCTACTGTCTTCATCCAACCCTTCTTACTCCTTTCCATGGCAAGCTCGTATAGGGTCTCACTGTTGTCAGCAGCTACCTCCCATCCGCGCAGTGAAAGCTAATGCTCAATACTCTGTCACAGTACGGCCAATCACCGGTTTGGTTCCCTCCCCTACCGGAATAGAATAACTCTTTTGCGTCTGTCACTAACGCCCAGTAGGTTACAGGTTTGAAGCACGTCACAGTCATTCAATCATTGAATCCTACTCAGAATACCACAGACAAGGTTAGACCTTCCGGATTCTCTTGAATGCTGCCATCAGTTCTTGCCTATACCACGAAGACTCTGATCTCACGGAATGGCTGGCTCGTTTGTCAAGCGAGCACTCGGTTGTCAGGCGATCAACCATGCATCATGCAATCAGGAATCCAAGAGATATTCACTAAGCCTTAGATGCTTGTAGAACAAGGATGGTTGTCAGTCACCTTGTTCATGGGTGAGAATGGTGATGGGCGTCAATCATCACCTTCATCATGTTGAAGAACAAGTGATATCTTGGTAAAAGAACAAGCGGAATTTGAATGGAAGAACAATAGTAATTGCATTAATACTCGAGGTACAGCAGAGCTTCACACCTTAATCTATGGTGTAGAAACTCCACCGTTGAAAATACATAAGCATAAGGTCTAGGCATGGCCGATGGCCAGCCTCCCAATGATCTAAGAACTAAAATGTCCAAAGATGATCTAGAGATCTAAAAGTGATCAAAAGATTTCTATACAATAGTAAAAGGTCCTACTTATAAGAACTAGTGGCCTAGGGTGTACAGAAATGAGTAAATGACATAAAAATCCTCTTCCGGGCCCACTTGGTGTGTGCTTGGGCTGAGCAATGAAGCAATTTCGTGTAGAGACTCTTCTTGGAGTTAAACGCCAGCTTTGGTGCCAGTTTGGGCGTTTAACTCCCATTTAGGTGCCAGTTCCGGCGTTTAACGCTGGAATTTCTTGAGGTGACTTTGAACGCCGGTTTGGGCCATCAAATCTTGGGCAAAGTATGAACTATTATATATTGCTGGAAAGCCCAGGATGTCTACTTTCCAACGCCGTTGAGAGCTCGCCAATTGGGCTTCTGTAGCTCCAGAAAATCAACTTTGAGTGCAGGAAGGTCAGAATCCAACAGCATCTGCAGTCCTTTAGAGTCTCTGAATCAGATTTTTGCTCAGGTCCCTCAATTTCAGCCAGAAAATACCTGAAATCACAGAAAAACACACAAACTCACAGTAAAGTCCAGAAAAGTGAATTTTAATTAAAAACTAATAAAAATATACTAAAAACTAACTATATCATATCAAAAACATACTAAAAGTAATGCCAAAAAGTATACAAATTATCCGCTCATCACAACACCAAACTTAAATTGTTGCTTGTCCCCAAGCAACTGAAAATCAAATAAGATAAAAAGAAGAGAATATGCAATGAACTCCAAAAACATCTATGAAGATCAGTATTAATTAGATGAGCGGGGCTTTTACTTTTTGCCTCTGAATAGTTTTGGCATCTCACTCTATCCCTTGTAATTCAGAATGATTGGCTTCTTTAGGAACTCAGAATCCAGATAGTGTTAATGATTCTCCTAGTAAAGTATGATGATTCTTGAACATAGCTATTTATTGAGTCTTGGCTGTGGCCCAAAGCACTCTGTCTTCCAGTATTACCACCGGATACATACATGCCACAGACACATAATTGGGTGAACCTTTTCAGATTGTGACTCAGCTTTGCTAAAGTCCCCAATTAGAGGTGTCCAAGGTTCTTAAGCACACTCTTATTTGCCTTGGATCACAACTTTATTCTTTCTTTTTTTTTTCTTTTTTTTTTCGGTTTTTTTTTTTTTTTGAAATGCTTTTTCTTGCTTCAAGAATTATTTTATTGATTTTTCAGATCCTCAGTTAACATGTCTCCTTTTTCATCATTCTTTCAAGAGCCAATATTCATGAACCACAAATTCAAAAGACATATGCACTGTTCAAGCATACATTCAGAGAACAAAGTGTTGCCACCACATCAAAATAATTAAACTATTATAAAATTCAGAATTCATGCAATTCTTTTCTTTTATCAATTAGGCACGTTTTTATTTGAAGAAAGGTGATGGATTCATAGGACATTCATAACTTTAAGGCATAGACACTAAGACACTAATGATCATAAGACACTAACATGGATAAACATAAGCATTAAAATTCGAAAAACAGAAGACAATAACAAGGAAATCAAAGAACGGGTCCACCTTAGTGATGGCGGCTCTTTCTTGCTCTTGAAGATCCTATGGAGTGCTTGAGCTCCTCAATGTCTCTTCCTTGTCTTTGTTGCTCCTCCCTCATGATTCTTTGATCTTCTCTAATTTCATGAAGGATGATGGAGTGTTCTTGATGCTCCACCCTCAGTTGTCCCATGTTGGAACTTAGTTCTCCTAGGGAGGTGTTTAGTTGCTCCCAATAGTTTTGTGGAGGAAAATTCATCCCTTGAGGAATCTCAGGGATCTCATGATTAGTGAGATCTCTTGTGTACTCCATCCTTTTCTTGGTGATGGGCTTGTCCTCATCAATGGGAATGTCTCCCTCTATGTCAACTCCAACTGAATAACAGAGGTGACAAATGAGATGAGGAAAGGCTAACCTTGCCAAGGTGGAGGTCTTGTCTGCCACCTTATAGAGTTCTTGGGCTATAACCTCATGAACCTCTATTTCTTCTCCAATCATGATACTATGGATCATGATGGCCCGGTCTATGGTAACTTCGGACCGGTTGCTAGTGGGGATGATTGAGCGTTGTATGAACTCTAACCATCCTCTAGCCACGGGCTTGAGGTCATGCCTTCTCAATTGGACCGGCTTTCCTCTTGAATCTTGCTTCCATTGTGCGCCCTCTTCACATATGACTGTGAGGACTTGGTCCAACCTTTGATCAAAGTTGACCCTTCTAGTGTAAGGATGCTCATCTCCTTGCATCATAGGCAAGTTGAACGCCACCCTCACACTCTCCGGACTAAAATCCAAGTATTTCCCCCGAACCATAGTGAGATAGTTCTTTGGATTCGGGTTCACACTTTGGTCATGGTTCTTTGTGATCCATGCATTGGCATAGAACTCTTGAACCATCAAGATTCCGACTTGTTGAATGGGGTTGGTAAGAACTTCCCAACCTCTTCTTTGGATCTCATGGCGGATCTCCGGATATTCACCCTTTTTGAGTGAAAAGGGAACTTCGGGGATCACCTTCTTCAAGGCCACAACTTCATAGAAGTGGACTTGATGCACCCTTGAGAGGAATCTATCCATCTCCCATGACTCGGAGGTGGAAGCTTTTGCCTTCCCTTTCCTCTTTTTAGAGGTTTCTCCGGCCTTGGATGCCATAAATGGTTATGAAAAAGCAACGCTTTTACCACACCAAACTTAAAATGTTTGCTCGTCCTCGAGCAAAAGAAGAAAGAAGAGAGTAGAAGAAGAAGAAATGAAGAAGAGGGAGATGGTTGTGTGAAAATGAAGAGTTGAAGAAGGGTACTTATAGGAGAGAAGGGGGTGAAGGTTCGGCCATGGTGGGTGGGTTTGGGGGGGAAAGTGGTTTGAATTTGAAGGGTGAGGTTGGTGGGGATTTATGAAGGATGGATGTGAGTGGTGAAGAGAAAGATGGGATTTGATAGGTGAGGGGTTTTTGGGAAAGAGGTGTTGAGGTGATTGGTGAATGGGGGAAGAAGAGAGAGAGTGATGGTAGGGTCCTGTGGGGTCCACAGATCCTGTAGTGTCAAGGAAAAGTCATCCCTGCACCAAATAGCATCAAAATCCACGTTTTGAGCTATTTCTGGCGTTAAACGCCGGGCTGGTGCCCATTCCTGGCGTTTAACGCCAGGTTCTTGCCCTTTACTGGCGTTTAACGCCAGTCTGGTGCCCCTTTCTGGCGTTAAACGCCCAGAATGGTGCCAGACTGGGCGTTAAACGCCCAACTGCTAGGCTTACTGGCGTTTAAACGCCAGCAGCTTCTTCCTCCAGGGTGTGCTATTTTTCTTCCTGTTTTTCATTCTGTTTTTGCTTTTTTCATTGTTTTTGTGACTTCTTATGATCATCAACCTACAAAAAAAGATAAAATAACAAAAGAAAATAATTAATTATAAAACATTGGGTTGCCTCCCAACAAGCGCTTCTTTAATGTCATTAGCTTGACAGAGGGCTCTCATGGAGCCTCAGAAATGCTCAGAACCGTGTTGAAACCTTCCAACACCAAACTTAGAGTTTGGTTGTAGCCTCCCAACACCAAACTTAGAGTTTGACTGTGGGGGCTCTGTTTGGCTCTGTTTTGAGAGGAGCTCTTCATGCTTCCTCTCCATGATGACAGAGGGATATCCTTGGGCCTTAAACACCAAGGATTCTTTATTCACTTGAATGATCAACTCTCCTCTATCAACATCAATCACAGCCCTTGCTGTGGCTAGGAAGGGTCTGCCAAGGATGATGGATTCATCCATGCACTTCCCAGTCTCTAGGACTATGAAATCAGTAGGGATGTAATGGTCTTCAATCTTCACCAAAACATTCTCTACAAGTCCATGAGCTTGTTTTCTTGAATTGTCTGCCATCTCTAATGAGATTCTTGCAGCTTGCACCTCAAAGATCCCTATTTTCTCCATTACAGAGAGGGGCATGAGGTTTACACTTGACCCTAAGTCACACAAGGCCTTCTTGAAGGTCATGGTGCCTATGGTACAAGGTATAGAAAACTTCCCAGGATCCTGCCTCTTTTGAGGCAGTTTCTGCTTAGACAAGTCATCCAGTTCTTTGGTGAGCAAGGGTGGTTCATCCTCCCAAGTCTCATTTCCAAATAACTTGTCATTCAGTTTCATGATTGCTCCAAGGTATTTAGCAACTTTCTCTTCAGTGACATACTCATCCTCTTCAGAGGAAGAATATTCATCAGAGCTCATGAATGGCAGAAGTAGGTCCAATGGGATCTCTATGGTCTCAATTTGAGCCTCAGATTCCCATTGTTCCTCATTGGGGAACTCATTGGAGGTTAGTGCACGCCCACTGAGGTCTTCCTCAGTGGCGTCCTCCTCCTCTCTTTCCTCCCAGAATTCGGCCATGTTAATGGCTTTGCACTCTCCTTTTGGATTTTCTTCTGTATTACTTGGGAGAGTACTAGGAGGGAGTTCAGTAATTTTCTTGCTCAGCTGACCCACTTGTCCTTCCAAATTTCTGATGGAGGACCTTGTTTCATTCATGAAACTTTGAGTGGTCTTTATTAGATCAGAGACCATTGTTGCTAAGTCAGAAGTATTCTGCTTAGAACTCTCTGTCTGTTGCTGAGAAGATGATGGAAAAGGCTTGTTATTGCTAAACCTGTTTCTTCCACCATTATTGTTATTGAAACCTTGTTGAGGTCTCTCTTGATTCTTCCATGAGAGATTTGGGTGATTTCTCCATGAAGAATTGTAGGTATTTCCATAGGGTTCTCCTAGGTAATTCACCTCTTCCATGGAAGGGTTCTCAGGATCATAAGCTTCTTCCTCAGATGAAGCATCCTTAGTACTGTTTGGTGCATTTTGCATTCCAGACAGACTTTGAGAAATCAAATTGACTTGTTGAGTCAATATCTTGTTCTGAGCCAATATGGCATTCAGAGTGTCAATCTCAAGAACTCCTTTCTTCTGACTAGTCCCATTGTTCACAGGATTCCTTTCAGAAGTGTACATGAATTGGTTATTTGCAACCATTTCAATCAATTCTTGAGCTTCTGCAGGCGTCTTCTTCAGATGAAGAGATCCTCCAGCAGAGCTATCCAAGGACATCTTAGATAGTTCAGAGAGACCATCATAGAAAATACCTATGATGCTCCATTCAGAAAGCATGTCCGAGGGACATCTTCTGATTAATTGTTTGTATCTTTCCCAAGCTTCATAGAGGGATTCTCCATCCTTCTGTCTGAAGGTTTGGACTTCCACTCTAAGCTTACTCCATCTTTGTGGTGGAAAGAACTTTGCCAAGAAGGCATTGACTAGCTTTTCCCAAGAGTCCAGGCTTTCTTTAGGTTGAGAATCCAACCATATTCTAGCTCTGTCTCTTACAGCAAAAGGGAATAGCATCAGTCTATAGACCTCAGGGTTAACCCCATTAGTCTTGACTGTGTCACAGATTTGCAAGAATTCAGCTAAAAACTGATGAGGATCTTCCATTGGAAGTCCATGGAACTTGCAATTCTGTTGCATTAGAGAAACTAATTGAGGCTTAAGCTCAAAGTTGTTTGCTCCAATGGCAGGGATAGAGATGCTTCTCCCATAGAAGTCGGGAGTAGGTGCAGTAAAGTCACCCAGCACCTTCCTTGCATTGTTGGCATTGTTGTTGTTTTCGGCTGCCATGGGTTCTTCTTCCTTGAAGAATTCGGTCAGGTCCTCTAAAGAGAGTTGTGCTTTGGCTTCTCTTAGCTTTCTCTTCAAGGTCCTTTCGGGTTCAGGATCAGCTTCAACAAGAATGCCTTTATCTCTGCTCCTGCTCATATGAAAGAGAAGAGAAAAAGAAAATGTGGAATCCTCTATGTCACAGTATAGAGATTCCTTGAAATGTCAGAGGAAAAGAGAAATAGAAAGAAGAAGGAGAAGAAGAATTCGAACTTTAATTAGATAAGGTTCGAATTGTGCATTTAGAAGGAGTGGTACTCCATAAACAGAAGGATGTGAGAAGGAGGGAAGAGGATTTTCGAAAATTCAATTAAAAGATTTTGAAAACATTTTGAAAATTTGATTGATAATTTTCGAAAATTGAAAGTGGAAGAGAAATCAAGTGATTTTTGAAAAAGATTTTGAAATTGGAAACTAAAAAGATTTGATTGAAAACTAATTTGAAAAAGATATGATAAAAAAAATATGATTGAAAGGTTATTGTCTTAAAAAGATGTGATTGAGAAGATATGATTTGAAAACCATTTTAAAAGATATGTTTTGAAAATTATTTTAAAAGATTTGATTTGGAAAATTAGTGACTTGCCTAACAAGAAAAGATATGATTCAAACATAAACCTTCCTTAACAGAAAAGGCAAAAAATGTTCAATCAAATCATTAATTGTTAGTAAGTATCTTTGAAAGGAAAGAAATTAATTTTGAAAACATTTGAGTGAAAAGATTTGATTTGAAAAAGATTTGATTTGAAAAACTTGAAAAAAATTGATTTGAAAACAAAATCTTCCCCCTAGCACCATCCTGGCGTTAAACGCCCAGAATGGTATACATTCTGGCGTTTAACGCCCAAAATGCTACCTCTTTGGGCGTTAAACGCCCAACCAGGTACCCTGGCTGGCGTTTAAACGCCAGTTTGCCTTCTTCACTGGGCATTTTTGAATGCTCAGCTTTTTCTGTATAATTCCTCTGCAGTGTGTTCTGAATCTTCAATCCCTTGTATCATTGACTTGAAAAGACACAAATTAAAAATATTTTTGGATTTTTAATAATTAAAATGCAACAAGAATCAAATAACAATGCATGCAAGACACCAAACTTAGCGGTTTGTATACTACTGACACTATATGAGACACATGAACACTCAAGTCAATAGAAATTAAAGATTAAAACAAGAAATATATGCATGGATTCGAAAAATGTAACAAAAACATGCATTTGACACCAAACTTAAGATGAGACTCTAGACTCAAACAAGAAATATTTTTGGATTTTTATGGTTTTGTAATTTTTTGTGTTTTTCGAAAATTAAGTGGAAAAAGGTATCAAAATTCTTTAATGAGAATTCCAGGAATCAGTGCAATGCTAGTCTAAGACTCCGGTCCAGGAATTAGACATGGCTTCACAGCCAGCCAAGCTTTCAAAGAAAGCTTCGGTCCAAAACACTAGACATGACCAAAGGTCAGCCAAGCCTTAGCAGATCACTGCTCCAAAAGCAAAATTGATTAAAATCAACAAGCTCTTGTGGTGATAAGTTGAAACCTCGGTCCAATCAGATTAGACATGGCTTCTCAGCCAGCCAGATTTCAACAAATCATCATGAAACTCTAGAATTCATCTTCAAGAATTTCGAAAAAAAATACCTAATCTAAGCAACAAGATGAACCGTCAGTTGTCCAGCCTAAACAATCCCGGGCAATAACACCAAAAAATTGATGTTGTTGCCGGATCTTGGCACTGATGTTACCAAAGGCTTGCTCAAAACTAGAACAATCCCCGGCAACGGCGCCAAAAACTTGGTGCGCGAAATTGTGAACTATACTTTTTTCACAACTCTCATAATCCCTGGTAATGGCTCCAAAAACTTGGTGCGCTCAATACATGGCATTACACAACTTCGCACAACTAACCAGCAAGTGCACTGGGTCGTCCAAGTAATAAACCTTACGTGAGTAAGGGTCGATCCCACGGAGATTGTTAGTATTGAAGCAAGCTATGGTCATCTTGTAAATCTTAGTTAGGCAAACTCAGATATATATATGGTGATGAACGAAAATAACATAAAAGATAGAGATAGTGATACTTATGTAATTCATTGGTAGGAACTTCAGATAAGCGCATGAAGATGCCTTCCCTTCCGTCTCTCTGCTTTCCTACTGTCTTCATCCAACCCTTCTTACTCCTTTCCATGGCAAGCTCGTATAGGGTCTCACTGTTGTCAGCAGCTACCTCCCATCCGCGCAGTGAAAGCTAATGCTCAATACTCTGTCACAGTACGGCCAATCACCGGTTTGGTTCCCTCCCCTACCGGAATAGAATAACTCTTTTGCGTCTGTCACTAACGCCCAGTAGGTTACAGGTTTGAAGCACGTCACAGTCATTCAATCATTGAATCCTACTCAGAATACCACAGACAAGGTTAGACCTTCCGGATTCTCTTGAATGCTGCCATCAGTTCTTGCCTATACCACGAAGACTCTGATCTCACGGAATGGCTGGCTCGTTTGTCAGGCGAGCACTCGGTTGTCAGGCGATCAACCATGCATCATGCAATCAGGAATCCAAGAGATATTCACTAAGCCTTAGATGCTTGTAGAACAAGGATGGTTGTCAGTCACCTTGTTCATGGTGAGAATGGTGATGGGCGTCAATCATCACCTTCATCATGTTGAAGAACAAGTGATATCTTGGTAAAAGAACAAGCGGAATTTGAATGGAAGAACAATAGTAATTGCATTAATACTCGAGGTACAGCAGAGCTTCACACCTTAATCTATGGTGTGTAGAAACTCCACCGTTGAAAATACATAAGCATAAGGTCTAGGCATGGCCGAATGGCCAGCCTCCCAATGATCTAAGAACTAAAATGTCCAAAGATGATCTAGAGATCTAAAAGTGATCAAAAGATTTCTATACAATAGTAAAAGGTCCTACTTATAAGAAACTAGTGGCCTAGGGTGTACAGAATGAGTAAATGACATAAAAATCCTCTTCCGGGCCCACTTGGTGTGTGCTTGGGCTGAGCAATGAAGCAATTTCGTGTAGAGACTCTTCTTGGAGTTAAACGCCAGCTTTGGTGCCAGTTTGGGCGTTTAACTCCCATTTAGGTGCCAGTTCCGGCGTTTAACGCTGGAATTTCTTGAGGTGACTTTGAACGCCGGTTTGGGCCATCAAATCTTGGGCAAAGTATGGACTATTATATATTGCTGGAAAGCCCAGGATGTCTACTTTCCAACGCCGTTGAGAGCTCGCCAATTGGGCTTCTGTAGCTCCAGAAAATCCACTTCGAGTGCAGGAAGGTCAGAATCCAACAGCATCTGCAGTCCTTTAGAGTCTCTGAATCAGATTTTTGCTCAGGTCCCTCAATTTCAGCCAGAAAATACCTGAAATCACAGAAAAACACACAAACTCACAGTAAAGTCCAGAAAAGTGAATTTTAATTAAAAACTAATAAAAATATACTAAAAACTAACTATATCATATCAAAAACATACTAAAAGTAATGCCAAAAAGTATACAAATTATCCGCTCATCAGTCTCCCTGGTAGACGTCTACAGAGAAGTATGCCACACCGAAAAGATCCCACCGCCCCGACCTCTAAAACACAAGAGAACGGGAAGAGATCGGTCCGAATACTGTGAATATCACAAGCTCTACGGTCATTCTACTAACGACTGCTACGACCTAAAAAATGTTATAGAAAAGCTGGCCAGAGAGGGAAAACTCGACAGATACATAGCAGACAAAGGAGAAGAGACCAGGAAGAGAAGGCGGGGGGATAACGAAGGTCGGGCCGAACAAACCCCGCGAACCCCTGAAAGACACGTTCACATGATAAATGGAGGTTTTGCAGGCGGAGGAACATCCAGATCCTCGCGAAAAAGACACCTCAAAGAAATCTATCATGTCCGAGAAGACGGTCCCCTGCCCGAATTACCTACTATCTCATTTACCCGAGAAGATGCCCAAGGGATAATTCCCGGGCACGATGATCCAATGGTAATCACCATTATCCTAGCAAACGCCAACTTACATCGAACCCTGATTGACCAGGGAAGCTCAGCAGATATCCTGTTTAAAACGGCCTTCGACAAGCTCGGACTTGAAGAAAAAGAACTAAAGGCCTATCCCACCGACCTATTTGGGCTAGGGGATACTCCGATCCATCCCTTAGGATACATCTCGCTACACACTACCTTTGGAAGAGGCGAGCAATCTAAAACATTAAGCATCGACTACATTATAGTCGACGTCACTTCGGCATACAATGCCCTCATTGGGCGACCAACACTAAACAGGCTGGCAGCTATAGTCTCGACCCCACACCTCTGTATGAAGTTCCCTACCGCAAAAGGAATCGCTACCCTAAAAGGCGACCAAAAACTAGCGCGGCAATGCTACAACGAAAGCTTAAGCCTAAAAGGGAAAGAGGTCAACACAATAGAACTCGGACGAGTTCAAGCCCGAGAAGATCTTCGGCCACAACCAGAGGGAGAAACCGAAAAAGTCCAGATTGGGAACACACCTGAAAAAATAACAAACATAGTAGCGAACCTCAAAACAGGCCTAAAAGAGGAACTCATAACCCTTTTAAAGGAGAATTCCGACCTCTTCGCCTGGAAAGCCTCCGATATGCCAGGCATAAGCCCCGACCTGATGTGCCACAAGCTGTCAGTTTACCCGGGATCCCGACCTGTCCAACAAAGACGCCGGAAGCTCGGACCCGAGCGCATGCAAGCAATAGAAGAACAAGTACAAGCACTACTAGATGCAGGGTTCATTAGGGAAGTAAAATACCCCCTATGGCTCGCAAACGTGGTTCTGGTAAAAAAGCCCAACGGAAAATGGAGGATGTGCGTCGATTACACAGACTTCAACAAAGCCTGCCCCAAAGACCCATATCCACTACCAAACATCGACGCCTTAGTAGACGCAGCCTCAGGCTACAGATATCTCTCCTTCATGGACGCATACTCGGGATACAATCAAATCCCGATTTACGGGCCCGACCAAGAAAAGACCTCGTTCATAACCCCAAGGGCAAACTACTGCTACGTAGTAATGCCCTTCGGGCTGAAGAACGCAGGGGCAACCTACCAGAGGCTAATGAACAAAGTGTTCTCAGAGCACATCGGACTACAGCTAGAGGTGTACGTCGACGACATGCTGGTAAAGACACAAGAAGACAAAAACTTGCTGACCGACCTCACCAGCGTCTTCGGCACCCTCAGAAAACACAACATGAGACTTAACCCGACAAAGTGCACCTTCGCTGCAGAAGCCGGAAAGTTCTTAGGCTTCATGCTGACTCAAAGGGGCATCGAAGCAAACCCGGACAAATGCCAAGCGATACTTAATATGAAGAGCCCGACGTGTGTCAAAGAAGTACAACAACTGAATGGAAGGCTAGCCGCCCTATCACGATTCTTGGCAGGATCAGCAATAAAGTCACTACCTCTCTACTCACTCCTAAAGAAAGGGAAACCCTTCTCATGGACCCCGGAGTGCGAAAAAGCCTTTCAAGAATTCAAGGAATTCCTCGGGCAGCCACCAATCCTAACCCGACCTTTAAAAGGAGAAAAACTCGTATTGTACCTCTCGGTTGGACATCGAGCAGTCGCTTCAGCATTAATACGAGAAAACGACCAAGGACAACACCCCATATACTTTGTAAGCAAGGCACTACAAGGGGCCGAATTAAACTATCAGAAGATAGAAAAATTCGCCTACGCCCTAGTATTTACAGCTCGGAGGCTCCGTCCCTACTTTCAAGCCCACACCATCAAAGTCCGGACAAACCAACCCATGAGACACATCCTCCAAAAAACAGACCTGGCAGGACGAATACTGCAGTGGGCGGTGGAACTGTCCGAGTTCGACCTCCACTATGAAACCCGGACTGCCATAAAATCTCAGTATCTAGCCGACTTCATCGCAGAATACACTGAGACCCCTGGAACCCCACTCTCATGGAACCTGTACGTCGACGGATCCTCAAACAAAACTGGAAGCGGAGCCGGGGTTATACTCGAAAGCGACCAAGGAACGCGGATAGAACTATCCCTAAAATTCGAGTTCCAGGCTTCGAACAACCAAGCCGAATACGAGGCCCTACTAGCAGGTCTAAAGCTAGCCGAAGAGGTCGGAGCCCAGCAAATCACAATCTTCAGCGACTCCCAGGTCGTCACATCACAAGTAAATGGAAGCTACCAGGCCAAAGACCCAACTATGAAAAAATACCTGGACCAAACAAAGGCACAATTACGCCACTTTCCAGAGGTACAGATCCAGCACATACCTCGGGAACAAAACGCCCGGGCAGACGCCCTCTCGAAGCTTGCCAGCACCAAGCCCAGAGGCAACAACAGAAGTCTCCTCCAGAAAACCTTACAATCTCCCTCCGTGCTAAGAGAGGAAGAAACGCTAAATATATCCGACCAACAGCAAGGATGGATGACCCCCATACTCAGCTACCTGAAGTCGGGAACTCTCCCCGCCGAAAGAAAGGAAGCTAAAAGACTCACGAAAGACGCCCAGAATTATACACTAATTCATGACGTATTATACAGAAGAGGATTCGCAAACCCCCTCCTTAGGTGCGTCCCGACCTCAGAAACAAAGAATGTCCTCGAAGAAGTCCACGGAGGCATGTGTGGGAACCATCTTGGAGCTCGGGCATTATCCAAGAAAGTAGTCCGGGCCGGGTTCTACTGGCCAACTTTGCAAAGGGACGCAACGGAGTTCGTGAAAATATGCCCCCCTGCCAAAAACACGCCAATTTTCACAAGGCACCACCCGAAGACCTCATCAGCATCACCGCACCATGGCCCTTCGCAAAATGGGGACTCGACCTACTCGGCCCGTTCCCCCAAGGACCGGGGCAAGTCAAATACCTCATAGTAGGGGTCGACTACTTCACAAAGTGGATCGAAGCTGAACCCTTAGCCACCATCACGGCTCAGAAAAGCCGCAAATTCCTATACAGAAACATCGCCACAAGGTTCGGAGTCCCCTACTCCATCACAACAGACAATGGAACACAGTTCACGGACACAAGTTTTCAGAACTTGGTGGCCGAACTAAAAATCAAACAGCAATTCACCTCAGTCGAGCACCCACAAGCCAACGGACAAGCAGAGGCCGCAAATAAAGTCATCTTGGCCGGGTTAAAACGAAGACTCCAAGAGGCCAAAGGGGCATGGGTCGAGGAGCTCCCCCAAGTATTATGGGCATATCGGACAACTCCACACTCTACAACGGGAGAATCACCATTCCGACTAGCTTACGGGATGGAAGCAATGATTCCTATCGAAATAGATGAAGGGTCACCCAGAGTCATCTTCTACAACGAAGAAGGTAACCCGCAGGCACAAAAGGAAGAACTCGACCTCCTCCCCGAGGTCCGAGAAAGAGCCCGGATCTGAGAAGAAGCCTTAAAACGGCGAACGGCCCTCAGATACAATCAGAAAGTAATAAAACGAAGCTTCTCCACTCACGACCTAATTCTAATCCGAAATGACATCGGAACACAAAAGTCGGGAGAAGGAAAGCTAGCTGCAAATTGGAAAGGACCCTACAAAGTAACAGAAGTCTTAGGAACAGGCTATTACAAGATATCCGACCTAGAAGGCAATGAGCTGCCCAGGGCCTGGCACGCCTGTAATCTAAGACGATACTACAGCTAGAAAAATTTGACCCGAGGTGTACTCTTTTTCCCTACAAGGGTTTTTTAATGAGACACCCGGTCAAGTAAGGCATCCGACCTAGTCAAGGGTAAACACTCTGTAAATATTCTTTCCTTTTTAATACTAATCAAATTTTTCTATTTTCTTTTGTTCTTCCTCGTGATAAAACAAATCCTGAAAAAGTACCCCGCCAAGGCGCATTAATTTATGCTCGACAAAACGCAAAAAATCATTGCCGAGAGACCACACAAGGTCGGCAAAGATAAAAGCGACGAGGTTCAAATTAATGTGAGAAGTTATAAAGTAACTCTGAAAAAGGCTCAAAAAGCCAAATAAAAAGAGATTACAAAAATAACTTAAAAGGCCGACCAACGACAAAGTCGGACCCAACAAAGGGTGTACTCGACCGCCCAACCCGAGGTCCGGGAAAAAACCCGGACCCGAGAAGGAAGCCTTAAAACGGCGAAAACAAAGATTTCGAAAACGCTTACTAAAAAGTTGCTATACAAAAAGCAACTAAAAAGTACAAGCGAAAAAACGAAATCAAAAGGAAAAAACAAAAAGTTTCAGAGAAAAAAGCGCTAGCTAAAAGGTTGTTATCCAAAAACAACTAAAAAGCATAAAAGCGGAGCAAAACACCACATAATAAGCTAAAAAGTTACTACAAGTAGCTAAAAGCAAGAAGGGTGTCCAAAGCATTCACGGAAACCATCCAAAAACAAAAAGAGCCCACAGGCCGGGCAAAAAACCAAAAGATAAAAGGATTACAGAAAATCAAAGATCCTTTCCGGATGCCGCATCAACAGAAGGCTGCGGAAGAAACATAGAAATCGGGACAGCATCGACGGCACCGTCATCTCGATTTAAAACCTCCACACCAGATCCATCCCCGGCCAAAGGTGAAGTCGGGCTCGCCACCGGAACTGTGGGATCGGACACCGGAACCTTGGGGTCGGACACCGGAACCTCATCCTCGTTGGGAGCAGGAACAATCTTACCCTCCACAACAACGTTATCCATACTAAATAAACTCAGATCCAGGTCGGGAGCAAGAACCCGGACCTGAGCCTTCAAATTTTCATACATAGCATCCATGCCCTTAGCCACATGCCCTTCTAGCTCGTAAAAATCATCCTGAGCAGATTGCAACTTCTCCTTTGTGTCCACAAGCTCGGCAAGTGTCCGAGTATACTTCTCCTTCGCCGCTTTCGCCATCTCCTCGGACGAACTCGCCGCCGCCACAGCCGCGGTAGCTTTAGCTTTCTCCTTCTCCAAAGACTCCTCCAGCTCAGCAATCCTAGCAGCCTTCAGTTTACTAATTCTCTCGACCTCAGACTGAGCTTTCTCAAGTCGGGAACTGGTCGCACCAATAGGAGATTTCTTGAACTCCCGGGCAATAGCGGCATGAAGACTAGCCATCCGGACACAGCTCCGCGCCATATACTGAAAATGGTGCTCCATAGACACATCATCAGTAGAAATAAAAGTCTGAGGGAGAATATGCTGCTCAACCCAACCAAGAGCATCGAAATCCTTGTCATTGAAACCCGCAGGCTCTTGAGAGGTCTTCTGTTTCTTGGGAGGAGGACCCGAGGACGAAGGAGGAGAAGAGGTAGCAGGTCTAGACGTCGGAGGATCTTGATTAATAGCTCGAAACTGGGGAGTCGGAATAGTCTTTGACCGAGTAGTGACACCCACAGTAGTCTTCTCCGGAGAAGATCGGGCAGAAGCCCCCCCAGCCTCAATATTCCGAGCGGCCACAGACTTCTTCGTCCGACGAAGGTACTTCATGGAATCCGCCTGAGAAGACATCTCTGCAGAAATAAAAGAAAAAGGATTACCACAACAGAAATTCCACCAAAACAAGCAAAGCCAAAAATACTAAATCTCGGAGAGGTCGGGAACTACCTAACTCGGAACGGAGAAGGCTTGGATCTCCCAACATTTTCTTCGTGTCCAAGTGAGGTGCCCGACCCCATAAACTGCTTACCACACCCACAAAAGCCTGCTCCACCTCATCTAGACTCTCAAAAGTATACTTAGTAGACACTACATTCTCCTGCCAACAAAGAGGAAAAGAAGGCTCCCCACTCTCATCTAGAAAGAAAGGTCGGACGTCTCCAGTAGCCCAGACCTTGAAATAATAGTTCTTAAAATCGTGAAAGGACTCATCATACAGGGTACAAAACTTCCTTCCCTGGTTAGCCCTAAAAGAGACCCAAGATACCTTCCCTCCACCCGACCCCGGCTTCGTCAACACAAACAAGTAGGAAAAAAGAGAAATAGAGGGAACGACGCCCAAAAACTGACACAAAAGTTGAAACAGCTTTAAAAACGCCCAAGAATTCGGATGGAGCTGCGTAGGGGCAAGGTTACAAGACCATAACACCTCGGACTCCAGGTCGGTAAAAGGAAGTCGGACACTCAGCTTAGAGAAAAAACAATCATAAGCATAAAAGAAGAGCTTCTCGGAACTATCTAGGGGCGGGAAGCACACTCTCTCCTCGGAATCCGGGGCTACTAGTTCATAATCCCTCTCAGACTCCCTATTTTCACATATGCTACAGTGCCTACGGAACCTAGCTAAATACTCAGAATCTACCACAGAAGGGACTTTTAGAGGAAGAGGGTCTACCCAACCAAGACCACTTGGAATCTTGGTCGACATCGCTTGAAGAACCTTTCGAGACATAAAATTCTTACCTACAAAGAAGAATACAACAGCAAGCAAAAATCACATAAAAGAAGACAGCAAAAACCCATTCAGCAAAACCCGAAACAAAAAGCCAGAGAACGAAAAAGAGCCCCCCCATATGCAAACAACAACGGCGGCGCCTCTTTTTGGGGCAACCCAGGCGTGAAGAAAAAAGAAACAAACAAGAGCCACACAAAGAACAGAAGCATATGATCACAAGAAAAACATGGGAAACAAACCTGGAAAGAAGAAAAACGAAGGCGAAGAGCTCCGAATCAAGGAGAACGAAACGGCGGCGCAGATGAAACCGCGGAAAGACACACGGAAAAATTCGGGAAGAAGAACAAAGAGAGAGAAGAAGCGGTGCTCGTAAAAGGAGATGGCAAAACTTAGAAAAACAAGGAAGGGAGCAAATAAATAAATGCCTCCACAGAGCCCGAACGGAAATCGAGGAGAAACGGTAAAATGCAATAAATGCAGGAACGGCCATTTTTTGAAATTTGAAAAACTACTATGCCCGAGCTCGACCTCCCAAAAAGGACGAACTCGGGCAGGGGCACTGTTCATACCCTGACCGGGCTCCTCCAACTCGGCAGATCCATAAAAGGTCCGACCTTGTCCTAAGGCCCACGCCTAAAGGTCGGACCTCGGACAATGAAGCAAAGGAAGGCCCATCAAAAGGAACACAGCCCAAAACCCAAAGGCCGAAAGGGCCTAGAAAAGGCGGTTCCACAAAGATAGAGATAAAACTCCCAAAAGATAAGATAAGATAAGAATAATCTTATCCAGGGAAAGATCACGGCCAACTACTATAAATACACTGGAACACCCAGGTATGACATTCATTCCACATTCTACACATATCTGCTTGGACCCATGCTAACTTAAGCATCGGAGTGTCATTGCAGGTACAACCACCAACCACTCCACACATCAAGCTCGGGTCACGGAACCCCCACCTCGGGCCTCTCCAGACAACCGAGCTACACGTTTCAGGTAACCCTCGGAACAGATGCAATGATGTGTGGCAGAAGAAACATATATCTTTACTTATATGATGATGAATGTTTCTCTAATAAAGCATGAGTGTTATCAGATTGGTCTATTACTGAATATTGAAACAACCCTTTTTAATTTTTTATGTGTTGTGCATTGTCCAACTTGATGCTTCGTATTTTTTTGTTTTTCCTCCTTATTTTTTCTATTAATAATGGTTGATATTTTAAGGAACATGCTTAAGCGTGTCCATTTACACAGGAGAGATAAAGAAACTCAGAACCCTTATGGTGGATGCAAAAACAAACGATATTAATATGCCTTTTTGAGCCAACTAATTCCTCCAACTTGAGTTGAGGCTTTGAATAGAAGTAAAAGCATTCAAAATTGTTAATCTACTATGAATGGTTGAAAACTTCCTCGAGAAATGGCACATGCAATTTAAATTGGTGCAATTTAGATTCATGTTTTGGTTAGAATAGTTGTTTTTGATTTGCACTTTGCTTGAAGTGCAAGTTTTGTTTGTATTGTCTTTGAAAAATTTTTCAAAAGCTAAAAAGATTTTTGTTAAGTTTAAAATTTTGGTTGGTTTAGAGTGTAAATAGGGTAGGAGAGTGTTTAATTCTGTTTTTATGCTTTCTTTAAAAAAAAGAGTAAAAAAAAGTGACGCCCATGCAAACACGTGGCTGACTGGTGCACGAAATTGTGATCACACTTTTTACAACTCCGCACAACTAACCAGCAAGTGCACTGGGTCATCCAAGTAATACCTTACGTGAGTAAAGGTTGATCCCATGGAGATTGTCGGCTTGAAGCAAGCTATGGTTATCTTGTAAATCTTAGTCAGGAGATTAATGATAAAAATGATTTTGTTTATGAAAAGTAAATAACATGAAATAAATGATACTTGTGATTCAGTAATGAGGAACAGGTTGAGGTTCCGGAGATGCTCTATTGTCTGAATCTCTACTTTCCTACTGTCCTCTTCTCCAAACACGCATGGCTTCCTTCCAAGGCAGGCTGTATGATCCTCTCAGTGAAAATGGTCCAAGTACGGTTTCTGCACGGCTAATCATCTGTCGGATTTCTCGTCTCGGATGAAAAATACCAGGCACAGCTACCACACGGCTAATCATCTATCGGTTCTCACTTGTGTCGGAATAGGATCTCTCTATCCTTTTGCACACTGTCACTGTGCCCAACATTTGTGAGTTTGAATCTCATCACAGTCATCCCCTTCCAGATCCTACTCGGAATACCACCGACAATGTTTAGACTTTCTAGATCTCAGGAATGCTACCAATTGGTTTTAGCCACTACCACGAAGGTTCCAATCTCACGGACTCGGTCCGTGGATCAGAGACCCAAGAGGTACGCACTCAAGCTGTCACCCAATGACTACGTTAAGCTCAAATAAAACGGGAGTAGTTGTCAGGCACGCGTTTATAAAGTTGAGGATAATGATGAATGTCATGGATCATCATATTCTCTATTTTGAAGTACGAGTGAGTATCTTAGAATAGAATCAAGCGTGATTGAATAGAAAACAATAGTAATTGCATTAATCCATTGAGACACAGCAGAGCTCCCCACCCCCACCTATGGTGTTTAGAGACTCATGCCGTAGAAGATACAATATGAGATGTAAAATGTCATAAGTTACAAAATGAATCTCTAAAAGTAGTTTTTATACTCAACTAGTAACCTAGGTTTACATAAAAATGAGTACCTAAGTGCAGATAGTGCAGAAATCCACTTTCGGGGTCCACTTGGTGAGTGTTTGGGCTGAGCTTCCAAGCTTCCGCATGCATATGCCTCAAAGTGGAGTTAAACGCCACCCTGGGTGCCAAAATGGGCGTTTAACGCCAAGAAGTATGCCAGTTCTGGCGTAAAACGCCAGAAAAGGGTTTCTGGCTGGCGTTTAACGCCAGTTTGGGCCATCAAATCTCAGGCAAAGTAAGCCCAAGATGTCTACTTTCCAACACAATTGAGAGTGCGCCAATTGAGCTTCTGAAACTCTAGAAAATCCACTTCGAGTGCAGGAGGGTCAGAATCCAACAGCATCTACAATCCTTTCTCAGCTTCTGAATCAGATTTTTGCTCAGGTCCCTTAATTTCAGCCAGAAAATACCTGAAATTACAGAAAAACACACCAACTCATAGTAAAGTCCAGAAATGTGATTTTTGCATAGAAACTAATAAAAATATAATAAAAAGTAACTAAAATATACTAAAAACTACCTAAAAATGCCAAAAAGCGTATAAAATATCCGCTCATCACCGACGCGCATGCATCGCATTGATGCTGCTGCTGCATGGGCCAAAAACCAGAGAGTTGTGCTGGTGGGGTGCCAAAAATATGCGTCTAGCATAAATTCCACCCTACGCATACGTGTGACCCACGTGTACGCGTCATCTCCATTTTTCCCATGTTACGCGTACGCGTGACCCCCTGCCCTATTCACACACCTTTCTTTTCTTCTCTTCTTTCCATTTCTTTTCTTCTTCTCTCTTCTTCTCTTTTACTTCCCTCCTCCATCCATCACCCACCACTATCATTCACCATCCGACATTTTCTCCTTTAGTTAGTTAGTTAGTTAGTTAGTTACTTCAATTTTCTGTTTTGGTGCTAAGTGTTGGATTATTGATTTAATTTGCTAATTTTGATGTTAATTGCTGCTGATTACCCATGAGATGCTATCCTAGCATCATTGTTGCTAATATTCATTGTTGGAATCCTTTATTGAGGTTATAATTTGTTACTTGGTTTTGAGTTCTTCATGCTTAATTTTGTGCATACCAAGTGCATGAGAATTGCCTTTCAAGCATTCTAAATCTTTTGAATTGCATGTGGTAGCTAGCCAATATGTGATTGGAACTCTTTACTTTGACTAGACAATTTCTTGATGTTGGATGTTGTGCATTTATCTCAATGCATTGTGTTGTTTGATCATATGCATTCATATGTTATGCTTATGCCTTAAGGACATGTTGACCCTCAATTGTTTAACTATGAGCTCTACACATACGTGAAACTAGTCATTTTGGCATAATTCTCCAATTGTGAATTTGGATTGTAAGCTCACCTAGTGACATTTTTTTGAAATTGTCAAGCTATATGAACCTTGCCTGCTATGTGAGTGATTTCACCTCTAGTCTCTTGATAGCAACCATGTGTCCTATTTTATGTCCACTAGGTGATAGAAACCAAAATTCAAAGTGTGTCATTGGTTGATGTGTGATTTTCATGGTTCCTTTATCATTAAAGTCTCCTTGCACATCAACCAATGTTCCTTCATCTTCCATTTCACAATTATTTGATTATCGCTTGAATGCTTTCATGCTTCTTTATGACTTGTTTGTTGGTCTTAACTTACAAGTTTCCTTTGAAGAATCTCAAGCACACTAGATTGAGTGAAGTGCATATTCCTTTTGTGTAACTATGACATAGCTTTTTATGTTAGTGTGTTTTCTAAACTGCGCACAACTTAGAATGCACACTTACTTTTATCCATGTCACGCATTGGGTCACTCACTTCATTCTAGTGATTATTATCTCATTCCAAAAATATATGCTTCCTCACTTTTGCATTTACTTGTTTTCTTATCTGGTTTTCTATTTTTCATGGAGGATGCACCATAAGCAACAAGAGAAGCGGAAGAAAGAACATGCAGCAACCGGTTGATCCACCAGCTGAAGGTGGCAATCCAGAAAGTCACGATATCCCCCTTGCTCATCTTTGAATGCACCGATGACGGTGCAAACTTTTAAGTGTGGGGAGGTCATCCGACCGAAACGGTCATTTTTGGGTGACAAATTTCTAATCCTAACACTTTCGCATTTTATTTTTCTTTTATTATTTGGTCTTTTAGAATTTTTAGATGAATTTTCTAGGTTTGCATATATATATATATAATAAGCTCAGTTAAAATAATGAAATTCTCCAAGAAAAATATTCTTAATAGGGACTTGATACCCCAATTGATTTGAGTAAAAATTTTTCATTGAACTTGCTTGAATTATACATTGTGGAACATGTTTTTGAGCCAAGAACATACAACCATATGAGTTTTGAGCCTAATTGTGTGTGATTATTCTCTTTCTATGATTGTAATCTTTGATTTGTTTGATTCTTTATGTCCATTATTCCATGTACACATGCATTTATATGATTGAGGCCATCATTTCATTTAGCTCACTTACCCAAATAGCCTACCGTTCATCAACCATTGTTAGCCAATTTTGAGCCTATTTTAATCCCCTCTTGTTCTTAATTTTAGTACATTACAAGCCTTAAAGCGAAAAACAATAAAATGTCCTTAATTTAGATCTTTGATTAGCTTATGCTAGTGAGTGTGTGTATCATTCAAGTTTGGAAAAACTTGGGACATTGGTTGAGAGGTAAAATTATGTTTTGTATTGTTGTTAAAGATCTTGGAAATTGTGTACATACTCATGCATTCAATATTAAACCATATGCATTAATACTCTTGTATATATTTTTAGTTTGAAAAAAAATAAAAGAAAAAGAAAAAATATATATATAAAAAAAAGAATGAAAAAGAAAAGAAAAAAAAGAAATCAATAAAAAGGGGACAAAATGCCCCAAGGTGAAGCTAATAATAACAATGTATATGTATTGTGATAAAAAAGAGAATGCATGAGTGTGTGAAAAAGTGAAGAATGGGTAGTTAGGTTTGTATTTGAATTGTATAGGTTGTAGCTTAGGTGAGGGCTTAAGTTAATCAAAGATTCAAATTTTAAAGCTCACTTGACCAAATACAATATTACATTGACACTAGCCCCATTAGAACCTATGGATAAGACCTCATGATATTTGTATGCATGCACCGAATAACTGTTGATTGTTAGATGAAAAACAAATCTTAGAAAGCATGATTAAAGGAGAATTAAGTGTATCAACCCTAAATACTTGAGTGACTAGAGCGGATACACATCCGATGAGGGTTCGATTGCTCAATTTTATGTTTCCACCTATTATTATTTCGTTTCTTGCAAGTTTGTAAATTCCTTTCAATAACTCCATTCAATTGCAGAGTTGATTTGAACATGATTGCCTTAGCCCTCGTATTCATATATGTATTCTTGGGAATTGATTTGTTTTGACCAAGTAGTTGTATGCACTTAGATTGATTGCATGTAGATAGATTGCATATAGGTAGTTACCTTGAATAAATGTTCATACCGTTTCTTATCCTTCTTGGTTTAGCATGAGGACATGATATTGTTTAAGTATGGGGAGGTTGATAAACCCCATTTTTAGGATTTATCTTGTGTTGAATTTAGAGGATTTTATCAACTTTTTCCACATTTATTCACTAAAATAGCATGGTTTTGTAAATTTTGTAAAATAGCCAAAAACATGATGTGAGAATTATTGTCGGTCTAGAATTTCTCAATAGAAAAGAGAACTTCATTGTAAGCATAGTTCCAAACCAACTAATAATTCTCCATCAAAGTTTAATTTTGGTTGTTACAAGTACAAATCCCAATAAAAACTGAGAGTATTTAAACCTCGGGTCATCTCACAAGGAATTGCAATGAAGTACTCTATTATTGGCTATGAAGAAACAAAGGGGTTTAATTTGGTGATTGGCAAGAAAAGTAAATAACAAGAAAGTAAATGACAATTAACTAATAAAGGAAAGGAAAAGAATTCTTGGTTAAGGCATGGAAATTGAGATCACCATCCTTGTCTAAACAACTATATATTAACAATTATGAGGGACCACTACAAGAAAAATACCCATTCAGCCACACTTTTTTTAAGCTACATTTGAAAAGCGTAGCCTATTCATAGAATAGGCTACACTTTTTTCAGTGTTGTCTTTTTTTTAGAGAAAAGGAAACACAATTCTGGCATCATTTAAAAAGTGTAGCCTTAGGTATTATAGAAATCACTTATAAAGCGTAGCTGAATGTTAATACCTATGGATTCACTTTTTGTGTCAAAGAGAACGCTTTTTGAGCGTAGCCTGTTTATTAAGTTTTGGGTATGCTTCAAAAGTGATGCCTAATGCCCTAATAAGCGCTTTTCCCCTTTTTTTTTTCCCGATCCAAAGCAAACTCAAAACACTTGGTGAAACTTTTGTTCCCTCCAAAGCTCATTATCCTCTTTCTGAAACTCACAGCACTTGGTGAATCACAGCGCCTTTATCCCCTTTCTGGAACCAGACGAATCACATCGCCTTTGTTCCCTCTAAAGCTCATCACTCATCATCGCGAAGAACCCTCTCTGATATTTTTGTTATCAAATGCCTTTATCCCCCTTTCTGAAACCCTCTCAACATCGCGAAGAACCACACGCAGCACTCACTATCGCCACTGACCGTCGCTCCTCTTCGCCCTCCTGCACTGAGCTGCGCCACTCTCAGCATCGTCATCTCTGCGCTTCTCATCATCTTCCCCTTTCAGTTTGATCGTCATCTCTGTAACCATCACCTTCGCCATTCTCGGTTTCTCACCGTTGCTGGTGACCGTCGCCACCCAGTAACCACTCACCGCCAGTCACCGTCGCTGTTGCTGCACTAATCATCGCTCTTCTTTGCCATTCTTCTCATCATCGTCTTCTCTGTGCTGCTTACATCGTTGAGTATGTATGTATTGATTTGTATTTGGTTCTACAATTTTAGAGTTTTAGGGTTCTAATTTTAGGGGTTTTAATTTGGGGGTTTTAATCTGTGAAATATGGGTTTGTAAATTGTGATTTGATAACATGCATGCTGTTCTTGATGAAGATGCGTGGTTTAATAGATTATTTTTCTGCCTGTTTTGTACTTATAAATAACTAACTCATTCGGGGGAAATTGTTTCTGATATTCTGTTATTTATTAAGAATTAGAATGCTCATGATAAGACACAAGTAAAAACTGGAAGAAGTTAGGGAAAAGAGTATTGGCTTTTACAACAATGATGATGAATAAATTCAGTTATTAATGAAAACTAACCTATGACTAGAATCATATTCAAATGCTGCTGCACCTATAGACTATAGTGAAATTCTAACTAAAAGCATGTATCGAAGCTCAAAAATTATATTCATTCATATGATTGCTGATTGCAGATCCTTCTTCACGGGCATCTACCTGAGGGAGGCTAGTGCTTTCCAACAATCTACTGAGGTGAGAGCATAATCAGCTTGTTGTCCATTGATGATCAAAGCATATCTTTAGGTCAGATATTTGAAAACTGTGATGGATTAAAGATCGGAATGTGGGAAAACTAATAAATGATGAGTGATGACTGTGCATTTTCTAATTCTAATAAACTCTTGGATGAAATAACAAAAAATTGTTGAATTCATGAACAATATTAGTGTACCTTCTGAGGCGATAAAAGGACAAGAGTAGTGTTTGCTTAGATTTAGTTTGTTAACAGAAATTGTTGATGAGGCATGTAATGAAACTTGATAACAGTCTCACAATTGTTCTTTTGCTGGTGTAATTGCTGATAAGTGCAATGTTGTTTGCCATTCTAAGTTAATTGTAAATTTTAGTTTGTGCTCAAATGGCAATTTATTTTATGACTTGTATTTACAGTGGACAGTGGAAGTTGATCCAAAATTTCATGAGGATGCCAACAAAATTGAAGAATTGGCTGTGTTTGAGGAGCACATTGAATTACATTCTACAGATAGCTCAGTTGTGAAAGCCCCTGATTATCTACTGCTCACTAAGAATGGTCGTACCTTCAAGTTAGTCAATGTTCCTTCACCGTTATGTTTTCAGTTTTAGGGTACATGGCCATTTATTTAAAATGCAAGTGTTTTCAGTCAGGTGTGCTTTAGTCAATTAAGTTTATTTCTATGCTTCTTTCTGCTGGTGACTTAATGGTTTTCAAATTTTGAGATTATGTATAATGCATTGAGATCATGTTGTGTAGGCTATTTTCCAGTTGTCTTTTATTTTCTCTAATAAAGAAAGTGTTATTGGACACCTTACTTTGTCTTGAAATTGTTTTATCATATGGCATTTGTCGTTCTGGTCGAGTTTCTGTTCTCTAGTTGTCTTAAAAGCAATAATTGTGTTAAAATTTTTTGCTTCATTACTCCATTACGTGTTTCATTATATTTGAATGTTTAGATTGTCTTTTTCTTATTATTCTGCTACTTTTGCATTTGACTTTACTTAAGCATGTTTAGGTGTACCAATTAACAAAAGAAAAATAGAAATTTTGTTGATAGTTTAGACTTAGAGTATTTTGATTGTTTACTTGTTCAATTGCTTTTGTGTTTTTGTTCATTTATATATGTTTTGTAGGACTCATGATGACCTTTTTGTGCTTTCCTATTCTCTCTTAAGAGTAATTTTATTTTATCATAACTTTTTAGTAATTCATTATGCTTATAAGATATTTTTGAAATGTAAAGTTTACACAAACTGAGACTAACTTTTTCCTAAAGCACTGAGATATCCTCGTATATGAGTTGGTTCTGCAAGTTATATATTACATATAAGTAAAATCAGAATCATCATCACTATATATATGGCCAAAAACACCCAAGGTTTGCATGGTTTTACTACCCTTCATGATCTAACTTATTTGAGGGCAGAATCAAGCTGTTGTTCTAAATTCTGAAGCTCTTTTAGACTTAAGCATTGCAGATCTTGTCCCATAAAATTCCTAAAAAAGAAAAATTAAAAAGCATATAATATAGGAACACAAACCCTTGCTTTTACTTAATTATTTTCTTTGATACCTTTGATTTCTCTCTAAGACTTCCACCCTTGCTTTGAGCCTTGCATATTCTGGAGTCCAATTTTCCTGACAGCGTGGATAGATATGAATAATTGAATAATCGTAGCGAATTAATAATAAGTAATTAGATAAAAAAAGTTAAACAATTCATTAGAAGAGTTAAATCCAAGCAATAATACTTCAGTTGTATTCATTATTGTCCTATTGTTAGAATCTTTTATAGAAATTAAGGGATTGCTGAGTGAAATTACTTCTTGTGTTTTCTTTGGTGTTTGCTTTGTACTGTGCTACATTTTCCTTATCTTGTTCCTCTCTTCACAGCAACATTTGGATTGACTCTGAGTATGCACCATATGGAACCTCGAGTGTATATTGGGTGCATAAAATCCGGCCCTGTGCTTGCTCAGAAGTAAGAAAAGCTTCGCTTTTACTTTTTAGATAAATTAAATTCGAATCCATTTTCTAGTGTAACTGTTTTACCACAGGGGAGTGAAATATCATAAACATGAATACTGGAAGTTTGGTGAGGTAGGAAACAAGTACTTTTATTCTGTGAATTTACTTTTAGAATTTCCACTATTGGATCATTGTTTTTGTTTTTGAATGTTGGATGATCTATTTTGTTATGGTAAGAAATATGCATGCTGAGATAGAGATAGGAAGCTTGCGCGATTTGTTAATAATGTTGATGGTTTGATTTATGAGCTTATTGATTGTGTGCTCCTTTTAGTGATTTTGCACTTGAGCTGTTTGATGAAATGCGCAATAGGCTTATACATGTAAAATCTTGATATAACAAAAATTCCATTTAATTTTTATAATTACGAATGTCATTATAAATATTCTTCTAACTACTTTTCTATATAATTATGCAAGGTATCAATGAAGATTATGCAATGAAGATTAAGCTTATTATAATTGTGGTTTATTGGCTAAGATAGAGTACTGTTTAGAATCTTTATATGTATGGTGACTAATGACTTTTATTAGAAAATACTTATGTACATAGGATATGTTTTTTTGTAGAGTATTACTAGTAAATTCTAAGTGATATTATGGTTATTTTGATATGGTTGTGCTTACTTTAGTGTGAAATGAATGAATTTTTACAATTAACTTCATTCTAGTACTTTTGGATCATTATTATAAATATATTTTGGTTAGAGATAATTTTTATTATTTAAAGAAATTATTTAGTATAATTAAGTATTTATTTTTATTTTATAAAATTCAACTCATTTAAATAAAAATGCAGAATTATTATATATGTAATTATATTATTAACTATTATGTTGTATTAATAATTATTAGAAAATTATATATATATATATATATATATATATATATATATATAGAGAGAGAGAGAGAAAAAAAAGAGACCTAAGGCTACACTTATATATAGTAGCTATAGTATATATAAAAAAATGAGGGACCTAAGGCTACACTTATAAAAAGTAGCCATGGTATACAATGTGGCTACGCTTTAAAAGTGATGCAGTAGCATTGAAAAGCGTAGCCTATTCTGGCAAAAATGGAAGCTGAAAAGCGTAGCCTTTGGTCCTGGACAGCATCACTTGAAAAGCGTAGCCTTTGGTGCAGAAAAGCGTAGCCTTTGAGAATAGGCAACGGCCGAATAGGAATCACTCCAAAAAGCGTAGCCATAGCCCAAAAAGCGTAGCCGTAGCCTAAGGCATCATTTTTTTTCACTTTTGGCTACACTTTTCAAGTGTACCTGAATGGGTATTTTTCTTGTAGTGGACCAACCCATCAAGTCTACTTCTATACTTGAAGTAAGTTAAATGGGCTTGATCAACATCAACCATAAGTCCCAACCTAGACATTAATTATCTTAATGGTAGGTTAGTGTCAATGGACATCAAATTGATCAACAGGGGACCTAAATCACCAATCCAATTAGACCCAATGACTCAAGGTCACTCAATTTCCTTAGCCTAGGCCACGTATACGCGTCGCCTGACAGATTTTCACCCACCCGTAGCATGCGCCATGTATACGCATCGCCTGGTAGATTTTCTTTCCACGTATACACATGAGCCACGTATACGCGTCGCCCTGAATTCAGCAAATCCTCATTTCTTCATGAATTCTCCATTTTTACATTATTTTTCTTCATTCCTTCAATCCAATCTTTGCCTTCTAAACCTGAAATTACTTAACAAATATATCAAGGCATCGAATGGAATTAAAGTGAATTAAATTTATCAATTTTTGGGCCTAAAAAGCATGTTTTCACTCTTAAACACAATTTAAAGAGAATTTGCAAAACCATGCTATTTTAGTGAATAAATGTGGAAAAAGTTGATAAAATCCTCTAAATTCAACACAAGATAAACCCTAAAAATGGGGTTTATCACACAGGGAGTAGAAGAGAGAGATGGGAGAGCCGCACCATGTGCCATCGCATCCTGCCACATCGTCGTCGCTGTTGGTCAACCTTGGAGCCATCGTCAAGCAGATCTGCAAAGAGAGAGGGTTCGTGAGTGAGAGAGAGGGTTGCAGACCTGGCACCGCTGAACCCAACCACCGCCACTTTTCCCACCGGAGAACGTCGTTGCCGTCATAAAAAATCACCATCACCAGAGTTCTGGAAGCGGCTGTCGCTTAAGGTGGCTATCGGAGCTACCGACAAATCAGTTCAAAGACCGCCACTGCTTCGTTTTGTCTTTCCAGTGAGTATCTCTATCCCAGAATCCTTGTTGTTAATATTTTTGTTTTGTGTTTTAAGGTTTTCATGATATTAATGTTTTAGGGTTAAGTTATCGGGGCCACATGTTGTGATTAAAGTTGTTTCTACTATTACAGAAGTGAGTGGAGTTGTGTTTGCGGCTGTCACTAATGTCGGGCCGAGAGGAAAAGGTTTCTTTTGATGTGTTTGGTTTATGGGTTCAACTTTTCGAGGTAGGAGTTTTTCTACAAACTCAATTTTTTTAATTTGAAATTGTTGTAAATGGATATTGATGTGATAAATACATTTTTGGTGATTACGCAGTCTTATGAATTGTCTGCCTTGATTTGGATGAATATGATTGTCTGATTGAATTATTATTTGGTTTTGTTAAACGGACAGTTACAGAATTTGTTTCCTTAAAGTTTTGGAAATGAGTTTGATTTGTTGAAAATGATTTGATTTTGGATTGGTTTGATTTGAAAATGTTTTAGTTGATACTCGAGAAGGGTGTCAAAGTCTGAGTTTTGGGGCAGATGCTACCGAAATTTTATTATAAAAATTAGGACTTTATTTGAGAAGATATTTGGAAAAGACTGGATTCGAAAAATTGTATTCTTTGATTCTTGATTTATTAAGAAAATGGTTATGTATCGAGTTCAATTTATTTAAGAAAAGTATTATTTTCAGGTCGATTTGAATATGAAAAGGCTTGTGTCTTGAATTTGACTTAAGAATTTCATTTGAACAAGTTTTAGTGAATTTAAGAGAAATTGAATTTTTGATTGAATAATTCCGTTTGTGACATTTTGGAAAGAGTAAAAGAATTGGTTTTAAGAGTGAACCTAAAAGTGGTTTTGGTTTAAATGGATTGGTTTTTATTTGATTGATTCAAACCAAGAAGCTATGACTTTAAGGATTTTCAATAAATTTAAGAAAATGAGATCGGTTATTTTTTCCTAAAATCTTGAGACTCTGCTGTGGAGTTTTTATTACCAAATTCCGATTTAGAATGAATGATTTTTGAGTCTGTTAAAAGAGATTTTAAATCTGATATAGTTTTGAAGTTGTCTAGAAGTTTTGGAAAATGTTACATAAAGTGGCTCCATTTCGAAAGAAACTTGATTTTTGAGAAAAAGTGATTCTTGGCAAGATGTGAATTTAATAAGCTTCTTATTGAAAGTAAATGGGCCAAGAATGATTTTGATATATGATTTAAGCCTGATTGATTGGGGTTGTTACTGAGATTGTTGATAAGTCGCTATGCGCTTGGCAAGCAGGTTGATGTGGGATCCCTGCGGAAGCACTAACATGCTGAGTCGGTTGATGTGAGATCCCGATGGTGCTGTTAGGGATGCTGATGAGCGGATAATTTATACGCTTTTTAGCATTATTTTTAGGTAGTTTTTAGTATGTTTTAGTTACTTTTTATTATATTTTTATTAGTTTTTATGCAAAAATCATATTTCTGGACTTTACTATGAGTGTGTGTGTTTCTCTGTAATTTCAGGTATTTTCTGGCTGAAGTTGAGGGACTTGAGCAAAAATCTAATTCAGAGGCTGAGAAAATGACTGCAGATGCTGTTGGATTCTGACCTCCCTGCACTCAAATGCATTTTTCTGGAGCTATAGAAGTCCAATTGGCACGTTCTTAATTGGGCTGGAAAGCTAACATCTTGGGCTTTCCAGAAATATATAATATTTTATACTTTGCTCGAGATTTGATAGCCCAAACTGGCATTCAACGCCAGCTAGAGACCCTTTTCTGGCGTAAAACGCCGGAACTGGCACCAGAATTGGAGTTAAACGCCCAAACTAGCATCCAAGCTGGCATTTAACTCTAGAAAAGGCCTATTCACGTGTAAAGCTCAATGCTCAGCCCAAGAACACACCAAGTGGGCCCCGGAAGTGGATTTCTGCACTATCTGCACTTAGTTACTTATTTTCTGTAATCCTTAGTAACTAGTTTAGTATAAATAGCACTTTTTACTATTTATTCATATCTTATGCCATTTTTCACATTTGGGGAGGCTGGCCATTCGGCCACGCCTAGACCTTTTTCTCTTATGTCTTTTCCAACGGTGGAGTTTCTACACCTCATAGATTAAGGTGCGGAGCTCTGCTGTTCTTCATGAATTAATGCAAGTACTATTGTTTCTCTTTCAAATCATGCTTACTTCTTCTCCAAGATATACTCTCATACTTAATTCAGTTAAGTCAGAATGAAGGGGTGATCTGTGACAATCACCCATTATCTTCATTATTCGCTTAGCCAAGATCTGCGTCCCTGACAACCACAAGCGGTCTACATGATGTTCAACGTAGTCATTGGACGACAGCCAAAGTATAGTCTCTTGGGTCTCTGATCCATGGATTTGACTTGCCTCTTCTGACAATAGAGCATTCGAATCCATAAGATTAGAACCTTCGTGGTAGAGGCTAGAACCAATTGGCAGCATTCCCGAGATCTAGAAAGTCTAAACCTTGTCTGTGGTATTCCGAGTAGGATCTGGGACGGGATGACTATGACGAGCTTCAAACTTGGGCACAGTGAAAGTGTGCAAAAGGATAGAGATCCTATTCCGACACAAGTGAGAACCGACAGATGATTAGCCATGCGGTAGCTGTGGTATTTTTCATCCAAGACGAGAGATCCGACAGTTGATTAGCCATACAGAAACCGTACCTGGAGCATTTTCACTAAGAGGACGGATGGTAGCCATTGACAACGGTGATCCACAAACATACAACTTACCATGGAAGGGAGCACGCATGATTGGATGAAGACAATAGGAAAGCAGAGGTTTAGAAGCAACAAAGCATCTCCAAACGCTTATCTAAAATTCCCACCAATGAATTACATAAGTATCTTTATTTTAATTTACGTTTTATTTATCTTTCAATTATCAAGACTCATAACCAATTGAATCCGCCTGACTAAGATTTACAAGATGACCATAGCTTGCTTCAAGCCAGCAATCTCTATGGGATCAACCCTTACTCGCGTAAGGTTTTATTACTTGGATGACCCAGTGCACTTGCTGGTTAGTTGTACCAGAGTTGTGAAAAGTGTGATCACAATTCCGTGCACCAAGTTTTTGGCGCTGTTGCCGGTGATTGTTTGAGTTTGGACAATTGACGGTTCATCTTGTTGCTTAGATTAGGTAACCTGCTTTCTTGTTTCAACCTTTATTTTCTTTTCAAAAAGTTTAAAAAGAATTAATAAAATCATAAAACCAAAAAAATTTTGTTTTTCTTGTTTGAGTCTTGTGTCAAATTTTAAGTTTGGTATCAACTGCATTTTTTTAAATTTAATTTTCTTAAAATTTGTGAAAATTCATGCATTGTGTTCTTCTTAGATCTTCAAGTTGTTCTTGATGATTTTCCTTGTTTGATCTTTAATTTTTATTGTTTTGTGTCTTTTATTGTTTTTCTTGTGCATTTTTGAATAGTTAGTGTCCCTAGTACAAAATTTCTTAAGTTTAGTGTCTTGCATGTCTTTCTTTTCTTAAAAATTTTCAAAAATATGTTCTTGATGTTCATCACGATCTTCAAAGTGTTCTTGGTGTTCATCTTGACATTCAAAGTGTTCTTGCATGCATTATTTGTTTTGATCTTAAATTTCTATGTTTTGTTTTATTTTGTTGTTTTTCTCTCTCCTCATTAAAAATTCAAAAGTCAAAAAATATCTTTTCCTTATTCTTCTCATAATTTTTGAAATTTTGAGTTGACTTGGTAAAAAATTTTTAAAATTTAGTTGTTTCTTGTTAGTCAAGTCAAAATTTCAATTTAAAAATGTTATCTTTTCAAATCTTTTTCAAAATCAATTCTTTTCATTTTTTTATGATTTTTGAATTTCATTCTTAAAATTTTTCAAAATCTTTTTCATTTTTCTTTTAATGTTTTCGAAAATTTTAAAACTAATTTTTCAAAACCTTTTTCTTAATTTTATTTCATATTTTCGAAAATCCTTGCTAACAATTAATGTTTTGATTCAAAAATTTCAGGTTTGTTACTTTCTTATTAAGAAATGTTCAATCTTTAAATTCTAGAATCATATCTTTTAGTTTCTTGTTAGTCAAGTCATCAACTTTAATTTTAAAAATAAAATCTTTTTAATTTCTTTTTTCAAAATAAATTTCAATCATATCTTTTTAAAATTTTAATTTCAAAATATTTTTCTAAATTCTTATCTTTTCAAAATTTATTTTCAAATCTTTTTCGACTAACTACTTGACTTGTTTGTTTAATTTTAAAAAAGTTTACTATTTCTTGTCTTTTTCAAAACCACCTAACTACTTTTCCACTTCTAATTTTCGAAAATCACTAACCACTTTTTCAAAAATCTTTTTAATTAATTAATTATTTTAGTTTTTAATTTTCTTGTAATTCTTTTTCAAATTTTCGAAACTAACTTAATTAATTAAATAAAAATAAAAATATTTTTCTTTTCCCTCTTCTTAAAATTCGAATACTCTCTCTCTCTCTCTCATCTCTTTCTATTTATTTTATTTTTTTACTAACATTTCTCTTCTACTCATTTAATAATTCGAACCTTCTCCCTCTATCTGTGTTCGAATTCTTCTTATTCTCTCTCTACCTCATTCTTCTATTCTTCTTTTCCTCTGATACATAAAGGAATCTCTATATTGTGACATAGAGGATTCCTCTTCTCTCTTTATTTTCTTCTTTTTCATATGAGCAGGAATAGAGATAAAGAAATTCTTGTTAAAGTTGATCCTGAACCTAAAAGGACTCTGAAGAGGAAGCTAAGAGAAGCTAAAGCACAACATTCTGGAGAGAACCTTACAGCAAATTTCAAAAAAGAGACAGACATGGCAGCCAAACCTGAGAACAATGGTGGAGATGCAAGAAAGATGCTTGGTGACTTTACTGCACTAACTTCCAAATCCTATGGAAGAAGCATCTCAATTCCTGCAATTGGAGCAAACAACTTTGAGCTTAAGCCTTAATTAGTTTTTCTAATGCAACGGAATTGCAAGTTTCATGGACTTCCATTGGAAGATCCTCATCAGTTCTTAGCTGAATTCTTGCAAATCTGTGACACTGTTAAGACCAACGGGGTTGATCCCGAGGTCTGCAAACTTATGCTTTTCCCCTTTGCTGTAAGAGACAGAGCTAGGATATGGTTAGACTCACAACCTAGGGAAAGCCTAAACTCTTGGGAAAAGTTGGTCAATGCTTTTTTGGCCAAATTCTTTCCACCTCAAAAGATGAACAAGCTTAGAGTGGAAGTCCAAACCTTCAGACAGAAGGAAGGTGAATCCCTCTATGAAGCTTGGGAAAGATACAAGCAATTGATCAGAAGGTGTCCTTCTGACATGCTTTCAGAATGGAGCATCTTAGGTATATTCTATGATGGTCTGTCTGAAATGTCCAAGATGTCATTGGACCACTCTGCTGGTGGATCTCTTCATCTGAAGAAAACCCCTGTAGGAGCCCAGGAACTCATTGAGATGGTTGCAAATAACCAGTTCATGTACACTTCTAAAAGAAATTATGTGAATAATGGGATGACTCAGAAGAAAGGAGTTATTGAGATTGATACTCTGAATGCCATATTGGCTCAGAACAAAATATTGACTCAGCAAGTCAATATGATTTCTCAGAATCTGACTGGATTACAAGCTGCATCTAGTAGTACTAAAGAAGCCTCCTCTGAAGGAGAAGCTTATGACCCTGAAAATCATGCAATGGAAGAGGTAAATTACATGCGAGAATCCTATGGAAACACCTATAATCCTTCATGGAGAAATCATCCAAATTTCTCATGGAAGGATCAACAGAAGCCTCAACAAGGCTTCAATAATAATAATGGTGGGAAAAATAGGTTTGGCAATAGCAAGCCTTTTCCATCATCTTCTCAGCAACAGACAGAGAATTCTAAGCAGAGCCTCTCTGACTTAGCAACCATAGTCTCTGATCTATCTAAGACCACTCTCAGTTTCATGACTGAAACAAGGTCCTCCATCAGAAATTTGGAGGCACAAGTGGTTCAGCTGAGTAAAAGAGTTATTGAAATCCCTCAAAGTACTCTCCCAAGTAATACAGAAGAAAATCCAAAGAGAGAGTGCAAGGCCATCAATATATCCAAAGTGGCCGAACCTATAGAGGAGGAAGAGGCAGTGATTTCCAGTGAAGAAGACCTCAATGGACGTCCACTAACCACTAAAGAGTTCCCTAATGAGGAACCAAAGGAATCTGAGGCTCATACAGAGACCATAGAAATTCCACTGAACTTATTGTTGCCATTCATGAGCTCTGATGAGTATTCTTCCTCTAAAGAGGATGAAGATATTGTTGAAGAGCAAGTTTATCGATATCTAGGAGCAATCATGAAGCTGAATGCCAAGTTATTTGGTAATAAGACTTGCGAAGATGAACCTCCATTGCTCAACAAGGAACTGAATGCCTTGGTTCAGCAGAAATTACGTCAGAAGAAACCAGATCCTGGAAGATTCTTAATACCTTGTACCATAGGCACCATGACTTTTGAGAAGGCTCTATGTGACCTGGGGTTAGGTATGAACCTCATGCCACTCTCTGTAATGGAGAAACTAGGGATCTTTGAGGTACAAGCTACAAGAATCTCACTAGAGATAGTAGACAAATCAATGAAACAGGCTTATGGACTTATAGAGGATGTCTTAGTGAAGGTTGAAGGCCTTTACATCCCTGCTGACTTCATAATCCTAGACACTGGGAAGGATGAGGATGAATCCATCATCCTTGAAAGACCCTTCCTAGCCACAACAAGGGCTGTAATTGATGTGGACAGAGGAGAGTTAGTCCTTCAATTGAATGAGGATTACCTTGTGTTTAAGGCTCAAGGATCTTCTTCTGTAAACATGGAGAAGAAGCATGAAAAGTATCATCCAATTCTCTCCATATAGAGTCAAGCAGAGCCCCCACATTCAAATTCTAATTTTAGTGTTGGGAGGCCATAATCATGCTCTGAGTATCTGTGAAGCTCTGTAAGAGCTTACTGTCAAGCTATTGACATTAAAGAAGCGCTTATTGGGAGGCAACCCAATCTAATTTATCTATGTTAATTAGTTTTTCATTTTATTTTCCATTGTTTGTTTATGTTTTCTTTAGGTTGATGATCATGTAGAGTCACAAAAATAGCTGCAGAATTAAAGCAGTATCAAAAACAGCATCAAAAATAGCACACCCTGGAGGACAGGCTTACTGGTGTTTAAACGCAGTAAGGATAGTAGAATGGGCGTTTAACACCCAGTCTGGCAGCATTATGGGCGTTAAACGCCAGAATTGGCAGACAGACTGGCATTTAACGCCAGAAAAGGGTGTCTGGCTGGCATTAAATGCTAGTAAGGATAGCAGAATGGGCGTTTAACGCCCAGTCTGGCTGCATTTTGGGCGTTAAATGCCATAATTGGCAGACAGACTGCCGTTTAACGCCAAAAAAGGGTGTCTGGCTTGCGTTAAATGCCAGTAAGGATAGTAGAATGGGCGTTTAACGCCCAGTCTGGCAGCATTCTGGGTGTTAAACACCGAAATTGGCAGACAGACTGGCATTAAATGCCAGAAAGGGGGCATCAGCCTGGTGTTTAACGCTAAGAAAGGCAGCAGACTGGCATTTAAATGCCAGAAAGGGCTGTCCAGGGGTTTTTAAACGCCAGAAAGGTGCAGGGATGAGAAATCCTTGACACCTCAGGATCTGTGAACCCCACAAGATCCACACCTACCCCAACTCTTTTTCTCTCCTTTTCACACCTTTCCATAACACTCTTCCCTCCTTCATTTTTACACATCATAACCACCTAAAACCCCCCCTCAGCCGAACCATTCACACACCTCAATCTCCTCCATCTCTTCTTCCTCTAATCCATTCTTTCTTCTTTTGCTCCAGGACGAGCAAACTTTTTAAGTTTGGTGTGAAAAAAAGCTTTGCTTTTTGTTTTTCCATGACCATTAATGGCACCTAAGGTTGGAGAAACCTCTAGGAAGAGGAAAGGGAAGGCAGTTACTTCCAACTCTGAGTCATGGAAGATGGAGAGATTCATCTCAAAAGTCCATCACGAGAAAGAGGATGGAGCAAACAAGAGAGTCTACTCATGGACCTCAACAAGAGCATGAGGAAGTCCCTCATCAAGAAATCCCTGAGATGCCTCGAGGGATGCATTTCCCTCCACACAACTATTGGGAGCAACTCAACACCTCTTTAGGAGAATTTAGTTCCAACATGGAGCAACTAAGAGTGGAGCACCAAGAGCACTGTATCATCTTCCATGAAATCAGAGAGGACCAAAAGGCCATGAGAGAGGAGCAACAAAGGCAAGGAAGAGACATAGAAGAGCCCAAGAACTCCATGGGTTCTTCAAGAGGAAGAAGAAGCCACCATCACTAAGGTGGACCCATTCTTTAATCTCCTTGTTTATTTTCTTTTCTATTTTCGGTTTTTATGATTTATGTTTTGACTATGTTTGTGTCTTCATTACATGATCATTAGTGTTTAGTGTCTATGTCTTAAAGCTATGAATGTTCCATGAATCCTTCACCTTTCTTAAATGAAAAAAAATGTTTTTATTTGCAAAAGAACAAGAAGTGCATGAATTTCAAAATTTATCTTGAAATTAGTTTAATTATTTTGATGTGGTGGCAATACTTCTTGCTTTCTGAATGTATGCTTAAACAGTGCATGTTTGAAATTGGAATTAAGAAAAGATGACTCTTGAAAGAATAATGAAAAAGGATACATGTTATTGGTGATCTGAAAAATCATAAAACTGATTCTTGAAGCAAGAAAAAGTAGTGAAAATCAAAAGCTTGCAAAAAAAAAAAAGAGAAAGAGCAAGCAGAAAAAGCCAGTAACCCTTTAAACTAAAAGGCAAGGGTAAAATGGATCCAAGGCTTTGAGCATCAATGGATAGAAAGGCCCAAAGGAATAAAATCCTGGTCTAAGCGGCTAAATCAAGTTGTCCCTAACCATGTGCTTGTGTCATGAAGGTCCAAGTGAAAAGTTTAAGACTGAGTGGTAAAAGTCATGATTCCAAGCAAAAGAGTGTGCTTAAGAACTCTGAGCACCTCTAACTGTGGACTCTAGCAAAGCTGAGTAATAATTTAAAAAGGTTTACCCAGTTATGTGTCCGTGGCATTTATGTATCCGGTGGTAATACTGGAAAACAAAATTCTAAGGGTCACAGCCAAGACTCATAAAGCAGCTGTGTTCAAGAATAAAAAAGAACTTAACTAGGAAAATCATTAACATTATTTGTATTTCTGAGTTCCTAGAGAAGCCAATGATGAGCGGATATTTTATACGTTTTTTAGGGTAATTTCATGTAGAATTTAGTATGTTTTAGTTAGTTTTTAGTATAAATTTATTAGTTTTTAGGCAAAATTCATATTTCTGGACTTTACTATGAGTTTGTATGTTTTTCTGTGATTTCAGGTATTTTCTGGATGAAATTGAGGGAGCTGAGCAAAAATCTGATTCAGGCTGAAAAAGGACTGCGAATGTTGTTGGATTCTGACCTCCCTGCACTCGGAATGGCTTTTTTGGAGCTATAGGGATCCAATTGGTGCTCTCTCAATTGGGTTGGAAAGTAGACATCTAGGGCTTTCCAGCAATATATAATAGTTCATACTTTGCGTGAAGATAGACGACGTAAACTGGCGTTCAACGCCAGTTCCATGTTACAATTTGGCGTTCAGCGCCAGAAACATGTTGCAAGCTGGAGTTCAACGCCAGAAATAGGTTACAACCTGGCGTTCAACTCCAGAAACAGCCCAGGCACGTGAGAAGCTTAAGTCTCAGCCCCAGTACACACCAAGTGGGCCCCAGAAGTGGATTTCTGCACTATCCATCCTTGTTTACTCATTTTCTATAAACCTAGGTTACAAGTTTAGTATTTAAACAACTTTTAGAGATTTATTTTGTATCTCATGACATTTTTAGATCTAAATTATATACCTTTTGATGGCATGAGTCTCTAAACTCCATTGTTGGGGGGTGAGGAGCTCTGCAGCGTCTCGGTGAATTAATGCAATTATTTCTGTTTTCCATTCAAACATGCTTGTTCCTATCTAAGATGTTCATTCGCGCTTCACTATGAAGAAGGTGATGATCCTTGACACTCATCACCTTCCTCAATCCATGAACGTGTGCCTGACAACCACCTCCGTTCTAAATTAGAATTGAATGAGTATCTCTTAGATTCCTTAATCAGAATCTTCGTGTTATAAGCTAGAATTGTTGGCGGCATTCATGAGGATCTGGAAAGTCTAAACCTTGTCTGTGGTATTCCGAGTAGGATTCTGGGATTGGATGACTGTGACGAGCTTCAAACTCGCGAGTGTTGGGCGTAGTGACAGACGCAAAAGGATCAATGGATCCTATTCCGACATGATCGAGAACCAACAGATGATTAGCCGTGCTGTGACAGAGCATTTGGACCATTTTCACTAAGAGGATGGGAGGTAGCCATTGACAATGGTGACACCCTACATACAGCTTATAATGGAAGGAGCCTTGCATTTATGAAAGTGAGGAAGCATTATGTTACAGGAATTCAGAAGACAAAGCATCTCCAAAACTCCAACATATTCTCCATTATTGAGTAACAATCACTTATTCCAAACACTTTCACTTTTTATAATTAAATTCAAAGAACCTTATTGGCATCCTGACTAAGATTAATAAGATAACCATAGCTTGCTTCATACCAACAATCTCCGTGGGATCGACCCTTACTCACGTAAGATATTACTTGGACGACCCAGTGTACTTGCTGGTTAGTTGTACAGATTGCAAAAGTGTGATTGCAATTTCGTGCACCAGCCAACAATTCTGAACTCCAATGGATAGAGAAATGCCAAAACTATTTAGAGGCAAACTGCTCATCTAATTAAAACTAATCTTCATTGATATTTTTGAAATTTATTATATTTTTTCTTCTTTTTTTTGTATCTTATTTTATTTTTGGTTGCTTAGGGACAAGCAATAATTTAAGTTTGGTGTTGTGATGAGCGGATAATTTATACGCTTTTTGGCATTGTTTTTAGGTAGTTTTTAGTATGTTTTAGTTACTTTTTATTATATTTTTATTAGTTTTATGCAAAAATTACATTTCTGGACTTTATTATGAGTGTGTGTGTTTTTCTATAATTTTAGGTATTTTCTGGCTGAAGTTGAGGGACCTGAGCAAAAATCTGATTCAGAGGCTGAGAAAGGACTGCAGATGCTGTTGGATTTTGACTTCCTTGCACTCAAAAACTTTTTTCTAGAGCTATAGAAATCCAATTGGCACGTTCTCAATTGGGCTGGAAATCTAACATCTTGGGCTTTCCAGCAATGTATAATATTCCATACTTTGTCCGAGATTTGATGGCCCAAACTGGCGTTCAACGCCAGCCAAAGACCCTTTTCTGGCATAAAATGCCAGAACTGGCACCAGAACTGGAGTTAAACGCCCAAACTGGCATCCAAGCTAGCGTTTAACTCTAGAAAAGGCCTATTCATGTGTAAAGCTCAATGCTCAGCCCAAGCACACACCAAGTGGGTCCCGGAAGTGGATTTCTGCACTATATGCACTTAGTTACTTATTTTCTGTAATCCTTAGTAACTAGTTTAGTATAAATAGCACTTTTTACTATTGTATTCATATCTTATGCCATTTTTCACATTTGGGGAGGCTGGCCATTCGGCCATGCCTAGACCTTTTTCTCTTATGTATTTTCCAACGGTGGATTTCTACACCTCATAGATTAAGGTGCGGAGCTCTGCTGTTCTTCATGAATTAATGCAAGTACTATTATTTCTCTTTCAATTCATGCTTACTTCTTCTCCAAGATATACTCTTCTACTTAATTCAGTTAAGTCAGAATGAAGGGGTGATTCGTGATAATGACGCACTATCTTCGTTACTCGCTTAGCCAAGATCCGCGTGCCTGACAACCACAAGTGGTCTACATGATGTTCAACATAGTCATTGGATGACAGCTGGAGTATAGTCTCTTGGGTCTCTGATCCACGGATTTAACTTGCCTCTTCTAACAATAGAGCATTCAAATCCGTAAGATTAGAACATTCGTAGTAGAGGCTAGAACCAATTGACAGCATTTCTGAGATCCAGAAAGTCTAAACCTTGTCTGTGGTATTCCGAGTAGGATCTGGGACGGGATGACTGTGACAAGCTTTAAAATCATGAATGTTGGGCGCAATGACAGTGTGCAAAAGGAGAGAGAGAGATCCTATTCCGACACAAGTGAGAACCGACAGATAATTAGTCGTGCGGTAGCTGTGCCTGGTATTTTTCATCCGAGACGAGAGATCCGACAGTTGATTGTCTGTACAGAAACCGTACCTGGACCATTTTCACTGAGAGGACGGATGGTAGCCATTGACAACGGTGATCCACCAACATACAGCTTGCCATGGAAGGGAGCACGCATGATTAGATGAGGACAATAGAAAAGCAGAGGTTCAGAAGCAACAAAGCATCTCCAAACACTTATCTGAAATTCCCACCAATGAATTACATAAGTATCTTTTTTTTAATTTACGTTTTATTTATCTTTCAATTATCAAGACTCATAACCAATTAAATTCACCTGACTAAGATTTACAGGATGACCATAGCTTGCTTAAAGCCGGCAATCTCCGTGGGATCAACCCTTACTCGCGTAAGGTTTTATTACTTGGACGACCCAGTGCATTGCTGGTTAGTTGTACCAGAATTGTGAAAAGTGTGATCACAATTTTGTGCACCAGCTGCCTTTGTAATTTGCTATGCGCTTGGCAAGCAGGTTGATGTAGGATCCTTGTGGAAGCACTAGTATGCTGAGTCGGTTGATGTGGGATCCCGATGGTGCTGCTAGGACTGCCTTTGTAATTTGCTATGCACTTGTCGAGCAGGTTGATGTGGGATCCATGCGAAAACACTAACATGCTGAGTTGGTTGATGTGAGATCCCGATGGTGCTGTTAGGACCGCCTTTGTAATTCGCTATGCAGCTGACAAGGCAGGTTGATATGGGATCCCGCTTGTCCAGGCAATGGTGTCGGCGTGGGGCCAAGTTGATGTGGTATTCCGCCTACGTTTAGATGCGAGTAGTTAATGTGGGATCCTACTTGATCCCTTCGCATATCAAAAGAGTGAATTCGGGCACTATATCCGCGAAGTACATATGACATACATGAACGGAAGTGTAATCTCTGGGATATGTGTCGGGTTTGGCAAGATAAATGATGAGCGGATAATTTATACGCTTTTTGGCATTGTTTTTATATAGTTTTTAGTAAGTTTGAGCTACTTTTAGGGATGTTTTCCTTAGTTTTTATGTTAAATTCACATTTCTGGACTTTACTATGAGTTTGTGTGTTTTTCTGTGATTTCAGGTAAATTCTGACTGAAATTGAGGGATTTGAGCAAAACTCTGAAAAAGGCTGACAAAAGGACTGCTGATGCTGTTGGATTCTGACCTCCCTGCACTCGAAATGGATTTTCTGGAGCTACAGAACTCTAAATGGCGCGCTCTCAACGGCGTTGGAAAGTAGACATCCAGGGCTTTCCAGCAATATATAATAGTCCATACTTTATTCGAAGAATGACGACGCAACTTGGCGTTGAACGCCAAGTACACACTCCTTTCTGGAGTTAAACGCCAGAAAAACGTCATAATCCGGAGTTGAACGCCCAAAGCACATCATAACTCGAAATTCAACTCCAAGAGAAGCCTCAGCTCGTGGATAGATCAAGCTCAGCCCAAACACACACCAAGTGGGCCCCGGAAGTGGATTTATGCATCAATTACTTACTCATGTAAACCCTAGGAGCTAGTTTATTATAAATAGGATGATTTACTAATGTATCAATCATCTTTTGATCTCAGTTTTGTTTTATTCTTCATCTTAGGAGATCATTGATCACGTTTAGGGGGCTGGCCATTCGGCCATGCCTGAACCTTCTTTTACTTATGTATTTTCAACGGTGGAGTTTCTGCACACCATAGATTAAGGGTGTGGAGCTCTGCTGTACCTCAAAGATTAATGAAGTTCTATTTTCTTTTATTCAATTCTCTATCTTATTCTTATTCCAAGATATTCATTCGTACTCAAGAACATGATGAATGTGATGAGCTAATAACTCTCATCATCATTCTCACTTATGAACGCGCGTGATTGACAACCACTTCCGTTCTGCGTGTAACAAGGCTTGAATGTGTATCTCTTAGATTCCCCAACAGAATCTTCGTGGTATAAGCTAGATAGATGGCGGCATTCATCTGGATCCGGAAAGTCCAACCTTGTCTGTGGTGTTCCGAGTAGGATCCTGGGAATCCGGAAAGTCTCACCTTGTCTGTGGTATTCCGAGTAGGATTCCGTTCATGAATGACTGTGACGTGCTTCAAACTTTAACCTGCTGGGCGTTAGTGACAAACGCAAAAGAGGGATTCTATTCCAGTAGGAGCGGGAACCAACCGGTGATTGGCCGTACTGTGACAGAGCGCGTGCGTAGCTTTCACTGCGAGGAAGGGATGTAGCTATCAACCATGGGTGATGCCTCCAGACTGGTTAGCTGTGTGAGTGACAGCCGCGCAGGTTATTTCCCCGAGAGGAATGAAAGTAGCCACAGCTGATAGTGAACCCCTATACAAAGCTTGCCATGGAGAGGAGTAAGAAGGATTGAGTAGAAGCAATGGGAAGGCAGGCGTCTGAAAGCTCTACAGCATCTCCATTCCGCTTATCTGAAATTCCCACCAATGAATCTGCATAAGTATTTCTATCCCTTTTATTATTCCTTTTTATTTATTATTCCAATAATCACAATTCCCCTTTAATCTCTCTAACTGAGATTTACAAGATGACCATAGCTTGCTTCATACCAACAATCTCTGTGGATTCGACCCTTACTCACGTAAGGTTATTACTTGGACGACCCAGTACACTTGCTGGTTAGTTGAACGGAGTTGTGAATTCCACCAGAGCCATAATTAGAACATTGATCACAAATGATACAAGAATTTGAATCACAATTTCGTCCACCAATAAACGACAAGTGAGGTCTCACTGCCAATTAAGACAGGCATTCATCATATGCATCTATGTGACATTGTTTGGGTGTACATATTGTAATTAGTTTACCTATATGAATAATTATGTTTAATTGCTAATTTCTATACATGTTGTAACTGTTCTTGATTGTGTTTGAATCTCATTACTTGTGTTTGTGACTGAAATTGGTCGAATTGTGGTGAATTGGATTTTCATTGAGTTATTTGGGCCTGAGGCCATGATTGGTTATGTGATGGGCCGGAGGCTATGATTGATTATGTGATGGGTTGGAGGTCGTGATTGGTTTGTGTTTGTGGTTTAGTAAAGTATAAAAAATTGAACTGGTTCAGTAGAATTAATGAACTTATGCTTGGACCAGCTTGGTCATTCATACTATCTAGGAAAACTTTTTAAGATTTTATAAGAAAGAAAAAGGTTTTGGATTTTGAAGAATTAACCGATTTCTCTTTTAAAAATGATGTTAGATTTTTTAATGTAAACCTTTGGTTTTTGAAAAGATACGTAAGATGAGCAACAATCACTGTATCTTGAAAACAATTTTAATTTACGTATCTTATTATAGCAATTTTCTAACCCTCTACTGAAGAACCAATGAGGACGATGTTCTCACGCCCTACAGGTTTACCCTTTCAGGATACGGATGAAAAAGTCATGAAGAGTTTATTTCGTTTTCTGTTTACACGATATTTTGTATTGTTTCAGATACTATGTTTTCTTCGCTTTTATTTTTGTAAATTTTGTAAGAGGGATAGGAGTTATGATATGCAATGCTTGTAAGCTAATATTATGTATATATATTTTTTGTAAGTGTTGTATATGGGTAGTAAGTATGTATTTATGTTTTCAACTAAAGAGTCTTTTGAAAGGTTATCCAGTTTTAAGTTTTAAATAGGCTCCTATCATAGTATTAAATATATTTAGAGTCGTTGTAATATCTAAACTATCAGAGTGACGCAGCAGAAAGTATGACATTCTGATAGTAATGGCGTTACAATAACCATAGAAAGAACCAAAACTCTTTCTCTATAACCATAATAACTTTATTAAATATACATTTTTTCTTCTTAGATGTGTTACAAAGACTAATGTGATTGAGATTATTTATCTTAACTCATCCCTCTCAAAATTTGTCCTCCTATAGCTATTCTTTTAGCTAATAAAAACTATTTACTTCAATTGCTAAAGACATAAGAAGATAATCTTTTAAGATTTTACCACATAATTGTAAAATTTTATCTAAATCAAACAAGAATAACTGCTTAATCTCATTATCTCACATGGTTAATTCTATATATAATACATAATAGTGTTAAAATTTAATAAACTTAAAACAATCAATAATTAAAAATTTATATTATTGTAGTTAATAAAACTCATCCTTCATGTTTAGTATTATTCTTCATTGATATAAAATATCATTAAAAGTTCATGCCAATAGCTATCTGGTGGACGAAATTGTGATCCATGTTCTTTGTATTTGTATGAAATCATTATTATGGCACCAGTTGGATTCACAACTCCGTTCAACTAACCAGCAAGTGTACTGGGTCGTCCAAGTAATAAACCTTACGTGAGTAAGGGTCGATCCCACAGAGATTGTTGGTATGAAGCAAGCTATGGTCACCTTGTAAATCTCAGTTAGGCAGATTAAAATTGTTTATGGTTTCGAAAATTAATAATAAAATAGAAATAATAAAAGGGATAGAATACTTATGCAGATTCGTTGGTGGGAATTTCACATAAGCGAATGGAGATACTGTATGCTCAAGGAAGCCTGCTATTCTCCTGCTTCAACTCAATCCTTCTTACTTCTTTCCATGGCAAGCTGTGTATAGGGGTTCACCGTTCGACGATGGCTACTTTCAATCCTCTCGGGAAAATGGTCCTCTGCGGCTGTCACTCGCATGGCTAATCGTCTGGAGGCATCACCTGGCCGAAGGCTACATCCCATCCTCGCAGTGAAAACTACGATCACGCGCTCTGTCACAGCACGGCTAATCACTGGTTGGTTCCCGCGCCTACTGGAATAGAATCCCTTGATTCTTTTGCGTCTGTCACTAACGCCCAGCACTTGCGAGTCTGAAGCACATCACAGTCATTCATTACCAGAATCCTACTCGGAATACCACAGACAATGTTAGACTTTCCGGATTCCCAGGATCCTACTCGGAATACCATAGACAAGGTGAGACTTTCCGGATCCTCATAAATGCCGCCATCTATCTAGCTTATACCACGAAGATTCTGTTGGGGAATCTAAGAGATATACATTCAAGCTCTGTTGCATGTAGAACGGAAGTGGTTGTCAATCACGCGCGTTCATAAGTGAGAATGATAATGAGGGTCATATAATCATCACATTCATCATGTTCTTGGGTGCGAATGAATATCTTGGAATAAGAATAAGAGAGATTTGAATAAAAGAAAATAGAATTGCATTAATACTTGAGGTACAGCAGAGCTCCACACCCTTAATCTATGGTGTGCAGAAACTCCACCGTTGAAAATACATAAGTAAAAGGTTCAGGCATGGCCGAATGGCCAGCCCCCTAAAAGTGATCACAGGATTCAAAATACAATCCAGGATGATAATATGATAGTAAAAAGTTCTATTTATAATAAACTAGCTCCTAGGGTTTACATGAGTAAGTAATTGATGCATAAATTCACTTTCGGGGCCCACTTGGTGTATGCTTGGGCTGAGCTTGATCAATCCACGAGCTGAGGCTTCTCTTGGAGTTGAACTCCAAGTTATGACGTATTTTGGGCGTTCAACTCCGGATCATGACGTTTTTCTGGCGTTTAACTCCAGACAGCAGCATGAACTTGGCGTTCAACGCCAAGTTACGTCGTCAATTCCCGATTAAAGTATGGATTATTATATATTGCTGGAAAGCCCTGGATGTCTACTTTCAAACGCCGTTGAGAGCGCGCCAATTGGAGTTCTGTAGCTCCAGAAAATCCATTTCGAGTGCAGGGAGGTCAGATTCCAACAGCATCAGCAGTCCTTTTGTAAGCCTTTTTCAGAGTTTTGCACAAATCCCTCAATTTCAGTCAGAATTTACCTGAAATCACAGAAAAACACACAAACTCATAGTAAAGTCCAGAAATGTGAATTTAACATAAAAACCAATGAAAACATCCCTAAAAGTAGCTTGAACTTACTAAAAACTACCTAAAAACAATGCCAAAAAGCGTATAAATTATCCGCTCATCACAACACCAAACTTAAATTGTTGCTTGTCCCCAAGCAACTGAAAATCAAATAGGATAAAAAGAAGAGAATATACTATAAATTCCAGAATATCAATGAATATTAATTATAATTAGATGAGCGGGACTTGTAGCTTTTTGCTTCTGAACAGTTTTGGCATCTCACTTTTTCCTTTGAAGTTTAGAATGATTGGCTTCTCTAGGAACTTAGAATTTCGGATAGTGTTATTGACTTTTCTAGTTAAGTATGTTGATTCTTGAACACAGCTACTTATGAGTCTTGGCCGTGGCCCTAAGCATTTTGTTTTCCAGTATTACCACCGGATATATAAATGCCACAGACACATGACTGGGTGAACCTTTTCAGATTGTGACTCAGCTTTGCTAGAGTCCCCAGTTAGAGGTGTCCAGAGCTCTTAAGCACACTCTTTTTGCTTTGGATCACGACTTTAACCACTTGGTCTCAAGCTTTTCACTTGGACCTTCATGACACAAGCACATGGTTAGGGACAGCTTGGTTTAGCCGCTTAGGCCTGGATTTTATTTCCTTGGGCCCTCCTATCCATTGATGCTCAAAGCCTTGGATCCTTTTTACCCTTGCCTTTTGGTTTTAAGGGCTATTGGCTTTTTCTGCTTGCTCCTTTCTTTTTCTTTCTATTTTTTTCGAAATTTTTTTTTGCAAGCTTTTGCTTTTTCACTGCTTTTTCTTGTTTCAAGAATCAATTTTCATGATTTTTCAGATTGTCAATAACATTCTCTTTGTTCATCATTCTTTCAAGAGCCAACAATTTTAACATTCATAAACAACAAGATAAAAAATATGCACTGTTTAAGCATTCATTCAGAAAGCAAAAAGTATTGTCACCACATCAATATAATTAAATTAAATTCAAGGACAATTTTCGAAATTTATGTACTTCTTGTTCTTTTGAATTAAAAACATTTTTTTATTTAAGAGAGGTGAAGGATTTATAGAATTTATTCATAGCTTTAAGACATAGTTACTACATACTAATGATCATGAAGTAGAGACACAAAACATAGATAAACAACATTAAAAACCGAAAAACAGAAAGAAATTAAGAACAAGGAATGAATCCACCTCTAGTGGCGTCTTCTTCTTGAAGGACCAATGATGTTCTTTAGCTCTTCTATGTCCCTTCCTTGCCTTTGTTGCTCCTCCCTCATTGCTCTTTGATCTTCTCTTATTTCTTGGAGAATGATGGAGTGCTCATGATGTTCCACCCTTAATTGTTCCACATTGTGGCTCAAACCTTCTAAGGAAGTGTTGAGTTGCTCCCAATAGTTGTTTGGAGGAAAGTGCATCCCTTGAGGCATCTCAGGGATTTCTTGATGATGAGCTTCCTTATGCATCTCTTGAGGACCGTGAGGGGCTTCTCTTGCTTGCTCCATCCTCTTCTTGGTGATGGGCTTGTCTTCTTCAATGGAGACATCTCCTTCTATGATAACTCCAGCTGAGTAACATAGATGGCAAATAAGGTGAGGAAAAGCTAGCCGTGCCATAGGTGAGGGCTTGTCGGCTATTTTGTAGATTTCATTGGAGATGACCTCATGAACTTCTACATCCTCTCCAATCATGATGCCATGAATCATGATGGCCCGATCCACAGTAACTTCAGATCGGTTGCTAGTAGGAATGATGGAGCGTTGAATGAACTCCAACCATCCTCTAGCCACAGGCTTGAGGTCCAGTCTTCTTAGTTGGACTGGCTTGCCTTTGGAGTCTCTCTTCCATTGAGCTCCTTCCACACAAATGTCCATAAGGACTTGGTCCAACCTTTGATCAAAGTTGACCCTTCTAGTGTAGGGGCGTTCATCACCTTGCATCATAGGCAAGTGAAATGCCAACCTTACATTTTTCGGACTGAAATCCAAGTATTTTCCCCGAACCATTGTGAGATAATTCTTTGGACTCGGGTTCATACCTTGATCATGGTTCCTAGTGATCCATGCATTGGCATAGAACTCTTGAACCATTAAGATTCCGATTTGTTGTATGAGGTTGGTTAAGACTTCCCAACCTCTTCTTCGGACTTCATGTCGGATCTCCGGATACTCATTTTTCTTGAGCTTGAAAGGGACCTCAGGGATCACCTTCTTCTTTGCCACAACATCATAGAAGTGGTCTTGATGGCTCTTGGAGATGAATCTTTCCATCTCCCATGACTCGGAGGTGGAAGCTTTTGCCTTCCCTTTTCCTTTTCTAGAGGATACTCCGGCCTTAGGTGCCATTGGTAATGGAAAAACAAAAAAAAAGCTTATGCTTTTACCACACCAAACTTAAAATATTGCTCGCCCTCGAGCAATAAAAGAAAGAAGAGAAGAAGAAGAAGAAGAGAATATGGTAGAGAGGGAGAGAGGTAGGTTCGGCTTAGGTGAAGTAGGAGGGGTTGTGTTGTGTGAAAATGAAGTAGAATGGAAGGGTATTTATAGGGAAAGGGGGGGAGGTATGTTCGGCCATTTGGGTGGGAATGGGAGGGAAATTGGTTTGAATTTTTGAAGGTAGGTGGGGTTTATGGGGAAGAGTGGATGGATGTGAGTGGTGAATGGGGTAATTGGGAAGAGGAATTGAGGTGATTGGTGAAAGGTGTTGGGAAGTGTGACATGGGGAAGAGTGAATTTGGATTAGGAGAGTGTGATTAGGATTAAGAGGTAAGGTGGGAATATGTTAGGTGGGGATCCTGTGGGGTCCACAGATCCTGAGGTGATCCTGTGGGGTCCACAGATCCTGAGGTGTCAAGGAATTCCATCCCTGCACCAAATAGGCATGTAAAATGCCTTCGTGCATCATTCTGGCGTTTAAACGCCCATTGGTGCACATTCTGGGCGTTCAACGCCCATGTAAAGCATGTTTCTGGCGTTGAACGCCAGTTTCATGCTTGTTACTGGCGTTCAGCGCCAGTTTTTCCTCTCTGGGCACATTCCTGGCGTTCAGCGCCAGAATGTTGCTTGTTTCTGGCGTTCAGCGCTAGAATGGTGCTCTGTTCTGGCGTTGAACGCCAGCCAGATGCATCTTACTGGCGTTGAACGCCAGCCCGTGCGTCCTCCAGGGTGAAATTTTTTTCTTCTGCTGTTTTTGATTCTGTTTTTAATTTTTATGATTTTTTCGTGACTCCTCATGATCATGTACCTAATAAAACACAAAATAATAATAAAATAGAATAACATAAAATTAGATAAATAAAATTGGGTTGCCTCCCAATAAGCGCTTCTTTAATGTCAATAGCTTGACAGTGGCTCTCATGGAGCCACAAGGTGATCAGGTCAATGTTGTATAGTTGTCCACACCAAACTTAGAGTTTGGATATGGGATCTTAACACCAAACTTAGAGTTTGGTTGTGGCCTCACAACACCAAACTTAGAGTTTGACTGTGTGGGCTCTTCTTGACTCTGAACTGAGAGAAGCTCTTCATGCTTACTCTCTTCTGTCACAGAGGGATGGCCATGTGCCTTAAACACAAGGTAGTCCCCATTCAATTGAAGGACTAACTAACCTCTGTTGACATCTATCACAGCTCCTGCTGTGGCTAGGAAAGGTCTTCCAAGGATGATGCAATCATCCTTTTCCTTCCTAGTGTCTAAGATTATGAAATCAGCAGGGATGTAAAGGCCTTCAACCTTTACTAGCACGTCCTCTACTATTCCATAGGCTTGTCTCAATGACTTGTCTGCCAGTTGTAATGAGAACAAGGCAGGTTGTACCTCAATGATTCCCAGCTTCTCCATTACAGAGAGTGGCATTAGATTTATCCCTGACCCCAGATCACACAGAGCTTTTTCAAAGATCATGGTGCCTATGGTACAAGGTATTAAGAACTTGCCAAGATCTTGTTTCTTTTGAGGTATAATTTTCTGAATCCAAGTATCCAGTTCATTAATGAGCAAGAGAGGTTCACTTTTCCAAGTCTCATTACCAAACAGCTTGGCATTCAGCTTCATGATAGCTCCTAAATATTGAGCAACTTGCTCTCCAGTCACATCTTCATCCTCTCCAGAGGATGAATAGTCTTCAGAGCTCATGAATGGCAGAAGGAGATTTAATGGAATCTCTATGGTCTCTGTATGAGCCTCAGATTCCTCTGGATCCTTAATAGGAAACTCCTTCTTGCTTGAGGGACGTCCCAGGAGGTCTTCCTCACTAGGATTTTCGTCCTCCTCCTCCCTTGTGCATTCGGCCATATTGACTATGTCAATGGCTTTGTACTCTCCTTTTGGATTCTCTTCTGTATTGCTTGGGAGAGTACTGGGAGGAGTTTCAATGACTTTCTTACTCAGCTGGCCCACTTGTGCCTCCAGATTTCTAATGGAGGATCTTGTTTCACTCATGAAACTGAAGGTGGCCTTTGATAGATCAGAGACTACATTGGCTAAATTAGAAGTGTTTTGTTCAGAATTCTCTGTCTGTTGCTGAGAAGATGATGGATATGGCTTGCTATTGCCCAGCCTATTACGTCCACCATTGTTAAAACCTTGTTGAGGTTTTTGTTGATCCTTCCATGAGAAATTTGGATGATTTCTCCATGATGAGTTATAGGTGTTTCCATAAGGTTCACCCATGTAATTAACCTCTGCCATGGTAGGGTTCTCAGGATCATAAGCTTCTTCAGAAGCTGCCTCTCTAGTACTGTTGGATGCATGTTGCCATCCATTCAGATTTTGAGAGATCATGTTGACTTGTTGAGTCAACACTTTGTTCTGAGCCAATATGGCATTCAGAGTATCAATTTCAAGAACGCCTTTCTTCTGAGGTATCCCATTGTTCACGGAATTCCTCTCAGAAGTGTACATGAACTGGTTATTTGCAACCATGTCAATGAGTTCTTGAGCCTCTTCAGGCGTTTTCTTCAGGTGAATAGATCCACCTGCAGAATGGTCCAATGACATTTTCGAAAATTCAGAGAGACCATAATAGAATATATCTAATATGGTCCATTCTGAAAACATGTCAGATGGACATCTTTTGGTCAGCTGCTTGTATCTTTCCCAAGCTTCATAGAGGGATTCACCATCTTTTTGTTTGAAGGTTTGAACATCCACTCTCAGCTTGCTCAGCTTTTGAGGAGGAAAGAATTTATCCAAGAAAGCAGTGACCAGCTTATCCCATGAGTCCAGGCTATCCTTGGGTTGTGAATCCAACCATATTCTAGCTCTGTCTCTTACAGCAAAAGGGAAAAGCATGAGTCTGTAGACTTCAGGATCAACTCCATTCGTCTTTACAGTCTTACAGATCTGCAAGAACTCAGCTAAAAACTGATAAGGATCTTCAGATGGAAGTCCATAAAACTTGCAGTTTTGTTGCATTAATGCAACTAGCTGAGGTTTCAGCTCAAAGTTATTGGCTCCAATGGCAGGAATGGAGATGCTTCTTCCATCAAACTTGGACGTTGGCTTTGTGAAGTCACCAAGCATTCTCCTTGCATTATTATTATTTTCGGCTGCCATCTCCTTCTCTTGTTCGAAAATTTCTAAAAGGTTGCTTCTGGATTGTTGTAATTTAGCTTCTTTTAATTTTCTCTTCAGAGTCCTTTCAGGTTCTGGATCAATTTCAACAAGAGTGCCTTTATCCCTGTTCCTGCTCATATGAAAGAGAAGAAAACAAGAAAAGAATGAGGAATCCTCTATGTCACAGTATAGAGATTCCTTTATGTTAGTAGAAAAAGAAGGGGTAGAAGAATGAAGAGGGAGATTCGGATTTTTGGATGAAGAGAGGTGAAGAGAAGTGTTAGTAATTAAATAATTAAATAGAATAAGAAGAGAGAGAGGAAAAATTTCGAAAATAATTTTGAAAAGGGGTTAGTGATTTTCGAAAATTAGAGATAAAATATAATTGAAATTAAAATTTAAAACAATTAATTAATTAAAAAGAATTTTTGAAAAAGAGAGAGGTATTTTTGAAAATTGAAGAGGGAAAAGTAGTTAGGTGGTTTTGAAAAAGATAAAAGATAAACAAAAAGTTAGTTAGTTGATTGAAAAAGATTTGAAATCAAATTTGAAAAAGATAGGAAGATAAAAAGTTAGATAAGATATTTTGAAATCAAATTTTGAAAAAGATAAAATTTTTGAAGAAGATCAAATAAAAGATAAAAAGATTTAATTCAAAAATTTTGAAATTATTTACTTCACTAACAAGAAACTACAAGATAAGATTCTAGAACTTAAAGATTGAACCTTTCTTAACAAGAAAGTAACAAACTTCAAATTTTTTGAATCAATCACATTACTTGTTAGCTAATTTTCAAAAATATGATATAAAGATAAGAAAAAGATTTTTGAAAAATAATTTTTAAAATTTTCGAAAATAAAAAAAAATGAAAAAGATATGATTTTTGAAAAAGATTTTGAAAAGATAACTAATGATCTAGAATTAGTCTATGGGTGTGAATGTGTTAATGTAATGTCAATCCCCTTCAATCCTTGGCTCTTATATGCATTTTGGCGCCAAAGTTGGTTGCTGAAACCTTCCAAAATCGCCAGGCACGTGCTGCATTAGTGAGGTCATGTGCCATCATCGGCGCGTGCGCGCATGGTACGCGTGCGCGTCCTTGGCCTGTTTCGTAATGTGCGCGCGAGCGCCTTGTGCGCGCGAGCGCCTTGTGCGCGTACGCGTGCTTGGCCGAGATTAATTCTTTGGCTTTTTGTGCTTCTCTCCACTTGCATGCTTCCTTCCTTGCTTCCTTTGATCCATGCCTAGCCTATTTCAATCCTGTAATTACTAGCAACCACATCAAGGCATCTTATGGAATCAAAGAGAAATTAGAATTCATCAAAATAAGGATTGAAAAGCATGTTTTTACACTTAAGCACAAATACGGGAGAGATAACAAAACCATGCTAATTTATAGGCTAAATGTGACAAAAGGTTATCAAAATACTTTAAATTCAATACAAGATAAACCCTCAAATTGGGGTTTGTCAACCTCCCCACACTTAAGCCTTAGCATGTCCTCATGCTAAAATAAGAAGGAACTAAGGGTTATGACATTTATTTGGATGCAACTAAACTATGTGAGTCCTATCTAAATGCAATTATCTAAAGCAAATGCAAATGCTTAGCTCAAACAAATCAATTCCCAAGAGAACATGTGTAAGCACAATAGCTAGGCAATAGGAATTAAGTCCAAACCACAATTGTATTGAATTACCAAAAAGAATTTAAACTTGCAAGAATATAGATAATATGGGTGAACACATGTGATTGAACTTTTGAACCCTCACCGGATGTGTATCCGCTCTATTCACTCAAGTGTTTAAGGGTTAATTCACTCAATTCTCTTCTAATCAAGCTTTCCAAGATTTGATTTTCTTCTAACAATCAACATTTATTCAGTGCATGCATACATTCATCATGAGGTCTTTCATTTAGGTTGTAATGGGGTTAGGGTCAAGGTAGGGTCATTTATGGTTAAGTGGACTAGGATTTGAATCTTTGATTAGCATAGACTTTTCCTCCTAACCTATTTAATGACCTATACAAATGCAAGCTATCCTAACTACCCATTCTTCACTTTTCTTACATAATCATGCGTCCTTATTCGATTCATAACACCTATGCATTGATTCCTTTTTTATTGACTTCATTTTGGGGCATTTTGTCCCCTTTTTTTTATATATTATTTTTTTTTCTTTTTTTCCATATACAATTTTTTTTCTTTTCTTTCACTTTTATTTCCTTTTCTTTTCATCATTTTTTTTTTCATTTCTTTTTCTTTTGTCAAACTATATACAAGAACATCAATGCACAAGGTCTATTCATTTAATCAATACATGAGTATGTACCCAATTCCTAAACATAAAGGTGTACTACCCTTTTTATCCCGTCCAATGTTCCCAAATCTCACCAACTTTGAATAGTAAACACTCTCACTAGCCTAGGCTAATCAAAGATCCAAGTAAGGACTTTTCATTGGTTTTCCGCCTTGGGCTTGTAATGTGCTAAATTGAAAACAAGTTGGTTAAGCATAGGCTCAAAATTGGCTAACAATGGAGAGTAAAAGGTTGGCTATTTGGGCAAGTGGGCTAATGAAGTAATGGCCTCAATCATATAAATGCATAAATACAAGAAATATATGGATATATAGAATCAAGCAAATCAAGGATTACAATCATAGAAAGAGAACAATTTCACACAAGAATGGAAAATAAGTGGCTATAAAATGTAACCACATCAATAGGCTCAAGTCTCACAAGCTTGTGTTCTCAATTCAATACATGCTTCACAAAGTATGAAATTCAAGCAAGTTTCAAAAATTTTCTTTCAATCAATTGGGTTAATGCCCTATATTTAAACTTCTTGAAAAAAATCTCAATGTTTGACTAAGCATTGTTGTGATTGAAAAATTCAAAAATTTTCTTAGTTCACCCTTTCCTTTTCACTCAAAATTGACTTTTCATGCAACAAGGGTACTAAACAATTCAAGCATAATTTCTAATCACAACCGCAAACTAAAACAAAGATAAGCAAAATGCATAAAGAAGAATCCAACTAAAAGTATGGAATCTATCATCCAAAACATCTAAAATATCCAAAAGCATCAAAATAACTGAAGTCCAAAATAAGCAATAAAAGTATCCCAAAGCAACTAAAAATGCATCAAAATATATACAAAGTGTGCAGAATAAGATAACTAGGCTGAAAAGTTCACCGGTTCCCAAATAATGCTACCGGTGCCCTCCCCACACTTAAAACCAAGCATCGTCCTCGATGCTAAACCGGAGGATCAGTGGGAGGTACAACGATAGGGTCAGTCGCTGGCTGTGGGACCGGCTCCTCATGAATCTCTAGTGGCTCTGTAGTGGCAGGGGAGTCCTGCTGAACCGGCGCCTCTGCCTCCTCCTCCTGATGATCCTGCTCATCGGAGGCCGGAGAATCGGGAAGCGGAGGTAGCTCAGCACCCAAGGAAATCAGTGCCTGGTCCATCCGATCTAACCGGCGTCGAACATGGCGTCGCTCTCGCTCCAAGAACCGGAAAAGACGCTGGACCAGGAGATAAGTAGGCTCAGGGGCAGCTGGAGGAACAGTAGATGATGATGGAGCTGCAGCAGTAGAGGATGATGGGGCAGCCGTAGGGGCTGAAGGTGAAGGTGTCCCAATGGCAGCTCGAGCCCGAGATCGGCGCCGAGCAAGTGGCTTCTCGTGCACCCAACCACCCCAGGGGATAGTAACCTCCCTGTCATCAGCATCAGGGGGTGGTGGTCGCACATCATCATCCAACCACGGAACATCTGCCAGGGTCGCCATACTCGTGACCAATGTAGGAAATGGAAGTAGGCCACGAATATGCGCCCGCCACATACACTGTCTGATCAGTCTAGGGAAAGAGACTTCCTTCCCCTCCATAACACACCCAATAAGTAGAAGCATCTCCATAGGAATCTCAGAGAAGTGGGTGGTGGGAAGGACATAGCAGGCAAAGATCATCTGCCAAGTCTTGGCCTCCCTAGTCAAGTGGGTAAACAACATCCCCTTCGGCTTGGTGTTGTTGGCATCCATAACCCAAGTAGCCTCTGGTACCCCAATAACAGTCCTGAGTGCCTCATAATCGAAGGTCATACTGTGGATGGCTAATTCAGCCTGCTGATGGGCACACAACTCATCCGGGACATGCCGGCACTGTAGTGCCTCCTCAATGGCAGTCTCAGTGATCATAATCTCTCTACCCCTCACCTGAACCGAATCTAATGTCGGACGGAAGAAGTTGCAGTAGAATTCCTTCACCCAAGACACATTAATATCCCCCAAATCCCGGTCGACAAAGTCAATACCCAAATCAATGATCCGACCGGAGATAGGACGTCTCACATCCATCGGGAGAAGCAACTTCTTCTCAATGTTGAGCTTTGTAGTCCGATATTTAGAAAATCGGAGCTCACAGTAGAGATTAGGGAATTTGTCCGGATTGGTGGAAGGTAACTGCTGATTTTCTTTGTCCACATCATTCAAAGGGTTCTTGGCATAATTCTTATAGGTGGAAGGAATGGAGGGAGTAGAGTGTTTTCTCTTTCTGGAGGTAGTGGCTATGGCTTTGCCTTTGTCAGTCATCCTGAAAATATGATAAAATATAATAAGGCATTTAGCATTTAACAAGGAAAGCATGTTCAGGATACAATTGACAAAAAGAAACAACCATGATGCTGTAATGATTGTGCAAAAGTGAACAAATGAACCAAGGAAATGACAAACTTCATTAAAATCAACAACTCATATTCAAAAGGTCAATAGTATCATCATATGCTTTAAAAGAATTGTTAAAAATTGGTTAAAGGTGAATGGAAGTTAGTTGGTTAAAGAAATTAGTAGGTTAGAAAAGTAGATTGGTGATATGATGATATTGATGCTCAATGAAAAGAGAAGTTGTGGTTCATGTTCACAATGAATAATGCAAATCCGGGAAATCAAAAGGGAAAGAAAGTTGCCCAAGTTTGAAATAAAGGTTAAAATGAACCAATTTCCTTGAAAATCGGGCAGCATTCCGGCTTAAAACAGGACGTTCCCGGATAGCAAATGATCACAGTTATCATAGCAAACAACATCAAATAAGGCAAAGTGACAGTGGTATAGCATTCAGTCAGCATGAAATGCACAAAATCAGTCCAAAATCAACAAACAGTATCCAAATAAGCATACAGCAATTTAAGCATGTACGGAGCACTTATCAGGCCTAGAATCCTCTATCCAGCCCTAGCTACCTAACCGCAATTATTTCTAACTAACCTAGCATACAAAATTTTGAATTTAACTAACTAACATACAATTGGACTAACTATCAGAAATTAAAGAGTAGCAGAAAAACAGAAAAAAATTGAGTGGAACCTGGGAGCAGAGGAACGAATAGTGGAAGAGAAATGGGGATTAGGGCAACAGAACCAGGGGTTGCGCCGCCGTGGACGGTGGCGAGGAGTGGCAGAAAAGGAGCGGCGGTGTGGGTTGCTGCGGTGGTTGTGCCGGACAGCTGTCAGGGTTGAGAGACAGAGAGAGAAAGGCGTAAAGAGGAAGAATGGTGGATGGGTAGAGGAAGAGAATCACCGGCGGTAATGGTGGAACGGCGGCGGTGAATGCTGTCGGCGGCAGAAGGGAGAGGAGGAGAGTTGGAGGCGGAGTGAGAGAAGGGTGAGAGTGAGTGGTGGTGAAAGGGAGAAAGAGAAGAAGAAAGGAGGGTGGCCGGCGGTGGTTGCTGTTGCTGCTGCCGCGGCGGTTATGGAGGTTGAGAGGAGGAAGAAGAAGATGGAGGTTGGGGGGTGAAGTGCGCGACTGCGCAGTGTGTTCGCGTGCTAGGGTTATCCCATCTTTTGAATCGGCGCAAGCGCGCACCATGCGCGTCCGCGCCCATTGAGTAAACTAGAGATCTGCGCGTGCGCGTAAAGCGCGCCTGAACGTGGATGAGCAAAATGGGAAAGGACGCGTGCGCGTACAACACGCGCACGCGTGCATGGAGTTGGGCTATAGGCATAGAGTTGGCCCAACTCAGGCCTAACTCTCTGGAGAATGGCCTGGAAGTGGCGTTATCGGATCGGCGCGCACGCGGCATGTACGCGTCCGCGCGCATCGAGAGGAATGGAGATCCACGCGTGAGCGTGCAGTGCGCTCTAGCGTGGAATGGCAGAAGAGGTATGGGCGCGTGGGCGTAAAGTGCGCGCACGCGTATAGTTGATTGGGCCTGAGGCTTAGAGTGGGCTTGAGGCACGCCCAACTCTCGGGTCCGTGGCCTAGAGTGGTGGCAGCACGCATGGATGCGCGCGCGGCGAGTGCGCGCGCGCGGCGAGTGCGCGCTCGCGTAAATTGTTAAGGTATGTATTGGCGCGTCGGCGCGATGTGCGCGCTCGCGCATACCGAGTTGGGCCTGGGGCTTAAAGCTAGCCCAGAGCTGGCTTAACTCTCTGGAATGTGGCTCGAAATCTTGCGGCAGCAAATCGGCGCGGACGCGGCAAGTGTGCGTCCGCGTGAATATCCATGTTCTGAGAAACGGCGCGCACGCACGTAGTGCGCGTCCGCGTGGGTTGAGTTGGGCTCAAGGCATGATGTTTGCCCAAGGGAGGCCCAACTCTCGGGAGTGTTGGCTCGTGGGGCATCCACGCAAGGACGCGTGCGCGTGCATGGTGCGCTCGCGTCCACCCCTTTCTCTCCTTTTTTTTTTTTTTTTTTTATTTAGATGCTCCCCTTATTGTTCACAACTCTTATTCACTCAACTATCATACAATTCACAAAAATACACTTTTGATATTATTCATCTACTACTAAACACAACATGCATGTGACTAAGCTAACAATTATGTTGTACAAACAAATTTTATGAAACATCTATCTACAATGGTGACTCAAATCACTTATTAAGTAAATGTAAAAGATTGGAAAGAGTTTACCATGGTGGGGTGTCTCCCACCTAGCACTTTTGGTTTAAGTCCTTAAGTTGGACATTTTGAGAAGCTCCTTGTCATGGTGGCTTATGCTTGTACTCATCCTTGAATCTCCAAGGATCTTTGCTTCTCAATTGGTTGACAGAATTTCCAATCATTTTCAGTAGGCTTGGGCAAAGTTCTACCCAAGATATGAGTTCCTCTAGTTGGTCTTCACATAGCGAGCCGGGATCCCATATCTTATTTTCACATCCATCCGTTAGTTGAGTTTCATGGTTTTGTCGGATGGGTGGATGGCATAAAGGTGATTGACACAAAGAATTCTCTTTATTCCACCAATGCTTCCTTCTAGATCCATACAGAGTGATCTTTGTCCCAACATCATCCCTATATCTTGAGGTCTTGACCTTAATGAGCTTAACACCTACTTTCCAACCACTACACAACTCATTCTTACTTTTAATTCCACAAAGAGTTCTAAGTTGACCATCATTTTCAATCAAACCATATTCAAGTGAGAAATTAAAGCTTAGAGATAGAGCTGTTACCCACTTAAATGTTGTGTTGGATGGCAATTTGGGAAGGGAGACTTCCCCACACTTAGACAATGCAAGGTCTATCTCTTTGTGCTCTTCTTTGATTGTTTCCACCTCTTCATAGTTTTCTTCAATTTCAACCTCATCGTCTTTGTTACGTGGCTTGGTGTTATCTTCGAGAACTTCATCTTGTTTAATGAGAGGCGCTTCAATTTTGGATAGAAATTCATTGATGAATGAGTTCATCTCTTGATCAACCTCTTCATATTCTTCAATTTCAATATACACCATGCCATTTCCGTCTTCCTTGGGAGGTTGTGCACACTCTTCTATAATTTGAGCTTCATGTCCAATGGGCGAGGGTTCCATTGTAGAGAGGAATTCATCCATGATTGAATCCATCTCTTGATAAGCCTCTTCCAAGTCTCCAACGTTGATATGCCTTGGAGGTTGCGCACCCTCCTCAACATCAATTTCAAGCTTCTTGGAAGAGTGCTCCATGATGCTACATTCCCGTGGACTTTCAACATCTCCTAAGTCTTCAACCACTTCTTCCCTTTCTTCAATGATCATAGGCTTCTCCAATTGTTCCAATACAAAATTTGATTCCTCCTTCTTCACCGGATTTTCCAATTTCTCCTTCATACTCTGCTCTTCTTTAGGTTTTTCACATGTGGTCACGGAAGCACCTTGAGTGTTCAAGCATTGGTAGGCTAAGGTAGACACTACTTTGGTCAAGTTGGTCATAAACTCAAGTGTATCCCGCTTCATGGCCTCTTGTCCTTGAAGTAACAAAGTCAGAGGGTCGTCTATTGGGGCTTGGGGTGAATAGGAAGGTTCATCATTTTGGAGAGAGGGTTCATAATAGGAAGGTGGTTCTTCTCGGTGGAATTGTGGAGGTGGTGTGCATTGAAGTGGCTCTTGATAGTAATCTTGACAGGATTGTGGTGGTTCTAAAGGTTCTTGCTCATAATAATCACAAGGATGTGGTATGGATGATTGGTTATATGATGGATAAGGGTCACATAAAGATACTTGGTAGAAAGGGGCTTGTGAGTATGGTTGAGCATCATGTTGAGGGTGAGATTCATAAGCATATGGTGGTGGTTGATTGTCATAAAAGGAGTCACCATAGCCATTGAATTGACATGCATTAGGATGAGAATTATACCTATAAGTATCCGGAGGTTGTTGCCAATAGGAGTGATCACTTCCTTGAGGCTCCTCCCATCTTTGATGGTTCCATCCATGGTACATGTTGCCATGAAAGTCCACATTTCCTGCAACACAATTAGAGCCAAACTCATAGCCAAGGTGAGAATTCATAGTGAGAGAGCAAAGGAAAACTAACAAAAATTAAGAAACAAACAAAAGATAAACCTATTCACAATATTCACATATGTACAATAACCAATAACATAACACCATTGTAAATCCCCGGCAACGGCGCCATTTTGACGATTGGATTTTTGATGGTTTAGAATTTCTCAAATAAAATCTCGTTGCAAGTATAGTCTCTAAACCAATCGCTAATCCTTTCGTACAAAAATTTGTTTGTCACAAGTACAAACCCCTAAAATCTATAAACCGAAGTATTTAAACCTCGGGTCGTTCTCCCTAGGACTTGCAATAAAGTGTTTTGTTATTGGTTGTGAGTTGTATTTGGGGTTTTAGATGAGAAACATGAATAGTAAATGGTAAGAAAACTTTATTAACAAAATGGTCTTGGCAAGATTTGGTTGTCAAGGGTCTTCATCATTATCACTAGCCACAAGTATGGTAGTTGCAAGGATTAATCCCACTTAGTCATCCTTAAATCAATTAACAAAGGAAAGTCAAGTGAGTTATATCAATCCTAGTCCATAAGTCCTAGCTTTCCACTAATTGGATTAATGAAGGCTAGAGTTAATGGCTATCAACTAGCAATCAATTGGACACTAGTGACTCAAGAAATCCTAAGTTACCTTCTCAAGCCAAGAACATAAAATCCTACTCTAACATCCTCTCAAGCATTTCATCAAACACTTGGAGGGTAATGAAAGAAAGCATTCTTATTTGTAAGAATAAAAGGAATCAACAACTAACAATTACAAAGAATTAACAAAACAACAATCAACAACATCACAATCACATGAATTACCTCAAATTGCATTATTAAAAGAAAACAAAAGAATAACACTAGATCCATAACAAAATGAAGAATTGCAAGAATTAAAGTATATAACTAGAGAGAGAGAGAAGAGAAGAGTAAGAATTAACAAGTGAAAAGTAAATCAAAGCATGAATTAAACCTAGATCTAAGGAAGGAGATTAACCTAAACCTAATCCTAATTCTAGAGAGAAGTGAGAGCTTCTCTCTCTAGAAAACTACTTCTAACTAAAACTATCTAACTAATGATCTAGAATTAGTCTATGGGTGTGAATGTGTTAATGTAATGTCAATCCCCTTCAATCCTTGGCTCTTATATGCATTTTGGCGCCAAAGTTGGTTGCTGAAACCTTCCAAAATCGCCAGGCACGTGCTGCATTAGTGAGGTCATGTGCCATCATCGGCGCGTGCGCGCATGGTACGCGTGCGCGTCCTTGGCCTGTTTCGTAATGTGCGCGCGAGCGCCTTGTGCGCGTACGCGTGCTTGGCCGAGATTAATTCTTTGGCTTTTTGTGCTTCTCTCCACTTGCATGCTTCCTTCCTTGCTTCCTTTGATCCATGCCTAGCCTATTTCAATCCTGTAATTACTAGCAACCACATCAAGGCATCTTATGGAATCAAAGAGAAATTAGAATTCATCAAAATAAGGATTGAAAAGCATGTTTTTACACTTAAGCACAAATACGGGAGAGATAACAAAACCATGCTAATTTATAGGCTAAATGTGACAAAAGGTTATCAAAATACTTTAAATTCAATACAAGATAAACCCTCAAATTGGGGTTTGTCAGTGAGTAAGGGTCGATCCCACAGAGATTGTTGGTATGAAGCAAGCTATGGTCACCTTGTAAATCTCAGTTAGGCAGATTAAAATTGTTTATGGTTTCGAAAATTAATAATAAAATAGAAATAATAAAAGGGATAGAATACTTATGCAGATTCGTTGGTGGGAATTTCAGATAAGCGAATGGAGATACTGTATGCTCAAGGACGCCTGCTATTCTCCTGCTTCAACTCAATCCTTCTTACTTCTTTCCATGGCAAGCTGTGTATAGGGGTTCACCGTTCGACGATGGCTACTTTCAATCCTCTCGGGAAAATGGTCCTCTGCGGCTGTCACTCGCATGGCTAATCGTCTGGAGGCATCACCTGGCCGAAGGCTACATCCCATCCTCGCAGTGAAAACTACGCTCACGCGCTCTGTCACAGCACGACTAATCACTGGTTGGTTCCCGCGCCTACTGGAATAGAATCCCTTGATTCTTTTGCGTCTGTCACTAACGCCCAGCACTTGCGAGTCTGAAGCACGTCACAGTCATTCATTACCGGAATCCTACTCGGAATACCACAGACAAGGTTAGACTTTCCGGATTCCCAAGATCCTACTCGGAATACCACAGACAAGGTGAGACTTTCCGGATCCTCATAAATGCCGCCATCTATCTAGCTTATACCACGAAGATTCTGTTGGGGAATCTAAGAGATATACATTCAAGCTCTGTTGCATGTAGAACGGAAGTGGTTGTCAATCACGCGCGTTCATAAGTGAGAATGATAATGAGGGTCATATAATCATCACATTCATCATGTTCTTGGGTGCGAATGAATATCTTGGAATAAGAATAAGAGAGATTTGAATAAAAGAAAATAGAATTGCATTAATACTTGAGGTACAGCAGAGCTCCACACCCTTAATCTATGGTGTGTAGAAACTCCACCGTTGAAAATACATAAGTAAAAGGTTCAGGCATGGCCGAATGGCCAGCCCCCTAAAAGTGATCACAGGATTCAAAATACAATCCAGGATGATAATATGATAGTAAAAAGTTCTATTTATAATAAACTAGCTCCTAGGGTTTACATGAGTAAGTAATTGATGCATAAATTCACTTCCGGGGCCCACTTGGTGTATGCTTGGGCTGAGCTTGATCAATCCACGAGCTGAGGCTTCTCTTGGAGTTGAACTCCAAGTTATGACGTGTTTTGGGCGTTCAACTCCGGATCATGACGTTTTTCTGGCGTTTAACTCCAGACAGCAGCATGAACTTGGCGTTCAACGCCAAGTTACGTCGTCAATTCCCGATTAAAGTATGGACTATTATATATTGCTGGAAAGCCCTGGATGTCTACTTTCCAACGCCGTTGAAAGCGCGCCAATTGAAGTTCTGTAGCTCCAGAAAATCTATTTCGAGTGCAGGGAGGTCAGATTCCAACAGCATCAGCAGTCCTTTTGTCAGCCTTTTTCAGAGTTTTGCTCAAATCCCTCAATTTCAGTCAGAATTTACCTGAAATCACAGAAAAACACACAAACTCATAGTAAAGTCCAGAAATGTGAATTTAACATAAAAACCAATGAAAACATCCCTAAAAGTAGCTTGAACTTACTAAAAACTACCTAAAAATAATACCAAAAAGCGTATAAATTATCCGCTCATCACTATCCTATACAATAATACATGTTTTGGTCTTAAGATATTGTTGGAAGGTAGTTGAATGACAAAAAAAGGAAAATCATTAAAGGGAATGAAGTTATCAAAATAATGTATTGTATGAAGGAAAAAAATATTTCTGAATGGAGAAACAATTGGTAAAAAAATGAGATTTTCTTTTAGCATATATGGCCTTTTACATTGAATAAGTTATAAAATACAAAAATAGGTAAAATAAAAAAAGGAAGGAATGCAATTGAATTTTTTAATTGATGGTAGGCACATAACGATTAAACAATAAATTGTAAGAAAATATTAACACTACTAGAAAACTATTTATTATAGACGGATATTTCCGACAAATTTTATCCTACGGAAATATAGACAAATTTTGCGAGAAAATTTTCGTCGGAAACAAAAAAATGAATTAATATAAATTATAGACAGAAAAAAATCTGTCGATAATTCTGTTAGAAAAATTAATTTTTCTCCGTGAAAAATAATTACAGACAGAAAATATGTCTGTATTTAAATAAACAAAAATATTACATTTTGTTAAATTATTAAAGAAAAAAAATCTGTTTGTAATTTAAAATATTCCGTCAAAAATATTAAAATAAAGTTTGGTGTTACGAACTACTCCTTATTTCACATATCTCTTCCCTGCGCTTCCACACCCTCCCCTCCAAATGCTCTATCGGTGGCGCTTCTCAGCCTTGCGCCGTCGTTGCACCGAACCTCCATTGCACTGAACTTTCATCACCCCGTCACACCCCTTCCTGGCTCTTCTATGTGTGTTGCTCGCGTCATTCCCTTTCGAACCCTAATGTGCATTTCTCCGTCACCGTCTTCATCACCTCCGTCCCCATCCTTTTCACCTTCTCCTGTGTTTACTCTTTCTACCTTCACGACCGATCACTCATTCAGTAGCACTAACAATAACCAAGGGCGTCCACCGAGCAGCCATTGAAGAAGCGAAAGCACAACACTCTCCCAGAATCCCCACTGCCATACCACCGCTGCTAGCACCGCCGCCATAATCTCCGCAAACCGTAGCTCGTTCGCCTACTCCTCCTCCTCCACCTCTGTCACAGGATGAGGTCATCACCAAGCGCATGAACAAAGATGAGGTTCGAACCATGCTTGAGTGCTACCGTCGCATCAAGCTCTTCTTGTCAAAGAAGGAAGGTGCTTTCATCCATACCCTTGAACAGAGCTTCTTCGCTCTCATCAATGCTTTCAGAGGTAAACACTACTAAACAACACTTCATAGTTCATTCTCTATCTTTTTGGAGTGTATAAATTTGAAATTAAGGTTAATGAATTTGAGTATGTTGAATGCGATGTTGTAATGTTTAGAATTGAAGTTAACATAATTTTTAATCATGTGTAGGAACACGAGTGAGCCATTTTGATCTGCAAACTTTTAGTGAGTCAAAATAGTCGTTTAGATAATCAATGTGACAATTTTATTCTCATCTCTTGTCTATAGAAACTATTTGAACTCATCAAAATGAACTACGTATGTACCTAACTGACTTTGAAAGTGATCAAACTAAGCAGTGAACTCGTCTTGAAAGTTTCAGTATATACACACCATGTAGGAGAATAACATTATATACATATTAAAATATTAGTGAATGTGAATATGAATATGTATATTAGAACATAAGAGAAGTAACTCAGAAGAACAACCATGAGGCATGAGTAGTTAAGCACAACAAAAATAGAAACAGAGTAGAAACGAGGGAAGCGATGCGGCGGTAGAACCAGTAGAGCGGTAAGTCAGGGAAGCCTAGTGGGGGACTGAAGAGATATTAGTGTTCACCAGAGCAGCGCTGATGGCGACAAGTTTCGATGAGAGAGCAGGAGTTATTTTTGTTTAAGTCAATACTTCATAGTTCATTCTCCAGCCCTTCTTTTCATCCTACCTAAGCTGCTTCTACTATTTCCCCCTCTTCACTCAAATACAAACCCATCATGTAGTTATCTTTGTTCTTTCCTCATAATACTCTTCTATATACATGGCATGAAGATCAAGATCATGCAAGTATCATGTGTTCCTCAATTTCAGGGGTGAAGACACTCGCTCTGGATTCACTAGCCATCTCTATGCCACCCTCACAAGGAAGGGAATCACTACCTTCATTGATGACACCGACCTTCGCAAAGGTGATGTTATTTCACATGAACTTACCAGAGCAATTGAAGACTCTATGTTTGCAATCATTTGTTGTTGCTACAAATTATGTTAACTGAATTATTAGAACAACCATTATTAGCACTTTTGGTTTGGCTCTTGGAGGCCAAATCACACTACTTTCTGGAATCTTCTATTGGATTGCTCAGCTTCTTGGTTCCATTGTTGCATGTTTCCTCCTTTCTTATGTCACTGAATTATATATAAACTCTCTATGATTCAATCACTTGTTGAGTATGTCATATCTCTCATAAGTTTACATTGTCCTTGATCCAATGCTTTAGCAGCATGTTTTTTCTTATATATCCTACACAAGATCCAGTCATGTGATAAGATAACTTAAATATAGGAGTACTCATTGATGTGTAATTATATATCTTAATTAAGTTGTTAACAGATTTGCATAGTGAAGCTTGGAGGACTAGATGAAACACAAACACAAAGACAGCTGCATCATGATGATGAAGAAATAGAGAATGTTCATCGTTCTTATTTGTCTTTAGTGAAAAAAAGTGAGGAGGAAGCTTTGCTTCTTTACAGTTACAGGCACAGTATGAAAGGGTTTGCAGCATTGCTTAGCAGAGAAAAAGCGAAGAAGTAATTATTAATAAGTCTAGAGTTGAACAAATAATTCTGCAATAACACTTTTCTTTTCCTATGCTCCCTCAGTCCCTCATTAATCAATACATATAGGAGAATACTATGTATGCCATATGTTTATTTCTTCTTCCCTATGCTTCCTCTCTTTCTCCTTCCTTTTTTATTTTAATTAGATTTTCTTTCCCTATAGTCTTGCTTGTATGATTCTATACTAATAATACTGTACCATTCTTCTCTTGCAGCATTGAAGGAAACAATTAATAGTATTTAGACCCTAATATTTCTAAGTATATTAGTAGTATGCTTTGGAGTATCTTTTAATTAATATTTGCATGCTATCACGTTTTCTTGTAGGATTGAATTAGATATTTTTTTAATATATAATTATTTAGTTACATAATTAGTAATTAGTTGGCAATGAGTAATGCCTACTACTTGTGTTGTGTTTGTAATTAATTACTATTATTGATGATATCAATGTGTTATTGTTTTTTCTTCTTATGAATTAGTCAGGACCTTTATTAGATTTGATGCTCTAGCAGTTGCTTTACAAGAAAAGGTCTTTGCACCATCTGGTCATATTCTTTTATTATCCATTTATTTAGTTTTTAATAGTTTTTCACTAACAAAAATATATGTGCTTTTGATATATGGTAATTTAGCATTCTAATATTCACTATGCTATATTCATGTTACTGCATTATTGCTCTTATCAAAACAGGAGGAAAGACATTTATTGGAGAGAAATATGAATGTAGGGCTTCAACAGAAGATTGAAGAACTTCAGAAAAATTTGATGCAGGTTATTATAAGTCACCTCTTTGCTTCGAACACTTGAAATATTTAGTTGCTAGTAGATTTTGATGCTAGCAGAGTTTAGAAAAGGACTTGAGGTTTTAAGATAGCTCGATATTTGTTTAATACCTTATTTTTTTTCATCTATTATTATCTTGTAACTTTTTTTCTTCAATAATGCATGTGCCTCCAAATTGTGAATTAATGGTTCATAATTTGAAGAGTTACATGTGCAGGGATCCTTGCTTTTATATATTATTTCCAGATATGGTTTCTAATCTTTAAGGTTGTTATTTTTTTTCATTCAGGTTACCCATGAAAAGGTGAAAGCTCTTGTGGAATTTGCACAACTAAAGTAGGAGCATCAATTACTGATAGAGTATGATTGCTTTCATATGATGGTTATGGGATCATATTTTTTTCATTTTTATATTATTAGCGGCTACTGCTTATTTTTGTTATTCCATAGTGAAAATTTTCCCCTTGAAGCATCTTTGTCTTTGTTAATCAACCGAAAGGCATTCATTGAAAACAGTGGTATCTTTATAAAAGTGTTGTGTCATTTTGAAGGATAAACCTGCATTAAGCTGTTTCACAGTGTTGTTTTCAATTGTTTTCTGAACAATTATATTTTCTAGATCTTGATTTGATTGCCACAACTGAATAACATGTGAAAATTTAAAAACATTCTAGAAAATAGTTTGCTAGTTTTCTGGTGACAAAATAATGCGAACATGTACCATCAGAAAACTGAGTCTAAACCTCTCTATTTTATGAAATAAGAGATGTTTCTCTTCCTTAAATATTGCATGATTATCAAATATGCTATAATCCTTGTCTAGGAAACTGGATCAGGAGATTAAACACGGAAAAGCCATGGTTAGCATTGGAGAAAGAAATCATATTACTCATGAAAGAGACGGAAGTTTAAAAAACTTACTAAAGAGAACATATCTAAGTCGATGGATTGGCCCACTTGATAAGAGCGGCAATGAAGTCGACAGTAATCCAAATAATGAAGGAAAATTTCTTAATAAAAGATCCACCAGTATGGATTTTGCAAGGTAAGTGTTTTATTGGTAGTCATTGAATCTGAATTTATTGCATCGATAAATGATTTTGGAAGGTAATTTAATCATATCTCTAATCTATTTGACTTATATGAAGCTACCACTATGACCAATAGTGATTGTTTTCATACTTCTGTCTATTTATGTGTAATGTGTCTTGTCCATCACAATGAAGATTGAAATTGCAATGCTTAAGGAAAGCATGGAGTGTTTAACTTCATCAATTCATAGGCTTCATCTCTCTCTTTTCAAGGTATAAAAATATTATGTTCCGTAAGTGCTAAAAATTTTATTTGAAAGAATCAAAGCATAAAAGGGAGGTTTCCCCTTTTGATGTATCAATTTTGTCATGTTTAGTTTTGAAACTTAGCATCTGAAACATATTAATGTGGGTTGCTTGCTTGATATATGGCTACTAGACCCAAGGAATCTGTTGTCTGTGAAGATGTAGTTTCTGGTATCTCAGAAATCCTCAATGAAATTATCAATGAAGCAAAACTTGTAAAGACTGCACTTGGGAGCTCCTTACCCATCAGTTGGTTAGGAGAAGGAGATGCTGGTTACATGGGAGATAATGCAGGCACTAGCACGACATATCAGGAATGCACTAAAGGACTATGATGACGATGACACTGAAGACTATAGCTGATAGTTTTAGTATGGTTGAACAATACACTGAGAATTATAGTTGATGATCAATACACTTTGTTTATGTTTTGAATTATATTGGCTTGCTTGTTTATATCACTTTTCTTTTAGTTTGATAATACGGTGAATTTATTTTTTTTTCTTTTTTGAAATATTATAAATATTTGAATAAAAATTAGATAAAAATTTGTATTGAATTTATATTTATTTTGTATGAAATCAAGTTTATTTTGCAATGGAAAAATTTAAAAAAATTCTATTTTACCTTATTGACGGATTTACAGACGGATTTTCTGTCTGTATTCAGAGTTGGGATGGTTTTCCAAGGTTCCAATTACAGATGAAAAATCCGTCGAAAAATTTGTCTCTAATTACCGATGAAAAATTCGTCGAAAAATATGTCTCTTATTACCGACAGAAAATTCGTCAGAAAATCTGTCTCTAATTACCGAAGGAAAATCTGTCTTTAATTACCGGCGAAAAATCCGTTGGAAAGTTCGATGTTCCAGGGAAATGGAGGAGAGAATTTACCGAGAAAAAATCTGTCGGTAACTGGTAAAAATCTATTGGTAAATTACCGACGGAAAAAATCCGTCGGTAACCAAAAATGCGTCTGTAATAAAGACCAAATTTATCTGTAAATATGTCTGTATTAAGCAATTTTCTAATTGTGTAATTGAAATATTGATTTAATATTAAAATAAAAATATAAATAATGAATAAACATATAAAAATTTAAAATCAAAATATTTAAGTTCAAGGAAGGAAGGAAATGAAGATGAACTTTTGGTAAACAAGGACTCAAACATTAATCATTAAACAATAGATAGCCGTAGTTTCATCTCCGAGCTGGAGACCTCCCCGCATTCCAGGCCGGCTCCAGTCCCAGGTGGAGGCTCTCCTCCACCGTGGCATCTCCTCCAGCGTGGCTTCTCATCTTTGGGGGTGCATGTGCTCCTCTGTCATTCTGCCGTCAGTTTTCCCTTTCACCTTCTCGCTCACGCAACCTGCCTTCCCTTTCACCGAATCGCTCACACAACCTGCCTTCTTGATGGATTTGTTTGAACAGGTAATGATTACTTGGAACCCTAGGAGCTTTGCTTTCTTCTCCTAACTTTGTTTTCTCTACCCTATGAAATTTTGTGTACGAGCTGTGTTTTCTTGGGAGTTTAGTTCGTCGCCGTTCATCCAGGTTAGTCATTTCCAAATAGAGTCTCAAATTCAAGATCTCAGATCAATCAATCAGGTGCATCCAAACCTATTTTCCTCTTCATCCTTTTTCTTTTCCTTCATTGTGTACATCCTTGTGATCAATTTTGGTTTCTGTTCCATGGTTAACCCATATTTTATTGTCTAGGGTTTGTGAAATTCATAATTGTGCAAATTGTGATCATTTTTGGTATCTGTTCGATGGTTAAGCGAGATTTTATTGTCTGGGGTTTGTGAAATTCCTAATTTTGCAAATTGTGATCGTTTGGTATCTGTTCGACGGTTAACCCAAATCTTATTATCTAGGGTTTGTAAAATTCCTAATTTGCAAATTGTCTGTGACTTAGTTTGTTTCTGGGTTCATGTTCTTGGTTACATTCTTTGGCAGTTGCTGTTAATTTTGAGTATGGTCTATGAATCTGTTTCATCTTCTTCATTTCGTTATTTAGAATTTGATGTGATTATCATTTCTCCTTTTGCTACCTGTTGAATTGTTTGTTGCATTTGGTTTGTGTATTTCATCAATTTTTGGGATTTTATAATGATAATAAAGATTATTTTCTTACTTACCTTTTCTTATATTTATGGATCATGAGTTTGGTTTTGTGAATCATTGTCTAGGTATGGGGTTTCTACCTAATCTACTTTCTCCATGGTGATGTGATTGACAGATTTTTTTCAGCAAAGTCAGTTTATAGACCCAGCTTCTCCTATTCAAGTTTTGCATTCCCGATTTCATTCTCTCCTATTTAACTTTTGTATTCCAATTTCCATTCTCATTCACTAATCCCTTTGAATTGTTTGGGCTGAATGTAGCAATTTATAATTTTTTCTACATTCAGAATCAAAATTCTCTTATTTATGTTTGATGTCAAATTTTATGAAGCACTTAAATAATTATATTGATGAAACCTTTTGTTAGTCAACTCAATTGCATTTCAATTCTTTTTTGGTTATACAAAAAAGTGTTGTATATTTCACCTCTTGCATAAAAGTAGAGTTGATTGTCATGAATTTGTGTGCTTCATTTAATTATATCCAAAGTAGACCGATTAAATCCTATATTGAAAACTGATGAATCTATTTTTAATTTTTTACTTTGTGTATATTCAACAAATCCATTGAGTTTATATACTGTTTTCTGTATTCAGAATCATGTTCTGTTATTTATGTTTGATGTCAAATTTTATGAAGCACTCAAATAATTATATTGAAAGTAGACCCATTGAATGCAATATTAAAATTTCATAAATTTATTTTTATTTTTTTTATTTTCTTTATATTCAACAAATCCATTAAGTTTAGATAAAGTGAATTGGTGGTTGCATGTGGGCTGTGTGAATCATTATGAGGGAATGGGTTTTTGGTGGACGAAATTGTGATCACATCAATGTAGTACTCTTTGTTATTGTATGGAATCATTATTATGGCTCTTGGCTATGTGTGGACACAACTCCGTTCAACTTAACCAGCAAGTGTACTGGGTCATCCAAGTAATACCTTACGTGAGTAAGGGTCGATCCCACAGAGATTGTTGGTATGAAGCAAGCTATGGTCACCTTGTAAATCTCAGTTAGGCAGATTAAATGGTTATGGGTTTCGAAAATTAATAATAAATAGAAAATAAAAAGGGATAGAAATACTTATGTAAATCAATAGTGGGAATTTCAGATAGGCGTGTGGAGATGCTAGAATCCTTTCGAATCTCTACTTTCTTATTGCTTTCATCCAATCCTTCTTACTCCTTTCCATGGTAAGCTGTATGTAGGGCATCACCATCATCAACGGCTACTTTTAATCCTGTCGGGAAAATGCTCCTATGCGCTGTCACTGCACGGCTAATCATCTGGAGGCATCACCCTTGTTGATGGCTACGTCCCATCCTCTCAGTGAAAATGGTCCAAATGCTCTGTCACAGCACGGCTAATCATCTGTCGGTTCTCAATCAGGTTGGAGTAGAATCCCTTGATTCTTTTGCGTTTGTCATTAACGCCCAGCCTTCAGGAGTTTGAAGCTCGTCACAGTCATTCAATACCGGAATCCTACTCGGAATACCACAGACAAGGTTAGACTTTTCGGATTCCCGGGATCCTACTCGGAATACCACATACAAGGTTAGACTTTCCGGATCCCCATGAATGTCGCCATCTATCTAGCTTATACCACGAAGATTCTGTTGGGGAATCTAAGAGATATGCGCCCGGCCTAAGGTAGAAGGAAGTGGTTGTCAGTCACGCGCGTTCATAGGTAAGAATGATGATGAGTGTCACGGATCATCACATTCATCAAGTTGAAGTGCAACGTATATCTTGGAATAAGAATAAAAGAGAATTGAATAAAAAGTAATAGTAATTGTATTGAAACTTGAGGTACAGCAGAGCTCCAAACCCTTAATCTATGGTGTGCAGAAACTCCACCGTTGAAAATACATAAGTGAAAGGTTCAGGCATGGCCGAATGGCCAGCCCCCTGAATGATCAAAAGACCGAATGATCAAAGACTAAACAGTCAAAAAATTAAACTGTCAAAAGATGTCTAATACAATAGTAAATTATCCTATTTATACTAGACTAGCTACTAGGGTTTACATGAGTAAGTAATTGATGCATAAATCCACTTCTGGGGCCCACTTGGTGTATGTTTGGGCTGAGCTTGATCTATCCACGAGCTGAGGCTTTTCTTGGAGTTGAACTCCAAGTTATAACGTGTTTTGGGCGTTCAACTTCAGATCATGACGTGTTTCTGGCGTTTAACTCCAGACAGCAGCATGTACTTGGCGTTCAACGCCAATTTACGTCGTCAATTTCCGAATAAAGTATGAACTATTATACATTTCTGGAAAGCTCTGGATGTCTACTTTCCAACGCCGTTGAGAGCGCGCCATTTGGAGTTCTGTAGCTCCAGAAAATCTATTTTGAGTGCAGGGAGGTCAGATTCCAACAGCATCAGCAGTCCTTTTGTCAGCCTTTTTCAGAGTTTTGCTCAAGTCCCTCAATTTCAGCCAGAAATTACCTGAAATTACAGAAAAACACACAAACTCATAGTAAAGTCCAGAAATGTGAATTTAACATAAAAACCAATGAAAACATCCCTAAAAGTAGCTTGAACTTACTAAAAACTACCTAAAAACAATGCCAAAAAGCGTATAAATTATCCGCTCATCACAACACCAAACTTAAATTGTTGCTTGTCCCCAAGCAACTGAAAATCAATTAGGATAAAAAGAAGAGAATATACTATAAATTCCAGAATATCAATGAATATTAATTATAATTAGATGAGCGGGACTTGTAGCTTTTTGCTTCTGAACAGTTTTGGCATCTCACTTTCCTAGTTAAGCATGTTGATTCTTGAATACAGCTACTTATGAGTCTTGGCTGTGGCCCTAAGAACTTTGTTTTCTAGTATTACCACCAGATACATAAATGCCACAGACACATAACTGGGTGAACCTTTTCAGATTGTGACTTAGCTTTGCTAAAGTCCCCGGTTAGAGATGTCCAGAGCTCTTAAGCACACTCTTTTTGCTTTGGATCACGACTTTAACCACTCAGTCTCAAGCTTTTCACTTGGACCTTCATGACACAAGCACATGGTTAGGGACAGCTTGATTTAGCCGCTTAGGCCTGGATTTTATTTCCTTGGGCCCTCCAATCCATTAATGCTCAAAGCCTTGGATCCTTTTACCCTTGCCTTTTGGTTTTAAGGGCTATTGTCTTTTTCTACTTGCTTTTTCTTTTTCTTTCTATTTTTTTCGCCATTTTTTTTCGCAAGCTTTTTACTTTTCATTGCTTTTTCTTGCTTCAAGAATCAATTCCATGATCTTTCAGATCATCAATAACATTTCTCTTTGGTCATCATTCTTTCAAGAGCCAACAATTTTAACATTCATAAACAACAAGATAAAAAATATGCACTGTTCAAGCATTCATTCAGAAAACAAAAGTATTGTCACCACATTAATATAATTAAATTAAATTCAAGGATAAATTCGAAATTCATGTACTTCTTGTTCTTTTGAATTAAAGCATATTTCATTTAAGAGAGGTGAAGGATTAATGGATTTTATTTATAGCTTTAAGACATGGTTACTACATACTAATGATCATGAAGTAGAGACACAAAACATAGATAAACATAACATAGAAACCGAAAAACAAAAAAATAAGAACAAGGAATGAATCCACCTTAGTGGCGTCTTCTTCTTGAAGGACCAACAATGTCCTTAAGCTCTTCTATGTCTCTTCCTTGCCTTTGTTGCTCCTCCCTCGTTGCCCTTTGATCTTCTCTTATTTCTTGGAGAATGATGGAGTGCTCATGATGTTCCACCCTTAATTGTTCCACATTGTGGCTCAAATCTTCTAAGGAAGTGTTGAGTTGTTCCCAATAGTTGTTGGGAGGAAAGTGCATCCCTTGAGGCATCTCAGGGATTTCTTGATGATGAGCTTCCTTATGCATTTCTTGAGAACCGTGGGGGGTCTCTCTTGCTTGCTCCATCCTCTTCTTGGTGATGGGCTTATCCTCTTCAATGGAGATGTCTCCTTCTATGATAACTCCAGCTGAGTAACATAGATGGCAAATAAGGTGAGCAAAAGCTAGCCTTGCCATGGTGGAGGGTTTTTCGGCTATTTTGTAGAATTCATTGGAGATGACTTCATGAACTTCTACTTCCTCTCCAATCATGATGCTATGAATCATGATGGCCCGATCCATAATAACTTCAGATCGGTTGCTAGTGGGAATGATGGAGCGTTGAATGAACTCCAACCATCCTCTAGCCACAGGCTTGAGGTCCAGTCTTCTTAGTTGGACTGGCTTGCCTTTGGAGTCTCTCTTCCATTGAGCTCCTTCCACACATATGTCCATAAGGACTTGGTCCAACCTTTGATTAAAGTTGACACTTCTAGTGTAGGGGCGTTCATCTCCTTGCATCATGGGCAAGTGGAACGCCAACCTCACATTCTCCGGACTAAAATCTAAGTATTTCCCCCGAACCATTGTAAGATAATTCTTTGGACTCGGGTTCATACTTTAATCATGGTTCCTAGTGATCCATGCATTGGCATAGAACTCTTGAACCATTAAGATTCCGACTTGTTGCATGGGGTTGGTTAGGACTTCCCAACCTCTCCTTCGGATCTCATGTCGGATCTTCGGATACTCATTTTTCTTGAGCTTGAAAGGGACCTCAGGGATCACCTTCTTCTTTGCCACAACATCATAGAAGTGGGCTTGATGGCTTTTGGAGATGAATCTTTCCATCTCCCATGACTCGGAGGTAGAAGCTTTTGTCTTCCCTTTTCCTTTTCTAGAGGATTCTCCGGCCTTAGGTGCCATTGATGGTAATGGAAAAACAAAAAGCTTATGCTTTTACCACACCAAACTTAAAATATTGCTCGCCCTCGAGCAAGAGAAGAAAGAAGAGAAGAAGAAGAAGAAGAAGAAAAAAATGGAGGAGAGTGAGGGGAGATGGATTCGGCCAAGGTATAGTAGAGGGGGTAGTGTTGTGTGAAAATGAAGTAGAATGGAAGGGTATATATAGGGAGAAGGGAGAGGGTAGGCTCGGCCATTTAGGGTGGGATTGGGTGGGAAAATGTTTTTGAATTTTGAAGGTAGGTGGGGTTTATGGGGAAGAGTGGATGGATGTGAGTGGTGAATAAGTGATTGGGAAGAGAGATTGAGGTGATTGGTGAAGGGTTTTTGGGAAGTGTGATGACAAGTCATCTTAGCCTAGTTTTACTAGTCTTTTTCTTTGTTTTCATTTAGTTTTATGCACTTTCTTAAGCCATAGGTAAGCCAATTGGGTTGAAATTCATGTTATCTTTGACTCAATCAATCATGTATAAAATGATGCATTTTCATGAGATTTTATGCTATAATTGTCATATATTATGGAAGAGAAACAATCTCATGATTTGAAGCACAGCTTTGATATTTTTGATTGATTGATGATAGGTGAAACAAAGCTTGGAAGGAGGTTGCAAGAAGGGGCTTGGAAAGAGAGATTTACGTTTGAGCCAACGTTTGAGGAAAACGTTAACTCAAACGTGAAAAGAAGATGAAGAATGCCCTGGAAGAAGCCAACGTTTGCGCCAACGTTTGACCTCAAACGTTGAGGCAAACGTTGGCTGAGAACAAGCCCCTGGGAGAAGCAACGTTTGTGCCAACGTTTGCCTCAAACATTGAGGCAAACATTGGCTAAGAATAGAAGCAGGGGAAGGCAACGTTTGCGCCAACGTTTGCCTCAAACGTGAGGTCAAACGTTGGCGCCAAATTGAAGGAAATTGGAGCTCTGGCCACGGCAACGTTTGAGCCAACGTTTGCCTCAAACGTGAGGTCAAACGTTGGCTACATTTTGGCAAGAAAGAGCATGGCAAAGCACCCCTGATTTATGGTTGAGATGAGCCACGTTTGCGCCAACGTTTGCCTCAAACGTTGGGCCAAACATTGGCCAAAAAGAGAGCTTGGGAAGATCCACGTTTGAGCTCACGTTTGACCTCAAACATTGAGCCAAACGTGGATGACAGCAAAAAGAGGCCTGCTGCATAATTCCACACATGGCACGTTTGAGTCAACGTTTGCCTCAAACGTTGGCTCAAACGTGAAAGCTACATGGCCCGGTTCAAGAATTGATTTCTTCCCAACACCAAGAGCAAGCAACAGAGGCCTGATTCAACCCAATTCCATCAAAGCCAAGGCCCAATTCAAGGCTTGAAGATCATTAGAAGAGAGTGTATAAATAGATTAGAATTTAAGTTTTTAGGGAGCTTTTCAATTGGGAGTTTTGTTGAGTAGTTTTGAGAGCTTACTTTGCATTTTAGAGAGTTTCTGGGAGGAGAATTGAATTCTCTTCCTCTGGGTTTTATTGTTTTCTTTTCTGTAAAGCTTTACTTGAGTCTTGGGTGTTGAAGAATTGAGGAAATTCTGTCTCAATCTCACCTTGAGATCTCTCTGTTTTTCTTACTGCATTTCTGAAAATTGAACTTGGATTTACATTTCTATATTACTCTCTTCTTTAATTTTGCAATTGCTCCTTGGACTTGGATCTAAGAAGGCAGTGAGATCTAGACTTGGCTATCTAGTCTCTTGGGTCCTGAGATCTATTAATTTCCATTTTAATTTCCTTGTTTAATTGATGCATCAAGCTTATTTTTCCTCTTTAAATCTGAAATCTGGTTGAATTGAATCTATCATCTACTCTTCTGCTTGTTTAATTTTACTTTCCTTATCTAATTTCTGCAATTCCCACATCCCACTTCCCTTTTATTTTTCAAGTCATTTATATTTCTTGCACTTTAAGTTTCTGCAATTTACATTACTTGCACTTTAAGATTCAGCTCTTTTTCTTTTTGTTCCCTTTAATTTCCTGCAAATCACCCACTCCCCTTTACATTCTATGCAATTTAATTCCTGTCAACACAATTTTACACAATCAACACTTGTTTGCTTGACTAATTCAACCACTAAACTAAAGTTGCTCAATCCTTCAATCCTTGTGGGATCGACCTCACTCCCGTGAATTTTATTACTTGATGCGACCCGGTGCACTTGCCGGTGAGTTTTGTGTCGGATCGTTTTCTTCACATCAAGTTTTTGGCGCTGTTGCCGGGGATTGAATAGATTGACAATGATTAAGTGAGGTGGTGATTTAGATCAAGCACTTTTTCTTTTCTGTTTCTTTTATTTCTAACTTGCACACTAACTGTTTGAGACTTTGTCTATACTAATTCTCACTGCACTCAAGTTACAGAGTGCTCTGTTTTAGTTTCTGGTTTTGTTTGTGTTTCTGATTTTGTGATAGGAGGAAAGAGCGATGAATCCACACCTTTTGATCCTGAAACATTTTGGAGGTTAAGAAAAGAGGCAAGAGATAGAGGGGAGAAATGCTGGGATTCAGAAAATCCCCACTGAGAGTTTCTCACCAAGTGATAAAGTGATATTAAACACCCAACCAATGAAGGTGCCTCCACAATTATCTGAGTACTATACTGTGAACTGGATCCTTCCACATGAACACCTAGAGATCATCAAAGAAGAGACTGGAAGAAAGTTCACAGTAAGAAGAGAAAAACCGAGGCATTATGATTTTCAGCCTCCATGATCAAAGAACAAGATGTCAAGCTAGTGACAATAAAGAAGCGCTTGTTGGGAGGCAACCCAACCTGAGGTAGTTTTCTTTCCGTAGCTATTTCAATAAAAAGGCTAAGTAGCTTTATCTATATTGCAAGGAGCTAAGTTTGGTGTTGCACACCAAAACAAAGGGAGAATGAAGAATGCTAAGTTTGGTGTTCCACCAAAAATCTCATTTAAAAACACATTCTCACCTTCTGCATAAAGGGTTGCTAGCTTTAAGCAATCAGAGAAACTACTTAACCAATGTCTATTTTCTAGTTTTTAGTCTTATTGCCTTTAGCAAAGAAAAAGAGTTCGATATATGGTCAATTTGATGCATGAGAACTATTGGCAAGGTACTAAGTTTGGTGTTCTCACACCAAAGTAAGTTCAAAAGCCCACAAATAATTCATACATGCTAACCATTTTTCAAGTGCTTGGGGAACAAGCAACTTTCAAAGATTATTGTATGCAGTCACTTAATTCTAAGGAAGGATTAAGCACCATCAACCAAAGAAACAAAGAGGGATGCAAAGATCAACAATGGTGCTGAGAAAGAGTGAAGCAAGTAAACTCCAACAGGTTGTATTGTTAAGTGACTGTCTTATATTCAAAACTGTTATGATTGAAAGTGATATTGTATCCCTGTTTAGTATAATTTCCTTGTAGTCAATAACTAAGATGTTTGGTATATCATAGCACTATATACTTATAATTTTGCTTGCACCCATGGTTTGGAAAAATACGAATAGAAAACATTTCTTTGAAGAGAAGGATTGAGGAATCAAAAATTTATCGTGAGGTAAGCAAAAGATTAAGGGAAGTGGTGGTTCTGGTTGTAAGAATGTGTATTGAGGTTGCATGTTTGTGAAAACCTGCATGGGAGCTCATAGGCAGGAAATAGAGTTCAAAGAAGTATTGTGGAGATTCTCAAACATCTCTTGAGCCAAGAAGCAGCAAAAAAAAAAGAGAGAACATGGCCCAAGGCTCTGAGCATCAATTACTAGGCAGGAAAGAAGAAAACTCAAAGAGTTAGTATCCTAGTAAATGCTTGTGGTCGAATTGTGTCAAAGAAAGAGGCTTGAGCAAGTAAATCCTCAGGGGTGCTTTAACACCTAATACCTTAAAACCAACTGGTTTAAGAGTATTGATTGAAAGCTTATCTAAAAAGCCGCTTTAAGACATGACACTTAGAGTCGAGGCCAAAACACAGAAATCATAAGCTGCTTCAAGGTGATTATCTATAAAGAGATCTCCAAAATATCATTTGGGTGAAATTCCTAAGACCTAAGACTTCCAATATGTAGGGACTAATAAACACTGAAGCCCTTGCATAAACATATGATTCAGAGTTCACTCCACTGTCAATTAATCACTTCACTCACAGAACATTACATGTCATTCTGTCATTCTTCACTATTTTCTATTCTGACAGTACTCATGAGCTTAAAGTCTTTTCTTGCTTGGGGACAAGCAAGTTTTAAGTTTGGTGTTGTGATGACAAGTCATCTTAGCCTAGTTTTACTAGTCTTTTTCTTTGTTTTCATTTAGTTTTATGCACTTTCTTAAGCCATAGGTAAGCCAATTTGGTTGAAATTCATGTTATCTTTGACTCAATCAATCATGTATAAAATGATGCATTTTCATGAGATTTTATGCTATAATTGTCATATATTATGGAAGAGAAACAATCTCATGATTTGAAGCATAGCTTTGGTGTTTTTGATTGATTGATGATAGGTGAAACAAAGCTTGGAAGGAGGCTGCAAGAAGGGGCTTGGAAAGAGAGATTTACGTTTGAGCCAACATTTGAGGAAAACGTTAACTCAAACGTGAAAAGAAGATGAAGAATGCTCTGGAAGAAGCCAACGTTTGCGCCAACGTTTGACCTCAAACATTGAGGCAAACGTTGGCTGAGAACAAGCCCCTGGGAGAAGCAACATTTGCGCCAACGTTTGCCTCAAACGTTGAGGCAAACGTTGGCTAAGAATAGAAGCAGGGGAAGGCAACGTTTGCCTCAAACGTGAGGTCAAACGTTGGCGCCAAATTGAAGGAAATTGGAGGTCTGGCCACGGCAACGTTTGAGCCAACGTTTGCCTCAAACGTGAGGTCAAACGTTGGCTACATTTTGGCAAGAAAGAGCATGGCAAAGCACCCCTGATTGATGGTTGAGATGAGCCACGTTTGCGCCAACGTTTGCCTCAAACGTTGGGCCAAACGTTGGCCAAAAAGAGAGCTTAGGAAGATCCACGTTTGAGCTCACGTTTGACCTCAAACGTTGAGCCAAACGTGGATGACAGCAAAAAGAGGCCTGCTGCATAATTTCACACATGGCACGTTTGAGTCAACGTTTGCCTCAAACGTTGGCTCAAACGTGAAAGCTACATGGCCCGGTTCAAGAATTGATTTCTTCCCAACACCAAGAGCAAGCAACAGAGGCCTGATTCAACCCAATTCCATCAAGGCTAAGGCCCAATTCAAGGCTTGAAGATCATTAGAAGAGAGTGTATAAATAGACTAGAATTTAAGTTTTTAGGGAGCTTTTCAATTGGGAGTTTTGTTGAGTAGTTTTGAGAGCTTACTTTGCATTTTAGAGAGTTTCTGGGAGGAGAATTGAATTCTCTTCCTCTGGGTTTTATTGTTTTCTTTTCTGCAAAGCTTTACTTGAGTCTTGGGTGTTGAAGAATTGAGGAAATTCTGTCTCAATCTCACCTTGAGATCTCTCTGTTTTTCTTACTGCATTTCTGAAAATTGAACTTGGATTTACATTTCTATATTACTCTCTTCTTTAATTTTGCCATTGCTCCTTGGACTTGGATCTAGGAAGGCAGTGAGATCTAGACTTGGCTATCTAGTCTCTTGGGTCCTGAGATCTATTAATTTCCATTTTAATTTCCTTGTTTAATTGATGCATCAAGCTTATTTTTCCTCTTTAAATCTGAAATCTGGTTGAATTGAATCTATCATCTACTCTTCTGCTTGTTTAATTTTACTTTCCTTATCTAATTTCTGCAATTCCCACATCCCACTTCCCTTTTATTTTTCAAGTCATTTATATTTCTTGCACTTTAAGTTTCTGCAATTTACATTACTTGCACTTTAAGTTTCAGCTATTTTTCTTTTTGTTCCCTTTAATTTCCTGCAAATCACCCACTCCCCTTTACATTCTATGCAATTTAATTCCTGTCAACACAATTTTACACAATCAACACTTGTTTGCTTGACTAATTCAACCACTAAACTAAAGTTGCTCAATCCTTCAATCCTTGTGGGATCGACCTCACTCCCGTGAGTTTTATTACTTGATGCGACCCGATGCACTTGCCGGTGAGTTTTGTGTCAGATTGTTTTCCGCACATCATAGTGTGACATGGGGAAGAGTAAAATAGGATTAGGAGGTAAGGTGGGAATATAGTAGGTGGGGATCCTGTGGGGTCCACAGATCCTGAGGTGATCCTGTGGGGTCCACAGATCCTGAGGTGATCTTGTGGGGTCCACAGATCCTGAGGTGTCAAGGAATTCCATCCCTGCACCAAATAGGCATGTAAAATGCCATTGCACACCATTCTGGCATTTAAACGCCGAGTGATGCACATTCTGGGCGTTCAACGCCCACATGTAGCATGTTTCTGGCGTTGAACGCCAGTTTCATGCTTGTTACTGGCGTTCAGTGCCAGATTTTCCTCTAGGCACATTCCTGGCGTTCAAACGCCAGAATGCTGCTTGTTTTTGGCGTTTAGCGCCAGATTCATGCTCTGTTCTGGCGTTGAACGCCAGCCAGATGCTTCTTACTGGCGTTGAACGCCAGTCTGTGCTTCCTCCAGGGTGTGATTTTTCTTCTGCTGTTTTTGATTCTGTTTTTAATTTTTATATTTTTTTCGTGACTCCACATGATCATGTACCTAATAAAACACAAAATAAAATAAAATAAAATAAAAATTAGATAAATAAAATTGGGTTGCCTCCCAACAAGCGCTTCTTTAATGTCAATAGCTTGACAGTGGCTCTCATGGAGCCACAAGGTGATCAGGTCAATGTTGTATAGTCCCAACACCAAACTTAGAGTTTGGATATGGGGTCTTAACACCAAACTTAGAGTTTGGTTGTGGCCTCCCAACACCAAACTTAGAGTTTGACTGTGGGGGCTCTTCTTGACTCTGAACTGAGAGAAGCTCTTCATGCTTACTCTCTTTTGTCACAAAGGGATGGCCATGTGCCTTAAATACAAGGTAGTCCCCATTCAATTGAAGGACTAATTCACCTCTGTTAACATCTATCACAGCTCCTGCTGTAGCTAGGAAAGGTCTTCCAAGGATGATGCATTCATTCTCTTCCTTCCTAGTGTCTAAGATTATGAAATCAGCAGGGATGTAAAGGCCTTCAACCTTTACTAACACGTCCTCTACTATTCCATAAGCTTGTATCAATGACTTGTCTACCAATTGTAATGAGAACAAGGCAGGTTGTACCTCAATGATCCCCAACTTCTCCATTACAGAGAGTGGCATAAGATTTATCCCTGACCCCAGATCACATAGAGCTTTTTCAAAGGTCATTGTGCTTATGGTACAAGGTATTAAGAACTTGCCAGGATCTTGTCTCTTTTGAGGTAAAATTTGCTGAATCCAGGTATCCAGTTCACTAATGAGCAAAGGAGGTTCACTTTCCCAAGTCTCATTACCAAACAACTTGGCATTCAGCTTCATGATAGCTCCTAAATATTGAGCAACTTGCTCTCCAGTCACATCTTCATCCTCTTCAGAGGAAGAATAGTCTTCAGAGCTCATGAATGGCAGAAGGAGATTTAATGGAATCTCTATGGTCTCTATATGAGCCTCAGATTCCCTTGGATCCTTAATAGAAAACTCCTTCTTACTTGAGGGACGTCCCAGGAGGTCTTCCTCACTAGGATTTTCGTCCTCCTCCTCCCTTGTGTATTCGGCCATATTGATTATATCAATGGCCTTGCACTCTCCTTTTGGATTCTCTTCTGTATTGCTTGGAAGAATACTGGGAGGAGTTTCAATGACTTTCTTACTCAGCTGGCCCACTTGTGCCTCCAGATTTTTGATGGAGGATCTTGTTTCACTCATGAAACTGAAAGTGGCCTTTGACAGATCAGAGACTAGATTGGCTAAATTAGAAGTGTTTTGTTCAGAATTCTCTGTCTGTTGCTGAGAAGATGATGGAAAAGGCTTACTATTGCTCAGCCTATTGCGTCCACCATTGTTAAAGCCTTGTTGAGGCTTTTGTTGATCCTTCCATGAGAAATTTGGATGATTTCTCCATGATGAGTTATAGGTGTTTCCATAAGGTTCACCCATGTAATTAACCTCTGCCATGGCAGGGTTCTCAGGATCATAAACTTCTTCAGAAGCCGCCTCTTTAGTACTGTTGGATGCATGTTGCCATCCATTCAGATTTTGAGAGATCATGTTGACCTGTTGAGTCAACACTTTGTTCTGAGCCAATATGGCATTCAGAGTATCAATTTCAAGAACTCCTTTCTTCTAAGGTATCCCATTATTCACGAAATTCCTCTCAGAAGTGTACATGAATTGGTTGTTTGCAACCATGTCAATGAGTTCTTGAGCCTCTTCAGTTTTCTTTAGGTGAATAGATCCACCTGCAGAATGGTCCAATGACATTTTTGAAAATTCAGATAGACCATAATAGAATATATCTAATATGGTCCATTCTGAAAACATGTCAGATGGACATCTTTTGGTCAGCTGCTTGTATCTTTCCCAAGCTTCATAGAGGGATTTACCATCTTTTTGTTTGAAGGTTTGAACATCCACTCTCAGCTTACTCAGCTTTTGAGGAGGAAAAAATTTATCCAAGAAGGCTGTGACCAGCTTATCCCAGGAGTCCAGGCTATCCTTAGGTTGTGAATCCAACCATATTCTAGCTCTGTCTCTTACAGCAAAAGGGAAAAGCATGAGTCTGTAGACTTCAGGATCAACTCCATTCGTCTTTACAGTCTCACAGATCTGCAAGTACTCAGTTAAAAACTGATAAGGATCTTCAGATGGAAGTCCATAAAACTTGCAGTTTTGTTGCATTAAGGCAACTAGTTGAGGCTTAAGCTCAAAATTATTGGCTCCAATGGCAGGAATGGAGATGCTTCTTCCATCAAATTTGGACGTTGGCTTTATGAAGTCACCAAGCATTCTCCTTGCATTATTATTATTTTCGGCTGCCATCTCCTTCTCTTGTTCGAAAATTTCTGAAAGGTTGTTTCTGAATTGTTGTAATTTAGTTTCTCTTAGTTTCCTTTTCAGAGTCCTTTCAGGTTCAGGATCAATTTCAACAAGAGTGCCTTTTTCCCTGTTCCTGCTCATATGAAAGAGAAGAAAACAAGAAAAGAAGAGGAATCCTCTATGTCACAGTATAGAGATTCCCTTGTGTTAGTAGAAGAAGAAAGGGGAGAAGAATGAAGAAGAGTGGGTTCGGATATTTAGGTGAAGAGAGATGAAGAGAAGTGTTAGTAAATAAATAATTAAATAGAATAAGAGAGAAGAGATAGAAACTTCGAAAATAATTTTTAGAAAGGGTTAGAAATTTTCGAAAATTAGAGATAAGAAACAAGACTAAATTTAAATTAAAACTAATTAATTAAAAAGAGTTTTGAAAAAGGGTGAGATATTTTTGAAAATTGAAGAGGGAAAAGTAGTTAGGTGGTTTTGAAAAAGATAAGAAACAAACAAAAAGTTAATTAGTTAGTTGAAAAAGATTTTAAAATCAAATTTTTAAAAGATAAGAAAATAAGAAGTTAGATAAGATATTTTAAAATCAAATTTTGAAAAAGATAAAATTTTGAAAAAGATAAGATATAAAAGATAAGATAAAATATCTTTGAAAAAGATTTAGTTTTAAAATTAATTACTAACAAGAAACTAAAAGATAAGATTCTAGAACTTAAAGATTGAACCTTTCTTAACAAGAAAGTAACAAACTTCAAATTTTTTGAATCAATCACATTAATTGTTAGTAGATTTTCGAAAATTTGATATAAAGATAAAAAAAGATTTTTGAATTTTTTTCGAAAAATAGAAAAAAAATGAAAAAGATATCATTTTTGAAAAAGATTTTGAAAAGATAAGATTTTTAAAATTGAAATTTTGACTTGACTTGTAAAAAACAACTAATTTTGAACATTTTTGACCAAGTCAACCCAAAATTTCAAAAATTTGGAGAGAAAAAAGGAAAAGATATATTTTTTATTTTTGAATTTTTAATTATGAGAGAGAAAAAATTAAAAACGTCATTTTTGTGTTTTTCTCTTTTTTTTTATGGATCAAAACAAAGAATGCATGCAAGAACACTATGAATGTCAAGATGAACACCAAGAACACTTTGAAGATCATGATGAACATCAAGAACACAATTTTGAAAAATTTTTAATGCAAAGAAAACATGCAAGACACTAAACTTAGAAATCTTTAATACATGGACTCTAACAAACGAAAAATGCATATGAAAAACAACAAACAACACAAAACAAGAAAACATCAAGATCAAGCAAGAGGATTTACCAAGAACAACTTGAAGATCATGAAGAACACTATGAGTGCATGAATTTTTCGAAAAATGCAAGAAAATTTTTAAAGCAAGCAATTGACACCAAACTTAAAAATTGACTCAAGACTCAAACAAGAAACACAAAATATTTTTGGTTTTTATGATTTTATGATTTTTTTTTTGGATTTTTATTATTTTTTTTTTCGAAAATATTTTGGGAAAAATGAAAAAGAAAAGAAAAATTTTGAAAAAGTTTTTGAAAAGAAAATTACCTAATCTGAGCAACAAGATGAACCGTCAGTTGTCCAAACTCGAACAATCCCCGGCAACGGCGCCAAAAACTTGGTGGACGAAATTGTGATCAACAATAATGGCTCTTTGGCATGTGCATAAAAATTAACTCAGCACTTTCTTTCCACAACTCCGTTCAACTTAACCAGCAAGTGTACTGGGTCATCCAAGTAATACCTTACGTGAGTAAGGGTCGATCCCACAGAGATTGTTGGTATGAAGCAAGCTATGGTCACCTTGTAAATCTCAGTTAGGCAGATTAAATGGTTATGGGTTTCGAAAATTAATAATAAATAGAAAATAAAAAGGGATAGAAATACTTATGTAAATCAATAGTGGGAATTTCAGATAGGCGTGTGGAAATGCTAGAATCCTTTCGAATCTCTACTTTCTTATTGCTTTCATCCAATCCTTCTTACTCCTTTCCATGGCAAGCTGTATGTAGGGCATCACCATCATCAACGGCCACTTTTAATCCTCTCGGGAAAATGGTCCTATGCGCTGTCACTGCACGGCTAATCGTCTGGAGGCATCACCCTTGTTGATGGCTACATCCCATCCTCTCAGTGAAAATGGTCCAAATGCTCTGTCACAGCACGGCTAATCATCTGTCGGTTCTCAATCAGGTTGGAGTAGAATCCCTTGATTCTTTTGCGTTTGTCACTAATGCCCAGCCTTCAGGAGTTTGAAGCTCGTCACAGTCATTCAATACCGGAATCCTACTCGGAATACCACAGACAAGGTTAGACTTTCCGGATTCCCGGGATCCTACTCGGAATACCACAGACAAGGTTAGACTTTTCGAATCCCCATGAATGCCGCCATCTATCTAGCTTATACCACGAAGATTCTGTTGGGGAATCTAAGAGATATGCGCCCGGCCTAAGGTAGAACGGAAGTGGTTGTCAGTCACGCGCGTTCATAGGTGAGAATGATGATGAGTGTCACGGATCATCACATTCATCAAGTTGAAGTGCAATGTATATCTTGAAATAAGAATAAAAGAGAATTGAATAAAAAGTAATAGTAATTGTATTGAAACTTGAGGTACAGCAGAGCTCCACACCCTTAATCTATGGTGTGCAGAAACTCCACCGTTGAAAATACATAAGTGAAAGGTTTAGGCATGGCCGAATGGCCAGCCCCCTGAATGATCAAAAGACCGAATGATCAAAGACTAAACAGTCAAAAAATTAAACTGTCAAAAGATGTCTAATACAATAGTAAATTATCCTATTTATACTAGACTAGCTACTAGGGTTTACATGAGTAAGTAATTGATGCATAAATCCACTTCCGGGGCCCACTTGGTGTATGTTTGGGCTGAGCTTGATCTATCCACGAGCTGAGGCTTTTCTTGGAGTTGAACTCCAAGTTATAACGTGTTTTGGGCGTTCAACTCCGGATCATGACGTGTTTCTGGCGTTTAACTCCAGACAGCAGCATGTACTTGGCGTTCAATGCCAATTTACGTCATCAATTTCCGAATAAAGTATGGACTATTAAATATTGCTGGAAAGCTCTGAATGTCTACTTTCCAACGCCGTTGAGAGTGCGCCATTTGGAGTTCTGTAGCTCCAGAAAATCCATTTTGAGTACAGGGAGGTCAGATTCCAACAGCATCAGCAGTCCTTTTGTCAGCCTTTTTCAGAGTTTTGCTCAAGTCCTGCAATTTCAGCCAAAAATTACCTGAAATTATAGAAAAACACGCAAACTCATAGTAAAGTCCAGAAATGTGAATTTAACATAAAAACTAATGAAAACATCCCTAAAAGTAGCTTGAACTTACTAAAAACTACCTAAAAACAATGCCAAAAAGCGTATAAATTATCCGCTCATCAGTTTTTTACCTAATCTGTTCTATCGGTAGTAATGTGATTGACAGAAACTGATGTATAGCTTCCTAGTTGTTTATTTATATTTTGATTTCAGGTCAATTGGATTCCATTTTTTATTGTTTATATAAAAGAACTTTTTGTCTAACTAGGAATTCCCTCCTACAAAGAGAGATACGTGGAGTAGGTTATCATTCATTGAAGATGTCTTCTGCACGGATAATGATGTTCTGCCATACATTCTTCTCTAAAATTGTGGGTATCCCTATCAAGGTATGGGGTTTCTATCTATTTGGTCAGTGGTGATGTGATTGATAGGAATTGATTCATAGCTTCATGGTCATTAAATGAAAGATTTGGTTATTTAACTCAATTGCATTCTCATTTTTTTATTATTTATGTAAAAATTATTTTATATTTCAGCTCTTGAAAAGACATGCGGGTCTTTGTCCTGAATTTAAGATGTCATTCAGAAAGGAAGTAGCTTTCTCACAATCAGATGGCATCACTCCACTGTTTGTGTTACTAGGGAATTCTCTTCTATGTAATCTATTTGATGAGTGGTGATGTGATTGAAAGAAATTTATTGATATCTTCTTGGTGATTTATTTTCATTTTGATGAAACCTTTTGTTAGTCAACTCAGTTGCATTTCAATTCTTTATTGGTTATGCAAAGAGTGTTGTATAGTTTACCTATTGCATAGAAGTAGAGCTGATTGTTCTGAATTTTTGTGCTTCGTTGATAAAGGAATATGCTTGTGCCACTCCCATTCAAGTTTTGCATTCCCAATTCGATTCTCTCCTGTTCAAGTCTTGCATTCCGATTTTAGTTCTGATTCAATAATCCCATTGATGAATCTTTTATTTTTTTAGGTATATTCAACAAATCCATTAAGTTTACCTAAAGTGAATTGCTTGTTGCATGTGGGTTGTGTGAATCATTATCAAGGAATGGGTTTTGTAGCTAATCTATTCTATCAGTGGTGATGTGATTGACAAAAATTGATGTATAGGTTGTTGGTCATTTATTTATTTTTTAAGTTCAACTGAATTGCATTACATTCTTTTGCTGCTTGTGTAAAAATTATTTTATATTTCAGCTGTTGGATGGACATATAGCTCTTTGCCCTGAACTTAAGAGGTTCGTTGAGAAAAGAATGGCCTTGTTCTAGTAAAATGGCTTCATGGTATTGTTTATCTAACTAGCACATCTCTTTATCCAAAGAAAAATCTATCCGACAGTTGGTCTTCCCATGAAAATGTCTTCTGCACACATAATAAGGTTGTGCTATATATTCTTCATTAGAAATTTGGGAATCATTATCAGGGTATGAGGTTTCAATCTCATCCATTTCATGAATGTAGATGTGATTAACAGATTTTTATTGATATTTGTCTATACTATTTTCCCATTCATTTGCTGTTTCGAATGTATCTCTACCTAACACATTTACCAACTCTCATTGCCATGAGTAGAATCATTGTTTGGGGTAGTTGATGAATGCCTTCCCTATGGTCTTTTAAATATGGTGTTAGTTGTTGTTTTTTTAGTTTTCAACTTTAAATTATGTGTTTCACTAATCTGATTTTGTTCTTTTGTTGGATTTCCAGTGTGAAAAAATTTAAGCTACAGTTAAAAAACCACTCCTTAATAGGTTTAGGGATCATATAGTTGAACGTCAAGTTTAAAGAATGGCATACTTTACTGTTGTGTCAAATAATGGTAGTTATAGAGCAACTTCTCATGAATTCAAATTGGTTTTCCTTTACCGAACAACTATTGTAGCTGTTGATGAAGATGTTATCCCTCAGACTTGTTTCAATATGTTTCCTTTTTCTAAGCTGCTGAACATGACCCAAGATTATGATTTTTTAGTTGGTGTGTATATCATCTTACTCTGCTGTTATTCAAGGTGTTTTAACAAATCCTTTGAATATTTAATAGGTTGTGTTTATTTGGAATAGATGTCATTGGTATTTTAACTTCAGTGGAAGAAGAGAAAGAATATGCAAAAGAGGGGAAAATTGTGAAAATGATTGTGCTGGAATTAATTTCAAAAGAGTATGTTGATTAAGTCATTTTTCGTGGTTTCTCTTTATCTTTTAGTCATCTTTTTTCCTTATTTTCTGTTTCATTCTTTATCATGTTTTAAGTTTCAGTCTTACTCTACGATGTGCATTGTTTGGGGACCATGTTAATCAAGTAAATCATTTCCTTGCCTTTGGCTATATGTAGCGGCCTGTTGTAGTCATTCAACTTGCAAAAGTCAAGTTCTATAGGGGTACATTGTTTGTTTTCTATACATCTCATTGCTACTCTAGGTGTTGTCTCCAATAAACTTTGCTAAACTCTTTCTGTGTTGCTGTGTAGGTCAAGTAGGTCTTCAAAATGTGATGTATGCCACTCAAATATTATTTAATCCTGATCTTCCTGAAGTTGTTGAATTCAGGCAGAGGTTAGCATGGTTTATTTTGTTGATTTTTATTGTATTCTTTATTTACAACCAATCTGGAGTAATAAGTACAAGTATTTGCATAATTTTTTTAGTATGATTGAGCAAGGTGTAAATGGTACCTAGCCATTATTTATTGCAAATGAGGGTAAAGTTGTCTCCTTGGAAGATGATTTCATGCGTTTAACTAGTAAATGCACTATTGAAGAGTTTCAAGATAACAATGAGGTTGTCTTCTTTTGAGTTAGTTGTGTTTATGTTTATTTTATACACAAATGAACTGAAAAAGAAAATCAAAGAACAATTTCCAGATCTGTTTTTTCATTCATATTGTTAACAAATTTTGAAATGCCCATTGCATAGGAGGGTTCTTTTATCATTTTTGGTACAATCCGAGGTATTGTCGAGGATGGAGGTTGGTGGTATTCTACTTGTGTGTATGGAAAAGGTATCTATCCTCAAAATGGTGCATATTACTGTAATTTTTGTTTGAAGCACATAACTAATGTAACTCCAAGGTCAGAAATCTTGTTTAAAATGTCTTTTCTTGATATTATTTATAAAAATAATGTATCTTGGTATTATTTATTCTGAATCATTGTGTTCCTTTTTTCTCTCTACATATTTAAAATTAAAATAACACTTGAAGATCATAGTGGAGAGGGTATTTTCCTTCTCTTTGATCGTGAGGCATCTTATTTGCTTAAGAAATCATGTGCTAACTTGTTTATTGAGGTTAAAAGAGATGCAAGTGTATTGAGATTAAAAGAGATGCAAGTGTATGTTCTTAGTTTACTTTTATGTATTGTTCACTTTATGGGATGTGATATGTGTTATTCAAACTGTGTATTTCTTATCTATTACTTTCAAAATAGCTTATATATGGGGATACTTATCTTTCCATATTCCAAGGGCTCATTGGAAAGAAGTTACTACTGAAGGTTGATACCAAAGGTGTCGCACATGATACATTTTATGGCACTTTTCGAGTTAGGGGAATATGTGATGATCCCACCATTATTGCCATGTTTGAACTTCTCGATTATGATGCTGATGATGAGTTTACTCCAAAAAAAGTTACATATACATATAATTATTTTTAGATTGTGTAAATTCATGTTTTGTTTCTTATTTTTTTTATTGTGCTGTGGTGAATTTTTCTTATGGTCTTATGTATTTTTAAACTCTTATGCCATATGAATAGGAGCCTAATTTACACAAATATCTTCTCTGTGGAAAAGGGGATATTAGTATTAAGAAGGAGTCATCAAAGACTTTTATCAAAAGTGACAAAGTTGTTGGTGAGTCTTCTGGGATTTTATCTAAATCCCCAGTTCTTATAGATTTTTTGGCTGAAAAATAGCCTGCTATTTCCGGAGGGACTGAGTTTGCTGCCTTAATTAATGGTGAAGATGGAAAAGATAAGAAAACACCCAGCAATGATACTGTTAGTGATGATCTTTCTCCTGAACTAGATATATTGCTTAGCTCACCAGAAAAAAAAACTCAGTTGCTATTATAAAATATTTTTTTCTCCCTCCTATGTGTGCTGTTTTTAAATGGATTTTGCATTCTTGAGTGAGTTTCATAGCATTTGTTAATTTGTTTGTCATAGGAGGTGTTGTCCCACATTCTCGATGCACCTTCTGAATATGGAGAGAAGCTTATTCATGAAAATCATGTTGTCACCTCCAAAGGCAAGAGAAATTTGAATTCCCAATTTGAAGAGGCAGCTACTGATGCAGATGGGCATGGTCCAAGATTACCAAGGTTAATGAAGTTTGATTTAAGGTGTATAATTGAGCTGCTATGTGTAGGTGTAGGTATTTTATGTAGTATATATATAAGTGTTTAGGAAGGCTTATGATTTCAAATAGATCTAAATGTAATCATGCTGGTTGGGTGCTATTTTGATTTGACTTTTTTGGATTGTGTCCAACAAATAGGATTGTCAGATATAGGGGGTTTCCTTTTGTGTTGGGTCGGATTATCTCTCAACTAGGTCTATTCTCAACTCCTTCTTTTGTAATAGTGACTTTGCTAAGGATTGGACACATTTTCAATGTTGTAGCCTGTTTAGGTTACATACTAGGATATGTAGTCAGGTGTTGGAATCCTCCTTATAATAGGAGAGATAGCCATATGTAATTGTGTATATCAGTATCAATATTTTAATGAAATGTAGCAGTTCTTATTTTTATTTGTTTATTGTTGTACAACGTTATCTTTTCATGTCAATTAGTTATTGGTGTTGATTATAATACTTTATTTTTTTCATTTTCTGCATTATCAAAGGTATGCATGGTTATATAAGTTCTTTGTTAGTGTCTTTCACAAGTTCTGTTCCCAGCCACCCCTCCCCCCTTTTTAATACCTATTGCTTATAGGAACTCAACAATGTGGATGTCTTTTTGGCAATGAATTAGGGGTAGTTCTTGCGATTTATGTTTCAACCTCTTGTTTTGTTTAGTGCATGTAACAAAGATGTCTCAGAATTCTATTCGTGCTAGAGAATATAGGAAAAATTCTTTGAAAAGAAAGCAAACACAAAGTCACCATCGAAATGCAAGAGGTTAGTACTGAATTGACCTTTGTGATATTTTTAGTGTTTTTTGCTCCAATTTTCAATGATTTGATATCTATGGAGTCTTTGTAATTTTTTTTCATTTTGTAATGTTTTAGAGGTCCTCGATTCCTCGATGCCTGCTCTCTCTTTGAATGATTATTTGGGTAATTTTTATTGCTCTACCTATATTTTTGTAGTTAATATTTGTGTTTCTAATAATTTATCTGTTTATGTTATATGTTTCCAATATTTCTGTTTATTTTTATTTTTTAGAAAATTTAGTTGAGGTGTCCTAGAATGTTAATCAGAGTTCAAATCTTATTTTGTCAGGCATAATAATATTTTTAAGTATTTTATCCCTGTCCAATTTTGTTTTTGTTAAATTATATTTTAAGTTCTTTTGATTTATATCTAATAACATATTCATTTATTGATTTATTATTTTTTTTTTACACTGTTATACCTAAAAGATTTACTTTAACTATTAGTAATGCAGATAATTCCTAATTAAACATATCACCTATAACAACTTGAATTTTTAAAATTAAATTTTACACTTTAAATTTAAAAATAAAATTTAATTTAATTATGACTTATTCTATTATTTTAAATTATCTATCAGAAATTATATTGATAGTTACCGTATAAATTGATTTTTATTATTATTATTATTATTATTATTATTATTATTATTATTATTATTATTATGAAAACAAAAAATAAGAAAGAAAGAACTAAAGAAGGCTTATATATATATATATATATATTGACCGAAGCTTAGAGGGATCGGAAGAAGTTAAAGCCAAACGTGGCTTGCTAATCATACATATATATATATATATATATATATATATATATATATATATATATATATAATTACACATGTTTCCTTTCCATTCAATAACCATGACACCTAATCCTTTCCTATCACATTAATCATCATCATCTATCTTCTTTGGATTTCATTTTCTTGCATGGTGAGAAAATAGTGACCGAGAGCAACAGAGAAAACCGTGGAACCCTTATGCCTTTCTACTTCAATTTATTTTAAATCCGTAATTCCAATAAAAAATCTAATCCGATAAAAATGTTCGTATCCTTCTCCTCTACGTATTGGCGTCACTTTTGACCGGTGGAAGTCGACGGTGACGTAACTCTCCTGCCCCTTGAGTTCGGCTAACTGGAGTTCTAGGAAGCACAGACGATTTCTGACGCTTTCTCCTTCAGCAGCTCGATCAGAAAGCTTCTCCGGAGCTTCTGTTATTTTGATTTCGTACGGAGGTAGGGGATTCTATTTTGAAATTAACTGTTTTAAACTATGAATGCCATGGAAGTCCAGTGAGTATTTACAAATAATTTATGATTGTTTGGAATGACTGAATTTGATGAATTTGTATTTGATTTCTCGATTGAAAAGTGGTTGAAAATGGTTCTGTTGGGACCCGAAAAAGGGTGGCTAACCCCGAGTTTTAGGGGAAGTGCTGCCAAAATTTTATAAAATCTGAGGTTTTATTTGAAAAGTTATTTTAAAAGATTTGAGCTCGGTTTATTAAGAAAAGGAATCTCTGCCACAGGAGAGCAGAGAATAAGGATTTAAAGAATATATTAATTAATGAAGTGTCTGCCACAGGAGAGCAGATGTGACATTGTTTGGACCTTAGTGCCAAATGTAAAGTGGGGACGCCCACACACTGAAAACTGTTTTCCAGATGTACGCTTATTGATTTGGAAAGTCACAATGTATGCGGCCTGGCCGTACGACTTAAAGTCACACTGTATGCGGCCTGGCCGTACGACTTATAAACACACTGTATGCATCTGGAAAGCCATATCTGGGACTTGTGCCCGGGTAATGTCGGGAGCGGGTAGGCAACCGACACATGAGCTCATGGCCTGCATTAGGAATAGACATGCATCATCCTTGTTTGCACATTTATATTTGGTTGTGTTTGCTTGTTATATTTTCTCTGTGATTGTGCTGCTTGACTTGTTTGTCTTATTGCAATTTGTTTGTGTGTTGATCTGTTTCTTGTGCTATTAGTTGGTGTATTGAGATGACTGAGAATTGGGCTTTGTTTTTAGTTCGAAAAATAAAAAAAAGTAATTAAGTATATGAGGTAAGAGTAAGAAGTATTTCCAAAGGTTTTAAAAAGGAGAAAATAGTTTTATTAAGTAAAGTTAATTATTTGCATTAAATTCATTACTTTTACGGCATTCCCATTCCCTACTGAGAACGTGTGGTTTGTTCTCACCCCAAAATCTTCCACCCTTTCAGTGACACAGGTTCGAAGATTCAGTTAGAAGATGCAGACGACTAGTAGATTTACTTGTGATTCCTGTTATTTTTATAGAGTTCCCTCGTCCTTGTTGCTTTAAGTTTTATTTTATCCAGAGGGATAGGTATTGTATTTGAGTTTTATATTAAATTCATTTGTATAGCACTTATTATTATTAATAATTGTGTGATTGTAATTACTAAAATCTTTTTTCTGAAATTTTCTTAAAAACTGAAACGCGATATCGACGTAAAGGCTCAATAGTAAATTTATAATAAAGGAAATAAGGTCCGTAACGCCTTACTTTTGGTACGATCATGATGTGCTAAAAGTTAGGGTGTTACATCACCAGATTTCTGTACTTGGTCTCTTTTTAATTTGACAACTCAATTAATATTTGTAAAATAAAAAATGATATAATAATTCTAAATATCATTTAAAATAATTATAATAATCCTAAATTGTGATAAGTTGTTATTAAATTAGCTAACATAATCACGAAATTGTTTAGTTGTTGTTGTTTACATGGTTGAAAGTGATTAAAATAGTTAATAATTGATTTAAAGCGCATAGTTAGTGAAAGTAATTAGATTAGCCAACGTAAGCTTGACCAGTTGTCGCATGTGGTTGAAAGAATTAATGCCATTATAAATTTGTTTGTGGAATCATTTAGATCAGAAGATAGGTTTAATTTATATAGTTGTTTCAAACATACATAAGTACTAGATGTTATTAAACTGTTTAATTAGCGTTTATTTTTGTCTTAGACAATATGAAAAGTTTTTTGGTTATGTGATTGGATTCATGTAATTAGTTAATTAATTAACTTTTCTAACTAAATAATAGACGAGGGGTATTTGTTGAAACTTTCTTAATTTGATGTCATAATCAATAGTTGTACATTAAAAACAATTTTAATTACTCTGTCGGTCCCTTTAATTTTTTGAAATCTTCTATTAGTTCCATATAAATATTTTTTTATTTCAGTTCTGTTTGTCAAAGTTTTTTTTTTAAATTTTTTCAATTAGGCCTCTTTTAATAGTGATTTGCTCAATTGTATAAGGAGATGTTTACAATAAAAAATATGGTGCATGGATTCAATTAAAAGAAAAAGAAAGCCTGGGCGGCCAATTAAGAAAAAAAATTGTGCAACGACTCTGTTAAAGTAAAAAAAAATATTAGCACTTGGTTAAAAATTTTACAAAATTCTATGGACCAATTAAGTCATTAAAGTCTAAAAAATACAACATAATTCTAATAGTAATTTAGATTATTTAATTTGAACCATGACAATTAGTATCAGTGATTAAAATAATGAAACAAAGATTTTGCTAATGTTAACAAAAATCAAACTGTTCTTGAATGTGCATTTAACTTTATTTATATTTAGTTATTTGATAAATCATCGTTTAATTTTGATTGGTTTTCATAGTTTATTACATTTTTAATGTTCAATTTGCATGCTGATTATTAGATAATTAATTGATTTCTTATTTCATCATTATTTTTTTATATATTTGGTTGTCGAATATATATTTACATGAGCTTGTGTTATTTTAAATCAAAATGGATGATATAGACCAATCAGAAATATATGATCCCTCGATAAATTCATTCAATCAAGTTGGTTCTGTTATTGTTCATTCTCTGTTTTTGCAAAGTGAGATACAAGGTACCCTCTCTTTCTTAAATCATCTATTATTCAATAATAGTAAAATAGAATTCTTATTTACTTAGTGCTAAGAGATTCCATTGTGCTTCTGTGATGAGATATTATTCAATCAGTGTAAAATAGAAGTAGTGTTTTGTGATATATTTTTTTGACAAAATTTAAAAGAGTCAAGTATTTAGTCTATATTATATCTGTATGCTAATTGTTTATTCATTTTATCTTGAATCTATTTCGTGTCATATAATTGAGATGAAATTATTTTATTGTTGTGCATATTTTTTCCCTTTTATCTTTACCAGGTTGCCATGATGTTGGTGATCCTAACTATGAATGTTCAATCTGTAGTGCGTGTTTCTGGTTATTAGAACGTGTTAAAAGAGATTCTACAGTTAATCATCCTATTTTTACTGTTTGTTGCTCAAAAGGAAAAATTCAGTTACCTTATCTCCGAAGTCCCCAGATCTGTTATATAATTTGATTAACGGACATGATAGCAAGAGTTTATATTTCCAAAAAAATATTCGATCTTATAACAGTATGTTTGCCTTTACGTCTCTTGGCGGAAAGGTATTGGATTCAGTGAATGACGGGAGGAGTCCACCGCAGTTTATAATAACTGGTCAAAATTATCATCGGATTGAAAGTTTACTCCCAGATGCTGGTCAGAAGCCTAAATTTGGCCATCTATATTCCATTCATTTTACAAAAAAATAGAGAGAAGTTAGTGAGAGAAGCTCTGAGAGTTCCCCTTGTAAGCTCTCCAGCTCTTCTTCCCTCTTCTTCCTTTTCCAATCATTTAATAAAAATCTTATATTCAGTTCTTCATTTTCGTGTTTCCATATTTACATTTCTGCAACTGCATATGTGTGCGGACTACCGCCACATCTAACTACATAACTAACCTGCATATGCGTGCGGATTACCGCCGCATCTAACTTCATATTTACTTTCTTTTGTTCTGGATTGTCAATAGCCTCGATAGCATCAAATAAGAGATCTTGATCTTTGGATAAAATATTAATTTGCTTGATATCTGAATCTGAGGATGACTCAACAACATCAACTTGGATATTGTTGATATTATCATCAAAAGATTCTGTTCCAGAGTTATCATCTGAACTATCGATCATAAGATTATTAATCTGTTCCTCAATCTGAGGATCAAGGTTCAGATTATTAATCTTTCCTTTTAACCGACAATATTTGCTAACATATCCTGGTTTTTTACATGTATAACAAATAATGGGGTTTTTCTGGGGACAATTTTGGAAATTCTTTTGGAAACCTATTTCATTTTTAGGTTTTTGAAAACCCTTTTTAAATCTTCTGAAATTCTTTTCAGGGTTAGGTTTAAAAACTTTTCGGTTGGATGGTCTTTTAGATTTCCTTGGATGACAAGCAGGAAGACCAAATTGTTCACAAAAAGTTCCCAGATCGATATGGTTTTGGGTTTTCTCACGAGCAAGTTGCCTTTGGATTTTATCATCTTGACAAATCTTTAGGGCAACCTTTTGGATAAAAGAAATGAGTTGGCCATAACTTAACTCATCATAGGGTATTATCCCGTCTGGGGTTAAGCTACGAATTTTGTCCCTTACTTTATCTCCAAGGGATTTGGGGAGTCCAGCAAGGAATTTTTCTTTCCAAAAAGGTTGTTGACTGTCTTTTCTAGTATAAACCCTAGTAAGAAATGTATCTTTATACCATCAAAAATTAGACAAAGTTTTGCATCTGAGATTGGAAAGCAGCTCAGCAGATCGGTCTTTCCAAAGAGATGGATCACCAATGAAGTGGCTTGCTATGGTAAAAATTAAGGTATTGACAGCATCGGGGATAGGTTCCCCGTCGTCACCAATGATGGGTTCGTTCTGGTCGTTGACTTTTATGGCAGAAAAGATTGAGTGTTTTTGGTTATCAGAAAGGTAGTTATCCCACCATCCTTTCAGTTGGCCACTAAACCCGGAAACAATAACATTGGCTATAGCTTCTTCAGAGGTTTCATGGGCTGCTTGATAGGCTGTGCCTACCATTGTCATATGCTGGAGCATACTCATGATATTATATTACGTTTTGCCATCTATATTCCATTCATAGACATTATTGGCATTGAAGCTGACAAAACCTAGTTCTCTTTCTTCGAGAGCTAGATCTGAAGCGGATACTCGATTATGACCATACGTAGAGGGTTTAGTTAAACCCTTCCACTTGGTTAGGGAGTTGGTCAAAATAGGGCTGATCTTGAGGGATGATTTGCCAGAATCATCACTTTGCTCAAAGCAAGATTCATTGGACTCAAGGCCGAGGGCATTAATAGCTTTAGATGAGCGTGTTTGAATACGAGAAGTATACTCACCAGAGTTTGTAGAAGTTTCAGGGACAGTGGTAAAACGATTTAAAAGTTGGTCAATCTTTTGAATAACTTTCGAATCACTAGATTGTTGTTTTAAAATGGAGGTTTTAAGACTTTGCTTTGCCTTGCTACTTATTTTGAAAGGTTTAAAAAGGGATTTCTCAATACTTTTAGAAGTAGATGCTTCAGAAACATTTTTCAAAGAGAAAGTAGATCCTGAAGATGAAAGGTTGTCACCCAAGCATTGTAAAAATCTGTTGGTATAATTTGATTGCTCAATGAGATTTTTAATATCTTTAGGGGCGACAGCTTCATCCACATTCTTTGTTTTAAAGGGAGAGGCCATAACAGGATTATGTCCTTCTGTATTTGAAATAATAAAAGCTCCTTTTGGAGGAAACTCAGATCTGACTAAGTTCCCATCTTTGACTTTCCAAGTTGAAATAACATTTGCTAAAAATGATGTTTGTTTAGTTTTAAAAGGATACTCAATGTTGTTTTTTATGGAATAAGCATGAAACCATTCAAAAAAAGGAATATGCATTCTAACATCATTTAAAAATTTGTAATATTTTTCTTTGAATGATGAGATTTGAGAAGCTGTATAAGTACGTAAATACCATTCTCTTTGGAGGTCATACTCTTCAGAGTTAAGGTTTTTACGTAAGGCTTCTCTGTTTATAACAAATTCTGTGTTATTCATTTACCATTCAAAGAAGAATATGTTGGAGATTGATGAGATTGATGAGAAGATTTAACTTCAAATTCTACATCATCATCATCTTCTTGGTAAACTGCTTGAGAAATGCTTGAATTATTTTGTAATTCAGAAATATGTATTTTAGAATTGGCTGGTCTCGACATTTTTAAAAACTGAGATTGGGAAGTTACTGAAAAAGATCTTCTTGCTGAAGCAAAATCATTAGATGTTCCTGCTTCAGATCTAGAGGAAAAAGAGTTTCGTCTATCAAAGAAAATCTCTACTTTCCCTGATTCATCTTGTTTTACTTCTCGTAAAAGAGGTGCTTGTCTAGGTTGCGTTGGAATGGCTCGGTCAATTGACCATGACTGAGGGAGGTCAGTTTCATCCCATCTTATGAGCTTTGGGATCATGACGTTGGCCTTTGTCATATCTGTGACAAACAAAGTAGTTTCACGATCTTGGGACTTAAGAAGGACTCTAGAGTTACAAGTGTTCATGACCTTGTATTGAATCCTATTGATTAAAGCGGCTGGAATGGAACCTTCTTTCATGTTGAGACCATGAATTCGGGTGTTTAGGAAAAGAGAGTCAAGAATGTTAAGGTCTAACAGGCTGACCGTTTTGTTTGGGAAACAGTTAAAGTAAACTGGACCGTGTCCTAGACTTGTTTCAACTGTTCCGATTAAGGAGTCTTGGAAGTCATTGTGTCTAATGTCTCTAAGACACATGAGGATAGAGGCATTCAAACCTTGTCGGATGAGTGGTTTGACTGCAACTTGGACACACCTTATGTGAAGATATCTGTAGTGACGGGCATGTTCTCTAACTGATTGTTTGGTCAGAAGATGGAATTCCTCACCGGAATCGGGTCCTAGAGGAATATTATTTTCAGTGGTTTTGATGATATAATCTGATTTTCTCTTGTTATCATCAGGGACATATAACTCATCTTGTGGGATTTTGGGTATTTCCCAATTATCAATGGCTTGATTGATATCTTCGAAGCAGACTTCTTCTTCAAAGATATTGTGTTTGGGGGAAAGCTCCTCAGGACGAGCAACTTTCTCAGTAAGGGGATTGGAAGAAGAATGGATCGGAGAGGAGGAAGAAGAAGACGTTGAAGAAAAGGAAAGGCGTCTAGAGAGAGACCGGAAGAGTTTAGACATGATTTCATAAAATCTGATATCATGGCCCTCCTTTGGTTCAGAGAGAACATATATATTATCACCAAACTATCACTCAAATTTTTGAATCTGGGTTTTTAACTCTTTTTTTTTTTTGCCATACAATGAGAATGTGGCCTCCTTTTATAGTTGAGAAATTTACTGTTTCTATAGTACAGGTTATGTTAACCGGAACTATTAGTACAGTACAAGTTGGTACAATTTTGGTTTTTTCAAATTTTTAGCTTAAGATCTACTCTTCTCCTAGATTGATTCCAAAGCAATCGTCTTCATTTTGATTGTAATCACTTGATGATTCTGTTGACGAAGTAGGATCTTCTTTGTGTTTTTTGTCTTCTTCGATCATCTGCATGATTTGTTAAAGGTGTCTTGCTAAGGTTTCTTTTGATTGGGCTCCTGCAAGGGCTACTGCAATTTGGGCTTTCTGGTTGAGGAATACTGATTCTTCATGGTCGAATGGTTTGGTGAACTTAGGGTGCTCTTTGAACCAATTTCGAACTTGATCTGGATGGGCCATGGCGGCATCGAACTGAGACCACCATTTTACATAGGCATTCCTTTGAAGCATAGGTGGTGCCTTTGGATGTTCTTGTTTGCCATACCTGTACTGCCATGAGAATACCCAGGCCAGGGAGAATATAGAGAAAAATTGAAGATCTGCAGGAATGCTTGTTTCCTGTTGGTCAAATTTCTTGGTGAAAATTTTGAACCCCTCATCGGCAGGTGGGGGCAAGATTTCTGGTAGAGGTCCAAAGTAATCCCACCATTGGGAGAACCAATTTGGGAATTGATAATTGGTATTTTTCTTTAAATAAATGAGCCAAGAATGTCTGTTCTGATTATTTTGTAACCAAAATACTCTTGTCCAGGCATCCATATAATCCCAATAAGAATATCCTATCGGGTCATAAGGATGAGAGAATTTTTTAGTATTGTTTGGATTTTTACCAAATTGATTAGGGGTGAGTACTTTTAGGATTTGAATGGTTGAATGAGTTATGTTGATGGCGTCTTTAGGGTCTTTGTAATGTTTTATTGAGACTGAATCTGAATCCACTAGTATGAATTCATAAAACTGTCTGGTTTTGTTCAAGGCTGTTGGTCTAAAATGGAATCCTGGTGGAAAGACTTTAGGGATAACTTTAAAAGGTGATTTTTCCCAAAACTCGGGTTCCATTAGAAGGACAGATGAGAAATTGTTTTTTGAAATGTATGTGGATGGTTGTTTTGATTGAGTGTTGATGGGCTGGGTTTGGTTTGATTGAGGTGGCGTTGCTTGGGCAATTGTTTTTCCTTTTGGATCATTGCAAATGGTTTTTTGAGTTGCCATTTGTGAGATAAGTTTGGTAAGGTCTATTTCATCTTCATCTGAGCTGTCACATATGTCAGCCCAGGATTTTTTATGGAGCTTTGTAAGGCCTGCATCTTGTAAGGCCAACAAGGTTTGGATTGGAAAGGCATAATCTGCCTTTGGAATGGCTCAGAGATAGCTTTGGAATGGCTCTGATACCAGATGGCTCGGGCGTCATATATATATATATGACACTCAGCATGAGATAATGCATAGGCAGAGAATCTTTGGGTATGTGTGTTTGAAATTTTGTTGTTCAGTCTTTTTATTGTATTTTCCTAATGTTTTAGTGTTATTTGTATTGGAAAACAAGTTTATAGCTGTGATTTCATAGTTATATTGTGTTTTGTTCCCATTATAATGTGTTATTAATCATTTTTTTGGTAATAATGATGTATCAAAATATATGATAATTGTATTCTGTGTGGTTTTTAAATATATTTTTGTGGTTAATGTATATTTCTTTTAGGCAAACATCTGAGATAGATAAAGAATTGATAACTGAGTTGTTGCAAATGATCGATACTCATAATGTTATAGCACAGTCATTTCAAAGAGTCAGAGAATTCTATCAGTGTCATCCATCTGAGATTTTCTTTTTGAAGTTGTATTCACAAAGGAAGGTTGATCGAAGAATTTATAATGCTCCCTCTTGCGATGAAGTTGCTGCTTTGATTGTTGGAGATTTTGATTCATCGGATCATAGTCGTGACATTATTGTTCGATCTACTGGTGGTCAATTGCAACGTATTTATGAAACTCATGCTCTGTATTGGCCCTTACAACATCCTTTGTTGTTTTCATATGGCAAGGATGGTTACCAGCTGAACATTGTTATCGAGGTGAATAGCCTGGATATGTTCCTGGAAGGAGAACAAGGGTTTCCCCTCAGGGAATTCATATATTTTGTCTCTAGATTAGGGAGCACGAAGATGGAATTATTCACAAGTGTAGGCGTTTATTTCAACAATTTATTGTTGATTATTTTACCATGATTGAGTCCCAAAGGTTGTATGAGATTAAAATGAAGCAAATTACAATTAGAAAAAAAGTCGTTCAAGGAATAGAGGAGGCTATGCGTCGTGGCGATGATCAAGCTTCTTCAATTGGGACATGAATCATTTTTCCTTCTTCCTTCACTGGTGGTCGACGTTATATGTTTAACCGTTGTCAGGATACCATGGCAATTTGTAAACATTTTGGCTATCCAGATTTATTCCTCACTATTACGTGTAATCCAAATTGGCCTAAATTTCAGCGATTCACAGAGTGAGAGCGAATTCCCATCGTTGATCGTCCTGATATCTCTTGTCGTGTCTTTTATACCAAGTTGAAGTGCCTCCTTAGCGATTGATGACATGTCATCATATACCTATTTTTCTATGCTTTTTCATACAAGAAATTGATGATTAGTGCTTAAATATTGCATTCTTTTGTGCTTAATTGGAAGATTTCCTTGATCTTTTAATTTTATAAATCTTGTAGGAAATAAGAAGAAAAAGAAGCAAGAGCACAAAAAAGGAGAAAAAAAGAGCTTTGGGACACACTTTGAAGTTGGAGCACACTTTGGAGCCTTAGGCCACGCTTTTAAAAGCGTGGCCCATGACCAAATTAAAGGAGAATAGGCAATCAGCACACACTGCCCTGCTCTTGCCAAGGGCAGAGCAGAATCGTGATGCAAAGTGAGGTTGGAAGCAAGAATTTTCGCTAAGGTAAAATCTGGGCGCTCACAACATGACCATGCCTTCTTCAAAGGGCTATAACCTGAGCTACAAATGTCCGATTGATGTGCTTCTAGTTGCGTTGGAAAGCTGACATTCAGAGCTTTCCAACGATATATAGCAATCCATATTTGGCGTACAATTGAGGCATGAGTGAAAGGCATCTTTAAGGGCAAAAAATAAGCGAAAATAAACCAAAATGCTTCCACCAAGGTTCGAAGCTGGAGCCTCACTCCAAAGCAAAGTAACGCTCATTTTTCTGCTCTGCCCTCTTGGAGAGCAGGGCAATGTCGTGCTCTCTTCATGGAAAATCAAGGAAAAATTGCTCCTCAAGTGCTCTCACCAAGGTTCGAACACAAGACCTTCAAGGAAGTAAAGGCAAGGAGCTTAGGCGCGCACACAACTTGGCACGGCCAGCACCAAGCACGCACGGGCAGCACTTGGCGCACCATGGCAACTCTGCCCTGCCCTCCACAAGGGCAGGGCAGCATCCTGACGTATCACACACACCAAGCACGCACGCAATGAAGCCGCATGCACCATTTCCTGCTCTGCCCTCCACAAGGGCAGGGCAGCCTCTTGGGAGCAAATAATCATGGGCCAAAAGTTCAATTTCATATAAATTCAATTCCTCACCAAATTGAATCAAGGCCATCCAAGACCCATTCTCCCTCAAATCCAAAGCAAGCAAAAGGCCACTCAACATGACTCAAAGGCACACAGAGAAGCTAGATTAGGTTTTTCATTTTTGTGAATTTGTTTTTAATTTTAATTTCATTTTTATTTTGTAAAAGAAGCCTATATAAAGGGCATCATTCTCATTTCAGAAGAGGAGTTGGCTCTAATAGGGCTCAATTAGAAAGAGGCTAGTTCCACTAGGAGCATTAGGATTTGAGAGCTCTCTCTTAGTTTCATTTTCTGTTTTGAATCTTGGGTGGAGATTGGAAGAAATTCTGTTTTCATTCTCCATCTGCAACCTCTCTTGTTCTTCTTCTGCAAACTTCCAAGTGAATTGTGATTTGAATCAAAGTTTTCTTCATTGCTTTCATCTTTAATTTTCCTGCATCTTGTTTGCTGTTGGATCAAGGAAGGGATTGAGATCTAGACTTGTTTTCTAGTCTCTTTGATTCCCTGAGATCTTCATTTGTCTCTTTAAATTTCACAATTGAGCTTAATTACATTCTGTGTTGCTTCTTCAAGAAATTTTCCATTTCTGTTTAAATCTGCTGCACTTATTTCATCTTTTACTCCTCTGCTTGATTGTACATTTTCTTGTTGAATTTTAAATCCCCTACACCCAATCCCCTTTACATTTGATGCAATTTACATTTTTTGTCATTTAAGATTTTGTTAATCTACTTTTCTTGCTCTTTAAGTTTCCTGCCACTTTACTTTCTGCAATTTAAATTCCCTGCAAATTTACATTCTGTTACTCAACTTCACACAATTCATTAAATGTTAGCTTGACTAAACTAATCACCCACTAAAGTTGCTTGATCCATCAATCCCTGTGGGATCGTTGGAAATTCGTTTTTTCGCAAAAACACCATCAAGTTTTTGGCGCCGTTGCCGAGGATTGATTAGATCAACAATGATTAAGTGGGTGAGAAGTCTAGATCAAGCATTTTCTTTGTTTTTGTTCTCTGTTCTAAGTTGAAACCAAGGTGTTGAGTTATTGCCTCACTAAGAAATTCTGTCTCTGTGACATGAATTTCAATTTCCATTGATGTTGCATTTACAAAATACAAATGGAGTTCAACTCATCTTATGGTCAAACAAAATTTTACGGGATATTGCCCACCATCACCACCCTCTAATGGTGGCTGGGAATATCACCAAGAATTAACAGAGTCTGAGCACTCCAATTCATGGAGATTTGCTTAGAGACACAAGATGAGCAAGAGAATCATATGGGATCTTCCCACCACCACAAAATGATTCAAGTCATTATTCTAATGGTGGCTGGGAGTATCACCAAGGAATGAAAGAGCATTCACCTCACATCCCAGTTTCTCATTTGAAAGTTCTTCATCACTAGATTATGCCTCAACACAAAGTTTCCTCCAAAATCCATACAAGTCATCCATCAATCACACAACTCATTCCACACCCTCAACACAGCTTCACCACAACATATCCACGTCACCAAATTACTCTCAACCTTCATCTCTTGAACCACCAGATGAGGATTACCTTCAAGCCATTGAAATACATAGAAAACTCTGGAAAGATACACACAACCCCAATCCTGGAAAGAATCATCCTCAAGAAGATGAATGAGCCCTTAGAGCAAATAAGGAGGAACTTAGAACCATCAAACAGAGAGGATGAAGACCAATTTGTGGGTGAGAAAATGGAAAAGCAAGATGAGGAAGCCTCTGTGGCAAGTGAAATTTCAGTGAAAAAGGAAGATGTGGTGGAAGTATTTGGACATGAGCCAAGGATTCTACATTCACAAGAGCCACTTGAGGTGACAATGAAACACAAAGATTCCCTCCCAGAGGCATTAATGGAAGATCATGAAGAAGAAAGGGAGAAAGACATTCAAGAGAAGTCACACTTAACTGAAGTAGAGAAGTACATGAAGGAAAAGCTCATGGAACCACCAATGCAAGAGGCTCTTGATAAAGAAATCACTCCAACAATCACACAGCAACCAAAACTTGGATTCAAGGAAGTGAAGGCAATTAACAAAAGCACCAAGAAGAGGATTGTGACCAAGATATCAAGGACAACATTCAAGAAAAGGTCAACTGCAAACAATCCTCCCCCTGATCAAGCAAGCAAGCTCAACCAAGCCAATTTCAAAAGAAAGCTTGCTGAGAGGAAACCAAGAAAGGGGACAATAGCTGAAACTTCTCATCCTTGAGGTCATTCCTCTTAACAAACTGGAAGAAAAGGAAGAAAGTGAAGAGCAACATGTCAAGCTAATGACACTAAAAGAGCACTTGTTGGGAGGTAACCCAACGTAGGTATAATTTCTCTTCTACTTTGTTTCGTTCTTGCTTTGTTTAAATTCAATAAATTGGCATGTGGTACATTCTAAGTTTGGTGTTGCCATGCAACACATTGTTTTCAATCTTTTGGATGATTACATCAAATCAAAAAAATGAAAGTGGACACACCAAGATTCTAAGTTTGGTGTGCCACTTATTTTTCTGCAACTCCAGCAACATCACTTGTCTGCATAATCATATTGCCTTTGCATTGTTATTTTCTTTTGTTTTAATAGTTCGTTTGCATTCTCTTTGTTTTAGTCACTCTTTATTTTAAGTTTTCTTTTATCAACTGTTTTTATTAATACATTACAGAGAGCTTTTATTCATGACAAATTCTTGGCTTGGTGATTGTACTTAACATATAACAGTTTCATTTGCTTAGTATTCAAATAAATTGACTATGATTGCATTCTAAGTTTGGTGTTGCTATGCAACAAAAATTTGGTTCCCATATCTACTAGATACTTGCATCAGTCCAAGTGAAAGTGTCACACTAAGTTTGGTGTGCCACTTATCTTTATACAATGTATTGTGTCACTTCTTAAGTTTGCAATCACAATGTCTCTCTCTTGTGCCTTGATCTTTAATTTTGCTTGCTTAGAACACATGTACTACTAACTTTTCATTGTGTAAGACATTCATGATCCATCCTAGTCCCATAGCCATTGTTCTAATTGTTGCTTGAGGATGAGCAAGCATTCTGAGTGTTCTAATTGTTGCTTGAGGATGAGCAAGCATTCGCAAGGGAAAGAGGAAGAATAGAGGAAAAAGGACAACAATAATGAAGATGAACTACAAGGTTGTAGAGTTCCTTTTCTTCTAATTTGTTTCCAGCACTTGAATTGCATGATTGTCTTATTATCTTCTCTGTTTACATGTGTGTATGAATAAAGCATAGCTTGAATCTTGATTTGTAATATGTTGCTATGGCATTATAACTACCAACTTGAATTCTCTGAATTCAAAAGCAAAAAAGCATCATGATCATAAACAAACAAGGAATTAAAGAAGAATTTAGCATGTGCATACAAGTATTGGAAAGCTAGTATGATTGATTGTTGCTCATTGCATTGGATTTTATTTAATTGAAGTTTTTCATCTAGTACATTTTGTGAAATCTTTTGAAATCATGAAACCTTGAAGAAGCAAATACAATTAAAGCAGAAAGAAAAAGGGAAAGAATGAGAAAGCTGAAGGCTCTGAGTAGCAATGGCAATTTATTTGCTAAGTGCTTGTGGTGTTTTATGTACAAGCCAAATGCTTGAAAACAAAACACTTAGAAGTCAAGGCTAGGCTCAAGTGCAAAAGCACTCCCTCAAAGCTCAAGGCTCTGAGCATCAATGATTAGAGTCAAGAAAAGAAAAGAAAAATGAGCTTAATGAAGTCCTCTATTAATGCTTGTGTGCTTATGTATCAAGTGGTAATACTTGAAAACAAAGCATTTAGAAGTCGTAGCTTTGTTATTAACTCATGGGGCAAAGCACCCAAAAGGAGAAGCTAAAAAAAAAAATCAAAGGCTTGTTTCAAGGAAGAATTATAAGAAAAGATTTCATAATTAAGCTAGATAGAAGCATCAATCATTTACATCTCTTTTGTAATTGTAGCATGCATAGAAAACTAGCTTGCCATAACATTAACTTGCTACTCTTCTTCCTTGGATTGTCAATTTCTATGCATGATTCTTGCTTGTTTGGGACAAGCAGGTTTAAGTTGGTGTTGTGATGACATGTCATCATATACCTATTTTTCTATGCTTTTTCATACAAGAAATTGATGATTAGTGCTTAATATTGCATTCTTTTGTGCTTAATTGGAAGATTTCCTTGATCTTTTAATTTTATAAATCTTGTAGGAAATAAGAGAAAAGAAGCAAAGAAGCACAAAAAAAGGAGAAAAAAAGAGCTTTGGGACACACTTTGAAGTTGGAGCACACTTTGGAGCCTTAGGCCACGCTTTAAAAGCGTGGCCCATGACCAAATTAAAGGAGATAGGCAATCAGCACACACTGCCCTGCTCTTGCCAAGGGCAGAGCAGAATCGTGATGCAAAAGTGAGGTTGGAAGCAAGAATTTTCGCTAAGGTAAATCTGGGCGCTCACAGCATGACCATGCCTCCTTCAAAGGGCTATAACTTGACTACAAATGTCCGATTGATGTGCTTCTAGTTGCGTTGGAACGCTGACATTCAGAGCCTTCCAACGATATATAGCAATCCATATTTGGAGTACATTGAGGCATGAGTGAAAGGCATCTTTAAGGGCCAAAATAAGCGAAATAACCAAAATGCTTCCACCAGGTTCGAAGCTGGAGCCTCACTCCAAAGCAAAGTACGCTCATTTTTCTGCTCTGCCCTCTTGGAGAGCAGGGCAATGATGTGCTCTCTTCATGGAAAATCAAGGAAAAATTGCTCCTCAAGTGCTCTCACCAAGGTTCGAACCTCCACAAGGGCAGGGCAGCCTCCTGGGAGCAAATAATCATGGGCCAAAAGTTCAATTTCATATAAATTCAATTCCTCCCAAATTGAATCAAGGCCATCCAAGACCCATTCTCCCTCAATCCAAGCAAGCAAAAGCCCACTCAACATGACTCAAAGGCACACAGAGAAGCTAGATTAGGTTTTTCATTTTTGTGAATTTGTTTTTAATTTTAATTTCATTTTTATTTTGTAAAAGAAGCCTATATAAAGGGCATCATTCTCATTTCAGAAGAGGAGGTTGGCTCTAATAGGAGCTCAATTAGAAAGAGGCTAGTTCCACTAGTGAGCATTAGGATTTGAGAGCTCTCTCTTAGTTTTCATTTTCTGTTTTGAATCTTGGGTGGAGATTGGAAGAAATTCTGTTTTCATTCTCCATCTGCAACCTCTCTTGTTCTTCTTCTGCAAACTTCCAAGTGAATTGTGATTTGAATCAAAGTTTTCTTCATTGCTTTCATCTTTAATTTTCCTGCTTCTTGTTTGCTGTTGGATCAAGGAAGGGATTGAGATCTAGACTTGTTTTCTAGTCTCTTTGATTCCCTGAGATCTTCATTTGTCTCTTTAAATTTCACAATTGAGCTTAATTACATTCTGTGTTGCTTCTTCAAGAAATTTTCCATTTCTATTTAAATCTGCTGCACTTATTTCATCTTTTACTCCTCTGCTTGATTGTACATTTTCTTGTTGAATTTTAAATCCCCTACACCCAATCCCCTTTACATTTGATGCAATTTACATTTCTTGTCATTTAAGATTTTGTCAATCTACTTTTCTTGCTCTTTAAGTTTCCTGCCACTTTACTTTCTGCAATTTAAATTCCCTGCAAATTTACATTCTGTTATTCAACTTCACACAATTCATTAAATGTTAGCTTGACTAAACTAATCACCCACTAAAGTTGCTTGATCCATCAATCCCTGTGGGATCGACCTCACTCTAAGTGAGTTATTACTACTTGATGCGACCCGGTACACTTACCGGTTGGATTTGTGTGTTGGAAATTCGTTTTTCCGCAAAAACACCATCAGCGATCTCAAGGAAGGTGTGTTTTTCGGTCCACTTAATGCAGGTATGTTATTTTCTCACTTAGCATTTCAATTTCTGTCTGTTGTTTTTGAACATGTAGTTGTCTGGCTTCTTTAGGATGTTTTTGTATTTTTTAGATATGTATACTATTGTGTTCCAAAAAAGAGGTCTACCGCATGCACACATGTTACTTTGGCTTAACGGGAAAAGCAAATTAAAAAGTGTTGAAATTGTTGATGAATTTATCTGTGCCGAGCTATCCAATCCTCAGAAATTTCCATCTTTTTAAAATGTCACCATCAAGTACATGATCCATGGTCCCTGCGGTCGACTTAGACCGAGTTCTCCTTGCATGAAAGATGGCAAGTGCTCAAAATTTTATCTGAAAAGATTCGTTGACCAAACGAGCTTTGATGAGGATGGGTATCCAATATATAGACGTCGTAATATGGGTGTGATAGTGAAGATCAATGATGTTGATATTGACAACATATTTTTTGTGCCCTATAATCCACTGCTGTTAATGAAATATCAAGCTGATGAGCAGATAATTTATACACTTTTTGGCATTATTTTTAGATAGTTTTTAGTAGGATCTAGCTACTTTTTAGTATATTTTTATTAGTTTTTAAGCAAAATTCACATTTCTGGACTTTACTATGAGTTTGTGTGTTTTTCTGTGATTTCAGGTATTTTCTAGCTGAAATTGAGGGACCTGAGCAAAAATCTGATTTAGAGGCTGAAAAAGGACTGCTGATGCTATTGGATTCTTACCTCTCTACACTCAAAATAGATTTTTTGGAGCTACAGAAACCCAAATGGCGCGCTCTTAATTGCGTTGGAAAGTAGACATCTTGGGCTTTCTAGCAATATATAATAGTCCATACTTTGCTCGAGTTTTAACAATGCAAACTGGCGTTCAAACGCCAACTTCCTGCCCTATTTTGGCATTAAACGCCAGAAACAGGATAGAACCTGCAGTTAAACGCCCAAACTGGCATAAAACTGGCGTTTAACTCCAAGAAAAGTCTCTACACATGAAAGCTTCAATGCTCAACCCAAGCACACACCAAGTGGGCCCGAAAGTGGATTTCTGCATCATTTACTTATTTCTGTAACCCTAGTAACTAGTTTAGTATAAATAGGACTTTTTACTATTGTACTCACATCTATATATCATATATCTTTTGGAACATCTTTGGACCTTTTGATCATCTTTTGATCTCTTGATCACGTTTTGGGGAGGCTGACCATTCGGCCATGCCTGGACCTTCATCACTTATGTATTTTCAATGGTGGAGTTTCTATACACCATAGATTAAGGTGTGGAGCTCTGCTGTTCCTCGAGTATTAATACAATTACTACTGTTTTATATTCAATTCAAGCTTATTCTTATTCTAAGATGTTCACTCGCACTTCAACATGATGAATGTGATGATCCGTGACACTCATCACCATTCTCAATTTATGAACGCGTGCCTGACAACCACGTCCGTTCTACCTGCGAAAGCTAGAGTGTGTATCTCTTGGGTTTCTAATCAACGATTCACATCGACTCCCCTATGACAATGGGGCATCTGAATCTGAGATTAGAACCTTCGTGGTATAGGCTAGAATCAATTGGCAGCATTCTTGAGATCCGGAAGTCTAAACCTTGTCCGTGGTATTCCAAGTAGGATCTGGGAAGGGATGTCTGTGACGAGCTTTAAACTCGCGACTGTGGGGCGTAGTGACAGATGCAAAAGGATCATTGGATCTTATTCCGACATGATCGAGAACCAACAGCGGATTAGCCATGCGGTAGCTGTGTCTGGTATTTTTCATCCGAGACGAGAAATCCGATAGTTGATTAGCCGTACAAAAATCGTAGAGGACCATTTTCACTGAGAGAACGAGAGGTATCCATTGACAACGGTGATCTCCGACATAAAGATTGCCATGGAAAGGAGTATGAATGGTTGAATGAAGGTAGTAGGAAAGCAGAGATTGAAAAGGAATAACGCATCTCCATACGCTTATTTGAAATTCCAACCAATGAATTACATAAGTATCTCTATCTTTATTTTATGTTTATTTGTCTTTTAATTATCAAAACTCCATAACCATTTGAATCCGCCTGACTGAGATTTACAAGATGACCATAGCTTGCTTCAAGCCGACAATCTCTTGTGGGATCGACCCTTACTCACGTAAGGTATTACTTGGACGACCCAGTGCACTTGTTGGTCAGTTGTGCGAAGTTGTGAAGAGATGTGTGAATCATGGTATTGCGCACCAAGTTTTTTGAGCCATGCCAAGGGATAACAATTTCGTGCACCAAGTTTTTGGCGCCGTTGCCAGGGATTGTTCGAGTTTGGACAACTGACGGTTCATCTTGTTGCTCAGATTAGGTAACTTTCTTTTCGTTTTATTTTCAAAAAAATCTTTCAAAACTTTCCTTCTGTTTTCGAAAAATTCTTCAAAATTTTTAAGAATGAATTCTAGAGTTTCAGATGATACTTTCATCATCACAAGAGTCTTTTTTATTCCCATCAATTTGGCTGTTGTATGTGATGTCTTGCTGAAGCTTGGCTAGCCATGTCTAATCTTTTTAGACTGAAGCTTTAGACTAACATTGCATGATTCCTGGAATTCCTATTAATTTTTTTTTGAATTTCTTATTTTCTTTTTTCTAAATAATTCTTGAAAAAAATACAAAAAAATTTTAATAAAATCATAAAAACCAAAAAAATATTTTTGTGTTTCTTGTTTGAGTCTAGTGTCAATTTTTAAGTTTGGTGTCAATTGCATGTTTTAATTTTTCTAAAAAAAATTTTTCTAAAATTCATGCATTGCATTCTTCATGATCTTCAAGTTGTTCTTAATGAGTCTCCTTGTTTGATCTTCATATTTTCTTGTTTTATGTCTTTTGTTGTTTTTCATATGCATTTTTGGATTCATAGTGTCTAAACATGAAAAATCTCTAAGTTTGGTGTCTTGCATCTTTTTCTTTTCTTGAAAATTTTTTAAAAATAAGTTCTTGATGTTCATCATGATCTTCAAAGTGTTCTTGGTGTTCATCTTAACATTCATAGTGTTCTTGCATGCATCGTTTGTTTTAATCCAAAATTTTTATGTGTTGAGTCATTTTGTGGTTTTTCTCTTTCCTCATTAAATTCAAAAAAATATAAAAAATATCTTTTCCTTATTTCACTCATAAATTTCGAAATCTTTGGGTTGACTTAGTCAAAAATTTTTAAAACTTAGTTATTTCTTGTTAGTCAAGTCAAAATTTCAATTTAAAAATTCTATCTTTTCAAATCTTTTTCCAAAATCAAATGTTTTTCATTTTTCTTCTTAATATTTTTGAAAATTTAAAAAATTGATTTTCAAAATATTTTTCTTATTTTTATTTCATATTTTTGAAAACCTTGCTAATAATTAAGGATTTGATTCAAAAAATTTTAAGTTTGTTACTTTCTTGTTAAGAAAAGTTCAATCTTTAAATTCTAGAATTATATCTTTTAGTTTCTTGTTAGTCAAGTCATCAATTTTAATTTTAAAAATCAATTCTTTTTAATCTCTTTTTCAATCATATCTTTTCAAAATCAAATCTTTTTCAAATTTTAATTTCAAAATCTTTTTCTAACTTCTTATATCTTTTCAAAATTTACTATTTCTTATCTTTTTCAAAAGCACCTAACTACTTTTTCACTTCTCAATTTTCAAAAAACCACTAACAACTTTTTCAAAAATCTTTTTAATTAACTAATTATTTTAAATTCTAATTTTATTTTATTTCTTTTTTATTTAATTTTTAAATTTCTCTTCTCTCTCATCTCTTTCTATTTATTTATTTATTTATTTTACTAACACTTCTCTCCTTCTTAAAATTCGAACCCTCTCTCCCTCTCTGTGTTCGAATTCTCTTTATTTTCTCTCTACCACATTCTTCTCTTCTTCTCTTCTTCTACTCACATAAAGGAATCTATATACTGTGACATAGAGGATTCCTCTTCTTTTCTGTTCTCTTCTTTTTCATGTGAGCAGGAGCAAGGATAAGAACATTCTTGTTGAAGCTGACCCTGAACCTGAAAGGACTCTAAAGAAGAAGCTAAGAGAAGCTAAAGCACAACAATCCAGAGAAAACCTTACAGAGAATCTCGAAAAAGAAGTAATGGCCGAACCCAACAACAATAACAATGCAAGGAAGGTGCTTGGTGATTTTACTACACCAACTTCCAACTTCCATGGAAGAAGCATCTCAATCCCTGCCATTGGAGCAAACAATTTTGAGCTTAAGCATCAATTAGTTTTTCTGATGCAACAGAATTGCAAGTTCTATGGACTTCCATTAGAAGATCCTTTTCAGTTCTTAACTGAATTCTTGCAGATCTGTGATACTGTTAAGACCAATGGAGTTGATCCCGAGGTCTACAAGTTTATGCTTTTCCCTTTTGCTGTAAGAGACAGAGCTAGAATATGGTTGGACTCTCAACCTAGAGATAGCCTGAACTCTTGGGATAAGTTGGTTACGGCTTTCTTAACCAAATTCTTTCCTCCTCAAAAGCTGAGCAAGCTTAGAGTGGATGTTCAAACCTTCAGGCAGAAAGAAGGTGAATCCCTCTATGAAGCTTGGGAAAGATACAAGCAACTGACCAAAAAGTGTCCTTCTGACAAGCTCTCAGAATGGACCATCCTGGATATATTCTATGATGGTCTGTCTGAATTGTCTAAGATGTCATTGGACCATTCTGCAAGTGGATCTATTCACCTGAAGAAAACGCCTGTAGAAGCTCAGGAACTCATTGAAATGGTTGTAAATAATGGGATCATCTGAAAGGAATCATGTGAATAATGGGACGCCTCAAAAGAAAGGAGTTCTTAAAATTGTTGCCCTGAATGCCATATTGGCTCAGAACAAAATATTGACTCAGCAAGTCAATATGATTTCTCAGAGTCTGAATGGATTGCAAGCTGCATCCAATAGTACTAAAGAAGCATCTTCTGAAGAAGAAGCTTATGATCCTGAGAACTCTGCAATGGCAGAGGTGAATTACATGGGTGAAGCCTATGGAAATACCTATAATTCATCATGAAAAAATCATACAAATTTCTCATGGAAGGATCAACAAAAGCCTCAACAAGGCTTTAACAATAATAATCGTGGAAGAAATAGGTTTAGCAATGGCAAGCCATTTCCATCATCCTCGCAGCAACAGACAGAGAATTCTAAGCAGAATCCATCTAGCTTAGCAAATATAGTCTCTGATCTATCTAAGACCACTTTCAGTTTCATGAATGAAACAAGGTCCTCCATCAGAAACTTGGAGGCACAAGTAGGTCAGCTGAGTAAAAGGGTTACTGAAACACCTTCTAGCACTCTCCCAAGCAATACAGAAGAGAATCCCAAAAGAGAGTGTAAGGCCATAATTGTGACCAACATGGCCGAACCTGGAGAGAGTGAAAAGGTAGTGATTCCCAGTGAGGAAGGCCTCAGGGAACGTCCACTGGACATTAAGGAGTACCCCAATGAGAAACCAAAGGAATCTGAGGCTCAAACATAGACCATAGAGATTCCATTGAACTTCCTTTTACCATTCATTAGCTCTGATGACTATTCATCTTCTGAAGAAGATGAAGACATTGCTGAAGCGAAAGTTGCCCAGTATTTAGGAGCAATCATGAAGCTGAATGCCAAGCTATTTGGTAATGAGACTTGGGAGCATGAATCTCCATTGCTCATTAATGAACTGAATACCTGGGTTCATCAAATTTTACCTCAAAAGAAACAAGATCCTGGTAAATTTTTAATACCCTGTACCATAGGCACCATGACCTTTGAGAAGGCTCTGTGTGACCCAGGGTCAGGTATTAACCTCATGCCACTCTCTGTAATGGAGAAACTAGGAATCTTTGAGGTACAAGCTGCAAGAATCTCACTAGAGATTGAAGATAAATCAATAAAACAGGCTTATGGACTAGTAGAGGATGTGCTAGTGAAGGTTGAAGGTCTTTACATCCTTGCTGATTTCATAATCCTAGACACTGAAAAAGATGAGGATGAATCCATCATCCTTGGCAGACCTTTCGTAGCCACAACAAGAGCTGTGATTGATGTTGACAGAGGAGAGTTGGTCCTTCAATTGAATGAAAACTACCTTGTATTCAAGATTCAAGGTTCTCTTTCTGTACACATGGAGAAGAAGCATGAAAAACTTCTCTCAATACAGAGTCAAACAAAGCCCCCACATTCAAACTCTAAGTTTGGTATTGGGAGGCCACAACCAAACTCTAAGTTTGGTGTTGGGAGGCCCCAACTATGATCTGATTATCTATGAGGCTCCATGAGAGCCCACTGTCAAGCTATTGACATTAAAGAAGTGCTTATTGGGAGGCAACCCAATTTTTATTTATCTATATTATTTTATGTTTTCTTTAGGTTGATGATCATGTGGAGTCACAAAAACAACTGCAAAAATCAAAGCAAAATCAAAAACAGCATTAAAAATAGCACACCTTGGAGGAAAAACTTACTGGCATTTAAATGCCAGTAAGGGTAGCAGGATGGGCGTTAAACGCCCAGTCTGGCACCATTCTGGGCGTTTAACGCCAGAAATAGGCACCAGACTGGCGTTTAACGCCAGAAAGAAGCACCAGACTGGCATTTAACGCAAGAAACATGCTATAACTTGGCGTTAAACGCCAGGAAAGGTAAAAAGCTGGCGTTTAATGCTGGAAACAGGCAGCAGTCTGGCGTTAAACGCTAGAATTGCATTCTAAGGGCATTTTTGCACGCCTAAATAGAGCAGGGATGAGAGTCCTTGACCCCTCAGGATCTGTGGACCCCACAGGATCTCCACCTACCCTACCTCTCTCTCTCTCCCCCTCACACATCTCTATAACACTCTACCCAAAACACCACTCACCTATCAAATCTTATCCTCTTCCTTATATTCTCTTCA